>NC_058372.1:59805000-61005000 GCF_018350175.1 Felis catus | reverse complement strand
TAGTTAATAAAGCCACTTTCCATAGAAGTATGGGTTAATATTCTTGATGCTAACATACACGTGTACGGGAGTTGAACAATTAAGTAAAATGGATGGGTAATATTAGGAGTTGGTTTCTCATTGTTGGAGTAGGAATTTAAAGCTAAGCAAGGAGAGGAGAGCAGAACAATCAATTTGGTAGTAGATCAGAGTTGATACATTATTAAGAACTCACATAACATAAAAAAACAATTTTATATAAAGATATTTATATGAATGTGTATATACACACGGTGCACACACACACACACACACACTTTTGTTTTGTTTTGTTTTGTTTTGTCATATTAAAGAGTTTAAAAGAAACACCCGGAAGCAACAAGCATACCTACTCTTAGTTTGTAATACTCATTTTCCAAAAAAAAAAAAAACTAACAGTGCTCCTTGGAGACATGGCTGATTCTAGGATAGAGGTAGGAAATACACAAGATGGGTCTGGAGTAACTTTTGCCAGAAAGTAAGGAATTCTCTTAAAAGAAATCATTGATGGGTTATGTTAAAGGGACACCGAAGCCACTTAAAGAGTTCTGAGTGGCCAAACCTGGAACAATTTCAGCAAGAAAATAAAACAGTATTGGCCTATAACCCAACATATAAAATCAATATCCATGAATCCATACTGATATAAAAAGTAATGAAGTAAATTAATAAATGGTGAAAAGAGACAAGTCTCCTATACAGAAGAATACCAAATAATTTACCTACATTCATCCTGAGAGGAAGGAAGCATAACACTTCACTCCTAAAATGTGAGCTGCAGATGTTGATTCTCTTCCAAAGAGTACAGAGTGGAAAGAACTAAAAACGTGTAAACTTTACAGTACAGAAAACTGACAAACACTACTTCAGCTGGGTGATCAATGTCAGCATCAATGGTCATAAATCATGGATAGTACATACCTTTGATAGCATGAGATAAAAAGGACACTTTACTTCTATGGGCTTCCTGTAAAAAAACAAACAAACAAACAAAAACATGACCCCATGTAATAATGAGAAAAATATCAGAAAAATTACAATAAAAAGGCAACTATAAATTATTTGGCCAGTATTCTTCAAAATTGTCACGGTCACAAAACCAACACAGTCTGAGAAATTCTCCTAGTCAAGAGGACTATAAAGATACATAACAACTAAATATAAGGCAATATTCTGGATGAGATTCTGTGACAGACAAGGGATATCAGGTAAAAACCAAGGAGATATAAATATACTATAGTCTTTAGTTAATTGGAAAAACTATGGTTCCAATAATACAGAATTTTGGAAAAGACAAAATATAGAGACAGTAAAAAGATCATTGGTTTCCAGCAGCTCAGGGGAGAGAGTGAAGATTAGCTAGGTGAAGCACAGGAAGGTGGTTGTGAAACAACCACAGTGGAGAAGTGAAGGGAAAAAGTGCTAACTTAAGTAATTATTGAGTGCAGTCCATAAGAATATTAACAAAAACTAACTGTATATAAATAAGGTAATTTTTACACGAATATAACTACTGTTAATAACACATTCCCTCAATATGATGTGATGAAGTTGATCAAGTTGTTTCTTATGGGAGTAAAAGTAAACAATTATGATACTATTAATGTGTATATATATATATATATATATATATATATATGTATGTATGTATATATATTTATAGTATCAGAATTGTATAAGAATACTTACATTATTTTATATTTATATATATGACACTATTATGTATGATACTTTATATCATAGTATGGATACAGTTAGAACAATGACATAAATGGATCAAAGATTGTGGGTTTCTCACTGTTGGAGAGAGTATTCACAGATAAGCAAGGGGAAGCTAGAATAATCCATGTGGTGGGGTGCCTGGGTGGCTCTGTCGGTTAAGCATCCAACTCTTGATTTCAGCTGAGGTCGTGATCTCACAGTTTTGTGGAGTTCGTTGGGCTCTGCACTGGCTATGGAGCTTCCTTGGGATTCTCTCTCTCCCTCTCCCTCTGACCCTCCTTCATTCATGCTCTCTTTGTCTCCCTCAAAATAATAAATAAACTCTAAAACAAAAAGAATAATCCATGTGGTAATGGATTTGAGTTGGAGACTCAGCCTAAACTCATGTTGAATGTAATATAAATACATTGCCTTTCTGTTAGCTGAGAGGGCCTAAAAGGACTGACATTCTAGTGACAATGAGCATACCTAGCCCCTAGATCTTGATTTCTAATAACATTCTCCAAAACAAGAAACTGAAATTTTTGGAGAACTGCTGATTTGAGGGTTGGAACTGGGAATATATTACATGAGTATGGAGCATCTTATAAAGCCAGAAAGGAAAGAAATGTCAAAAAAAGGGGGTGCACTTGGGTGTCTCAGTCAGTTAAGCATCTGACTTTGGCTCAGGCCATGATCTTGCAATTCGTGAGAGTTCAAGCCCTGTGTTAGGCTCTGTGCTGACAGCTCAGAGCCTGGAGTCTACTTCAGATTCTGTGTCTCCCTCTCTTTCTGCCCATCCCAGCTTGTGCTCTGTCTCTCAAAAATAAATAAATGTTAAAAAAAATTTAAAGACAGAGAAAAGAAAACAAATAACTGATGGGGGGCATATGACAGGGACACAGGAGGCAACTGAAAGAACTCCACTTCTTTCATAAAGATGAAACTGTTCAGCAAGAAAAGTAAAGTAGTATCGGATCACAATTCAAAGTATAAATATTCATGGGTCTATACTGATATAAATCCTATACCCTAGCAATCTTAAATTTAATATCATTAAATAAATTAATAAATGGGGGTCACAAGTATCCCTTGAAGAAGAATGCCAAATAATTTATGTACACTGTCTGCCCTTTTAAGGAGAGGTAGCATAAATCAACACACCCTAAATGCTGGCTGTGCAGTTATGTGCTTCCAAAGAGTAGGGTAAGGAAAACAGAGCAAAGGAGAAACTTCACAGTAGAAAAACCTGAGACTTGCTACCTTAGCCAGATAATCAAGGTCAATATTGACAGTCATAAATTACACTGTTAACAAATACCTGTGATTATATATATATATATATATATATATATATATATATATATATGGTGAAAATGATACTTTATCTCTGTGGTACTCATGTCAAATACCCATAATTCCAGTCTAATTTTGAGAAAAAGTCTAGACAAATTTCAACAGAGGGGCATTCTATACTATATCTGATCAGTACTCCTTCGAACTGTAAAGACTATCAAAAACAAGGAAAGTCTGAAAAACCATCACAGACAAGAGAAGCCTAAGAAGATATGATGAGTGGGTGTAATGTGGTGTTCTATATGGGATCCCGAATGAGAAAAAGACTTTGAATAAAAACTAAAGAAAAATGAATAAACTAAGTAATTCAGTTAATAATAATATGTCAATTTTAGTATGTTAATTCTAACATACCATAAATCTCTCTAAATCTAAATTTTTCTGTAAATCAAAAACTTTAAAATATTAAGTCTATTTTCTTAAAAAGTGAAGGAGAAATAAAGACAGTCTCAGGCAATAAAACTGAAGAATCCATTACCAGTAGAACTCCCCCACAAAATATGTTGAAGAAAGTCCTTGAAGTTGAAGAAAATTGATGTGAACTGGAAACTTGTATAAATATAAGGAAAATAATCAGAAAAGGAGTATGTGAAGTAAAATATAATCTTTTAATTTACTTATACTTAACTGCCCTAAAACAACTTAATTAAAACAATATTTGTGACAATGTATTCGATATTTATAGCATATGCAAAAGGGAAATGAATGACAACAATGTCTTAAGGAATGAGAGAGAAAAATAGTGATTATTTTGTTATAAAATACCCACACTATATGTGAAGAAGTAGAATATTATTTGAAGATGGATATACATTATTTCAAAATACATATTGTCATTCCAGGAGCAACTATCAAAAATTATTTTTTAATATATAAAGGAGATGTTCAGAGAGGAGTTTAAATAGAATCATAAGTGATGCTCAGTTTAAACTAGGGGAAGCAGAAAAATTGATTAAGAAGAAACAAAAGCCAAAAGCAATGAACAACAAAAATAAGAAGAAAGAAAATTCAATCTAATTATATCAATAATCACTGCAAGTGATATAATCATACCAGGTAAGTTACCGAGACTGTCAAACTGAATTAAAAATTAAGAAGATCCAATTATATGCTGTCTACAGGTAAACAACTTTAAATATAAAGACAGGTTTAAAATGAGATAAAAGGACACAGAAAGATATGCCATGCTAAATCTAATCAAAGAGGGGCGCCTGGGTGGCTAGGTTGGTTGAGAGACCGACTTTGGCTTAGGTCATAATCTTGTGGTTTGTGAGTTCGAGCCCCACATTGGGCTCTGTGCTGACAGCTCAGAGCCTGGAGCCTACTTCAGATTCTGTGTCTCCCCCTCTCTCTACTCCTCCCCTTCTCACACTCTGTGCCTGTCTCTTAATAATAAATAAACATTAAATTAAAACAATAAAATAAAACTAATCAAAGAAAGCAGAATTAATATTAACTTCAGATAAACCTGACTGCAAAACAAGGAAGATAGAGATAAAGGGAAACATTACCTAGTGATAAAGGGTCAATCACCCAAGAAGATATAACAATCCTAAATGTGTAAGCATGTAACAACACAATGTCAAAAAAAAAAATGCAAAAACTAAGTTTCAGTTAGAACTGAAAACAGGTAGACAGATTTACAGTTATCATAAGAAACTTTGATGCCACTTGCTTATCAGTTGATGTATCATGCAGGCAGACTCTGAGTCAGCTTTATCTAACCAACACACAATTTCTTAACTAGTTTTTTGCCAAGAACTACTATAGAAGTATGGTGGAGTCTATGGATATCCACCCAGAATAGTTTTAAAAGCATATAAGAGACTATATATTTTCCATTGGATAGTCTTTCCTGCTTTGTTGAAGGTTAGTTGACCATTTGGTTTTGGGTCCATTTCTACGTTCTCTATTCCGTTCCATTGATCTGTGTGTCTGTTTTTGTGTTAAAACCATATTGTCTTGATGATCACAGCTTTGTAATACAGATTGAAGTCCAGAATTGTGATGCCTTCTACTTTGCTTTTTTGTTTGTTTGTTTGTTGCAAGATTACTTTGGCAATTTGAGTTTTTTTCTGGTTCCATACACATTTTAGAACTGTTTGTTCTAGCTCTGTGAAAATTGCTGGTGTTATTTTGATAGGGACTGCATTGAATGTGTACATTGCTTTGGGTAGTATAGATATTTTAACAATCTATGAGCATGGAATTTTTTTTTCATTTCTTTGTGTCTTCAATTTATTTCATAAGTATTCTACAGTTTTCAGATTACAATGAGTATCAATTATATTGGAACATAGTTCACAAATTATTAAAATATATTTTATATATGTTTCTTTACTAAAACATAAGATAACATTTACTAACAAATCTGACAGTTATTGTAATCATAAGGTAGCACAAGTGTAAAAGATATTTTGAGATGCCTGCAATAACTTTGATGGAGGTGACAAAGCCTCACATCTCAAGTATAACAAATACTGATCTTGTTAATTACCTACAATCAAAATTGAATGTAATGCATAATACTAGTTAGAAGTTAGTGAACATAAGAAAAAAAAAAAAACTGTTGGGCACCTGGGTGGCTCAGTAAGCTAAGTGTCTCACTCTTGATTTCGGCTCAGGTCATGATCTCACAGTTTGTGAGTTTGAGCCCCATATCAGACTCTGCACTGACAGTGCAGAGCCTGCTTTGGATTCTCTCTCTCCATCTCTGGTCCTTCCTTACTCTCTCTCTTTCCCACTCACTCAAAATAAATAAATATACTTTGTTTTAAAAAAGAAAAAAAAACAACTGTTTTAAATATTTCTCATTTGAGTTCACAAATCCTCTAAAGTCTACTCATGAACTCCAGATTAGGAACTCTTGGTCTAAAATCTCTTGACTAAGTTAAACATCATCAGGCTAGAATTGGCCTAGTTAAATCCTAAAGTGACTTGGACAGGTCAAGATGTAAAATTTTCTATCTTTGACTTTCTGGACCCAGAAAGTGCCTACTCTGCTAGTCAGAGTCTCCAAGAAATACTTCATGAGGCACTGGAGGTTATTTATATATAGGTTTAACTGGTTTGCAGAGTGGCTAATACCATAATTGTTGTTTAATAGTACTATTTTAAAATGTTATATTAACCAAAAATTAATACTTCAAAATAGGAAGAAAATAATTTTTCGTAGATCTATTAAAGTTTATAAATGTTATGATAGTCTGACAGGCTTTATCAATACATTTAAAGGTTTCCATTATTTTTCTTTGTTCTATCCACCATTGTATGCTCTCAGAAATCTGAGTTTCAAAGTATTATATTAGCAGGCATATACATACATGGTATTATCTTATAAAGTATCACTAAATCTTAGTATAATAAAAAATAATTTTATCCTGTAATGAGTCCCTTAGATTTGTTCTATTATTATTTTTTAATAACAACTAGTTTGTGGAAGAATAAGTCCCAGTTTGAGAAATATTCATAGGGAAAAAAATAATAATGATTCATTAGCCCCCTCTATATAAACAGCATTATATTAAAAGTACTAAGTTTTGAGGGTTTTGAACCAAGAAGGAAAATATGTTTTTGAGGAATTCTTGTTAAAATATTTAATCATAAGAACAATAGGTTTCTTTAGATTTAGTTCCAGTGGATGTACTATAACAATCTTAGGCAGGTTCCATTCTCAGCATGGAGCCTGACACAGGGTTTGATCCCACAACTCTGAAGTCATGACCTGAGCCGAAATCGAGAGTTGGACGCTTAACCCACTGAATCACCCAGGCACCCCAAGTTTTTATATTATCTTATTTTCCATCAGGTCAATGAGAATAGGGACTTAATGTACTCTATTTATCACAGCATTCTCAGCTCTTAGAATAGTGCCTGACATTGTTGTTTCTTCATGAATACTTGTTGAATGAATGAATAAAAGTTTATACTCAGCTCAGCTAGTAATAGTCAGAGCCTGAATTTGTTACTAGGTTTCTCTGATTTCTAACCTACATGATACTGAATTTATCTTTTTGTCCTGTAGTTCTAAATAGTTCACAAATATTTCTTTGATGCAACTAGCCTGCAAGGAAAGCAACAAAACAAAATAAAAATGAAACAAACTTCCGCAACCTCATCATATTTTAGTCCTAATATTTAAGTTTCTCTAAAATAGTTGAGAATGGTGTTTTTAATATGGCAAATCTGAATGAGATTTTGTGACTCAAAGTATTATATACAAAGAAAGTAGCTGAAAGAACGAAAATAATATAAATGAACTATTTACAGATCTAATACCAGATTTTCTGGGCATCATTATAAATACTTGTACTATCACCTATACAAGAGTGGAAACAGCAAGAATATAAAACAGTTTAGAAGGGGGAATATAGAAATCTCAGTCATAGCTAGTGGCCACATTTTGGTATTTTTTTCTAATCTTCATTGGATTGGCCTTTTCTCTCTATTGTAATATTCCTAGGAAAAAACTACACTGTCTTATTACTTATCAAGACTCTTATGAAATTAGAGCTCCCCAGTTTCTAATTATACAGGGCAGGTATCATAACCACTATTGTATTAATCTGTCTCCTTTTACAGTTTTCTTTTTTTCTACTTCTGTATCTGTTTTTTTTTTCACCTAAGTGTTCATTGCATGACATGACTGAGATCTGCCTTTATGTTTATGAAGAACAGCAAATTTTTATTTTATCTATTTTATTTTGTAGACTGTGCTCTTGGGCTTATTGTATATATTGTGTTTCATGGATACTTTTTTTTTAATTTCTTATAAATGACTATCTTCTGTGATAAGCTAGCTTGTATTCAGTTTTTATTTTGTTCCTTGCATGTCTTATCCACATCATCTTCTCCCTTTTACTGCTTTATCACAAGGACATAGCTAAAATGTCTGTACCAGTTCTCCAAGTCAGGGGCTTTCCAAAATGGATTTTTTAAAAATGCTTATTTATTTATTTTAAGAGAGGGAGAGCATGAGCAGGAGAGGAGCAGAGAGACAAGGAGAGAGACAGAATTCCAAGCAGGCTGTCTGCTGTCAGCACGGAGCTGGCTGTGGGGCTCAAACTCACGAACTGTGAAATCATGACCTGAGCTGAAATCAAGAGTCAGACCCTTAACTGACTGAGCCACCCAGGTGCCTCTTTCCAACATGTTTTAATGCATTCAACAGACTAGAGTATATTTTACATTATCTCTCTTTATACATGTACACAAATCTGCAAAACTGATAAATAGAAGTACAGCAATCTCTCCTAAAAAATTAATTGCCTCTATTCATATGATTCTCTCTGTCTAGTTCTGTCTCTCTTTCTGTAAATACAGTAATTTTTAGAAACATATTCGCAAGAGAAAAAAGAGATTTCTTTGTTTCAAAGTCCCTTTTGTACTTAAGAATCAAACCATTGTAAATAAGAATCCATGTTTAACTACAATAAGTAGAAAATTTCACTTAACTATTTTTAAACTATTTACTTAAAATTTTTTGGCTTGATAATTTGTAGTAATCATCTCTATTAATGTGGTCGATTTGTTTCTAATTCTGTTAAAGATTTACTCCATCAAAACAATTAATAAAATCTCAGTTTAATTAATTCTCAAAATTTATTGGAAAGCAACTTCCATGTAGCTGGATGTAGTAGAATAAAGTTGGATCATGCTGAGGATTCATTTGTGAAATATTTTATGCTATTTTAAGGTTAAAATTTGGGTTCATTAGTAATGGGTATTCATCCCCAAATGAATCTATGACTTCAATATGTCTTTTGACATACACTTTAGATTTATTTTTTGAAGTTTTTATTTATCTTCCAGTTAGTTGACATACAGTGTATGTGATTCAAGACTTCCATATAACACCCAGGGCTCATCACAAGTCACTTATTTCACCCATGCCCCTCCCCCTCCCTTCCAGTAACCATCCGTTTGTTCTCTACAGTTAGAAGTCTGTTCCTTGAATTTCTTCTCTTTCTCTCTCTTTTTTCCCTTTGCTCATTTTGTTTCTTAAAATCCACATGAGTGAATCATATGGTATATCTCAATCTCTGACTGACTTATTTCTCTTAGCATAATACTCTCTAGTTCCATCCATGTTTTTGCAAATGGCAATATTTCATTCTTCTATATGGCTGGGTAATATATATATATATATATATATATATATATATATATATATTCCACATCTGTTTTATGCATTCATCAGTCAGTGGACATTTGGGATCTTTCCATAATTTGGCTATTGTAAATAATGCTGCCATAAACATCAAGGTGCATGCATCCCTTTGAATTCGTATTTTTGTATTATTTGTGTAGATACCTAGAGGAGCAATTGCTGGACCATAGGGCAATTCTATTTTTAACTTTTTTAGAAAACTTTGTACTGTTTTCTAGAGTGGCTGCACCAGTTTTTATTCCCAACAATGCAGAAGTTTCCCCTTTATCCACATCCTCTTCAACACCTCTTGTTTCTTGGGTTGTTGATTTTAGGCATTCTGATGGTGTGAGGTGATACATCAAAATAAAAAGCTTCTGCATAGAAAATACATTGCAAAAGAAACAATTAACAAAACCAAAAGGCAATCTATGAAATGAGAGATATTTGCAAATGACATATCTGATAAATGGTTAGCATCCAAAATATATAAAGAACTTATAAAACTCTAAACCCAGGGTGCCTGGGTGGCTCCGTCGGTTGGGCGTCCGACTTTGGCTCAGGTCACCATCTCGCGGTCCGTGAGTTCGAGCCCCGCGTCGGGCTCTGGGCTGATGGCTCAGAGCCCGGAGCCTGTTTCCGATTCTGTGTCTGCCTCTCTCTCTGCCCCTCCCCAGTTCATGCTCTGTCTCTCTCTGTCCCAAAAATAAATAAACGTTAAAAAACATTATAAAAAAAAATAAAACTCTAAACCCATAAAATGAATAACCCAATTAAAAATGGGCAGAAGACATGAGTAAACATTTTTCCAAAGAAGACATACAGATGGACACAGAAACATGAAAAGATGCTCAGCATCACTTATCATCAAGGAAATACAAATCAAGGCTATAATGAGATATCACCTCACATCTGTCAGAATGACTTTAGAAGTAGATATTTGTTAAATTTCTTCATGAAGGAGGTTAAGTATTTAAGAATATTCTCAGTGTTATTTGCATTCAAAAGGTGAAGAGAGCAATTGTCTGGTGGTAAATTATTTCAAAAAAACATATTCTTAAAACACTCTTGCATGCATATTCAGGTGTTTGTGATGAAAATGAGTAAATATCTTTGAAAACTATTCTTTTGTCATTTCTCCTCTGATTAGAAAAACTGGTAAAATGTTAGAACGCTGCCAGCTTGCTGCAATAGAAAGAACAAATTACAGTCACAAGACTTTACGGCATTAGTCTAGTCTACAATTCTTTTAAATTCTGATGAAATTCAATTTTTCATGCACTGACACTGATGGACGGTTGTTATTTTTAGATCCAGTGCTGTAACAACAAGTCACCAGTGTTAGAAGTCTCCTGGCTAACATGGTGGCCGTTACAGCTTTGATTGAGATTGCTCCTGACATAGGTCAGGCAGAGCAGTAGACTGGGTCATGCTGTCCTGGCAGCTGGCTTCTTTCATGCCCTTGGTGCTCTAAAGAAATATGAACCTAAATCAGACCATGCAGCATTGTGGTGGTAATCATTTCTAATGGAGTGTGGTTACAAGATGTTGCAGAAATATATATATCATTCCACCCTGGTAATATATCTTCTTTCCATAGAGCAAACAGTGCCCTATTTAGTAAGAATGGCTACATTCATCTTGATCTGCCTTGGGTGTTAAACTTTGCATGGTTGCTGAACTGATTTCCTAAACAAAAGGCAGTAGAATACTAAAACATGTTGGTATACAAAGAAACAAAAGCTTTCTACTTATATAAGGATTGAATGTCATAGCTCTTTCTTTCATTTCCAGAGGAGTATCCAGTCATTCAAAGTGCTCTTGTTACGTTTTGTTTTACATGGTTCTTAAAGACACTTCAGTATTAATGATACCTATAGTTAGGGAGGAAAGTATAATAAAGTTACTAAGATGCTTTCTTCAAATTTTGACTTACAAGTATTACAGTCACTTCCTCCTATTCAGACTGAAAAAGAAGCAACAGGACAGACAGCAAATGAAGTCTTATCCCATGGCAGAGAGGATGGATACCAACTTAACACTCATTCTCTTCATCTTCCTTAGTAATACAGCACCAATTTTACTTCATTTAGCAGTGTGCCTGCCAAAACACAGCTTGCATTTTGTAGCTTTCCTTGCCACGAGGAGTGAATGCAGTGTAAGTGGAAGGCACTAGTTAAAGCTTATGAGGACCACCTTTGAGAGGGTCCCAATTTAGCTAGCAAGTCCCTTATTTCCCTTGTCTTCCTCCTTTCTCTTCCTGATTGCTTGACCCCAGATATAATGCCTGGGTCTTCAGTCAGCATCTTGTGAAAGTGAGGTAAACTCACATAAGAAAGTCATCTACTGAGAATGGTTGAGCAGAGGGGCACCTGGGTGGCTCAGTCAGTTAAGTGTCCGACTTTGCCTCAAGGGTCATGATCTCAGGGTTCGTGAGTTCCAGCCCAGCATCAGGCTGTCTACTGACAGCACAGAGCCTGCTTAGAATCGTACATCTCCCTCTCTGCTCCTCCCCTGCTCATTCTCTCTCTCTCTCTCTCAAAAGATATAAATAAATGTAAAATAAAGAATGGCTGAGCAGAAAGACAGAAGGAGCTGCTACAGACTGATATCCTCCTGATTTCTTTTGAGAGAGAAAAATATAGTAACATGTGTAAGCCACTGTTATGAACAGTCATCTACTAGCAGAATTTTACTTCAACCTAGTCTCAGATTCTGAGAATGGGATGCATTTCTTCTTATATATACTCACGATAAATTGTGGCATTGCCCTGTTAGCATTAGATTTCCTCAGATAATTGTTCAGACCCACTATGATTATAGAGACCATGTTGTCAAGCATAAGAATGGCCTCCACTGTCTGGCTCTGGGTAGCAATCACTCCCTACCTTCTCCCTGTACGTAGTTATATGTTAACAACCCATGCTTGTTCAGTAATTCCTTATCTATGATTAAGTTGCACTAAGGCCAGTGCTATAAGATAATTCACAATGTTTCTTGTGTGCATGACAGCGCTATAAGATAATTCACAATATCTCTTGTGTGCATGAAAAATATGGGTTAAACAGAAATTTTGGCTGAGAATCAAAACATCTGCTTTCTTTAAAGTGGGGAATAATAACTAGGCCAAAGATCACGTATTTGGAGGAACAACTGGACAGAATGAATTGGAAACTTTGGTTCCAACTTAATTATTTTGTTCCGTGTAGATTCTGTTTATATTGTCTGTCTTAATTAGTAAACACTTGAGGTCACAATTCTATACATTCTATTCCTTCTGTGATTAGATGTGTCCTTGGGGTAATTATCATTTAATTTTTGAATTATTTTTGCATATTTGGTAAAGGCAGTTTTATATTAGAAAATACATAGATTCATGGGGCGCCTGGGTGGCTCAATTGGTTACGCCTCTGACTTTGGGTCAGGTCATGATCTCACAGTTCGTGGGTTCAAGCCCAGCGTCCGGCTTTGTGCTGACAGCTTGGAGACTGGAACCTGCTTCAGATTCTGTGTCTCCCTCTCTTTCTGCCCCTCCCAACTCTCTCTCTCTCAAAAATAAATAAACATTAAAAAAAAAAGGAAATATGTAGATTCAAGAATGCTAATTGTGCCAGGCAAAGTGGCAGTGGCAGCAGTATAGTTTATGAATATCCCTAAGTCATTCCACAAAATAAAGCATAAAAAAAATAAAACTAAGAAAAATTATTACATCCAACTTATGCAATAAAACCAAGTGGCATGGTAATTCCATGAACCCCAAAATATGTGCAGAGGAGTCCAAATCACTGAGGAATAATATTAGGAAAATATTTTTTTAAATATCCGATGGCCTAACCATAGCTTAACAAAAATATGTCCAAAATCTTATAAAAGACACAAAAATAGCTTAAGAAAATTAAAAGGCATATCATGCTCTTAAATAAGAAAATTCAACACCATAAAAATGTCACTCTTTGTAAGCTAACTCAATGTAAAACTGATAAGAATACTATTAAGGTCTGTTTTTATTTGTCTGTTTATTTTGAGTCAATCAGTTTGAAAAACAATATAACAAGAGTATCCAGGAAAACTTTAGAAAGAATGGCTTTGAGAGGTTGTATTCTTACCAAATGCTCATATTTAAAACCTCAATAATTAGAAAGATTATGATAATGATGTATTAATAGCAGAACCAACAAAGCAAATAAAATAATATACAAACAAGTTGTATGTATAAATGTAAAATGCAGAGATGTTAGCTTCTTTAATTTGCAGGAAAAATGGTCTTTTTAATGAACTTTAAAGGGATAACTGGTTTACTGTATGAAAATATATATAATTGAACACATTCTCATAATCTAAAGAAAATTAATTCCAAACTGACCAGATACTTATATCCAAAAATCTAAAATCTTCAAGTAGTACAAGAAAACATGGATAAATTTAAGTTGGGAATGGAATAATTTTTTTCCTACTGATGCTTTAAAATCCAGATGCGGGGCGCCTGGGTGGTGCAGTCGGTTAAGCTTCCGACTTCAGCTCAGGTCACGATCTCGCGGTCCTTGAGTTCGAGCCCTGCGTTAGGCTCTGGGCTGATGGCTCAGAGCCTGGAGCCTGTTTCCGATTCTGTGTCTCCCTCTCTCTCTGCCCCTCCCCCGTTCATGCTCTGTCTCTCTCTGTCCCAAAAATAAATAAACGTTGAAAAAAAATTAAAAAAATAAAATAAAATCCCGATGCAACAATAGAATGATTGATAAACTTCACTTACAAGCAAGGTTTTGGATGGCTAAAACACCATACAAAATTTTATTTGCTAATGTTATTAGAGACCAAAAGTGATATCCTTAATATATAAAGAGCTTTGAAAAATTGAGAGAAAAAGCCTGAAAACTTGATGGAAGCAGGTAGGAAATATGAATGGAATTCACAAAAAAAGGAATGTGAATTGTCTTAATGGTATAAAAAGAGACTCAACATCATTCATAGTAATAGAAATGTAAATTAAAACTACATTCAGGAGAGTATTTTCTATTTTACAAGTGGGTAAAATCCCAAAGTTTGACCACACATTTTTCTGTTGAGACTGTAGGTAAATAAGCTGTTTTATATATCACTTCAAGGAATATAAAATAATTCAACCAGAGGGGAATTTAACACTATGTAGTAAAATTACATATGCATTTATCTTTCGATTCAACAATCACACTGCTAAGAATCTATCCCAAAGACACACTAGAAAAGCAAACAACAAACAAAAAAGACAAATGCATAATTTATAAGAGCATAATAGAAAGAAAAACCAATATGGAATTAATTGAATATGCCATGAAACATCCATTCAATGTTTTATTATGCAGCTTAAAAAAGAAAAGGAATACAGACTGTCTCTAAATACTTCTATGGAAGAATTTCAGGTTATATTTTTCTAGTTTAAAATTAAAGAGAGAAACATGTCAGATTAAATTTCCATTTATCTAAGAAAAGAACAAGTTGAAACTTAATATATAGTTATGTTCAATTTTCATTTTGTCTTTGATATGCAGTAGTTGCACTTTTAAAAAGTTTCTACTGGTATAAAATTATGCAAATTATTTATGCAAGCTTAAAGTCAAATCAACAAAATTAGATTTGTTTAAAGAAATGAATTTCCTATCTTTGACCTTGCCAGCCTTTTTTCCTCTCTTCCTTGAATGATCATTTTATTATGTGAAGCTTCTGTGGCCTTCTATGAGTTTAAAGACAAACAAATATGTAAATGTATGTATGTACATGGGGGTATACGTATGTGTTGTATAAGTGTTTGTGTGTGTATTACACTGGATGTATGAGCATAGAGAAAATAACTATTATAATTTATGTTTTTTCAGTTATAAAATGTGTTTACTTGTAAATGCATTTGGTCATTCCAATACTTCACATTCAAGAACAGTTTATCTCAGCCATGGTGGTAATAGTAATACTGTTTATTACATATGTGGCACTTTTCTAAGACTTTTATGTATATATATTAGCTGATGTAATACACTAGCCCTATTTAGTGAGTACTGTTATTATTATGCTTGTATTTTACAAAAAGTCCTGAAGCACAGAGAGGTTAAACAACTATCCTGACGTTACCACACGTGGTAAATTGCCAAAGGAGGATTTATACACAAGCATTCTCAGCCACATCCCAGGTCACTAACCACTATGCATACTGCCCATATTGTAAGTGTTCAATTGGCCATCTTCACTATTGGCATGTTGGGAGAGGAAATTAAGAATCTTAAGAAAAGTTTTTATGGGTAGGAAGAAAAAGTTCTCAAACTAATGACCTAGAACTGGAGCGCTCTTCTCCAGTTTCCCAAGCAATGAGGTATTCACACAGTTTTGGAGACTTTGACAGTCTGGAGTAATTCCAGGGCCCTTGGAACAAAAAAGAGAGAAGTTTTACAATGATGATATACTTAATATGCATGGAGACTTCTTGCATAATTCAAAGTTACTTTAAAACACAGTATTTGACTGTATTTCCATAGTGGGAAATACCCTAAAAGAGAGAAATGAAAAAAAAAATCTTAAATTATTTTCAGTATTAAATTGTTACAGTAGTGGCAGTATTGTTATTATAAGACATGCATAAAAGTCATAGCACAAAGCAAATGAATTCTTGTTATGTAATATTAGGAACTGAGATTTCTGATATAGTAGAACAGGGAATAGTATGTTTATTAGTTTCCTATGGCTGTTGTAACAATTTATCACATTTTTTCGATGGCTTAAAATAAGTTATTCTCTAAGAGTTCTGTAGGACAGAAGTCTGAAGTTTCACTGGGATAGAATCGCCCTGAAGAATTAGTTTCCTTGCCTTTTACTTCTAGAGGCACATTTCTTAGCTTGTGATCCCTTTCTCCACCTTCAAAGCCAGCACTGTAGCATTTTGCTTCAGTGATCACATTGCCTTCTTCTATGTCAAATCTCTGTCAGTCTTGCTCTTAAAGAATATTTGTAGTTTCATTTATAGCCCATGTAGACAATCTAGAACAATCCCCATAATTCAAGATCTTTAATTTAAGCACGTCCGTTATGTCCCTGTTACTATATATAATACACACGGGTTCTATGGGTTAAGACCTGGGTATCTTTGGGGCCATTATCTAGCCTACAATAGTCTACCTTCTGCCCCAGCAATTCACATACAAACCATGTACAAAATACCTTCACTTATTCTATCATCCTAAAAAGTACCAACCTATTACAGCATCAACATCAACATAAATATTGTCATCTCAAAAGTCTCAAATCTCACCTAAATAATAAATCAGGTATTATTTGAGTATGATCCATCCTGGAAAATATTCCTTTCTATCTATTAGCCTATGCAACTAAGAAACAAGTTATCTCTTCCCAAAATACAATGATAGGTCAGGCATAGAATAACAATAGACATCTACCAAAGGGAAAAAGGCAAGGAAGAAAGGTATCACTTAACTACAGTAATAATATTTCTCCAGAAAAACTGAATCAAAAGAGTATGTGTGTGTGTGTGTGTGTGTGTGTGTGTCTGTGTGTGTGCATGTATGTGTATAAAAGAAAGAAAAAAAGAGAAAGTGAGATTCTGAAGAATTATCTTATGCATATGTAGGAACTGGACAGTCCAAAATCTGTAGGGAAGACCAGCAGGCTGTATACCCAGGGAAGACCTGATATTGCAACTTGAGTCCAGAGGCAGTATGGAGCCAAAATTCCTTCTACCCCAAAGACCCTCAGTCTTTTTTCTCTTTAAGGCCTTGAACTTACTGAATGAGTCCTACTCACATTATGGATGGAAATCTAATTTACCTAAAATCTACTTTTAAAATTTTAATCTTTTCTAAAAAAAAAAAATCTTCACAGTGACATTAAGACTGGAGAATCTGTTTCCCTGCCCTTTCAAGCTTGAGGAGCTGTTTTTTTTTTTTTTTTTTTTGTCTTATGGTCAAGATGTGTTCTAGCTCTGTAAACCTAAAAAGCTAAAACAATGACCCAAACAGCAATGATGACATTTAGATAGCCGATTAAGTTTTCCAAACACCCATTTCTACTCGAAACAATGGCTCCTGAGAGAGGTGATTTATTTTTAAATTTTTTTTTCAACATTTATTTATTTTTGGGACAGAGAGAGACAGAGCATGAACAGGGGAGGGGCAGAGAGAGAGGGAGACACAGAATCGGAAACAGGCTCCAGGCTCCGAGCCATCAGCCCAGAGCCCGACACGGGGCTCAAACTCACGGACCGCGAAATCGTGACCTGGCTGAAGTCGGACGCTTAACCGACTGCGCCACCCAGGCGCCCCTGAGAGGTGATTTATTTTAGAAGTGATGAGGAATATACAGATGAGCTTGGGACATTTTGTCACACCAGAAATCAAAGATGCTATCAAAGGCAACTGAGGCTATCAAAGGTTAAGAATACTCAGGGACCAATGTAAAGACGACTGATCTAACCAGGGGCAATGTGACAAATCATTAAAACAAGTTCCATGGAGGGGCACCTGGGTGGCTCAGGCAGTTAAGCTTCTGACTTCGGCTCAGGTCATGATCTCAGGGTTCGTGAGTTTGAGCCCCGCATCAGGTTCTGTGTCCTCTTCTTTCTCTGCCCCACCTCTGCTTGTGCTCTGTATCTCTCTGTCTTTCAAAAATGAATAAACATTTAAAAAATAAATAAATAAAATAACTTCCATGGAGTAAAGCACATTAAATTCATCAATTAATGATACTAAAAATTAAACATCACAACTAACTAAGCACCTTTAAAAACTATTGAAGAACAAACTAATTATTTGGAGAATTGGTTAATAAAGGGGAGAAGATAAAAATTGCCCTCTATAAACAGTGAAGAAAAACAAATATTTGATGAAGAAAAGTTGCTATTTATAAAAATAATTTAAAGAGTCAGTTGAGCATCTGACTCTTGATTTCAGCTCTGGTCAACATCTCAGGGTCCCGTGATCAGGCCCTGCCTTCTAGCTCCATACTGGGTTTGGAGGTTACTTAAGAGTTTCTCTCTCCCTCTCCCTCTGCCCTTCCTAATTGCATGTGTTCTCTCTCTCTCTCTCTCTCTCTCTCTCTCTCTCTCTCTCTCTCCCTCTCAAAAAAAAGTTAATAAATAGAATATAAAATTTGAACATTACCATTTTGCAAACCTTGTTGAAAGGAAAAACATACAGCAATGATCACCAGTAGCCATTATCATAACAAAAGGAGAGATGTTTTACATTATGTTCATTTTTATAAAAGTTCATAATACCAGGTATGTAGTAAATATAGTCTAAATATGATCAAGAGACTGTCTGTAATCACTGACTAATAAAAATTCAGGTGACAGATTAAGACACCAAATGATCAAAGAAGCCAAATTCAGACATCATGATGATTCTCAGTATAATCATTCTATATTTTTTTAAAAGTAAAACACAAAAAAGAGGGAGCTATAGGTTAGAAGAGACTTAAGAGAAAAACAATCCAATTGCAAAGTTTGGACATTATTATGATTCATATCCAAATAAAATATTTAGAAAATAATAATAGTTGACAAAGCCATTGGGCAAATTTGAATACTGACTATTTTATATTTATGAATTACTGTTATTATTTTTGAAGGTGGAATAAATCCCTGCCTTAAGGGTATATGCCAATTATTAATGAATAAAATAAAAGAAAGTCTGAACTATGCTTTAAAATGCTATTGGGGAGAAGAGAATTGTAAAGGGCACAAATTAATCAAGATTGTTGATGAGTTTATGATGTTGAATTTAGGTGATGAGTACTTGAAGTTTCATAATACTCTTCTATTTTTGTAATATTTGGATTTTTTTCCTAAGAAAAAAATTTTTTAAATTTTATAAGTTAGAAAAATTCTTAGTATTATACCTTTAATGCTGTCATATCTCACATACCTAGATAATAAAAGTGATTATTTGGGAAAGTACATATATCTAAGTCCAACATGTAAAATTGGTAAATTGAAAATCTGCATCTTATTTTGCTGAAAGAATGGAAACTATCATGCCAAAGAAACCTCAATATTTTTCCACTAAATATACTAAACTGAAATTATTTGCTACCAGTTTTCTGTCTCCCTTTCTGTTAATTCCGATGTTAATTAAACTCTCCCTCCTTCTATCAAGACTAGACTTTCTATTTCTTCAGTGTATCCCATACACTTTTTTTTTAATCAAGAAGTTTGGTCCTCAAAACATTCCTTCCTTCTAAACCTTTCCCTATACTTTGAACCCAATACTACAGGATACAAACATGCTACTACTTGATTTGCCCTTTGAAAGAAAGAATGAAAAGAAAGAAAGAAAGAAAGAAAGAAAGAAAGAAAGAAAGAAAGAAAGAAAGAAGAACAGGAGGAAGGAAGGAAGGAAGGAAGGAAGGAAGGAAGGAAGGAAGGAAGGAAGGAAAGAAGGAAGGAAGGAAGGAAGGAAGGAAGGAAGGAAGGAAGGAAGGAAGGAAGGGTGGGAGGGAGGGAGGAAAGAAGGAAGGAAACTGGAGAAATAAGAAGCAAAGGTTATCTGTTACTGAAAAACAGACACTATTGGACTTTGATCCCTGAGAGAAAGGAAATAAATGTTCTGAGCCTTATAATCAGCTAGCTTTCTACACAGTCAGTTCCCAGACTGCAGAGTAAAAAGGAAATGCCCAGGCAAAGGATGGCAGTCTCTCTGAATTGGAGAGACAGAAACCAGAGTTCAGGGAGATTGAGATAATGGGATTTGGTGGAGACTGGCACTAGAACAGAGAGAGTTTTGAAGAGAAAGCTCCAGAAATCTGCAGAGTGTTCCTGGGATCTTGGATTGAATCATATTCTGCAAATGTATAGGGTGAAACTCCACAAGGCTAGAAAATAAATTAAATATGGAGAGCCATGAGCTGAACTTCGAACATAATACCAGATAAAAGAGGGAGAACTCCCAGACTCATGTTTTGAGGCCAGTATTATCTTGATACCAAAACAATAAAAACACATTAAAATAAGAAAAGATATCTTAAGGCCTATTTTCCTCATAGATATAAAATAGAAATTCTTAAATTATTAGCAAATCAAATACATTAGTATATAAAATGGTAACAACATAACCAAGTACATGGTTGGTTTCCCCTGCAAAACTCAATGTAATTCACAAATATTGATAAATAAAGAACAGTCACGATTACATCATTAGATGCAGAAAAATCATTTAACAAAATTCCACATCCATGTATAAATAAACTCTTGGCAACCTAAACTTATATAGAAATATCCTCAACTTGGTAAAGAGAATATTCAAAAATTCTATGCTATTATTATACTTAGTGCAAAAGACTAAATATTTTTTTTTCTCTAAAACTGAGGAAAAGGGAAAAGATATGTGTTCTCACCACTTCTATTCAACATTGTACCAATGATTCTAAACAGTGAAATATGTCAAGAAAAGTGTGTACTTAAAACATTTTGGAAAATATGAAGTTAAACTGTTCACACACAATCTGATCCTTCACATGAAAAACCCCAAGGAATCTACAAAAATAGTGACTATGATTAGTAAATAAATTTAAACTCATCTATGGGTACGAAGTAATGTAAAAATTTATTCCATTTGTATATTTTACCAACAAACTATTAGAAAATGAAATTTTATAATCATATTTACAATAACATCCCAAAGTATATATGATTTAGAAATATATTTACCATAATATGTGCATGGTCTTGTACAAGGAAAATTCTGAAACATTGCTTAAATAAACTAAAGACCTATAATCTTATGATTAATTTTCAGTCATCCAGTTGGCCTATGTCCCTGGTCTGTGTCATTCAGTAGTATTTCTTACCTTTTTTCTCTCCCTTACTTAGGTGAGACCAGTAGGCTAGAGGGATCTGGAATTGGGTAGTTGCCTTTCTGCCTCCATGAGTTAAGATTCTGTTAAAGTCCTTTTCACTGGAGAGTAGGCTTTTGTTTTCGAAAATAAACTCCTGTATTTAAAAATATATTTTCTATCTCCACTTTCCCTGTCAGTCTTGTGGCAATTTTTCTTGAATATAGTAGGGTACCTGGAAGTAAAACTCACAATAATGTGGACCAGTAAAAATCAGTGATTGCCAAAGATTTGTGGGGAAGAAGCGATGAAAAGTTGAAGCACAGATTATTTTCAGGGTGGTGAAACTACTCTGTATTATACTATAATGGTGGATACATGTCAATATAAATTTGCCCAAATCCATAGACTATACACCACCAAGAGTGACCTTCCTGTAAACGATGGACTTTGAGTGATGATGATGTGTCAATGTAGGTTCATCAATTGCAACACATGTATTGCTCTAGTAGGAAATGTTAGTAATGGCGGAAACTTTGCATGTGTGGGGGCAGGAGGTACATGAAAAATGTACCCTCTGCTCAATATTGCTGTGAACCTAGAACTGCTCCAAAAATGTATTTAAATTTTTTTAAGTTAAATGTTCTTACATAATATAATTTTTATAGTATATAATACAAATGCATAATACAAAATAAAGATAACTGAAAAGTAAAAGAGATTCACACACATTTTCTCTGCTTAACACATAAATATATTCATAAATTCATCACTATGTAGAGAAAAATATTCCTTTAATAAGAGCACCCTTTAATTTAATAAATCAAACATGCATGTGATTGACTAGATTGATATCATCTCTTTTTTGCTATAGTCATTGCATTGATTGGGTTTTGGCAAATTTATTTACTTCATAAGATTTTGTAAATAGTGGGTTATTCTAATCAGAACATTAGAAAGATTGAATTTTTACATTCATAAATCTGACCACATTAATATTTTCTTCCCAGAAATGGTAGTAATATCAGGAAAGATATTTTTTCTTTGGTTGCATTTATTCTTCTATGGCACATAGTATTGCAAAATAGAAATACTATTGATTTAAGTACTCTGCGTTTAGGAATAGATTGATGAAATCTCAAACTCTATATTTCAAAATGTTTATTCAAAAGGAATTTGTCAGATTTCTGACCTGCGATGTACATGCTTGTATTATCTTCAATGATTCATCTCTCTTGATTGTTTTAGCCACCCCTGCAACTGCCTTGTTTCTTCAGAGTCTACAGTTGTTATTTTTTGCTCCTGTGTGCTTGTGTGGGAAGGGGCCTGTCTGGTAAAATATCCTTGAGAACAGATGTACTTGAAGTGATTTCAATTAACTAGAAAAGACTTCCTTCTTTATAAAATCCTTAATCTACCATGTGGGCAAATAAATCAAACATGAAGTAGGGAGAAGCTAGAAAAAAAGAGTGAAGAGGAAGTAGGCTTTAGTAAGAGAAAAACAATATATTATTTTGTGTAAAATCAATAATAGCACATTTAGTCTACTCATAGATACCTGCGTTAAAATTAATGAAACTTTAACAGAATATTACATGCGCAAGGTTATCAAAGATAGACTATTAAATATTTTAAATTGGTACTTCCCTAAAAACTTTGCTAAATCATATTGGCTTGCTTCTTATGAAATTCAAGATTTTCTAGTTACTGTTAGTCTACCTTTCTATTATTTAAACTTTGGCTAGAATATATGGAGACACAAAGAAAATGCAAGGCCAGAGGGAGTAAAGAAAGAGCTAAATGATTTCAGATATTTAAACCATTACTAAAGGAAAGGTTATAGAGACTAAAGAAAGGGTAGACACTGCATAAAGAACAAGAAAGAAAGAAAGGACCACTGGAAAAAGTTCATATTGAATAAAGACATGCTTTAGCTTCTACATGTGATATACATCTCCACTATCTGTCATACCATCAAAGAAAAACAAGGTCTTCCATCCATTATCCTATCCCAAACACAAGAGCTTTTTTAGAATGAAAAAATTGCCAACCTCCGCTCTTCCCTATAAGTTTATATATTAATTCAGGGGTCTCAAATTACATGGCCCACAGCCTAAATCTAGTCTGCCATTGGTTTTTACATTTTTAAATGGTTGGAAAAAATAGATGGAATACTAGCAATTCATAATATAAAAAAATTATATGCAATTCAAATAGGAGTTTTCATCAATAAACTTTTATTGGATATGGCATGCTAATATGTTTATGTTAATTTTCTGTGGTTGCTTTTGCATTACCACAGCAGAGTTTAGTATGTGTCACAGAGACCTTATGGTTCACAAAGCATAAAATATTTGTAATCTGTCCTTTTGCAGAGAAAATGTGCTAACCCTTGTTCCTATTCAACAAAGGACTTTGCCAGGAAGCAAAACCTAGCAATATGGCTAGTTTCACACTTTATAGGCCCATTCATCATTTCTTCCTTACCTAAAATTAATTCTCATTTGTATGAGCATCTTCTATTCTCTCCATAACATAATAAAATCTTATAGGGTAAGTTCTATGCCTCATATGTATTCTAGTTATCTTTTTCATCAACATTTCTGTAGCCCTTACAGTTCATACACCCTCAAATAGTATAAGTAGACATGTAAATAGCATATTTTGTGATAATAAAAACCATCCTTAATGATAAGAATTAATCTCTTTCTACTCTTAATTTCATCGTTGGTTTCTGGAGATAGTGTTCTCACAAGATGAGGCTGAATAAATGATGGATAAAATGAAAAATTTATTTTAACATACTTCATTGTCTTGTCATGCATGTGTTTAAATTTTTTTTCCAAAAGCCAGCTGTTTTGTATACGTTGCTATTTTCTAATACTTATTTCCTGAGTTGTGATGATACTTGTATTATCAAAGTAATTTAAAAGTATTCAGAAAAGTAGGAAATTATTAATTTACATGTCCAAAGACTTCTCTGTGGTCTCTTGCACTCTCAAATTAAACAAGAGTGAATGCACTAGGAAAGTTGAAAACTCATATTGATTCTTTAGGATAAATTGGTGAGATGTGAAGAAAAACACCTTTCCTAGGTTTTTGCACTGCAGGGCACATTGCTTTCAGTCCTTCACTGATCTAGGTGGTTGAGTGTGGCCAGCGTGTCAAACTTAAGTTTTCAGGCCATTTTCATCCTTATGATGGGTAGCATTAGAGGAAAGTGTGGTTTTTCCCATAAATATTGTAAATGAAGGTATTAGAACATTAGCAATGCATGTGATGGCAGAGATAAAGAGTAGACTAGTATTTAAACAAGTTTCCCTTTACAGTTTTCTAAAAATACAAGTAAAGGCTTGAGCTTGGAATAGAACAAGTGACAGGAGGCAGAAAATTATGGCTTCATCCACACTAAAACCGTGGTTGTGGTGGCGGAATTTGGACCTAGCACTTAGCCACATGTGGGAGCATTTTCACTATAGCTTCCTGAATCTTGCACTTGTGCTGTCATGGACTAAAACAGGATATTGTACAAGCTGATAGATTTCTTGAAACACAACCAGAAATATAGAGAAATTACTTTTTTGAAATAACTTTTTCCCCCAGAGAATATTGAGTTTGAGACTACGTGTTCCAGAGAGAAAAACAGAAGTATATAGCAATGTGTGAGTTAACTAAATAGAAGTGGGAAAAAATGTCCTAGTGAAATTACTGGTTAAACTTTGTCTTTTCCTTAATCTGTTCTTATGTATATCTGGGTTTGAAAGCAATTGGAGACAATTCTGAAAAAAGGAGGCAAAGTCCAGGAAGGGATTTGTTCAAGGCTCCAGCACTTTTCTACCAATCAGGGTGCGATAATCTGGTGACTTGTGTACCTGGTCTTGGATAGGATTTAAACAATGCTTCAAAAGTAATATACACTATAAGCTGGTCTCAGTGAATGTTGTGGAATGAACAAACTTCAATATGAGAAGGTTGGAGCAAATAGATCACTAGGACACCTTCAAGTTTTAACATTTCCTGCGATTCATTCTCTCCCACTAGGACTGTGGGAAACATGAATTGCAATTGCCCATCTATATTGGAAAACACTACTGCAGAATACCATACCATTTGCTGAAACGAATTTTGAAGGTATCTACACAAAATATTACATCCTTTACCATGATAACTAACCCAGCGACATATGTATCAATAATGGACTGAACAAAGGCCTGAGTAGAAGAATAAATATACATTCATTTTTTATGATAAAATAAAGAATGGATAGAACAGAAAACATAGGAAATATTATTCCATGGATGTGAGAAAAGGACCTTAAGCTGTGGTAAATTTATACCATTTACATGTTTAAAAAGCTGAGCAGTAGAGACATGTTTAAGCAAGGCATAAAAACATTTAGGAAGCCCTGCACTAAGACTCTTCATGGATTCAAAGCTCCATAGAGTATCAATTCCATGTGGAATGGTTTTACTTTTATTTTTTTTAATTTTACTTATTTATTTTGAGAGAGGGGGAGAGAGAGAAAGAGAATGAGAAAGAAAAAGAAAGAGAAAGAGAAAGAGAAAGAGAAAAAGAGAAAGAGAAAGAGCCTTGAGTACATGGCAGGGGGGTGGGGGGGGGAAGCAAAGAAAGAGAGGATCCCAAGCAGGCTCCACACACAGTGCTCTAATTCTTGAACCATGAGATCATGACCTGAGCCAAAAGAGTTGGATGGATGCTTAACCAAATGTGTTACCCAGGTGCCCCAGTTTTACTTTTCTTAAAGAGAATACTGAGAAGCATCATTGTGTGTTTGTCCCAGTAAGGTGCTACTGACTTCCTGTTCATACTTGCAAGCCTGGTAGGTGAGATTAAAACTTAGGCACACACAGAACTCTGGTTACTTTCAGAGTTTAAGATAATCAATAAAAAACTCAAAGTATTTTAAGATTACATTTGACCCTTGAGCTGCACTTCTTGAATTTGACACCCCAAGGGCAAGGAGCTCTGGAGCACCTGGCTCCCTGAGGGTAACTTTTCCTTTTTTTTTTTTTTTAATTTTTAATCTTTTAATTTTTTTGCATATTTGATGTAGCGACCTTTGTTGAAATTCTTTATATGCCTTTTTAAAAAATATTCTTTTATCCTCTGGGGCACCTGGGAGGCTCAGTCAGTTAAGCATCAGGCTCTTGATTTCAGCTCAGGTAATGGACTTTTGATTTAAAAAAAAAAAGAAGGGGCGCCTGGGTGGCGCAGTCGGTTGAGCGTCTGACTTCAGCCAGGTCACGATCTCGCGGTCCGTGAGTTCGAGCCCCGCGTCAGGCTCTGGGCTGATGGCTCAGAGCCTGGAGCCTGTTTCCGATTCTGTGTCTCCCTCTCTCTCTGCCCCTCCCCCGTTCATGCTCTGTCTCTCTCTGTCCCAAAAATAAAATAAATAAAAAATAAATAAAAAAAAACGTTGAAAAAAATTTAAAAAAAGAAGAAAAAGTTATTTACTTTGAGAGATAAAGAGAATGAGGGAGGAGAAGAGAGAGAGGGACAGAGAGAATCCCAAGCAGACTCCATACTGTCAGCACAAAGCCTGTTGTGAGGCTCTCTCTCATGAACTATGAGATCATAAACCTGAACTGAAATCAAGAGTCCAACACTTAACCAACTGAGCCACCAAGGCTCCCCTATAAATAAATAAACTTAAAAAAAACTATTTTACCCTCATAATAGTCTATAAGATAAGAATTACTCTAATTCTAAATGTTGTAGATAAGAAAATGAGATTTGGAAACAGGAGGTAATTTTTCCAGGGTCACAGTGGTAACAATGGGTTGGTCAGAAATTTTGATGCACATTTCTTTTATCCCTTTGTCCAAGTCTTTCACAACAATAACATTTTACTGAAGAACAGAGGACATACAAAGGCAGAATTCCAGGACTAAAGATGACTTTGGAGAGGTCAAATTCAACTTCCTCTTTTTTTTTTCTTTGAGCAATTTGAATTTGGTGAAATATTAAGTGACTTATTCCAGGTCAGTAGATGATGCAGAACTAGATCCCATATCTCCTGAATCCTGTGTACCCATCTGACTGTATAAACTACTTGTATTTGCTTTCACAACAAAATATTTCTTCTGTCCACTGAGCATCTTTATTCTAATGTAGGTACCTTTAAAGATACTCAGTGCCTGCAGACCAAGTAATGCAATTTTATGAAATGTTTATGTAATGATTATATATATGTTTAAAAATAATTACATAAGTTTTCAGTGAACCCTTCTTGCTGTTGTTACTGGCATAACAAAATTTTAATCTCCATGTAGCTTGTTAAGGAGGTATCATTATAAACTATATTACAAGCTATCCAAACACTTGAAACTAAATTGATTCCTATGCCCCTCAAATCACCAATCTTGAAACAAAATCAGAAACTTGGCAGGATGAGCTTAAATTCTTAAATGAAAAGACTCAAGCACTACAATCTGAACTACAGACCTCTAAAGCTCTCTCAGGAGTTTTAATTAAGAATAATGCTGTTCTCTTCAAGAAAGGGAGACACACTTTAAAACTTTATGGGGAAAAAAAAGCAATAGATCTTAAATCCATGTGAGAACTCAGAGAGAAATACTACATACTAATCCTATTGCTATAATTGAAGCTATTTTGAAGATTTAATTCTCACTCCTCCCTTTTTGCCAAAGGCTAATGCTTTTGCATGCCAATGATAAGGTTCAGTACCCACATGAGCTCAGAGATGTCTTCCTTGGGGCTTTAGGAAGCAATGTTGTAGATAAAGATAGAATTGCCTCTATTATATGAAGAGAAATTATGTATGCAATATAAAATGCTTTTTTTCCCTTTTAATTATCCCTTTGCTTTTTATTCAAAGGTCTTTGAGCCTTCTCCCAAAGAGGCGCTATTTTACCTTAGACAACCCTTTCCATTCTCATCCACTGTGATTGATTTGCCATACCACTGGAAATAAGAAAGAAAGAAAAAGAAAGAAAGAAAGAAAGAAAGAAAGAAAGAAAGAAAGAAAGAAGAAAATACAGAAGACCAGATCTCACTCATTGTACAAAATTTGCCCAGAGCTATGATGTTTATATCATGGAGCATTAGGAAATATATGCTGGTATTTTTTTTTTTAATTATTGGTAACATTTAAGATGGAAGGTACTTCATTTAAATAATCTGAATTCCTAGTTTTGTTCTTTAAAAATCAAAAGATCTAGTAATATTGGGGCAGTATTTCCACATAGAAGTAGTAACTCCTACATTTAAGTGGTTTGTAATATCCCCAGTTCACCACATATCGCTGTCTTCCATTTTAACCAAATCATCTTCCATTGGTTCTATAGGCATCTGAGTTTTCCACTTCTTCAGTAAACTTTAGCATTTATGTATGTGATACTCATAGCTTTCACTATTTGCAAGCAAACTCAAGATCTAGGATATGAATTAATATTTCACTTTACTATGGACCCAAATTAATTTTATGTCTGCTGCAGGACAGTGTGCAGGATCATGTCATTGAGTCAGAGAGTGGGCGTAGTTTCTTTCCATTTTATTCATCTCATCACACCTTTGTCTTTCTCAGCTCATCATTGAATAGTCAATAACATAATAAAACAAAAATAAACAAAAATAAATATCAAAACAATATTTTTACTTTGGAAAAAGACCCCAAGGAAAAATTCAAATTCAATTCTCCCAGAAAACAAGAAATAATGGTGAGAAAAAATGATTGAGAAAATTGACGTTTTATACTGGGCTCATAAGTGGGCTAGATCCACACCATGATGAAACCACCATGGTCATTATTTGAAAACCTGAAAAAGCTGTTTTTATTATACTTCTGATGAATGTTACAACTGAAACAAAATGGTGCATCAAGAGAGAGAAACCTTAAGTGGAAATTTAAATTTTACTTTACTTGGGATGTGAGTATAATGCCCAAGGAATATGTAACTCTCCTTAACAAAGTAGTATTAGAAAACTCCAATAGGTTGCAAAAATATTCACCAAATTACTGAGAGGCGAATGTGACTAATAAGATATTATGCAAGTAAAATTTAACTGGGAATTTTTAGGAAGTACTTTTTTGACGGACTCCTGGGTGGCTCGTTTGGTTGAGCATCCCACTTTGTCTCAGGTCATGATCTTACAGCTCGTGAGTTCAAGCTCGCGTCAGGCTCTGTGCTGACAGCTCAGAGCCTGGAGCCTGCTTTGGATTCTGTGTCTCCCTCTCTCTCTACTCCTCCCTCACTCATGCTCTCTCTCTCTCTCTCTCTCAAAAATAAATAAAAACATATTTTTTTTAAAAAAAGAAGTACTTTTTTGTATAACACATTTACTTATACCACAAATATTTATTGAATGACTGTTATATGCCGAGCATTCTCCTTGTTTTTATGACTCTCGCTGTCTAGTGGGGAAGATAGACACAAAACACTTAATCACACATATATATCACATATATAAATTTCACTGAAGGATTAGTTGTTACCAAGGGTTGGGGGAAGAGTAGGGTGGAGAATAACTGTCAATGGGTATCGAGTTTCTTTTGGAGGATGAAGAGAATATGATAACATATGGTGATAATTATAGTGGTGATGATTGCACAACTCCGTGCATATACTAAAACCACTGAATTACACACTTTAAAAGGGTAAAATTTATGTCAATTACGTCTCAAGAAAAGACGTAATTGTGATTAGGCAAAAAAAAAAAAGATCATGCTTCTTCATGGCTCAAAACTCACCTTCCATTTTAGGAGAATACTGAAAGACATTTCTATAGCTTTTGAAGACCTAGATTTTATTTTATTTTTAAAAAGTGTTTATGTATTATTTTGAGAGAGAGAGAGAGAGAGAGAGAGAGAGAGAGAACACAAGTGGGGGAGGGGAAGAAAGAGAGACAGAGAGAGACAGAGATAGAGAATCCCAAGTAGGCTTTGCACTGTCAGCACAGAGCCAGACATGGGACTCTATCCCAGAGACCATAAGACCACGAACTGAGCCAAAACCAAGAGTGGGGCACTTAACCAGTTGAGCTACCCAGGGGTCCCTAGAAGGACCTATATTTTAAAGGACTATAACTCTTACCCCATTCACTGTCATTTCTGTATCTCATTATCAATGCTCACTTACAGGTCATTTTGATGTTCTTTAACTGCCAAATTTAATTATTGCCTTAGTGACTTCACCATTTCTGTTCCTCTTCCTGGAAAGCTACTGCCCTGGATAATTTCATAATTCACTTGCTTTTTTTTTTGTTGAAATCTTTATTGGAATGGGAAAAATTAGAAGTGATTGTCCTGAACACAATATCTGAAATTGCCCAGTTTTCCACCAACCTCACTAATCCATTTGTATTATTTATATGCCCTTATTTTATAACCCTTAATACTTTTTAATATTTTATATATAATTACTTAGTTATCATTTGTATTCCTAGTCTTTTTCTGTAGAATGAGATGAATCCTCTGTTTTATTTACCTATATGGCTTTAGCAGTTTTGAATGAGTTAATAAATGGAAAGAGAAGTGAATGAATTGATAAATGAATGAATTGAATAGGCTGAATATTAAGTATGATAATTAAAACTTAAACCTGAGTTTCCTCACATGTAAAATGTGAGTAATAGTATCCCATGTTTGGGGATATTTTATTATTGAATAAAATGTGTGCAGAATACCTGACCTTAACTCTCCTAAATGATAGGGATCCAAAGTCAACTTTTTTCTGTATAATTATAAGGGATCTGAATTTTGTTATAACATCATGGACACAATCGCATAAAAGCACTAATAATTTGCTTTATCTTTAAACCATCCATACTTAAATTCTAAGAAATGAAAGATATGAAAAAAAAAAGAAAGAGAAAAGGCATTCAATAAAATACTTTGAGATCTTGAACGTGGATATTGTTAGTGATTTCTTGAATTGCCTCACTTAATGTCAAAAAAACCCTGGAGTAATTAGATTACTTGTCCCATAGTACTTACTAAAGGAAAGAATTATTCAGGCCTGCTAATTTATCCATAGAAATAATCTGCAGAAAGAAGACTTGAGTGCTAAACCAATTTTATGCTTTCAACATCTAAAAGAGTGTTGCCCAAAGGAGGCCATAAAGGCTGAGGTTCTAAAAATTCTGTAACTTTTCTTGCTTTTCATTAAAATAATAACAATGGTACTGTGCTACATTTCTTCCCAAGAACTTTAAAAATATCTTGATTTTGAATAGAAGATTACCAAATGGGTCAGCATGGGAATATATGTTTTAAAGGGGTATCTGAACTCTCCTATCATTTATTCAGGTAAGGACTATATTGAAGAACAAAACAGTTTGATCTTATGTTTTCATGAAGATTGGAGTGTAATAAGGGATAGTAACAAGAAATAAACTAGCCAAAATATTTTTTTAAATAAGTATAAATGTAAATGTGGTATATATTAGAAACAACTACATCTAGAGTCCAAGGAGAGAAAAATGGAAGTACTGCAGAAGAATTTAATTTAAGTTGTAATTAGGGACTATTTCTTTGAGGGAGTGAAATTTGGGCAAAGGCCTACAAATCTAGCTGGAGATAGCCAGGAAACATGAAAGGTGTTATGAGTTGGAACCCACAACAGAAAGAAACAGCATGAACACATTCCTGAGGGAAGAGCTCATCAAACATATTTGAAAATGTGTAGTGTGACTAAGAAATAGATCTGCAGTGGGCACATTTTCTAAGATGGGGCCGGAGGGATAGGCAAGGACCAGAATGTGTGAGAATTTTGTATTTTTCTAAAAAATGCATTCGTGATGTTTTTTTCTTTCTTTTTTTTTTAATATCACTTTGGAGTTGTTGATGTTGTTTTTAATAGTATTATTAGAAGACTCAGCCAGCGTTGTATTTCAAGGATTATTTATGTTTTTCTTTAGAAGGCTATTGCTTTATTCCCAGTAAGAGGAGAGTTGGTTTGGGCTACAGTGGTAGGGCAGTATAAATGGATAGAAGTGGAGATTTATTTCAGAGGCTAAATTGGCAGAATGTGGAAGCAGGGGAAAAACACTTAAAGTTATTTACTAAGAAAATGTGTATGGTGGTGGCTCTTGTGGTGTTAACACCAACTGCATTCCAGAAACACATTCCAAGCCTTTCATTTCAATCAAGTAGCACCATTCTTGTAGCTTTCCCAAAGATCTAAAATAATAATAATGTTAATAATAATATATTCTTACTTATTGTACTCATGCTGTAATTTGTAATATGTATGCTTTTTACCCATTATCTCAGTATATCTTTGAAGGAACAATTTGAAAAAAGTATCACTCTTTTCACAATTTTATAATGGAGATCAGGACTTAGATCACTTAACTTGCTCATAGCCTTCCAGCTAATATGGGGCAAAGTCTCTACTCTAATCCATGTTTGTCTGACTTAAAAGTCACTAATGACCATAGTTGCCAACCTTAGTCAGCATAAACATCATATAAGGTGCTACTCAAAATAGATATTCTGAAATTGCAAACCCAGTTTTATGATTCTGTAGGTAAGTGATTTAGCCTAAGATTCCATATTTTCAACATCCACACCAAAAGGAATCTTTTTTTTTTAATTTTTAAAAGTTTATTTATTTATTTTTAAAAAGAGAGAGAGGGAGAGAGAGAGAGGGAGCACAACTGGGGAGGAGCAGAGAGAGGCAGAGAAACAAAATCCCAAGCAGTATCTGCACTGTCAGCGCAAAAGCCAAGGCAGAGACTGAACCCAGGAACCATAAGATCAGACCTGAGCCGAAATCAAGAGTCAGATGCCTAACTGACTGAGCCACCCAGGAGCCACTCACGCCAAGGAGAATCTAATGAGGACCACACTTTCACACAGACTAACACATTTCTGCCAGATTTTTTCGGAGCTATGTGGGTGTGTGAGGTACAAGTCTGCAATCCTACATTTCTGTAACACTCCAAATTTGACTTGGAAGGCTGCCTACTTTCTATCTCATTGGGACATTACAGCAAACACTTCCAGCCTATAAAACTAGTATTCTTAATACTCTAGCCTGCTGAAGTAAATCAGTGTCCTGGCACCTGGGAAGCCAGTATGGTGGTAAAACTTTCAGTATTCAGTGTTACTCTCATTGATTTTCCTACAAGGTATTTTTTTCTCCTGAGATGGAGCTAGTTGAAAAGCAATGGGAAGAAGACAAGCGGGATTCCAGGACTGTGTAGGAAAGAATATCTCTCAGATAATCAATAGCTACATGAAGTAGATATGAAATATAAATTCCATCTTGTAATACTATTGCCAGCACATTCTTCTGCTTTAAGACCTATCCTAATTCTCACATCCAGAGGCTCTCTTTATTGTAAATTGTGATAGAATCTAGTGTGATTGTAGTATACACTCATGTCAACAAGTACTCAGTTAGATGAAACTTTCCATTTGTTTGACATATAGGTAATAAAAATTGATGCTAGAAATAATAAATGATGTATAAAGTGTTCTTTCCCTGGAAACTATAATCAATAGTATTCCAAAAGAATTGTATTCTCAGCTGACAAGCCTGTTCTTAGCTTGTGCCACCCCATCATGTTTAAATCCATAAACTCAATCATTATTTTAATCATTAACACTTATTCTAGAAACTGTAACAGAGGACAAAAAAAAGACTGCTTAGTTTTCAAAATTATATTAATGTTTAAAATAACTTTTCTCAACATCTGGACCTGTTAAGACTTACTTATATGATTTTTTTCTACCTTTTATATTCTTTGGCATCTATCAAACTTAACACTCCTGCTGCTACAAACAATGATAATTCAAACAATAGCAGTATTATAAATGCATGTATTGCCAGACCACAAATTATCTTATTGAGAAAAATAAAGTGGAAACACTCCACAATAACTCATAAAAAGATATATCACATTAGATAAGAATTTTAAAACACTATTAGCTTCAACAGACAGCTGAAGAATGAAAATAAGATGCAACTGGGCCATCATACTACCAGACAGTAAATATTGCTTATCTTCGAGGAAAAAAGAACAACTTTTATAAAGGCAATCACTAAAGGAGTTAAGAACACAGACTAAAAAGTAAAATAAAACCAGATTCAAGTCCTCACTGTGCTATTCCCTGGTGGGATATACCTGGTAAAATGCATTTACCCTTCCTGAACTTTGATTTTGTTTTCTCTATATCTGAAGAAATATTGTTCCCCATTGGTTTTATTTAAAAGTTATGTGAAGTAATGCAAACATTTCACAGGTAGCACTCATTAGCAATGAGAAAGGGAGTATGACTTTCAGGTTCTCAGAATAAATGAGTTTAAAATCTGTACTATCCTAGAATAAGGGAAGATTCCTGAAAACTCTGAACCTCATTTTCTTCATCTATAAAAGGAGACAAATGATAGTATTAATTTCATAGAGTGGGTTTTGAGAAGTTTCTAAGTGGGACAGTTCAGTGCCAGATTCAGTGTAGGGCTCTCAATCAAAATGTGCTGTTATTAGATATTCTGTTTTTTGAGAATGCAAACTTATGGTTACTGCTCACATTTCCCTATGTGTATTTTCTTTTAAAAGAAATTTTAATGTTTATTTATTTTTGAGAGAGAGACAGAGCATGAGCGGGGGAGGGCAGAGAGAGCGGGAGACACAGCATCCAAAGCAGGCTCCAGGCTCTGAGCTGTCAGCACAAAGCCCGACATGGGGCTCGAATTCACAAACGGTGAGACCATGACCTGAGCTGAAATCAGATGTCTTGCCAACTGAGCCACCCAGACAGCCATTATATGTATTTTCTACTTGCTGTTTCCTACTTTCTACTGTTACCTAAGCAAGTTTTAATCCCAGTTTAATCCCCACTGAGAAATAATTATAACTTGGACATATTCATTTTTCCAGGAGTGTGAGCTGACTTTGGGAATCTGAAAAAAATAAAAGTTAGGAAATTAGTTTTACTAAGACTAAAATGATATAAAGCATTGGAAGGGTAAATTTCAATGCCTTTTACAATGTCTCTGACATTGCTTCTCCTTTTAGATTTCACTAAATGTACAATAATTGACTAAACTTACTAATAATAAAGCAAACCCTAATTGTAATCAAGCAAACCTTAATATATTATTATGTGAAAGCATGATATAGTAAATTTACTTTATTTATATTCCTAAATATTTTGCAAGGCTACTATCTGTTCATCGTGTGACTATCAAAGCAGCTATCACACATCAGTCAAAATGGGCAAGGGGGTGGTAAACCATAACGTCCATAATTGAGAGAAACATTTTTCAGAACAACTTGCTTTTTTTACAGGTAGGACCTTGGAGAAATATGGTCTGAGGGGGATGCGAAGAACATTGCAGACTACTTCACGTTTGCTATCTAAAGTGCACATAATGCTGATAAAAATTCTGGCCTAGAAGATAAAAACATTACAAAAACACCAAGAACATTGTTATCAGATAGGAAGAACAAGATAAACAAACAAACATACATACTCAGAAACAATGATATACAACAAGCATCCATATCACAACTCTGCATAACAAAACTAGAAGTATCAATAGTCTCTGAGAGACTCACTATAAATCCTCTGTGGGAGGAAGAATGCATTTATGGATGGTGCCCTTTGATAGGCAGTGAATGACATTTTATTTACATAACCCACAAAACCAAATACAGGTCTATCTTGAGCATTTATACAACTTGGCAAAATTTCAAGCTGGAGATGGCACTAGTTGTTGATGTTGTTCCCTTTCCTGCAGTTAGAAAAAAATGCAAAAAATTCTCAACCAATTTTAGTTTTAAGAGCGCTAGACTTGTAAAAACACTGTTATTATGAGAGAAAAGGTCACTGATTTTCTAAACACAGAGACTTAGCACCACCATAAAAGTGAATTCATTTTATTAAATGAATGATGCGCCAAGAAGGTCACAGTGCCTTGAAAAGAACAATAGCAGGTCATGAGCTTATAAATCTTGGAAGAACTTTCTTTCATTTAAGAGGCCCAGGATTATTATGCGATTTGGCAAAGGGTAAGAAGCAATAGGAGGTCATTCAGGCTGATACAAGGTACCAATTAAAACTTCAAAAATATTGAGTGTAAAATTTTCCAAGTGTGGATCTGAAAATGTGTAAAAGGGCCAAAATATATAATTTATGTCATTTTGCAAAACACAACACAAAATCAAGCGATTAATGAAGGCATAATTATTCAATAACATAGGTGATTTTCCAACTATCATAAGAACAATCAATTCAAATTACTTTTACACTGCTTATTTGACACTCTGCTTATTTTTATTTATTTTCTAATTAGCTTGACTAATTATAACTTAAACTACTCAAGTTTCAGTTGAATAGAGATAATTGTGAATATTCCTTCAGTGTTATTAATTCATTTTCCTGTAAATGTTAGCTTGTACCACCATAGTAGGGAATCACACCACTTCAGGATATCTCCATGGTATTTTATTATCAAATTCTCAGAAGATTGGGGGAGAGATAGATAGGTAGATAGATAGAACACAAAATATAACTCATCCTACTATAGTTCTTTGTCAATAAATCTCATTTCACAAAATACCTGATAAACTCTATAAAATACAGGGTAAACAATTTGCGCACTTAATTCATAGTATGTAGCATGATATTTGGAGCATACTATATACTAAAATATGTAAATTAGTGAATGGGGATTGGTTTTTAAAATTATTTTATAGTTGCATAACATACTTCTCAGTGGATTTGAGCATAGTGATTGTTTTTGTGTCTACCAAATATATCAAAAAATTAATTTCCAATTTCAACTCTGACATATGAAGAGCTTGGAAGTCATCACACCTGACCTTAAAAATAAAATAGGGGTGCCTGGGTGGCTTAGTGGTTAAGAATTTGACTCTTGGTTTCAGCTCAGGTCAGGATCTCATGGTTCCTGAGTTTGAACGCTGTGTGGGGCTCTCCATGGGCAATGTGGAGCATGCTTGGGATTCTCTCTCTCCCTCCCTCTCTGCCCCTTACCCCCCTTGTGCTCTTTCTCTGTCTGTCTCTGTCTCTCTTTCAAAAATGAATAAACACTAAAAAAAAAATTTAAAAATAAATAAACATAAATAAGAAATAAATAAATAAATAAATAAATAAATAAAAATAAATTGAACACACTAAATATCAATGAGTTTCAGAGAATTGAGACTGTAGGGCAAACTGCCACCTCTGGAGATGGATGAGTTCAGAGATAAAGGGGAGGTATGACCACTTGGAACAAAGTGGCTGGATGCATAAGCTATTAAGATATTTGACTGTTAATTTTGAGAAATTGCTGGAGTGTGGTAAGCTACAGGGGGCCCTGGTCTTGGTGGAGCTCAAAACTTCTATAGATTTAATGTCCAAAATCTCCACCAGGTTCTGGTGAGGAAGATTCAAAAAAGATCACTTTTTGTCTCTGGTAGGAAGAGAATAATCCTCCTGAAATATGTGTGGAGCATTTTCTGTAAGAAAGGCCTATTGTCTATGGAAAAAGCTTTTACTGGAGCCTCTGTCTTTACCCAAGAGGAGAAAAAGCTAAACCAACAGAGAAACACATTGGGAGATACACAGACACGGCCCCCGGAAGATTAGGTTTCAGTAATAAAATTATAGAACATGTTCCTTCCCTCACATGTTGCTGTCAAACAAACAGGGCTCCACCATAATGATAGTGGATTATAGCTGCACGTGCTGAAATATGCAGTCTGTCTCACAGGAGGCGTACTTAAGGAAAGGAGGCAAAAAAATCCCCTAAAAAGGATTTGAATTCCCTGAAACTTGTGTACGGGGAAGAAAAGCTTCCTTCCAATCTCTTAGGTTGTGTGTCTGGCCTAAGAATTAAACTGACATAAAGCAAATTAGCAGGAGTAAGCATACATATTTATTTAACATTTTTGTGTGTGTATAGCAGTCTTCATAAGAGAAATGGAGACCCAAAGAAGCTGTTAGGCTCAGAAGATTACATACCTCTTAATACAAAAAAAAAAAAAAAAAACAGAGACAGTGGGGATGTGACAAGACAAAGGGGGGTGGGCTACGGGGAGTCAATTGTGGCATAGTGATTGATAAATATACAGGGGGAAGTAATGGAAAGTGAGGGTTATTTTAGTAGACTTGTTTGTATAGGTTCATTTCAGCATCAACTCAGGGTCTCTGGTGATCAGAGTGTTCTTCTGTATTTTGTACAGGGAAGGCATGTTTCTCATGGGGCGTTTTTTGACCTGCTTTTAGGTAGAAAGGGGGAGGAGAGAGAGCCCTTCCTGAACTGGCTCTTTCTCAAGTGCCTTCAGCTCGAAATAATCAATATGCTAAAGCAGCATGTTTTAGGGTGGCATACTATGAACCATGTCACCTATAACTACAATAAACATAAACATAGGCCAACCCCTAGCTAGATTATCATAAACCCTCACAGTAAAGGACTTTTAACTTCAGTTCTTATTATTCAATGCAAAGTGTCTGGCTTACAAAAAATTGCAAGTCATGCTAAATGGCAAAGTAAAAAAAAAAAAAAAAGAGTCTGGGAAAGAAAAGCATGTATCAGAACCAGACTCAGATATAATAGTGACATTGGCAATATAAGGTGGAGAACTTAAAATAACTATGATTCATGTGTTAAGGGTCCTAACAAAAAAGTAGACAATACAAAGGAACAGAGGGATAAAGTAAGCAGAGAGACAGAAACTCTGAGGAAGAATCAAAAGGAAATGCTGGAAATCAAAAACACTGTAACAGAAATGAAGAACCCCTGTGATGGATTCATTGGTAGACTGGACACAGTTGACTAAAGCATGAGTGAGCTAAATTATAAGTCAATAGAAACTTTACAAACTGAAATGAAAAGAGGCAAAAGAAGGGGAAAAGAAAAAGCCCAGAATATTCAAAAACTCTGGGGCAAACCCAAATTGTATAATGTATATGTAATTGGAACACTGGACAGAGAAGAAAGAGAGAACAGAGTAGAAGAAATATTTGAAGTTATAACAGCTGATGACATTCCAAAATGAAGGGTAGATAGCAAAATACTGATCCTGGAAGATCAGAGACCATCAGGGATATAAATGCCAAAACAAGTCTGTACCATGGAATGCCATATTCAAACTGCAAAAACAGCTACCAAGATACACAGAAAATCTAGAAATAAGATTCAGGTAAAAAACAAAAAATCCCATCTTACCCATAGAGGAAAAAGGATAATCTGTATCTATATCTGTATAGATATAGGTATATATTATACATAGAGGGAGAAAGAAAGAGACACAGAGAGACACAGAAAGGCAGACACACACAGAGATAGACTTACACATGCACACACACACAAATAGACAGAGAGACAGAGGGAAAGAGTGAATTGGATTCCCAGTTTTTCTGGAGGCTGATTATTTCAATCATTCAGTATAACAACTGAGACCTGAGTCTTGGCAGCCAATATAACTCCTGTGATGCTTCAGGAAACAAATGAATAATTATTTGTTTTTAAAAGGAAGAATAGTATCTGAACATCTAATAACCATATGGCAAAGGGCTAAGAATTTTAAATTTAGAAGATTTACATGTTGAAAATTTTGACACTTAGAAAATAATATTTCTAAAAGCTTTCAATAGTCTAGATATGAAATATATCCACCCTAAAAATATCTAAACTTTTATAATCACAAAAAAATCCCTAAAAGGAAATTTGTATTTAAAATTATGTTTTGTGAATGGAGCCCAAGGAGTCTTAGCAAGCTCCCAACTTATTATATTTGTTAGCATCAAGCCAATCATTTTCTCTCAGTGTAACAGAAAGGTTTGATAGATGAATCAGAGAAGGCTAGGAAACAAAGGGAAAATGTCTGTATTATACAAAGGCATTTAGGTAATTTAAATCCAACTCTAAAGCTACCCATGATAAAAGGTAAATAATGATACCTCTTACAAAACCGAAGCTTTTAAAGCAGTTATAGACAAAACTTCAGGGGTGTGTTTGTTTCTATTGTCTCTATGCCTTTGCACCCACAGACAAATTGGATGTGGGTTCTGTATCTGATATACTCTGAATCCTAGTTACTTTACAGAATGACTTGGATTTTTTTTTTTCCTTTCAATAGTTGAACAGTGAAGACAATAAGAGGGATGACCTGGAACTCCTATCTGGAGTCTGAGCTAAAGCTCAAAAAGGGAAAAATATAGGCTTGTATACTTTGTAGCAGTACTGTAATTTATAGATATGTTTGATGTGACAATACACAGAATATGTACATTGTGTGGAAGAGGGAAAAATGAATTAATGAGCTTTTCAAAAAATTATCTTAGGTATCACTAATTTAGTAGTCTCTATGTAGCAGGCAAGTTTTAAAATGATTTACAAATATTTAAATATTTGTTTTAAGATAACCATAGGAGATATTATTATTATTACTATTAATTATCTAATTCCACTATTATTTTTCTTTTACTCAGTAGGCAATTCAAGTACAAAGAATAAATACAGATATAGAAGACAGATACAGTAGGTAACTTTAGGTCACATTACTCCTCATCTATGAAGTTAAGAGACTTCACACAACAGTCTGATTCCAGAGTTTGTACCCTTAACCACCAATCTATGCTACCTCTATGGAGAGTTATATTAAAGCAGGACAAGATACAAGTAACAAATAAAGAAAAAAGAATGGTAAATGTTATCCCTATCACAGAAGTGTCCAGCAAGCCTAGTGTATAAAATATAATTTTGAAAAAAACTATCTATATATATTGTAATATGGATGAAATATTCCAAGAACGTTCTAAATGAAAACATTCTAATGTTTTCTGATGGGAAAACTAAAGATAAATATGAAATAACTTAAAGTTTTTATAAACATATTAAATAAAACATTTTACATTGAAATTATGTTTTGATTGTGTGGGAAAAATACATCATTAAAATTTACCAATATAGTATTGAATATGGTGGATGTTTTAAAAACTTCCCAAAGGATAGAATGAACAGTTGACAAAGTAGTGAATAAAATGAAAGCTCATATCTACTCCGGTATTCTTGCTATCAGAACATTGTTCTCCCTTTAAAATCAATGGAGATCTCATTCTTCACTGAGAAAATAAAATCCTGAGGAATAATTCACCCCATTTTAAATAGACCCTAGAAACATTTTTTAAAGCAATAGCATCTTTATTTCATGGTTGGCCTTTAAAAATGCATGATTCATCATTCATATGCTATCCCGTGAAGCAAGCCTAAAGGGCATTCTGGTAGTCAAGAATTAGCCCCTCAGTATTTATTTTAATTGATTAAAATACTCATTTTTGTAATTTAAGGCGGGGTCTGAGGGCATTAGTCTGTGTTTTAAAATTCTCCTTCCTCTAATAAGAATGAAAATCTTTAATGAATAGCAAAGTTTAAGCCTACAGGCACATCCCATGTTACAAAGTTTAAAATCCAACATATTATGAGGCCTGTGCTATAAGCTAGTTCATTTACACAAACAGTGTGTAACATGCATTGCTGTTTTAACTGAGCGTGAGATGATGAAATATTGTAGGGTCTTTATCTTATTTTTTTTAATTTTATTTTACAGTTTTAAGCCCTAGAATGTTCATTCATGATATGTGATTTATTTCAGTATCTTTCTGTGTTCATCCAACTCTTACAATGCAACTTCATAGAAAGTTTACTTTTTTTAATTTATTTTTTATTTTTTTTAACGTTTATTTATTTTTGAGACAGAGAGAGACAGAGCATGAACAGGGGAGGGGCAGAGAGAGAGGGAGACACAGAATCTGAAACAGACTCCAGGCTCTGAGAGGTCAGCACAGAGCCCGACACGGGGCTCGAACTCATGGACCGCGAGATCATGACCTGAGCTGAAGTCGGACGCTTAGCCGACTGAGCCACCCAGGCGTCCCAAGTTTACTTTTTTAAAATCATAGTCTGATATTCAATTTTCAGCTTCCCCTAAATATTTTCAAGGCCATTTATCCTTCATTTGAATAGTCTCACTACTGCTAATTACCTCTTCATCTAGATGCCCTAAGTTTGAGAATACCCTTTAACATGCTAAGTATATAAAAGATACAGTGTGACTTGCCAAGGGTATAGTGGAAATATTGTATCATTGAACCTGGACACAAACTGCTGTTTCCATAGCTGCCATGTGGGTTCACTTCCTAATTCATTTGGTACAGATATATTTATTATTACCTACTATGATACAGTCCAGACATTGTTCCCATAGCATGAAGGAGTCAGCAGTGATAAGAGGAGAGAAAAATTCCTGTCCTCATTAGGGCCTCATTTAGGGCGATATTATATTTTGTATATGGAATGCTACCAAACAACTTTCTTTAATTTGAAAATCACTTCGGTTAAAATTCATACACAATACTTCTACTTTCTCTTTCAGAAAGGAGATTCAACCCTTTCAAGATATAAGCTTAAAATATATATAGAATTACATAAATGAAAGAAAATGTAAATTATTTTTGAAAAAATAAATCAATGTCTTTGTCTTCCTCAGCTATTTTTGCTTCTTTTACTATGGATCATTTAAGTAGTGTGGTTGGTAAATAGAAAATGCAAATACTTGTTTTTCAACTTGCCTTCCTGTCTACTTTATTCCATTCTTGTAAAGTTAAATCAGCTACAGCTCAGATGTTAGGTAATCTTTAGGATAAACAAAGGGATATAGTAATAAGAAAATTAAAATGAAAAACTAGAGCAATCGATTCCATAGCAGTCAGCATTTGATAACTTTGTATATATAGATGTGTGTGCAAAATAAGTTACAATAGATGCTTAAAAGATCATGAATTCATTATTAAAAGATTCATTTAAACTCATATTTTAAATTTTTACAGGATACAGACATTGTCATAATGAATTCACCCTGAAACACACCATCACCCTCAAGTTTATCACAAATTAACAGAAATAGACAAACATTAGTGAGGCAAATCTTGTTATGAAACTGCTGGCTTACAGACACAGTATCATGATGATGGCACACAGACTGGCTCTGTCAGTAGGCAAACGACAGCATAATTAGATTCTATGTCTCACAGGAGAATCTAGAAAGTGTCCACACGAGAGTCATTTTCTTCATCTACTCTGCTGTCAAAGAACAAAAAGTGACTTTTATAAAAGGAAGCTGTATTAGATATATACAAACTGTTTTTAAGTTTTGATTTTTAGAATAAATATGTACATCTAATTATTCCATGGCCTATACTAATTAATTTCAAAATTGACACTTCCATTTGGTGTACAGACCCAGAATCTGAAAGCACGCATTCTAAGTAGAGTGAAAACACAAACACAAATCTTTTAGTACTCCATCCCTGTAAATGTGTTTGACAAAGACCATGGTTAGCCAACATATTTGATACATACACGAACTGTTCCTATAATTGTTATAATATTGTGTCTGATTTTGGAAAGTATGCGTAAAACTCCTACCTGAATATACTTTTATTTATGGGAAAAATTAAATCAGTTAGATATTCTGAAGGTTCACGAAAGCATGAAGATTGGCAACTGAATTTTGACTTTGTATTGAAGAGGGACTCTTAGTTTTTTACCTTCTCATCTGCATTTAATTACATAAGTATATTTCTTTCTAACTGAAATTTGAAGAGATAACTGGACACAGCCTATTTGTAACTGTTCTTAAAAACTTTTCTGAATTAAACTTTGCCATCTACATCTTTGAAATTGTATCAGATGACACAGGAGAATACTTTAAATGCTTTGATCAGAAATTCTGTGTCTCACATTAGAAATGAACACCTTAAGGAATATTACAAATTTATATCAAAATTAATGTTACAGCTATGAAAAGTATATATTTATTTATGCAGGCATCTACAATGAATGTGCTGGCCATATTTATTTTATTAGATTGAATTTAGCCTGATATTCTTGGAAATCTTGACACTGCCATGAACATTCAGTGAATTTCTCAACCTTAAACATGTTTCTTTTATCTCCACACAATTCTATTCCATATTACAAAATAACGTACATGAGTTTAATTTTACAAATAGAGGGAGAAAATTTTAAAGTCAATTTACTTGTGTCAATTGTTTTTTCAAGTTATTGTTTTGTTATAATTTTATTATAAAAGTCAAGGTTAAACAAATTATAGAACTTCTCATTAAAGATAAAACCCTTTAGAGGGGCACCTGGGTGGCTCAGTCGGTTAAGCGTCTGACTTCAGCTCAGGTCATGATCTCACAGCTTATGAGTTCAAGCCCCATGTCTGGCTCTGTGCTGACAGCTCAGAGCCTGGAGCCTACTTTAGATTCTGTGTTTCCCTCTCTCTCTGCCCCGTCCCTGCTCATGCTCTGTCTCTCTGTCTCTGTCTCTCATGTCTCTCTGTCTCTCAATGGTAAATAAATGTTAAAAAAAAGATTAAAAAAAAACCCTTTAGAAAGATGTGTGTCCAATAGATTAATTTGAAAGAATTTACTAGATTTTGTGTGAAAATTAATACTCAAATAATTTGTTTAAATTAGTGCATAATTTCAAATGACTTATATTATGTTCTAAAGAAAAGAGATGTGTTTGTGTGTGGGTGAGTGGGTGTTAGTTTATATGAGGCAGTTAGTAGTTAATATGCACATAGTGGTTATGGGTAATATTTGTATAATGATACACATGATAACATCATCAGTTTATTGGCATAAGGTCACATAATAAACAATTGGTATGTGTTGATTCTAATCTTTGTAATAATCATACAAGTTAAGTATTTTTTACTTTCATTTTGCAGTTAAGAAAAATATGTCTCAATTCTGCGCTGTCAGCGTGGAGCCTGCTTGGGATTGCCTCTCTCCCTCTCTGTGTCCCCTTTCCTGCTTGCATGCTCTTTATCTTTTGAAATAAATAAACGTTAAAAAAATTAACTTATTTTCCATTATACCACACTAGTCCTAGTGGGGGTTTTATTATGTGACTTTAGCTAATTATATCTATCTATCTATCTATCTATCTATCTATCTATCTATCCATCTATCTATCATCTATTCTGAGGTCCTCTATTCTCATTTGTATAAGAGGGATAATAATTTTATGTAGATTAAATGGTTATATAAAGATTAAGTGAGATAACATATAGAATTTCTAGCATGCAGTAGAGAATATATGTATTAGAGAAGAAATACCTATGCCTTACTTTGTATGTATGCATATGTATGTACATATATAAATGTGACATATATATGTGATACACACACACACACACACACACACAAACACACACACACTCAGAGAGAAAATGAAAGACTGAGAGGGAAGCATTTTTAGATTGATTCTAACAAGAATTTACAAGTACATTATGAACTATAGTTTCTGCAAATGCAGGATAAGTTGAGATCTCAGATAAAACCTGTTCTAAAGCACTTTTACTTTTCCAGATATTCTACATTTTTTCTTTTAATTGTAGCCTTCCCAAAAGTTTAGCCTTCTAAAATTGCAACATTATAGAATGTTTCTATTCTATTCCTAATTCAAGAGGAATTATGAAGTGAATTACAGACATATTCACTTCATAAAGAAGTTTTCATCTTTAAATGGACACATAAAATTATGGAAAATGACATTGCAAGGAATCTAATAGAGTTATTTTCTCTTCTGGCTGTTTTAATAACTGTAGTCCAATATTACATTTTGATTATGTTTTGTTAAATGATTATTATGTCCTTAAGAAAATTTAATCATGTTTTGTGCATATTTTTTTTCTCTTCTAACTACATTCTGTGATTTTCTTTTCCTCATGTAAATACATGCTTTTCTAATGCTTATCCTACTTGAATTTTAAATAACATGCCTGAATAGTATAACACAATTTCTTATTTTAACTTTTGAATAAAATTAAAAGCAAACACCTGAGTAAATAAATGAGATGTATTTACTTATTTATATATTGGTTTCTTCCATGTATTATTTTAAGCATCTTATATAGGTACACCTGCTTTTTGAAAGTTACCATTATGCCATGTTGCTTTTACAAAAGACCTACCTACATTAGTACCTGTTTTCATTAACCGAAAAAAATACAAAGAGGATTTTTGCTTTTACAAAAATAAATAAATAAATATATATATATATATATATATATATATATATATATATATATATATGAAATTGAAAATAGCATCCAGCATTTGTTTTTGCAGGGAAACTTTGTAGAGGCAGCACACATCCCTGGACCAACGAGAGTGGCGCCACCAAGCTCCTTCATTGGGAACTACACTCAGCATCTCATCATCAATCTGCCATAGCCTTCAACTGTACCTGTGTGCCTTATTTTGATATATTTTGTGCATCTATTAGCAGATATCAGAAAAGCCTGAGAGGTTATTATTTTGACTCCTGAAACACTCAAAAGTTTTTTCATATAAGTTAATGGTAATTGCTTCTTTGCTTTGCACCATTTCCACTTATGAAAGTTTGTATAGGAATATTCTACTTTCAGACCATGAGAGAAACCTGTAATATGAATTTGTGATAAAAGACCCTAGGCTTATTCATATCGTAGAATTCATATATATTTAGTTGATTAATGAGATGTATTTCATGTGTAGTCATACGCACATGTGAGTTTATGAACTATCCTGCTTTGATTATTTATGTACAGTGTGCTAGCTTTGATCCATACCACTTCATTTTTAGTAAATGCTTGACATTGATAAATTTGGGGTAGTTGCCTTAATTTAATTTTTAAAATTTATATTGTAAATCAAACCTTTAATATCAAAATTTTACTGATTACTATATGAGTTAAACTTAATGTTAATCATTTAAAACAACCCATCATTATGCACATAAGTCAAAATAGAATTGATGTTTCAATTCTGTAACAATAGCTATAATGGCCACAATTGCCTCTCCTGAGAGATGAGACTCAGTAGAACATCTTTAAGACAATATTTTTATCATGAGATTTTTATTTTGCCATGCTATCATTTATTACATACATTAATCAAATGTTTTATTTAAAGTTAAATTACTCAGATCGTCCAGATCACTTTGGGGACAACAATAAACATCTTAATACATTCATTTAATGTTTCATTTCTTTGTGAATATTAGTATTTGTACAAATCTATTATAAACACAAAAGTATGTAGATACATTTCAAGTAATGTTAGTGTTCATTTTTGTACAATATTTTATTGTCATAGAACTTTCTAATTGTAGTATAAGTTAAGTGTATAATAGATCAAAGAAAATCTTAGTGAATTTAATTATAACTTGACATAAGCATGTTTGGAAAAATAAAATAAATTACTATTTTATTTAAGTAATTTTTAAAAAGTATTTCTATAATTTAAGCTCCTGTGTTAATAATTAATCTGACATAGTAAGATGATAATTCATAGAATGGAGACAGTCTGTCAATATCTTTGTGTTCCCTTCCCAGATATACTTTGAATATTATTATATACTGGCGAACATAGTTTCCTATTAGTCTCAGTTCTTAAATTATAAAAATTTTGTCATTTTAATTCTTTGAAAACCTTGAAACTCCATAATAATATGCAATGTTTAGACTCAATCTATGCAGAGTCAAATTAGGTTTATATTTGTATGTGCATCAATAATTGTTCTTGGCCATATTTAAGAGTTTGAAGTAGTGTTTTTACTAATAAAATACGAGATTCCTGTGTTAAATGCAAAAATGGACCAACAAGAATTATATATATCTGCTAATACTAATACTAATGTATATTTATTAGTATATATTATATAATGAGAGAAATTTTTCTTTTGTGTATGTTAATATTTATACCATGTTTTACTTTTGGAATTTTTCACAAACTGAAGTGGACATCAATGCCAAAACCACATTATTGTACCTAATTTAAAGATGAAAATAAGGACGTATGAAGTAGAAAGAATAAGAAAGTGAACCAATTCAGGACAAAATCTGACTCATCCCGTTTATATCTCAACAACTTTTGTGAGTCTTCACATATTCAACAGTAAATTAATCATATGTGGAGATTCACTGTTTGAAAAGGAAAAAAAAGGAGGAGTCTTTGATGGACGCTGTAGGCATTTCTATATTTTCCTTTGTTCTCAAACCTTGTATGACCATTTATTTGGGGTGTTTTTCTTTTCTGAATCTAATTACACTCACTTTCTGTATCTTTCATTTAGTAACTCAGATCCCCTGAAAGACCAGAAAAGGGGAAAAGTAGCAACAGTTTGGGAATCCTGACAGTGTGATCAGCATGTTGCGTGACCATAGCCATGTTGCAGGATTTCCTGAGGCTAGTTACAGGATACTGGTAGGGATAGAGAGACTAGCAGGGGGAAAGGCAGTCTATCCAGGTGAGACGGAGCACAGATATTATTGAGGAACATGGCGTCTGTATTCAGACAGCTGGATTTGAATCTTTACCACTTAACACTTTTTTTTCTTTTAAATGTTTATTTTTGAGAGAGAGAGAGAGAGAGAGAGAGAGAATGTGTGAGAGAGAGCAAGAACACATAAACAGGGGAGGGGCAGAGGGGCAGAGAGAGAGGGGAACCAAGGATCTGAAGTGGGCTCTGTACTGACAGCAGAGAGCCAGATGTGAAGCTCAAACTCACGAACCTGTGAGATTATAGAAGTGCTGTATCAAGGGTTCTCAATTAGTGCTATTGTAAAGCTTGACTAAATTATGCTATTTCTCATTTATGTTTTCCTTTATATCAAGCTACGAACTCTTATTTATATCCTGTGTTCTTATTCAATTTGATTGAATTATGAACTTAAATGTATCCTTAAACACTGGATAGCATGTGGCTTCGATAGCATATTTCTAGGTAGGAGATAAAGTACTACTTGGTGATGTAAGTTACTGCAGGAAAAATCAGTGCTTAGAGTGAAAATAATTGGAGGGAAAAAAGCAATTAACTGAAGTTCTTAATCCTTAACAGATAATTCTAGGAATGTGAAACTTATTTCTCTTTCATCTAGTAGTTTAGGGGTGAGAGGTTTGGTGTAGGTCATCCATGAACTCATCCAGGCACTCTGGTTCCTTCTATCATGTCACTTCCACCGTCTTATACCTATTGTCCTCATCCACGGGCTTGAAGTAGTCTTGTACCACATTTACATTTTGAGCAAAGAACAAGCAATTTGTTTTTAAAGCATATGGCCTGGAATTTGCACCCATTCCTTCAGATCCCATTCACCTGGTTGGAACTTAGACTCAAGTTCATCACTATCTGGAAGAAAAATGTTATATAACTAGATGTCTATGAGTCAGTTCCAAGGAGGGAAGTGAGAATAGATACTGGAGCGTATTATGTCATTTTACAACCCAACTAATGCTCTTAGAATCATTAAAATGATGCTGCCTACTTCAAATTAGTATCTGAGATTATAGCCAGGTAGCAGAAACTGAGGAGTGAAGTGAAAATGCAATGGAGATGGGAAGGTGGTAACAGTAATATTTGGCATGTTTACTATTTCCATTAGCTTTTCTAAACTGTTTTCATAAAATCTTTATCCACTCATGAACTGCTATTTTGTCAACATTCAATTGTTTTAAGCTGTGCCACAAAAGTGGTTTCTAGGGTTTTGAAGTATGTCAGGCGAAATAGTTCAGGGGAACTTTGGACTTTTTTTTTTAATATATGAAATTTATTGTCAAATTGGTTTCCATACAACACCCAGTGCTCATCCCAGAAGGTGCCCTCCTCAATACCCATCACCCACCCTCCCCTCCCTCCCACCCCCCATCAACCCTCAGTTTGTTCTCAGTTTTTAACAGTCTCTTATGCTTTGGCTCTCTCCCACTCTAACCTCTTTTTTTTTTTTTTCCTTCCCCTCCCCCATGGGTTTCTGTTAAGTTTCTCAGGATCCACATAAGAGTGAAACCATATGGTATCTGTCTTTCTCTGTATGGCTTATTTCACTTAGCATCACATTCTCCAGTTCCATCCACGTTGCTACAAAAGGCCATATTTCATTTTTTCTCATTTCCACGTAGAATTCCATTGTGTATATAAACCACAATTTCTTTATCCATTCATCAGTTGATGGACATTTAGGCTCTTTCCATAATTTGGCTATTGTTGAGAGTGCTGCTATGAACATTGGGGTACAAGTGGCCCTATGCATCAGTACTCCTGTATCCCTTGGATAAATTCCTACCAGTGCTATTGCTGGGTCATAAGGTAGGTCTATTTTTAATTTTCTGAGGAACCTCCACACTGCTTTCCAGAGCGGCTGCACCAATTTGCATTCCCACCAACAGTGCAAGAGGGTTCCCGTTTCTCCACATCTTCTCCAGCATGTATAGTCTCCTGATTTGTTCATTTTGGCCACTCTGACTGGCGTGAGGTGATATCTGAGTGTGGTTTTGATTTGTATTTCCCTGATAAGGAGCGACGTTGAACATCTTTTCATGTGCCTGTTGGCCATCCAGATGTCTTTGGACTTTTTTTTATAGTTCTTTCAGCTTCAAAGAACAAAAGCTATTCAACCTACCACAATGGACTGAGTTCCATTATTATATGCCACAAACTCACCAGCATCAAGACCATCTGGGTTTCATGGGAATATCAAGGTTAGCTGTAATAAGGTGCCAAGGAATCTTTCCTTTTTTTCTTTGTCCTTATGCCTTCTTTTTTTAGTTAAACAACTTCTTACCTGTGTTCCATCCTCTCTCTGCAGCCTTCACTCTACTGATGACTAACAGTTTTATACACAGCCATAGCTCTTAAGTTGTTTTTTTGTTTGTTTGTTTGTTTTTGAGAGACAGAGCGATAGCGGGGAGTGGTCTAGAGAGAGCAGGGGAGGGGCACAGAGACAGGGAGGGAGAGAGATTCCCAAGCAGGCTCCAAGCCCCACCTGGGACTTGATCCCACCATTGCAAGATCATGAGCTAAACCAATATCGAGTTGGACGCTTAACTGACTGAGTCACTCCGTAGCTCTTAGTTTTAAGCTCAGTGCTCTTTGTCAAAATCCCGTATTTTCCATGTCTTTTAATTTAAAATTTTAAGGGAAAATACGATTAGTTTGTAATCTTTAGGTACTGTGGGACTATTTATTACAAACACTATGACCAAGGAAAGATCATTCAAAATACTTATGAACAGGTAAGAGTATTTTAGTGGATTTTTATCATCCTGCCGTAAATATACTTTGTACATCTGTTTTTAGGTAATTTGTTAATTGTACCTGCCTACCTGATTTAAGTTTTTAGAAGAAAAACTCTAGACTCACTTTCTTTATCTGAAGGGATTTATATGCTATTTTTTTCAAACCTTCTTTTACTTATGCATTTAAAGAAATATGGGTCGGGAAAAAATAACACATTGAATTAAACCTATAAACTGTACGTCTTTTATGATGTGTATATGTATTCATACACCAGTTTTTCTTCATTAAAAAAACTTATAAATTATGTAGGAACACACAGCTTTAGGCATTTTTAACCAAAGCAAGAGTATTGTTATAAACACAATTGTTTAAATTGTTATAAAGACAATTGTTATAAACACAGACAGGAAGTTCTTATGAGAAAAATAACACTGAACTCTTGTAGTTTCTTCTGGAAATTTGTCTTAAGTTACTTGAAATATTTTCCAAAATATATATTAAATTTTGCTTATTTACTCTTGCATAGCTTGAATTACATACCTGATACAGAAAAACATCTTTGTGTATAGTGCTTATGTATTCTGTACCACAGTGCCCATTGATGATGTCAATAAATAGATTTTATATAAAATTCCTTTATATGAGATGAGACCAAATACTTTATATTGTATTGCCAAACTATCTAGACAGAAAAAGCAAAACTCTGAATATATTCAATAATATTGATAATTTAGGTCAAATCTTTTTCTATTGTAGAAAACAACAAACAACAACAACAACCAGTTTTATAGCCCTCTTCCAAAATTTTTATGATAAATTTTAAAGTTAATTTTTTTTCTTATTCTTTGTTTTAGCCACAATGTCTAACATGGTACTTTACACATTGTTGGGGCTAAATAATTTGAAAAATAAATTTTTACCATGGATTTCAAGTGAGTAAAAAATTCAATTTATAATACAATTTATAGCACACACCAAATTTGATACCTTCTGGAATTATGTTTTTCACAAGATAATAATTTGAAGTAGAATGGTTGCGTGTATCTAAATTTTTCAAAGTAAAATATGTCAGGTATTACAAATATTATAAAATAAAGGCAAACTCCAGTAGATAAAATGGTCATTGGAGTAGTATACATGAATATTCATTAATTAGCTTCAACTTATTCACAAAATCTATATTAGAAACCAACTAGGGTTGCCTGGGTGGCTCAGTTGGTTAAGCATCCAACTTCAGCTCAGGTCATTATCACGGGGTTCATGAATTTGAGCCCCCCCATTGGGCTCTGTGCTGACTGCTCAGAGCTTGGAGCCTGCTTTAGATTCTATGTGTGTCTCTCTGTGCTCCTCCCCCACTGCTCACACTCTGTCTCTCTTTCTCTCTCAAAAAAAAAAAAAAACAAAACATTAAAAAATAATTTAAAAAAGAAATCAGTTGTATGTCAGTTACTACTTTAGCTGCTAGACAGCCAGATGGAATAGCTGCATAGGGTGTGGCATGGGAAAGGACTGGGAACCACCATTCCCTCTCCAGGCTCCCAGGCTCCCAGCACCTCCAAATGTTCACCAACCTGGAAGCTCTCCAACCTTTTGGGGTTATATAAAGGCTTCATTTCATAGGCATGGTTGATTAATTGTTGACCATTGATGATTGATTCAACTTCCAGCTTCTTTCTCCTCCCCAGAGGTCAGGGGTGAGTCTGGAAGTTGTAACCTTCTAACCCTCTAATCATCTGCCACCAGCCCCCATCCTTTAAGGTGCTTTCCAAAAGCCACCTCATTAACATAATTAAAGACACCTCGGGTCTTTCTCAGCACTTGGAGAATTCCAAGGATTTTGAGAGCTGTGAGCCAGGAACTAAGGATGAAGAGCTAATATAGATGAGAAATATATTTTGGTCGTTTGAATAATCAATTATATATATTTCTTGTAAATCACAACGTGGCAACAGCCAAAGGTCTGAAGGAATGTGAGGTTTATTCAGATGATTAACATATTGTACGAATAAATTGGGTTTCAGAAATGTCCTGAATCAAAGTATTGTCTTATGTTTCCGGGAAAATTTTTTCTAGAATGAGAGTTAAGATGTTTACATCCAGTGGTTGAAATTTCAGTCATAATATGATTAGATGCAGAGATAGTTTCAGTTTTTAGCAGGAAGAGCCTGTTTTAGCAGAGATTGACACTAAGTGCAGGGACATAAAAGTAAATAAAGCACATTATAGCAGCACAAAAGTTCTGTTTCTAATGCTAAGTAGGGCCATATATACAAAACCCTGTACTATTTTGAATGCCTACATTGCCTGTCCTGAGTCTTTCTTGTCAAGAAAATGGCTCTAGTTCTCAGTATAATGCCCTACTGAAGAAACATCTTGCCAAATGGTAAAAAAACTCAGAATGTATCACCTATTGCCCTCTTAAAACACTTTTTTTTCCTTTGGTATTATAAATCTTTTCTCTTCTATCATCATGAAGTAAACTGATGTGATTGGCAAAAGACAATTCCAGATTCCCAGGCAAAAGCATAGTTCATAGGCCTTTCTTTGTTTTCCAGCTACTAGAGAAGAGTTGGCAAAACAAATTTTAAGCGGCAGTGAACACTGACCAGAAGGGATGATGATTTGAATGACCGACTTCAGAATGCAAAGAATGAGAGTGAAAGAAAACAAACAAGTAGCAACAATAATCGAGGCCAAAAGAGTACATCTGATTTACCAAAGAAGTCTTTGGAGTTTCTATAGTCAGGACATTTCTGAATTCCTTTCCATGGTTATAACTTAGTGTTCAGATGCCAGATCCATCAGCCATCCTAAGATCAGACTCACCTCTGCAAAAGTGGATAATTCATTTGTCTGTATTTAAAGAATGATGGGGGCACCTGGGTCAGCTTATGTCATGATCTCACAGCTCATGAGTTCAAGCCCTGTATTGGGCTCTGCCCTGACAGCTCAGAGCCTAGAGCCCATTTCGGATTCTGTGACTCTCTCTCTCTGCCCCTCTTCTGCTCACTCTCTGTCTCCCTCTCCTTCAAAAATAAATAAACATTTAAAAAAATTATTTAAAAAAAAAAGAATGATGGAAACTATAGTAGAAAAGTAAACCTGAGGCCACATGATCTGAAAAGTTTCTTAATTCAGTAGTAATATTGGGATCTAATCCATCGTTAACCCAACCATAAAGAATGAGAGAAATATAGAAGAAAATGTTTTGGAAGCCACAAAATGTGGAGAATGGTGAATGATAATCAGAAATATTGGATATGTATTTAAGCTTAAATCGAAGGCCTAGCAATAAATGACAGGCGGTAAACAAACTAGGATGATGTAAAGGATTATGATAGCCTAAATTACGCTATTTGAATTTAGTAGCATGTAAATGATATTTTCTTAAAATTTCGCTAATTAAAAAAAAAAAAAAAACTGGTGCCACTGACAATTGAATGTGAATTTCCAAGCCAGTTTCACCTTGAATTTCATTCTTAGGTTTAACAATTTGTTACTACCTTCTATGTTTTACAGGAAAGAAACTAAACATTGGCATGAACAGGCAAGCAATAAAAGTTTTAAGACATTGGACAATGCTTGTCATATTAGCTCTTCATGTTACTAGAGTATCAGGCAGATGTTTTAGAAATGTTTCCTGTGTTGAAAACTATTTGCAAATAACTTCAGTGTTTTAGCTGAGTGTGAATGCTGTTTTTAGAGGCTGTTAAAAAGAAATTCATATTGGAAAGCACTCACTGCTGAGAATCTAAATAAATATACCTATGAGTTTTCTTTTGTAATATCATCTTTAGGAAAGAGAGGGGGAAAGCAAAACATCATTCAATTGATAATGTATAAGAGGTATAAGCAGTATGAAATATGAAGTGTTAATTTTTGACACTTTGGAGTTTGACATCTTTTTGGAGCTAACGCGCCCAATTTCATAAGCTTCAGTTAAAAATTAGCTTACTTCAAGGGAAAGGGTAAAGAAAAACTATGCATTCAAATGCACATCTAAGGGATAGAGAAGAGAAGCTGGTAAATGCCTCTGAGAAATTTGTGGGTACTTCCTGCCCCAGGAAAACAGAGATATAGATTGTGGAGCGGTTCTCAGTGGAAGATATTTCTTCCAGTGAGCCTTACATCGTCTCACTTTGGTCCTTAAATAATTCAGCTGAAATTTCTGTGACTCTTCTTACTCAGAATTTATTATGAATATCCACTAATTTTCTAAGACAAAACTTACATTTTTTCTTGGTTAATATAAAATAAGGTTTCAGGTGAATTATGTTGTGGGCTAATTCCTTACAAACATTAAAAAGTAAACTAATTAACATTAGTTTGTTATTTTTACCCTCTTCCTTTTCCTATTTTTTCTTCTGCTTACTCCTGCTCTCTTTGTTCTGTGTTTCACTCTCTCCCTTCCTCTCTCCTTCTGTTTCCCTCCTTTCTCCCATCCTATTACATGGGTACATTGTTACTTAACCACACATACAGATTCCAACAGTTTAAAGCTGAATAAAACCCTTGGCAGGCACTTAAAGTTTCAGCTAATTCTGGCACGTACTTTACCTTCTGCGATCCATAGCCTATTCAAGTATATGTTCCATTTTTCCAATGAGTGTGCCTTTAGTGTGTCCTAGGAATAAGTATGGCTAACATACCAAGTATCAATCATCTTAATTTTTTCCCATATGTCTCCTTTCTGGTCTCTATGCAGCCATCTCTGTAGACTCTACCATGAGGACACAGGGACTCACCTTGCACTGGCCTTTTTGACTGTATGCCCATGAGAAGCTGCTTCTTCCACCTGTCCTATAGGCCAATACTAGACCATACAGCTTCCATTGTCTAGAGTTCACCCATCCAGCACTAAAAATGAAGTTACCTGGTATCTTCTGCTCAGTGATCAGAATATTGAACTTATTTTTTTAAGTTTATTTACTTATTTTCAGACATACAGAGGAAGAGAGACAAAGAGTGTGTGAGTAGAGGAGGGGCAGAGAGAGGGTGAGAGAGAATTCCAAGCAGGCTCTGCGCTGTCCATGCAGAGCCCAACCTGGGACTGGATCTCATGGACGATGAGATCATGACCAGGACTGAAATCAAGAGTCACAGGCTTAACTGACTGAGCCACCCAGGTGCCTCTTAAGCTTATTTCAAGTAGAACTTTAATTAAAGAGTTAAATGCTGTCCAAAATAAATATTTAGTATAATATCTACTACATGTGATTGATATAAAGTATATAAGTATCAGTGTAGTTTTTCAGGTCTTCAGTTTTCAACCAACTGGAAACATCTTTTCATTTTTACCACCTACATCCTCTTACCTCACACAAAAAAAATTAGTGTTTTTTTTTTTTTTTAAGTAGTGGAATTTTCCCGGGAAAATTGCTTTGAAGTTAGAAAAGAAATGAAAATTTATCTAAATAAATCAAACAATAGTCTAATTTTACTTGATTATTCTATTACAAGTTTCCATGCACAATGTATTGTTTCCTTCTTTCCCTTCTTCCTCCATCCCTTCCTTCCTTCTTTCCTTCATTCCTTTCTTTTGTCTTTTTTCAATGTCCAACCTGATACCCTTCCTTGTTTTTTTTTTTTTATAATTTTTTAAGCACTTATTTATTTTCGAGAGACAGAGCATGAGCATGAGCAGGGGAGGGGCAGAAAGAGAGAAGGAGACACAGAATCTGAAGCAGGCTTCAGGCTCTGAGCAAGCTGTCAGCACAGAGCCTGATGCAGGCTTGAACCTACAAACTGTGAGATCATGACTTGAGCCGAAGTCGGATGCTCAACTGACTGAGCCACCCAGGCACCCCCTGATACCCTTCCTTGTATCTGTTCTCTTTGATAGTGCCCTCCTATACTATCCAGGGCTTGGCTATGTGACTTGCTTTGGCAAATGGGACAGTAGTCAATATGGCATAAGCAGAGGCTTGAAATAGTACATGTTCACTGGAGTTTGTCCTATTAGTATGTGTTTAAGGCCTCTCCAGCAAGAAGAACACGTAGCCTGCTGGAGGATGAAGTATCAGATGGAGCAGAGATGATCTGCCCCAGCTCAGGACTTCCTACAGTCTTTTCAAGCTTCCCCTCCAAAATAAATACATACTAATGCTCTTAAGCATCCAGTGTAAGTAATGAGTTACTTTTTTTGTATGGAACTAAAATGCTCCTAGTTTCAAATGCATCTTATTTCATATGCATCTAAAATTTCAGGGATAATTTAAAAATAGTGACACAAATAGTTTTCTGTGTTCTGTGGCTAAGATGAGAAAATTTAGTAGACAAAGCATCGTTCCTTTAAAAACCTGGCAACTGAATACAGATTTATAAGTGAGTACAGTTAAGACTAGAACTACTGTCCAGTAAAGCCATGGTCAGGTTGCCAAAACTCAGAATCATGAGCTAAATACTTGATTATTATTTTAAGTTTGGGGATAGTTTATTACCCAGTATTAGACAACTGATACAAGCAAGAATTTGAAAACGTTATTACTGGTTGCTAAACAAATCAAGCTGCTTGTGCTATAGACACATTTTTAAAAAATAATTTTATCTTTATTTTTATAATTTAGTATTTAGCAATATTACATAGTATATATTGAGCAACAATTTTTAAGAATTCCAGATCATCATATTTCCACATGAACATCTCCTTTGCAATTCTTTCTCATTTGATCTTTTTGTCTTTGTTTCAATTTATTTATCATTAAACCAAAGTCATTTTAAAATATCTTAATTAAATAAAAAATAGCCAAATTAAAGGTCATTAAGATACAATATGTGTGTACATAAGTGATTAGAACTGTTAATATTCACAAACAATAATATTTAAAATATAAATGCATGGAATTATCCTACAGATTCTGGAATATATTTAAAACATTTGCTGTAAAAATTATGAACCAAATAACAAGTTAAAATTATTTTTTTTAATTTTCATCAAATTCAACATTCAAATTCTTTCATAATGCTTGGTATTTATTTTTCTTAATATATTAATATTTTCATAATTTTATAATGAAAAGACAATGTACTTTTTTTTTTACTTTTATTTTTTTATTTCTTTAAATTTACATCCAAGTCAGTTAGCATATAGTGCAATGATGATTTCAGGAGTACATTCCTTAGTGCCCCTTACCCATTTAGCCCATGCCCCCTCCCACAACCCCTCCTGTAACCCTCAGTTTGTTCTCCATATTTATGAATCTCTTATTTTTCCCCATCCCTGTTTTTATATTATTTTGGTTTCTATTCCCTTATGTTCATCTGTTTTGTCTCTTAAAGTCCTCATATGAGTGAAGTCATATGATTTTTGTCTTTCTCTCACTGACTAATTTCACTTAGCATAATACCCTCCAGTTCCATCCACATAGTTGCAAATGCCAAGATTTCATTCTTTTTGATTGCTGAGTAATACTCCATTGTATATCTATACCACATCTTCTTTATCCATTTATCCATCGATGGACATGTGGGCTCTTTCCATACTTTGGCTATTGTTAATAGTGCTGCTATAAACATGGCGGTGCATGTGTCCCTTCGAAACAGCACACCTATATCCCATGGATAAATGCCTAGTAATGCAATTGCTGGGTCATAGGGCAGATCTAATTTTAGTTTTTTGAGGAACCTCCATACTGTTTTACAGAGTGGCTGGCCCAGCTTGCATTGCAGCCAACAATGCAAAAGAGATCCTCTTTCTCCACATCCTCGCCAACATCTGTTGTTGCCTGAGATGTTAATGCTATCCATTATGACAGGTGTAAGGTGATAACTCATTGTGGTTTTGATTTGTATTTCCCTGATGATGAGTGATGTTGAGCATGTTTTCATCTGTCAGTTGGCCATCTGGATGTCCTCTTTGGAGAAGTCTCTATTCATGTCTTTGCCCATCTCTTCACTGGATTATTTGTTTTTTGGGTGTTGAGTTTGATACGTTCTTTATAGATTTTGGATACTAACCCTTTACCTGATATGTCATTTGCAAATATCTTCTCCCATTCTGTCAGTTGCCTTTTGGTTTTGCTGATTCTTTCCTTCACTGTGCAGAAGATTTTTATTTTGATGAGGTCCCAGGAGTTCATTTTTGCTTTTGTTTCCCTTGCCTCCAGAGACGTGTTGAGTAGGATGCTGCTGCAGCCAAGATCAAAGAGGTTTTTGCCTGCTTTCTCCTTGAGGATTTTGATGGCTTCCTGTCTTACATTGAGGTCGTTCATCCATTTTGAGTTTATTTTTGTGTATGGTGTAAGAAAGTGGTCCAGGTTCATTCTTCTCTATGTGGCTGTCCAGTTTTCCCAGCACCACTTGCTGAAGAGACTGTCTTCATTCCATTGGATATTCTTTCCTGCTTTGTCAAAGATTAGTTGGCTATATGTTTGTGGGTCCATTTCAGGGCTCTCTAGTCTGTTCCATTGATCTGAGTGTCTGTTCTTGTGCCAGTACCATACTGTCTTGATGATTACAGCTTTGTAGTATAGCTTGAAGTCTGGGATTGTGATGCCTCCTGCTTTGGCTTTCTTTTTCAAGATTGCTTTGGCTATTCGGGGTCTTTTCCAGTTACATAAAAATTTTAGGATTATTTGTTCTAGCTCTGTGAAGAATGCTGGTGTTACTTTGATAGGGATTGCATTGAATGTGGAGATTGCTTTGGGTAGTATCAACATTTTACCAATATGTGTTCTCCGTATCCAGGAGCATGGGTTTATTTTTTCCATTTTTTGGTATCTTCTTCCATTTCTTTCATAAGCTTTCTATAGTTTTCAGTGTATAGATTTTTCACCTCTTTGGTTAGATTTACTCCTAGGTATTTTATGGTTTTTTGGGTGCAACTGTAAATGGGATCTATTCCTTGATTTCTCTTTCTGCTGGTGTATAGAAATGCAACTGATTTCTGTGTGTTAATTTTATATCCTGCAAATTTCTGAATTCATGAATCAATTATAGCAGTTTTTTGGTGGGAACTTTTGGGTTTTCCATGTAGAGTATCATGTCATCTGCAAAGAGTGAAAGTTTGACCTCCTTCTGGTCAATTTGGATGCCTTTTATTTCTTTGTGTTGTCTGATTGCAGAGGCTAAGACTTCCAATACTATGTTGAATAACAGTGGCAAGAGTGGACAACCCTGTCTTGTTCCTGACCTTAGGAGAATAGCTCTCAGCTTTTCCCCATTGAGGATGATATTAGCATTGGGTTGTTAATATATGGCTTTTATGATCTTGAGGTATGCTCCTTCTATCCCTACTTTCTTGAGGGTTTTTTTTCAAGAAAGGATGCTGTATTTTGTCAAATGCTTTCTCTGCATCCATTGAGAGGATCATGTGGTTCTTGTCCTTTCTTTTATTTATGTGATGAATCACGTTTTGTTTTGTTTTTTTGGTTTCGATAGCATTAATTTCTGCTCTAATCTTTATTATTTCCTGTCTTCTTCTGGTTTTGGGTTTTATTTTTTGTTCTATTCCCAGCTCCTTAAGGCGTAAGGTTAGGTTGTGTATCTGAAATCATCTTTCCTTCTTTAGGAAGGCCTAGATTGCTATATACTTTCCTCTTATGACTGCCTTTGCTGCGTCCCAGAGGTTTTGGGTTGTGGTGTTATCATTTTCATTGGCTTCCGTGAACTTTTTAATTCTTCGTTAGCCCATTCATTATTTAGTTGGATGTTTTTCAGTCTCCAAGTATTTGTTACCTTTCCAAATTTTTTCTTGTGGTTGATTTTGAGTTTCATAGCATTGTTATCTGAAAATATGCACGGTATGATCTCGATCTTTTTCTACTTACTTAGGGCTGATTTGTGTCCCAATATATGTTCTTTTCTGGAGAATGTTCCATGTGCACTAGAGAAGAATGTATATTCTGCTTTGGGATGAAACGTTCTGAATATATCTGTTAAGTCCATCTGGTCTAGTGTGTCATTCAAAGCCACTGTTTCCTTGATGATTTTTTGATTAGATGATCTGTCCATTGTTGTGAGTGGGTGTTGAAGTCTCCTACTACTATGGTATTACTATCGATGAGTTTCTTTATGTTTGTGATTAATTGATTTATGTATTTGGGTGCTGCCACATTTGGCGCATAAATGTTTACAATTGTTAGGTCTTCTTGGTGGATGGACCCCTTGATTATGATATAATGCCCTTCTGCATCTTTTGATACAGTCTTCATTTTAAAGTCTTGATTGTCTGATATAAGTATGGCTACTCCAGCTTTCTTTTGTTGACCATTAGAATGATGATTCTCCATACCCTTATTTTCAATCTGATGGTGTTTTTAGGTCTAAAGTGGGTCTGTTGTAAACAGCATATAGATGGATCCTGTTTTCTTATCCATTCTGTTACCTTATGTCTTTTTATTGGAGCATAGAGTCCATTGATATTTAGAGTGAGTACCTAATGATATGAATTTATTGCCATTATGGTGCTTGTAGAGTTGGAGTTTCTGGTGATGTTCTCTTGTCCTTGCTAATCTTTGTTGCTTTTGGTATTTGTTTATTTCTCTCTATCTCTCCATATATATCCTCAGAGTGTCCCCCTTCAAATTTCATGCAGGGCTGGTTTAGTGGTCACAAACTCATTTAATTTTTGTTTTTCTGGGAAACTTTTTCTCTCTCTTATTTTGAGTGACAGCCTTGCAGGATAAAGAATTCTTGGCTGCATATTTTTCTGATGCAGCACATTGAATATATCCTGCCACTCCTTTCTGGCCTGCCAAGTTTCTGTGGATAGGTCTGCTGCAAACCTCATCTGTCTTCCCTTATAGGTTAGGGACTTTTTTTTCCCTTGCTGCTTTCATGATTCTCTCCTTGCCTGAGTATTTTGTGAATTTGACTATGATATGTCTTGTTGACTGTCGGTTTTTGTTGACTCTAATGGGGGTTCTCTGTGCTTCCTGGAGTTTGATATCTGTGTCTTTCCCCAGGTTAGGAAAGTTTTCCACTATGATTTGCTCACATAACCCTTCTACCCCTTTTTCTCTCTCTCTTCCTCTTCTGGGAACCCTATGATTCTGATGTTCTTCCTTTTTCATGAGTCACTGATTTCTCTAATTCTTAAATCGTGCTCTTTTGCCTTCATCTCCCTCTTTTTTCTGCTTCATTATTCTCTATAAATTTGTCCTCTATATCACTGATTCTGTGTTCTGCCTCATCCATCCTTGGTGCTGCTGCATCCATCCATGATTGCAGCTCAGAATTTCATTCTATTTTTTACTTCTTTTATCTCTGCAGAAAGGGATTCTATCTATTTTCAACTCCAGCTAGTATTCTTATTATCGTGATTCTAGATTCTGGTTCAGACATCTTGCTTGTATCTGTGTTGGTTAAATCCATGGCTGTCATTTCTTCGTGCTCTTTCTTTTGGGGTGAATCCCTTTGTTTTTTCATTTTGAAGGGAGATATGGAATTAATGTGGTAGAAAAATTGAAATAAAAAATTAAAATTAAAAAAATATTAAAATTAAAAAATTAAACACACACACACACACACACACAAAATAAATGATGCTTGATCCTAGGTGTGTTTTGGTCTGGATGTTGAAGGTGGTTTGACAGATTAGAGAAAAAAAAGGGGGGAGAAAAACCAAGGAAATAATTTGAGAATTTGAAAAAAATAAATACACTGAAGTAGACTAAAATGAGATGATGGTCTAAAATAGAATTTGAAAAAAATTAGTCAAAAGTAAAGATTATAGAAGAAAAAAATTAAGGAAAATATTTTTAATAAAAATTACAAATAAAAATGAATGTTTTCTCCTTCTGTATTCAAGAAAAAGAAGTGAAAAAGAAAAAAAAACACGAAAGTTGAATAGATTGACCTGCTAAATGATTAAAATAGGACTGAAGTTACTTTGTTTCCCCAAAGAAGTCAGACTATGAAACGCTTTATAGTCCATAAACTAAGTAGGCGGTGAGACTTATGTTCTTGAAGAGCGAGGTTGGTCCATTTGGGCGGGACTCAGTGTAATGGCTCTGTTCTCCACTAGATGGTGCTGCTAGCCTACTGGGGTTGAGTGTTGTGGCATTCATAGGTGCATATGTGCATGCCCGGGAGTGGTGAAAATGGTGTCACCAAGCTACCCAGTCTCCAGTATATGAACTCTGTTCTCCCAGATCAGCAATTGCGCACCCGTCCTCTGTCTTCAGTTTTCATCCACTCCCTGCTTTTTCACTGTCTGTGACCAGGCCCCAGGTAGTACCTCTCTTCTGAGTTTTGTCTCAGATGTGGCTGTTTTCCCCAGCCCCTTACTTCTGAAGGACTGCAGCTTTGACCAGTTCCACCCCTCTGTGGGAGGGTCTCATGGAGCAATGCCCAAATAAGCAATGGCCAAATGTCGGCTGCACCCAAGAACACTTGTGGGACCCTGCTGCTGCCGGTACCCTGAGACTGTGGCCAGGTGCCAGCCTGCCCCGGAAAAAATTAGCAAGATAGTGTAGCAGCAGCGTTTCAGGGATTATGGGAAATCACAACTCACATCTGGCACCAGTCTTCACCCTTAACAACCTTGTTCCAGCATCAGCAAATGTGGCCGTTTTCTGGGGTCTGCTGGGACCAGGTGGCTTCAACAGTCTCTACCAAATGTCCTTCCAGCAGTGGAACTGCTTTTCCCCAGGTGGCCCGAGAACCTCCCAGACCCCACTCTGTTTCTGGGGATTCACCCTTCCCACCAGAGCACTACCAGACCAGGTATGGAGCTGCGGAGTTGCAGACTTTGCCCTCCCCTTGTTTACAGTCTTAATGGAATTTAAACCCTCTCCTTTCTCCTTTCTCCTTTCTCCCTTTTTAGTTTAGTCCCTGTAGCTTTTTCCAACTTCCACTTTCTCTCCAGCTGCTTTTGGGGAGGGGTGCTTTTCCCGTATTCTCCCTCCCCACCATCTCGGTCCTCTTTCTGTCTGCAAAAGCACCTCCCTTCCCACAGCTTCTTGCTCCCCAAGTTCACCTCTCTGCACCATGTACCTGCTGAATTCTGTGGTTCAGGTTTTGCAGATTGTTGTGTTAATCCTGCAATCATTTTTCTAGGTGTGCAGGATGGTTTCGTTTTGGTCTTGCTGTATTTCATGGACGCGAGACACACAAAAAACTTCCATGCTGTTCCACCACTTTGGCTCCTCCCCCAAAACGACAATGTACTTTTAAAATTAAAATAGTATATACTTAAGGCACATAGCATGATATCCATATACATCCATATAAATATTGAAATAATTACTATAGTCAAACAAATTATCTATCTATCTATCTATCTATCTATCATCTATCCTCTATCTATCTTTCTCCTCACATAGTTACCTTTAAGGAGGGGGTGAGAACACCTGAAATCTACAGCATCAGTATGAAGACTATAGCTAGTAATACTGCATTTTGTACTGGAAATTTTCTAAAGTGACTCAGTCTTAACAGCAATAGTAAGAAGAATGCAGATGTATCATTTTCATTGAATTTAACCTTATGTGTTGATTACAGGATTCCTGTGAACAAATTATTCACATGAGTTGGAAGCAACCCAGTACTTTGTCATGAAGAGTTAAGAAGGATATAACTTAGTACAGAATTTGTCTGTCTGGGTTTGTTTGTTTGAGCCAGAAAAATGTGTATCCCTGCAAGGCAACAATCTGAACTGAGTTTGTTTAGTATTTGGTTAGCATTTTGTTTATGCAGTGCTTAAATATTATTCAAGAGCTACAATTAAATGCAGGCTACCATATTTGTCAATGCAATATATAGAAACAACTTAAATAGCAATGAGGAATAAAAACATGGCTAGAAGAACAGATAGGAAAAGCTGTTGAGATTTTTAAGGTGATGACTAAGAACAAGCTAATTAAGACACTAAGAATTTTTTGGGAGGCAAGATGATGATGGGTTCAACTGAGGAAGAAAATAGAAGTGGAGAAACTAGGTCAATGGTGGGTTTGCTATCCACCTTGACTGAGTGATTTTGATTAAACACTTCTCATTTGTTTCCTTTTTTATTCTTTTATAGTTTCCTCCTTTTGATCCTTCAACATATTTTCTCTTTTATCAATTTTTAACATAACTCCAAGGGAGAAAAATAACCCTAAAATAATCAAATAAAAATTGAAGAAGGAAAGCTTAGTATAACAGCCCAATCTATTTATTAAGTTTCTACTCTGTTTGTTAAGAAATATACTAATCATTCCAGAGGATACTATGCTTGGTTTCTACTCTCAAGAAAAATCTTTCTGAAGTTGATAGGCTGGTACTGTAAGGCTACATTTTATATGTTGTTCACTTATTTTTCATCACCCACCAGCATTTTACCAGTTAAAGTACCAAAAAATGGAAGAATATTTGATGTTTTATTCATAGATTTCAAAAAAACAAATGCAGGTTTGAAAGTAATATGGAATAAAAGAATGTGATTGAAGCTACATTTTGTGGTCTAGAAAAAAGAGACTGGTAAATATAGGAGGAATACAACTACATTAAGAACATATTTGGGTATTAGGAAATATGATGAAGGCAAAATGAAAGTAAAAAAGATAATTACAATTTTAAAATTCGTGCAGCTGCCTAGGGGGTTTGCAGATATCTTGTGGGTAATCTGGTGTGGCAAATTAGTTGTTGGTCTTAGAAAAGTGCACAAAAAGAGGCATACGCTTTGGGCTTTCTAGAAGAAATCAATGAAAGTGTTCAAACATATAGTAAGAGAGATCTCTCAGTGACAATTTTCTTTAAGAACCCAGGACTGCAAATATATTAACATTTCCATAAAAGGACTTTATGCCAAGTAATAGAGAAAGCAATGCAGCAAACAAATAGTGAAGAGGGAGAGAGGGAATACCTCAGTATTCTCTTCTGTTTTCTAGACTCAATAACCCAGTGATAAATATGCTTGTGTTCCCCCCTGTGAGGCCTGCAAATTAAGAACTAAAATTATAATTGTTAATTAAGGTCTATTACATGTATGCATTTTATATTTCTAGATAAGTTAATAATTGTTCATAAGTAAACTGAATAGTTTACACCAGCCTTCATTAATCCACACATGTATGTTTGTTTATCTAAGCATGTTTATCTTCAGGTAAGAGGGAAAAAGGGAGGAAAGAGACTTGTTTACTTGAAGTAAAATGTCAGAGAGAAGAGTAGTGACATCACTCTAACTCTTGTCTCTGGGAAGGTCTTTCTCAAAGACCATATGGTCTCTTCTAGTCTGGGACAGGTTATACACAGATACCATGCTAGCAGCTCCTCTTGGACCGTGGCATAATTTATGATATCCTCATCTTCAGTTGCTTGCCCACAGAGAAGGTGAATGAGATGAGCCATGGCTTTCTCCCATATCTAGGGATCAGTAATTTTGCGGTTTCCTGTCCCCAAATCACCATTTCATGAACAGCAAGGGCTTGCTCATCTATTGTGGTTCATCACTCCTAGATGGTAAGTCAGAAAGATTATTACACTGGATTATTTATTCATGCAGCTAAAATTGGAGGCCTGGCAAGTATTAACCCAATCACTGTATGTATCTTCCCAGGCAGTTTAGTAACATTAAGAATTAAATCAATTCTGTGACTAGGTTAGGGATAACCAGTGCTTTTATTAAAGTTAATTCTTTTATTTTCATATCTGATTCTAACCAAATTTGGACAAGTAGCTTGACTTCTATGAGCCTTGTTCTCCTTATCTTTAAAATCAAATTAGGGCTGGGCACCTGGGTGGCTCAGTTGGTTGGGTGGCCGACTTCGGCTCAGGTCACGATCTCATGGTTCATGGGTTTGAGCCCCATGACGGGCTCTGTGCTGATAGCTTGGAGCCTGGAGTGTGCTTTGGAATCTGTGATTCCCCCTCTCTTTCTGTCCCCTTCTGAGCTCATGCTCTGTCTCTGTCTCTCAAAAAATAAATAAACATTAAAAAAATTTTTAAATTAAATTAGGGCCTCTTGGGGGTCTCAGTCAGTTAAGAATCCAACTTCAGCTCAGATCATGATCACAGTCCCCAAGTTCTAGCCCCACATCAGTGTCTCTGCTGTCAGCACAGAGCCTGCTTCAGATCCTCTGTCTCCCTCTCCCTCTGCCCCTCCCCCACTCATGTTCTCTGTGTCTCAAAAATAAACACTTAAAAATAAGTAAATAAGTAAATAAATAAAATGAAGTTAACAATAACAAGTAGCTATTTTATAAAGTTGTCATAAGCTTTAAATGAATTAATACAAGTAAAATGCTTAGAAAATGGACTTAGTATTACTCTCAACATTGGCTGTTATTATTGGCATGAGTATTATTACCATTATCACCCTTATATTTTATATTTTGTGTCTATCGTTCCTCATCACAAAACTAGGTTGCAACCTCAATTTCAGGAACACCAGATCTCTTCAGGTTAAGTTAAGAATTTATATTTCTTGTAGATATTCATCTCTGCATTGAGATGAGGAACCCCAAACTCCAGGAGCACAGTTTTGGGACCTCCTTCATGTGCTGGAACCATGCTGGCTTGCAAGACGTCATTTTACCACACTAACAGCTGCAACTATCTGAAACACAGTAGTCTCTGAGAGAGTAGGAGGCACCTAAGATAGGTCAATACAGTTTTAATCCTTTTACCTATTTTATTTTTGTGTTTTATCAGTTCCTATGCTATTATTTTACCTCACTTGTTTATGATTCATTTCCTTATGTTGAAATGTTCTCATATTGCTTAAACATCTTTACTCTTTCTATAAATTCAGTAAATCTATCTCTAATTATTATTATTATTATTATTATTATTTACTTTATATTCTATTTTATAATTTGATTTATATTTTAGTACTTGGTAAAAAAATATTCATGGCCACAGAGATAGTAGTAACAGATAGGCCTATGCCACTAAAAGAGGGGTTTGAAAGTCTTCTTTTATGTTTTTGTTTACTCTGAAGTAGATCACTGGATTTGACAGTATTAGCAAGCAGCCCAGATGATTTTGATACAGATTATAAGCAGAGCTTGCTTTCAGAAAAGTATTCTACAGTTTGGCAAAATATATATGCATTTAAACACTTATTCATTTAATCATTTGGTCATTCATTCGTTCATTAATTCTTGGCCATATGTTTCACTGATGCAAATTCACAATTTATACAAATTTTCTCTGTTTTTACACAAAAATATAGTTACCATTTCTTTCCCATTATTTTTTCTGTTATTCTTCAGCATCGTTTTTAGACACCCATAAGAAAATTATGATATCTTAATTTGTATCCTATTTCTATAATATTCAGAATGGATTCAAAATTCATTTTTCCTGCATTTTCTTGCACTGTATCTTTGTATGGTTTTGAGTTTTCTTCTTAGAACACTCAGTGATGAGGGGCGCCTGGGTGGCTCAGTCAGTTAAGTGTCTGACTTCAGCTCAGGTCATGATCTCACGGTCCGTGAGTTTGAGCCCCGCGTCGGGCTCTGTGCTGACTGCTCAGAGCCTGGAGCCTGTTTCAGATTCTGTGTCTCCCTCTCTCTCTGACCCTCCCCCGCTCATGCTCTGTCTCTCTCTGTCTCAAAAATAAATAAACGTTAAAAAAAATTAAAAAAAAGAACACTCAGTGATGATTTCAAGTTTTCTAAATATAGTTCATCCACATTTCTCTTCAAAATTATTCCTAGACAATTTTTTGTAAACATTTTTAAGAGATAACAAACACAATGTATGTTTAGATGTAAAACCAATATGTACAATGTGTTGCTTTACTTCCTACTTCAGATAAAAACAGTTAATTTTCTTATATATATTTTAGAGTGGTAAAAATGAGCATTTTCCATAAATATATTAAGATAATTAGATTATTAACATAAGAAGAAAAAAGTTAATTGTGCTGCCTGGTAACTTCTATTCTGCTACATACTCCTGATCTCTAAAGCTTCTACTCTTTCACAATAAATTTAAGAGCTTTGAGTGCTTTTGGTATCTTTAGGGCCACAAGTCTCAGTTCTATTCCACCATAGAAATGTCTTCACCACATTGACGTAATTATATCCTGACATTATGATGAGGACTACTGTTATAAAATGTAGTCTAATGACCAAAAAGGTATAACAGGCAAAGGAATAGATTTATCTTAACAGATCCTGGATGCTGTGGGTAAAGATAAGGAGGAAAATAAATAATACATCCACAGTGTGGTGAAAGAAAAATATTTTAGAGCCCAGGCCAGCCTGTGATCTCCATTTTTCTTTTTATGAGTCACACCACCATGCTATATAAATCTACCTGTGTCAATAAATATGCACTGTTCCTAAAAAAATTTTGTAGAAAAAGCTAGAGGTCTTGTTAGCATGATGGTTCTATGCTCCTCAGGGTTGTAAAACATCCATACCCAAACGGAGCTGTTTTTTACTAGAAACAAGGGCCAAAAATGAACTGGGGGTTAATAGTAATTTCCTCACCAGTTCTGTGGTTTTCTAAACCACATTTAAAAAAAAAATTTGTAACTTGTCCCAAATACCAATCACCTTGATAAATTCATTTGTGTGACAGACTCAAGGACACTAGAGGGGAAAAAATGCATTAATTTCTTTGATAAAGCACCTGACACAGTATTAAGGACTCCTTAATAATATACATCTTTTTAGTTGAAATTGTTTATTCAAATTGAAATTGGTTGTCTGAGGCCTAAGAAAAATTGGACAAAATAAAATCATTTTGGGCTGTTCAAGACTCAAAGCAAACCTCTGGTATTAAGAGCATCATTTGATAAGTGCTACAATTTCACTTAAATTTCAATGTATAGGTTTCTTTATATTTCTTTAATACCAAGTACAAATGCCTATGACTACCTCAATAAATCTTTAAAATCAAATCATATTTAAATCAAATCACATTTAAAATCAAATCAAAACAATTTGTTTTTTAATAACTACCACATAGTGTTTCCCATAGCATCTTACTTTTGCTTTTCCTCTGGGTGGGCCTACTCGTTTCTAAACATTACCTGTCTTTAATATTCTGAATCACCTCCTAAATATAGCCCATGACAGTTTGATACCATTCTGTTTTGAAATATTTCATCAGTTAATTTTGTACTTGTTGATTTAATAAAATTATTTACTGTTTTGTTTTGCCCAATACTGCTTCCTGGTTTGTTCTAAAGTACTTAGGAAAACCATCTGGTAAAATATCTTCTGCTTCCTTTACCATTTCTCAAGTGCTGTTTGATCCTGACTTATTTCAAAGTTAGAAAGACTTAACAATCATGTATCTAAGCTACTCATTTTATAGTAGATGGAACTGAACTTGAGAGTGATTTGTTATTGGTTTGCTTGTGATAAAACTGGTCTAACAACTGGGTCTTCTAATTCTGGTCACTTTTCCTCACTATCTACTTTTTTAAATGTTTATTTACAATCTACTTTTATGTACAATCTACTTTTTTAAATGTTTATTCAGTTTTGAGGGGTGGAGGGGCAGAGAGAGAGAAGGGGACAGAGTATCTGAAATGGACTCTGTGCTGACAGCAGAAAGCCCAATGCAGGGCTCAAATTCCCCAACCATGAGATCTTTACCAGAGCCAAAATCAGAAGCTTAACCAACTGAGCCATCCAGGTACTCCTCACCACCACCCCCACTTTTTTTTTTTTTTTTGCAGAGAGAGAGAGAGCATGTACAAGGTGGGGAAGGGCAGTGGGATAGAGAGAAAGAATCTCAAACAGGGCTTGATCGGAGGACCCTAGGACCATTACGTGAACTGAAATCAAGAATCCGATGCTCAATGGACATTTTTTAAAGAAAGTTCCTTCAACCTCTAAAATGTAATACTTTTCTATTATATGTGTTTCTAGTATTGTCACTTATATATGAATATATCATAATTATTCAATTTTTCACCTTGATTCCCAGTGACTAGAAAAGTGCAGAGCATAAACTATTGAAAAAATTAACATGTTAAGATTGATAAGTTAATTGACCTCAGAATACTTTTTCTTTTAAAATCATAATATCAGAAAGATTAAAAAAATCATATCAGTTATGTGGTCTTTTAGTTTTTTACCCAGAATTCAGTATGCCAAAATTGTGAAATCATGTAATATCCTCTCATTGCTTCTTACCCATGGTGTCTATTCATTCAACATATTTTCAACAAACATTGGTTGAGCACCTATACTGACTGAAGCACTCTGGAGAAAAATTGTAAAAAACAAACCAAAGAAACTACTGCTTTCATCCTAATAAAATGTAGTTTTTCAGAATGGACTTTAGTCTGGGGCACCTGGGTGGCTCAGCTGGTTGAGCGTCTGACTTCAGCTCAGGTCATGATCTTGCAGTTGGTGAGTTCTGCCCCGTACTGGGCTCTGTGCTGACAGCTCCGAGCCTGGAGCCTGCTTTGGATTCTGTCGCCCTCTCTCTCTGCCCCTCCCTCGCTCATGCTCTGTCTCTCTCTGTCCCTCAAAAATAAATACTAAAAAAATTAAAAAAAAATCATCACGTAACACACCTAAACCATACACACACACACACACACACACACACAATATTTAACTAGGTCAAATGTTGAAAAGAAGATGCAGACAGTGAATCAGTCATATATCTAGGAGTATACACACCTAGAAGACGGCAGAGGGAAGAAGATAAAGATTACTTCTTAAATAGATGCTACTGGTCATGTCTAAAGAACGTACAGAAGTTATTTAAGCATTATTTGCTGAAGTAGAGAATGCTGAGAAATAACTGGATTAAGGTGGGGTAGCTCAGATCATATTTCTTTATTTTGACAGAAGAGATATTTCTGTTATTGTGCATGATATACTACTAAAATCTCTTGAATTTTGCAAGATCATGCAGTAGAAATAATAATGCTTACAAAAATTAAGTTACATGAGAATATTCATTGTTTATGAAAGCTGCAAACAAAGCACAGAAAACAAAAATAAAAGCTCAGAGACAATTTTAAAACATTACCTACATGGTTAAAGTTCCACTGATATTTTACTGTTTCTCCATCAGTAGGTCCTTTGTAGTCTTAAACGTGGAACTTTGTATTTCTTACTTCAAGAGATTATTGAAGACAATTGTGAAAATTAAAAATCTTATGCATAGGTAGCCTTCCATATTTTTTCAATACAAGGAAGTGCTTTTGAGTCTTAATCTGAACATACAGCTCTGTCAGCTTAATGCCATGGAAAGTTTAAGGATTCTTAAAACCACCAAGCCAGGCATTTATTGCACTTTCACAGAATTTTTAGCTTAAAAATAATATCTTCATGTTATTAAAGCTTTCTTTTCAATTATGGAGTAGCATGTTACTGATTACTTTAATGCATATCATCCTGGGAAACATCACATGTGAACCAACGTGACTTTCACATTAAACTTACATCCCCTCCCTATATTTTTGTGAGTCAATTCTCCTTAAAGAGCCACATGTTGTGGCAGAAAATATTAAATTGAGTTGGAAATTCCTTTGAGACAAGTGGTTAGACATATGGGTCTGGAGTTCAGAGGAGACATCTGTGCTAAGAAATAAATGTTAATTATCTGAGCAGGGTTGGTTATTGAAGAACTGTTTGTGAATGAGATTATACACAGAGAGAACGTACAGTGAAAAGACAGGGGCTAGCACTGACCTGGGAGAACTTCACCCTGTTATAACCATGATCTTGAAAAGGAAATAGAAAAGAGGTAGCCAGAATGTCTACAGAAAACAGGGAAATGAATTAGACAAGGGAAGTGGAAAACCCACAGTTCAAACATTTTCACTTTATTGTTATCTACCATACTTATACCTCTTCAAGCATGCTTATAATAAAGTGACATTGAAAACATTGAAAAATAGCACCAATTTTTTACATGTTCATAAAATACATCTACAGTGGTATATTTAGAAATTTAAACGTAATATTTAGAAAATTAAACGTACATGCTTGTTCCATGAGTGTGTATGCATGTGTGTGTGTGCATGTGTTTTTTATACATGATCCATCAGCATATTATTGTAGGTTTCTTTTTCTTTTAATCTCTCCTGACAAGATAATAAATAAATCACTTATGGACAGGGCATTAGAGACATCATATGGATGCGCTAACTTTGTGCCCTTGAGAAAGGGCAGAGGGGAACTTTCATAAAGGATTATATACATATAAAAATTACAAAAGATGTACCAAAGAAAAATGATGTCTATGCCTTGGTTAACGATTATACATGGGATTTGGAAGGAATATGGAGAAACCACCAGTAACTACTCAAAAATTCATGCAACAGTTCTAAGACATGTAATGCTGCTAAGAAGCCAGGAGTTGTTACTGACAAAATGGAGGTGGTAGTTTGAACATAGTAGCTATGATAAATGATGAGATGAGGGGACAGTGGAGTGAACCGAAGGAGGGTACATTGTGAAACTTTTTACTTTCCGTTAAAACAGGAACATGCAGAGAAAAGCAATAAATGGAAAAAAAAATATTTTTAAAAAGCATCCTTAATGTACTTTTTGGATAGAAGAAATAACAAAAGTGTAGTGAAAGATGATTCTAAATCTAAAAGAAGCCTTATGAATCAGGTTTAGAATCAGATCTTTGAAAACCAACTGTAGAACTCTCAGCTACTACAATCCTGGTCCAATTTTAGTGGCCTCAGGTTTTCAAACTACGACTAGCATTAACCCTGTGTGCTTATGAGCAGAGGGGATTTTTTACTGTCTTTTTCATGTGGCTCTCTAGTCCCACCCTTACAAGTAATGTTTCTTTATACCATTCTGCTCAGGGCAGGCAAGAATGAAAGACAGTGAGGATGAGCAAACATTCCTACCGCTACATCAGGACCATCACCACCCATTTTAAAATTTGACCCTACAAGATTAACAAATTTGTATTGTTATACCTTACCCCCTGGGGTCACCCGTCAGTTGTATAGTACATGTTTCCCCTCACATCCAGATGTGTACACTTTTGAATTGCATTGTTTAAAATTCTTCTTTAAGTCATATTACTTGAGTAATTTGAACTATAGCATGTACTATAAAGGTTGGGACAATATTAGGATTTGGGCAGCATTATTATTTAAAGTAGTTTCACCAGGGCTTTGCTACTTGTCTTCCATTCATTATCAAATTGTTGAATGGACTGTATTCAACAGGCTTTTATGTAGAAAATGATTTTATTTCCTTTTATCAGTAGCTTTCAAAGGTACTCAATCAGATCACTCTGTCCTATACTTGAGGATTTTTTATTCCATGCAAATCTCAGAGCTTTTTTGGTTCACTTTTAGGTATTAAGAAATAATTTCATTTTTATATAATTTCAACGATTACAGCTCTCATTCAGTTTAATACCTTTTACCTTCCCACACAATCTCAAGCCTGACTCACACTTGGCAGATGACAGCCGGGGGAGTGGGATGGAGATTAAAGAAAAATGTCAACATTTTAACTGATGATATCTTACTATAGCTTCTGGAAACTCTTTCTGGCAGAGCTTTATATACTGCCTCAAAACACACAAGGTACTTTTGTTGGTACTTTGTAGATGAGTGACTTTCAACATTGCACTGTTCTCCAAATGGGTGATGGCTCATGGTTTAGGGCTCCCTCTGTAAATCCTGTATTGACTATGACACCCTGCAAAGACTGTTGCCATTGAATTCACTTCACTCATGGTTGCAAAGCTTAACAGCAGATTCCTCTCAAGATGACTCCAACTCAGCTCCTATCATGTACACATATAACCCAGCCAAAGTTTAGAAGTGCGAGATGATCATCTTTCTAACATCAGAGACAGATGCAATATCTTCTCACCTTTAGATTTTTTTTTTTGCTGAAAAGTGTCACACATCAGTCCCTATGCTGTTGAAAGACCAAAAGGCATGTATAAAACTTACTAGGGCTCCTGAAGTCAGTTTATTTGAAATGGTAGTGGACAAGATGGGTGGAGGAAGCACAAAATGCAGACAACTCCCTTCGAATAATTCTATTCTCTAACAATACTCTCCTGAAATTGTTCTCCTTTTCCCCTTATATATCACCTGGGATGGGAATGAACTAAATTTCCATTCCATAAGCAAGATCTTTATTTGAAATTTTGGTGAAACCAGTCATCTACTGTTCCCAGGTTTGCATTCTCATCCAGATTGAGACAATAGGAAATGTTTATTTAATATCCCCTTAAATTTCTAAGGATCATTTATTAGATAATTAAATCAAGAAATGGCAAAGGTGATAAAGTATGAGTTATTAAGAAAGCATAATGGACACATACTTGTGATTTTTTAAAAGTGGTATAGAGGTGAATCAGATAGAAGAATTATTATTTGAAGTAAAATTAACTAATTTAATTTTTGATGAAACATCTGAATATTTAGGGGCATATTTAATTTTAGTTTATTTGAAGAAAAATGCTTTATGAACTAAAATTAAGAAACAAAATGTAGGGAAGAGGTTTCTAAATTTCTCCAGGTACTTTATTTTCAATAGTTGTGTTTACTATTTAATATTAATGTAGTTCCTTACCAAACAGAGTTTTTAAAATAATGACCATACACATTACTCACATATCTTAATTATACTTCATCGTGGTTTCTAAGAAATATAATATCCTTAAAACTTCATGAAGCCATGATGGCAAATAGAATTTTTTTTATGCGTTGGAAAGTAATGTGTTCTTTCAAAGACAGGATAACAGTGGCATTTTACAACCAGGGAAAGTGTATAAGATACCATACTTTTGATATCCAATAATATTCACAGCTTGATATTTTAGAAGTTGTACAACATCAGTTTATCATCCTGCAAAAATTATTTAGGAAAGATCTAAGTACTTCATGTTTTATGCTTTGTACAACTGCATCTTTGGTAGCTACTGGCATAGGTAATGAGGGCTCCAATTCACCTTCAATCTAGATTACCTAATTTAGATTAGAAAATAGAAATTTTAATCAACAAATATGTCAATTTTCAAAGTGAAATAAGAAATATAGGGATACACTGAACTATATAGCAGGTCAAATGCAGTCTACTAATACCGCAGACTTAGAAGGACAGAGAAACATAACTATAGAGAAAATCCCATACTTCATTTAAATATATTATACACGTGTATTCCTTAAAACTTCATCCATATAGGGGCGCCTGGGTAGCTCAGTTGGTTAAGTGTCCAATTTTGGCTCAGGTCATGATCTTGTGGTTCGTGAGTTCAAGCCCTGCATCAGACTCTAGGCTGACAGCTCAGAGCCTGGAGCCTGCTTCAGATTCTGTGTCTATCTACCCCCCTCCCAGGCCCCCCCGTTCATGCTCTCTCTCTCTCTCTGAAAAATAATCACAAAAACAAAACCTTTATCCATATAAGATAAAAGAGAAAATAAAGTTACATTGAAGGATATCATGAGAAATGTAAGTAGTCTCAGAGAGAAACATTCTCAATATTAAGGATAATAGGCAAGGCTGAAACAGTTTATGACTATTTTTTATTTTATTTTATTTTTTTGCAGCCATACATGAGCTTACTAATTTTTGATGGAACTATTTATCATTTACAAAGGGCAAATGCAAAATTTCCAGGTTAACTTTTAGAATGTCACATCATTTCCTTTATGCTTAATTTCCAAGGTTGGGAAAGGAAAGGAACAAAAAACATTTAAATACATTTTCAGTGTCTCAGAAATTTCTGAAGGACTGATCTCAATTGGTCATTTCTTTTTATATATCTTTTATGTTCATATGACAATGCCAGGCTTTTATGGATTAGGAGGAAAATATTTGACTTGATGACCTCAGAATATTTCCTGTCTTTATATTGTCAGTTGTATTGATATCTGGCCTTACTGAGGGTGTCTGGTTGGCTCACTTGAAAGAGCATGAAACTCTTGATCTTGGGGTTGTGGGTTCAACCCCACATTGGTTGTAGAGCTTACTTAAAAAAAATCTGGTCTTACCTGTAATCACTAAATCCTTTTAAACTGTCAATTTCCTGACATTTGATAGGTATCTTTATTCTCATTACTTTAACTCTTCAAGGGATATGTTTAATGCAGAGGATACTCAGTCTAGAGGATATTCTTAACTGAAAAGCAAGTGGTGAACCTTAAATTCCTTTTACATATCCTTTGTTAATGTGCTAAACTGGACAATATGAGTTTCTAGGAATTATTATCAACATTTATTACAAAATCTCAATGAAGACAGGCCTAAGAGGTTTGCAGCACTTCATGAACCTGGAACCCAGCCTTATCTTGATTGTACTTGACCTTTCCAAGTGTGGAGGATGGAGTTGTCTCTTAAATCAAAGTCTGAATCTTGAGTAAGAGTTAGAAAATAGAAATATACAAGAGAAAAAAACAAAATGGAGCAAATAGATGTTGCCTTGTCCAGTTGTTTTCACAAACTGTTTTGGTCAATTAAAATTCCAATATGTAGGACAGGGAACTAACTGCATTTCACGTAGAACATAATTTTGTTGCTGATCGGTAGCAGAAATCTTCCCTTAGGATTAAAACAAGGAAGGGAACCGTATGAGCTTTATCTAGAGCAGTGATTCCTATACTTCTTTTGGATAACATTCTCTTCTAAGGGTCTGATGAGAAAGCCAAAACATACTCTCCATAAATTGTCACAAATACATATATCCTTATAAGATAATTCTACTCAACAATAAAGGGAGAAGATTATTGATATAATAATACAAATGAATCTTAACATTATGCTGAGTGAAACAAACTAGATATAAAGAACACATAGTATATGATTCCATTTATATGTAACAGGCAGAACTAAGCTATGACAGAAAATAGATCAGCAGTTACCTAGGGCCAAGCATTGAGATGACTACAAAGAGGTAAAGGAAACTTTCTGGATTACACTGGTGTATTTTTTTCAAACCTCACTTTAATATATATAAATTAAACCTAAATAAATTTTATGTTAAAAAATCATATATTCCAAAATGGTACATTCAGATCCTGGGGCTTCATAGACCCACGAAATCTTGCAATATATCTCTAAATATATTTCAATCCCAGTCTAGAATTCAAGTAGATTTTGAAGGGTCACAGTAAGTTAATATTTGCTCTGAAAGAGAGTGAGAAGGTATAAATACGTTACAGAGAATAAAAATGTACAAGCCATTTTTTTTTTTTGTTCATTGCTTGTGTAGACCTGTGTCAAAATAAAGATGATTCAGGGGTTAGTCCTAATAATTAGAAGCATAATAAAATAAGTGACATATACTTTCTATATATTTTCCAATATTCTGATAAATCTAGAAAAATAAGTATTCTACATGTGTGAGCACACACACACACACACCCCACACACATCTTTAAAGTAAATAAGACAGGGAGCAAACAAGTGGATGTGTTCTTAAGAAGTGTTGGAGTTGAAGGCAATTAGCCAGATCCTCTATTTAGCTCCAGAACTAAAAGATGATGGTTTATATTGTTCAGGGAAATGGGCAGTGCACAGTATATAGACTAAGTATGAGGAGAGTGAAACAGGTTTACAGTAGGTGTTCAGGACAATTGGAAGAGAATAATGGGGAGAAAAACAAAGGGAATTTTTGCAGAGTGGCAAAGGCAATCCATTTTGAGCTAGAAACCATAAATTTGTGTTAGCTTCAATCCCAAAAATTACATGACTTTTTATTTTCCCTAATGTGTTCAGTAGCCCAGGAGCTGAGAAGGTCTACAACTAGATTGAGACACAGGTGGGAATTTGAAGGGCAATGTGTTGAAATGATGACAAGCTAACACTGCTCGTGGCAATGGAATCACAGCTACTGACGCTGGGATCCATTCTGAGCAGAAAACAAAGAGAAGCCAGAAGAAGGGGGCTGACGGACTGGGGGAAAGAGATGGGTCAAAGCACAGGTGTCCTGAGAAGGCAAAGGAAGTGTGGATGTAAGAGCTCTGGAGGGAGAGGATGCTGCAGGCAAAGGGTGGCATATTTGGTCTTTAAAATTTTAAAGGCACCACAGTGTGCTCTCTTAGAGAGCAGGGCTTTATCATTTTCTGCGGCTGAAAGTGAGCCTCAGGGCTTTGAATTGAATCAGAAATGGAATTGGTGGAAGTGACCTACTTACTAACTCAGCAGACAGAGATATGGAACTTGATAGGAAAAAAAAATTACCTAGAAAATTTGCTTTATCAAGATTAACTAAGAATAGAACATAAGAGATAGAAGAGGCAGGGAAAGCAAGGGAGAGTGAGGGAGAAAGGACCAGAGTGAATAAAAATAATTCATTGTGTTTTGTTTTCTGGGGCATCTACTTTACAATCTCTTTGCCATTTCTATTCAAACTTCTAAGTACCTGGGTCTATCTTACATTGCAAGCAAAGTGGGCCTGCTCCCAATTGGCTGATTAACTCACTGCCTTAAATAAAGTTAAATTTGCTGTCCAAAGCCACATTCTGGTTATTACATAGAGGTTTTCTCAGTGAAAATTCCTAACAGATTCCCTCCCAGTGTGTGTGATTCAGGAGTGAAGGTGTGTGATTTTTCATAACTGATGAGAATCTTCTCGTCTTTAGTACTGATTCACCTGGTCAGATTTCTCTCATAGACATCAGTATTGACCAAAGAAAAAAAGAAAACAGAATAGAGGTCTTTCTTCCCAGTTTCCTAGAGACTCCGGGAATTTTTTGTTGTTGTTTTATAAATTACAGTTTCAAAATAAAATGCAATTATGGATGTAAATGGTTGAGAATTTTTACTTGAGTTATTTAAAAAAAATTCATTAAATACACTAGGACTGCAAAGTGCATTTTCCTATATATCAATCAAACTCTGCTCCAAATACTAGGAAAAGTTCAGTGGGACATTATAAAACACAAATTATCATAACACATATTTCCAGTGCTCAAAACCTGCTTTCCAAGTTATCTGTAAGTCCTAACTAAATCTTGTGAGGTAAGTAGTGTCATTCTCATATTAAAGCAGGGGAAATTGTTTATTTTTATGACACATTAAAAATCACAAAGGTGCCAAATTGTCAAGTCACAAAGGTGCTAAATTGTGGAGAGGAGATTGTTGTCTCCAAACCCTATGCATTTTCTACTAAAATGTGCCATCCTCCTGAGAAAATTTCTGAACCTAAGTTGATAAAAAATTATAGAGAATGACAAGAAACTTGTTATGGAAAAACATTTTGTTACTTCAACGTTTTTCTATTGAGTGTCTATAGTGTATAGGGGCTGCTTGTGGGACTGGGGTCAGAAGGTAAATAAAATACAGATTTTTCTGTCATAAAGCTTTCACTGCAGTAATGTTTATATATCAAAGCAGCCCAAATAATATAAATGCATTGCAAGGGACAATTAGAAAATATAAAAACATGAGTAAATTGTGAAGTAAATGTTTTTTACTTCAGAAGAGGTGTGGTCATATATAGGCTATATGGAAAAAAGATGTTTCAGAGCAATCATCATAATGAATAGAAGACACAGAGCCAAATAACCTGTAGCTTTCGAGGGTGATTCTATTTCCTAAAAGTCAGGAGAATTATTTTTTAATGTTTATTTATTTGAGAGAGAGAGAGAGAGAGAGAGAGAGAGCACGTGCACCAGTGGGGCGGGGGGGGGGGGGGCGGCGGACAGAGAGGGAGACAGAGTCTGAAGCAGACTGGGCTCTGTCAGTGCAAAGCCTAAAGTGGGGCTTGAACTCATGAACCCTGAGATCATGACCGAACTGAAGTTGGGTTTCTCAACCGAGTGAGCCACCCAGGTGCCTCCCAAAAGTCAGGAGAATTTTAAAGATAGAGTCCATAAGGAAAGAGAGAAAGTTGCATGAGATCAAGTGTCTGAAGGGTAATATAGTCTAATGGGGGATCCACAATTGTACGTGCCCAGAGCATCCAGGCACATCAAACTGTATCTGAGGGAAGGGGAATGAGGTAGTTAATGAGGTCCGTGGCAAACCAAAAAGCATGTAAGCTGCCTAAATAATCACTACTCAGTTCAACTAATTCTTGCTCTATTAAAAAAAAAAGTGAGTATTCTCATATACTTATTCAAGGCAGTGTAGGACGAGGTCATGCAGAGGACACGATGCGCAGTTGACGAGGGCAGAGGCTCCTCCCACTTGCACACCCTTCCTTGGAAGGCACTTTTTGCCGGGCTGCGCGCCCAGGTCTGTGCGCCATTTTCAGGGAGGCCGACTTGAGAGAGCTCATTTTTGAGACCCTCCGGACGGGGTGATTGTGGAGCTCTTCTTGTCTCTTGGCTGCTCAGGACAAGCCTCTTGCTTAGAAACCTGTCACCTATCCATCCCGAATGATCGGCCTCTTTCTTGGACCTCGCAGTCTCTTCTGATAGGCGTCTTTGGGAGCCATTTTCAGATTTCACACCAGGAACTACCAAATTTGTGAACTAAAAGAAAGGTATGCTATTTAGATTTTTAGGTGAAATCTCTGAATTGGTAATTATGTCAGTAATTTTTTTAAAGTTTATTTATTTATTTTGAGAGAGACAGAGACGGAAACAGTGTGAGCGGGGGAGGGGCAGAGAGGGAGCAACAGAATCTCAAGCAGGCTCCTCACTGCCCAACAGAGACCATGACTGACTTGAGTGAGATCAAGAGTCTGACATTTAACTGACTGAGCCACCCAGGCACCCCTTTTTTAAGAGCTTTTTTTAAAGTTTATCTATTTTGAGAGAGAAAAACAGAGGTAGAGAATTTTCTTAAATGTTTATTTTTCAGAGAGAGAGAGCAGGGGAGGGGCAGAGAGAGAGAGAGAGAGAGGGAGACACAGGATGCGGGGCTTGAACTCTGGAACCATGAGATCATGACCTGAGCTGAAGTGGAATGTTTAAACCACTGAGCCATCCAGGTGTCCCTGTGACACATAATTTAAAAGTGTATACTGAAACCCTGTGAGCCAGAAAAATGCCTGCAGTCCACATATAGCCTCAAGGTGTCTGGTTTGTTCTCTCTGGTCTGAAGGAAACAGTCTTTACTGGATTAGGAATTCTAAAGCTCAGGAACTTTCCCTGGGTGCCTCTGGCCTGCTGTGTAATATTATGTAATAACTTAAAGGCTTTTTGTTTCCATTTACTCAACAGAACAATGGAGGGGATAGCTGACATCTTATATCTTAAGGCTGTTTTGCAGGCCAAATGAGATAATGTAGAATGAAATCTGAAAGGTTCAAAATGCTACTGAGGAATATTTTTATTATTTATAAGAATGATTTATGAATCATGACAAAGATCTATTACTGATCACCAAATAATATATTGTTCCTGTGTTGTCAATTCAGTTTTCATACTGGAGAATTGTTTGTTTTACTATCTTCATAAGAAGCTATTATCACTTTAAAGTGTGTGAAATATCACCAGGATAGCACAATTTATCACTTGGCCAGTCTCAATAGGAAGTAGGTTGATGTGTTCAGACTCAATAGGAAGTAGGTTGATGTGTTCATTTAGAAGTGTTATTTAGGCTCTAGAACTCTGAAGGGCTGTGAGTCTCCCGAGGTTGAGGGTAATTTTGGTATGACTAATACCCTACTGGTCCTCTTTATTATGACTTGTAACTAAACTGAATTTTTAGAAAATATCTGAAGCACACAGCAGTGCTATTAAATTAAATGAATAGACTTAGAAATGAGAGATGTTTAGACAACTTAAGTACCACCTAAAAATCTCAATTTCATACACTCTTGAATAATTAAACTATTCTGTGAGTACTCACCCTTTTATATAGCAATAATTGATTGAACTGGGTAGTGACTTCATTTATGTAGCTGTGTGCCTTCCAATTGGCATGGGCCCATTTACCAGCCCATCCCCTTTCCCTCAGTGGGATTTAAATTGTGTAAACAATTTAAGGAATGAAATTGAGGGGAATGAAATTGAAACCAGTGAAGATGAATGTTTCCAAAACCGACCAGACCATATTGTACCTGATTCCTGTGGGCAGCTGGAAAGTCCAGTTTCTGTGTCCAAAGGAATGTGGTAAACTCGGGCTTGGTTTGCGCAGTTACCAATATCGGAGGGGTAAACCTTCACAAGCAGGTTCTAACAGATCTACAGAAGTCAGCTCCGGGATGCTCAGTTCCACGGAGAGGGCCGTTTTACCTATGTTCACAAGCTTCTGGTTATTTTCTGCTAACCACAAAGATATTGGCACTCTCTACCTTTTATTCAGTGCTTGAGCTGGCATAGTAGGAACTGCCCTTAGCCTTCTCTCCTGATTCAAGCCGAAGTTGGCCAACCTGGCACCTAGTAGGAGACGACCAAATCTACAATGTAATTGTTACAGCCCATGCATTCATGATAATTTTCTTTATAGTAATGCCTATCATGACTGGGATTTTGGAAACTGACTGGTGCCATTAATAACTGGAGCACCAGACATAGCATTCCCTCGAATAAATAATGGATGCTTCTGACTTCTTCCCCATCCTTCCTACTATTACTCACATCATGGATAGTGGAAGTCAGCTCAGGGACTGGATGAACTGTATATCCCCCTCTAGCTGGCAGCCTAGCCCACGCAGAAGCACGTGTGGATCTAACCATCTTTTCCTTACACCTTGCAGGTGTGTCTTCAATCTTAGATGCTATTAATTTTATTACTACAATTATCAATATAAAACCCCCTGCTACGTCTCAGTATCAGACACCCTTTATTTACCTGATCTGTCCTAATTACTGCCGTCTTGCTACTCCTGTCATTACCAGCATTAGCGGCCAGGATACAGACGGAAACTTACATACCACCTTCTTTGATCTTGCTGGAAGGGGAGATCCTATCCTATACCAGCACTTGTTCTGATTTTTTGCGCACCTGGGAGTCTACATCCTAATCTTACCAGGTTTTGGAATAATTACACAAGTGCCACTTATATATCTGGTGACACAGATAGCAGACTAGAACCCATACCCTTAAGTGACTAGAACTGAATTAGTTCGGTGATTTTGCTGGTCACATCTATTTTATTTTTAACATATATCATTTAATAATATAAAGGAATATATTGTAAAGGTACAATTTTATGAGTTTTTGGAAAATATCATCTATGTAAACCCACACAGAAACTAATGTATTTCTAGTATTGCATTAAGTTACTTTATACCCTATCCACATAAACCCCTCCTTTGCCAGGCAACTTCTATTCTGGGTTCCATTGCCATAGACTGTTTTAGCTTGTTCTAGAATTTCATACAAATAGAATACAAATACAAATACAAATACACATATATACTCTCTGAACTCTTGTATTTGGTTTCTTTTGCCCACTGTTTTTAAGATCCATCCATGCCGTTTAGTATATCAGTAGTATGTATATTACTTTCCATTACTCTCCCTCTATTTCTCTTGATTAGTCTCAGGTTTTACCAAAAATGTTTAACTCTTGGCTTTATTGATTTTTTTCTTCCTGTTTGTTCATGTCCTTTTGCACTGACTTCCTCTTATCTTTATCATTCCTTTCTTATCTTTCTTCTATTTATTTTGGATTGCATTAAAGAAAAACCAGAGCTGGACAGTAGTTAAAACGGTAAAAACTGATTTTGTTCAGGAACTAATACAATGGAGGAAAAGAGACCTCAGTAATGAACTGGGCTCAATTCCAAATACTGCATGGACAAAAAAGACTTTTATAGTTAAAGAGTTGGATGTTGATCAGTAGATAGACAGTAACTAAGAAGTAACATCAAGGGTAAGGGGGGCTTCTGTCTAAATCATCTTGGCAAGATTCTTGCTGAAGGCAGGCCAAAGTGATCAGACATCACCTGGATGATGGTGGGGGAAGATGAATTTGGTCAGATATTAAGATGATCAGATCTTGAGGGTGGAGGATTCTCTCCAAAATTATTTCTTCTTTCTACTGATTCTTGCTATATCTTCTTGCTAAAGAAGTGATTTCTTCTTGCTAAGAATCTTGCTAAAACTGGGTGATGCAGGCCCAATGAAAATGGACACTGAAGCCCACTTTAAAGGAGTTTGACTAAAGTTTGGTCAAGAAGAGAGTCTGTCAGCCGAATTTACTGTAATACTGGTTTCTTAAGATGTAGGTCCAAGTCATTTATTTTACAATTTTCTTCTTTTCTAATATAACCATTTTAAGCCACAAATTTCCCTGTCTGACTACTTTGGCAGTATTCCACAAACTTTAATATGCTGTGTTTTCATTATCATTCAGTTTGAAATATTTTCTAATTTCCCTTGATATTTCTTCTTTGTTCATGGGTTATTTAGAGGAGTGTTGCTTAATTTTCAAATGTTTGGGGATTTCCTAGGTATTTTAAAAATCAATTTCCAGTTTATTACTGTTGGGGTCAGATAAAATGCTTTGTGTGATTTTAATATTTTAGAATTTATTGAGACTTATTTATAACCTAGTATATGGTCTGTCTTGGTGAATGTTCATGTGCCCTTGAAATGAATGTGCATTTTGTAGTTATTGGCTGTAGTGTTCCATAAAAGAAAACAAAACAAAAATAGATCAGGTTCGTTGACGTTGTTCATTTATATGACAGCCTTACTAATGTTTGACTGGTGTTTCAATCACAGAGAAAGGGATGCTACAGTTTCCAAATATGATTGTGGATCTGCCTATTTTGTCTGTTAGTCATGCCATTTGCTTCCTGTGTTTTGAGTTACTGTTATGAAGTGCACACACACACACACACACACACATTTAGTACATGTCGAATCTATACTTTCGTCATTAAGAAATTATCCTGTTTATCCTGTTAATACCTTATTTTTTGAAGTCTACTATGCTATCGACATGGTTATTTCAGCTTTCTTATGTGTAGGTTTTGCATGGCATATCATATTTTTACTTTCAACTTGTCTGTCCTTATATATATATAAAATATATTTCTTCTAAAATGTGTCAGATTGGGGGCACCTGGGTGGCGCAGTCGGTTAAGCGTCCGACTTCAGCCAGGTCACCATCTCGCGGTCCGTGAGTTCGAGCCCCGCGTCAGGCTCTGGGCTGATGGCTCAGAGCCTGGAGCCTGTTTCCGATTCTGTGTCTCCCTCTCTCTCTGCCCCTCCCCCATGCATGCTCTGTCTCTCTCTGTCCCAAAAATAAATAAACGTTCAAAAAAAAATAAAAAAAAAATGTGTCAGATTGGATCTTGTTTTTTTGTATTCATCTGATGACCTCTGATTTTTAATTGAAGTGTGTAATCCATTTTAATTTCACATAGGGTTGATATGCTATTTGTTTTCCCCTTGCCACCTTTCTTTGTTATTCTAAGTTTCTTCATGTCCTGTCTTGTTATGGATTAATGTATATTATAAATACCTGTTATCAAGTAATAATTATTATCACTAGAATTAATTATAAATATTAAAATATTATATTATTGATTTTTATTGTATTGCTCCTTATATAAATTTGTTCCATTAGTGTTTTGAATTAATATTATTTTATTTTATATATAATGTAAAATTTTTTAAGTGGTATAATTCCATTATTACATCTCCCATCTGTTGTGATATTTCTGTCATATATTTTGCTTCTAAGTATGTTATAAACTGTAAATGTGTATATGTTACTTTGCTTTGAACCAGCAATTGATGTTTAATGGATTTAAGAAAAGAAAAGTTACAATATTTTATATTAATCCATATATTTACCATTCCCAGTTCTCCTTTCTTCCTTTCAATCTGAAATTCCAACTTCTCACATTTCCGTTTAGCTTGAACTTCTTAAACAGTTTTCCTTTGAGATTCTGCTAGCACCAAATTCTCTCAGCTTTCACGTATTTAAAATGTCTTTATCTTTCATCTTTGAAACACATATATTCTTAAGTTTATTTATTTATTTTGAGAGAGAGAGAGAGAGGGAATGTGCCTGCAAGATATGAAGAGAGAGAGAGAGAGAGAGAGAGAGAGAGAGAGAGACGAGAAGCCCAAGCAGGCTCTGTGCTGTCAGTAGGGAGCCCGACAAGGGGTTGGAACTCCACTCCAAAAATCAAGAATCAGATGCTTGACCAACTGACTGAGCCACCGAGGCACCTTGAAACATATTTTTTTGTCAGATATAAAATAACAGGTTGACATTTTTCTTTTAACCCCTTAGCAGTGTTATTCATTGTTTTTTGAATTCCAATTTTTTTTTAATTTTTTTTCAACGTTTTTATTTATTTTTGGGATAGAGAGAGACAGAGCATGAACGGGGGAGGGGCAGAGAGAGAGGGAGACACAGAATCCGAAACAGGCTCCAGGCTCCGAGCCATCAGCCCAGAGCCTGACGCGGGGCTCGAACTCACGGACCGCGAGATCGTGACCTGGCTGAAGGCGGACACTTAACCGACTGTGCCACCCAGGTGCCCCGAATTCCAATTTTTTTTGATGAAAGATCAGATGACATTCTTAATTTTATCTTTGCTCTTATTTTTTTTTTTTTTTTTGATTTGTCTTTGTTTTTCAATAATTTGGCAAGGATGTGTTTACATGTGGAGTTCTTTATATTTAATTTTTGTGGAGTTACTGAAATTGTTTTTGATCAAATTTGAAAACCTTAGTACAAATTTTCTTTAAAGGATTTTTCCTATCCTATTCTCTTTTCTTTGGAGATTCTAATTAATTCATGATAGATGGCTTGAAGCTGTGCCACAGGTCATTCTTCTATTTTCTCCGGGATTCACTTTAGGTGGTTTTATGGACTAGTCTTCAATGTTACTAATACTTTATTCTTTTAGGTAAAATTTGCCAATAATACCATCTAATATATTTTTTGTTTCATATATTGCATAGATTATTTTATGTAGCTTTAAAATCTCCCTTAAATTTCTCAATTTCTCCTCCCATTATGTCATATCAGTCTGAATCTATGGTCTTTAACATACTATCCATAGTTATTTTAAAATTCCTACCTACTAATTCTAACATCTGGTTTAACTATGGATATTTATTTGTTCACTTATTTTTCTTTTGACTATGAGTCACATTTTGCTGTTTCTTTTCATTTTGTACCTTCCTCTGAAGTTTTGTGCATTATATTAATAATTAAGTGAGTCACAGATCACCTTGAATTTTGAGGCTTTTTAAAAATACTCCATTTTATTATTTGGTTTGGTTTGGTTTGGTTTTCCTGAAGACTCAATGGTAATCCCAAATATCTCTGACTAGAGATATTTGCTTGTACCTATGTGTATTGATCAAAGCTGCCAACAGAAATCTGTCATTGCCCCAAGATATGGATTATCCTTTCTTTTCTTTTTTTATAAATTAATTAATTAATTTACTTTTAATTTACATTCAAGTTAGTTAGCATATAGTGCAATAATGCTTTCAGGAGTAGATTCCAGTGATTCATCACCTATGTATAACACCCAGTGCTCATCCCAACAAGTGTCCTCCTTAATGCCCCTTACTCGTTTAGCCCATCCTCCCACCTACAGCCCCTCCAGCAACCCTCAGTTTGTTCTTTGTATTTAAGGGTCTCTTGTGTTTTGTCCCCCTCCCTGTTTTTATATTATTTTTGCTTCCCATCCCTTGTGTTCATATGTTTTGTACCTTAAATCCCACATTTGAGTGAAATCATACGATATTTGTCTTTCTATGACTGACTTATTTTGCTTAGCATAATACCTTCTAGTTGCATCTACACTGTTGCAAATGGCAAGATTTCATTCTTTTTGACTGCTGAGTAATATTCCATTGTATATATACATATATATACCACATCTTCTGTATCCATTCATATGTCAATGGACATTTGGGCTCTTTCCATACTTTGGCTACTGTTGATAGCGCTGCTATAAACAGTGGGGTGCATGTGCCCCTTCGAAGCAGCACACTTGTATCCCTTTGATCTATACTTAGTAATGCAATTGCTGGGTCATAGGGTAGTTCTATTTTTAATTTTTTTAGGAACCTGCATACTGTTTTACATAGTGGCTGCACCAGTTTGCATTCCCACCAGGAGTGTAAAAGAGATCCTCTTTCTCCAAGTCCTCACCAACATCTATTGCTGCCTGAGTTGTTAATTTTAGCCATTCTGACAGGTGTCAGGTGGTATCTCATTGTGGTTTTGATTTGTATTTCCCTGATGATGAATGATGTTGAGCATTTTTTCATGGGTCTGTTAACCAACTGAATGTCTTCTTTGGAGAAGTGTCTATTCATGTCTTTTGCCCATTTCTTCACTGGCTTATTTATTTTTTGGTTGTTGAGTTTGATAAGTTCTTTATACATTTTGGATACTGACCCTTTATCTGATATGTCATTTGCAAATATCTTCTCCAATTCCATCGGTTGCCTTTTAGTTTTGCTGATTGTTTCCTTTGCAGACCCATAACCAGTAAAGAAATTGAATTAGTAATAAAAAATCTACCAAAACACAAGAGTCCAGGGCCAGATGGCTTTCCAGGGGACTTCTACCAAACATTTAAAGAAGAGTTAATACCTATTCTCTTGAAGTTGTTCCAAAAAATAGAACTCATTCTATGAAGCCAGCATTACCTTTATTCTGAAAGCAGACAAAGACCCCACTGAAAAGGAGAACTACAGACCAATTTTCCTGATGAACATGGATGCAAAAATTCTCAACACAGTACTTGCCAACTGGATCCAACAATACATTAAAAGAATTATTCACCATGACCAAGTGGGATTTATACCTGGGATGCAGGGCTGGGTCAATATCTGCAAAACAATCGATGTGATACCTCATGTCAATAAAAGAAAGGATAAGAACCACATGATCCTCTCAGTAGATGCAGAGAAAGCACTTGAGAAAATACAGCATCCATTCTTGATTAAAAAAAACCCTCAAGAAAGTAGGGATAGAAGGACTACATCTCAAGATAGTAAAAGACATATATGAAAGACCCAATGCTAATATCATTTCAATTGGGAAAAACTGAGAGCTTTCCTCCTAAGGTCAGGAACGTGACAGCGATGTTCACTCTCGCAACTGTTATTCAACATAGTATTAGAAGTCTTAGCCTCAGCAGTCAGACAACACAAAGGAATAAAAGTCATCCAAATCGGCAAGGAGGAAGTCAAACTGTTAATCTACTCAGACAACATACTCTATAGGGAAAACCCAAAAGATTCCACTAAAAAACTGCTAGAACTGATCCATGAATTCACCAAAGTCATAGGACATAATTTCAATGTACAGAAATCTGTTGCATTCCTATACACCAATAATGAAGCAACAGAAAGAGAAATCAAGGAATCAATTCCATTTACAATTGCACCAAAAACCATAAAATACCAGGAATAAAACTAACCAAAGAGGTGAAAAATCTATACACTGAAAACTATAGAAAGCTTATGAAAGAAATTGAAGAAGGCACACACAAAAATGGAAAGATCCCATGCTCATGGATTGGAAGAACAAATATTGTTAACATGTCAATACTACCCAGAGCAATCTACATATTCAATGCAACACCTATCCAAATAACACCAGCATTCTTCACGGTGCTAGAACAAAGAATCCTAAAATTTGTACGGAACCAGAAAAGACCCTGAATAGCCAAAACAATCTTGAAAAAGAAAACCGAAGCAGGAGGCATCACATGCCTGGACCTCAAGGTGTATTATAAAGCTGTAATCATCAAGACAGTATGGTACTGGCACAAAAACAGACAGCTGGATGAATGGAACAGAACAGAGAACCCAGAAATGGACTCACAAATGTATGACCAACTAATATTTGACAAAGCAGGAAAGGATATTCAGTGGAATAAAGACAGTCTCTTCAGCAAATAGAAAAATGAACCTGACCCACTTTCTTACACCATACATAATCATAAACTCAAAATGGATAAAAGACCTAAGTGTAAGACAGGAAGCCTTCAAAATCCTAGAGGAGAAAGCAGGCAAAAACCTCTTTGACCTCGGCCACAGCAACTTCTTACTTAATACGTCCCTGGAAGCAAGGGAAACAAAAGCAAAAATGAACTATTGAGACCCCATCAAGATAAAAAGCTTCCCTTCATTTCTTAATAGTCATGTTATTCTCAAAGCTGATGAGTGGGTTGCAATCACTGGAAATGTTGCAGATTTTTTCATAATTTTGAATTCTTGCCCTATTGAATACCTGATCCACAGGGAGCAAAGGTTGGGGTTTGATTTCTACACTAATTTCAATTCATGCCCTAAAAATAATGGAAATACAGGCAAAGCCATTTACCTAACAGAAATACCAATCCCCTCCCTGACCTGCAAGGGTGTCTTCTCCCATGAAGACTTACATATTACTACAATCTGATGGTTCATTTTCAAAATTCAATGAAATACAGCCTAATCCACAACCATTTTATTATTACATTTTCTTTAAAATTTGAATTACATAACTGCTCCCAGAATGATAGGTATATTTAATACTATTAGATGTCAGTCTACAGTACTGAGCATACAGGTAAAGGATAGATTCTCTTTGTCATTCTTGTGCTTTAATCTTATCTACAGCATCAGTAGACATTTCTCCAGCTTCCCTGACTTTGGTACATTCAGTGGCTGAATATTGGGAACCAAGCAAACAGGTGTATTCTCCTGAGTTTATGGTTCAGAACTGGCACATCATCTATTCTAGCTGAAGTAGAATAAAATGTTATAATAAAAAAACATAAATTCTAGACATCTAAAATGTCAAAGAAGTCATGATAGGCAAAGAGCAAGAAAAAGGAAAGTCGGGATGGTGGTGTGTGTGTGTGTTTATCTTCTATTCAAATGCATCTTGAGCATTTTTGACTGCTTTACTTATTTCCGTTTCCAAATTTTTTCTCTATTATTCTACAGAATAATTGTAGCTGAGATAGATATGACTCATCATTTTGGGGAAAATCATAAATTTTAATGGAATATTGTTCTAGTTCAGTTTTTTTAATAAATTATTTAATAAAGCTAAATTATTTCCTAATTTTTTGGATATATATGCTGCAGCTGTTCATTAATAACTGCACATCTATTTATTTTTCTATACTGTAGCACTGGAAAAAATGAGACTTTTGAAGGGCAAACTAGTTTTCATTTCTTTTTTTTAAGCTTATTTATTTACTTTGAGATAGAAAGAGTGAATGGGGGAGGAGCAGAGAGAGAGGGAGAGAGAGAATCCCAAGCAGGTTCCACACCATCAGTGCAGAGAGTGACATGGGCTTGATTCCATGAATTGTGAGATCACAACCTGAGCCAAAATCAAGAAATCAAGAGTCAGATGCTTAACCAACTGAGCCACCCAGGTGCCCCTAGTTTTCATTTCTTAAAAGTCTTATATTTTATAGTTTCTTCCTGTATCCCATTATAAGCTGAAGCACAGGTGCTTTAAAATATATTTTTGTTGCACCTTTGTATTGTACCATTTGTCAAATTCTAAGAGGATTCCAAGATATTTTTTTCTTTATTCCTGGTATAGAACTAAGAATGAATTGGAATTTAGAACAAATAAAACCCTTATCAAATTAAAAAAAATAAGCTGTATGAACCATTCCTTCTACATATATGTATTTTGAAGTTTAATTGTTACATTTACTTTTCTGCTCCCCTTGCTTTTCTATGTGGCTGGAAAATTCAGAAGGCCATAAGCTTCATCATTCTTCAGCTACCCATTTCCCCTTTCCACCTGCTACATCATAACAACACTTTGATGGACTGCCCACCTGAGTTTTTTGTTTTTGTTTTTGTTTTTTTTCTCCTATTAGCAAATATGTGACTGGGAGTTAAGAGGCAGAGATAGGACATAAAGATGCCCAGCCTAGAAGATGAATCATGATTATTCTAACCCTACTAGGGAAATCCTGTTCTTTTATACCAGTCTATAATAGACATGGCCCAGATTCAACTAATGAAATGGAAAAGAGTGCCAGGGAAGGCAGGTATGGGGAATTTTTCTCTTCCTAGTAAGAAGATGCATAGAAAAATCAGAGTTTTTTGTTTTCTTTTGTTTTGTTTTTACATCCATCATTTTTCTTGCTGCTTAGGAAGCCATTCTATGAAGATGTGATGCTTCACACTACAGTCACCATTAGAATAGATATGACCTAAACATTAAAGAAAGAGGGAAGCACTTTATCCTTTGTTGATATAATTAAACCATTGTCTCAACTCTATTGAAGTTTTTAAGACTTCTTGTGATGTAAAAAATAATATGGCTATCTAGAATGTGACAGTTTGTAGGTATCATAGAGAAGGTGTCCTAATTGAAAAAGAGCTTATAAAATAGACCAGGGTCAGCTTAGTTATAAAAATTATAGGGAACACTGCCACTATGTCTCCATTCCTCTGGCACTGGTGGTCTTGACTTTTTATATAATTGAAGTAGTGTGCTTTCAGATTTGGGAATGGGTTTTGGAAAAATAGCAGATACTTGATTAGTTCAGCTCTGGGAGTAGACTGTCCCCAATTTAGTTAAAGACATGTGCCATGTCATATATGTAGACCAGACAAGTAGAATTCTGTACTGAAGTTCTGGAACTTGGGTTCATAAAGCAGCTTGTTTAGTTGAATATTGTTTCTTTATTTTCCATCTATCTATCTATCTATCTGTCTCTCTATATCTATTATCTAATCTCTTCATCCATTCTTTGGTAACATAACTGGGATTCAGTTAGATTTGGTTGTGCCATTCTAGATTTGGAGTATTGCTAGATGCCCTGAATAGATACCATCATAATTTTTATATCCATTTTTCAAACATTAGGATATACCAGTAATATAAGATATGCAACTTAGTAACCCAAATTAAAAATATTCCAAAGCATTGTAGCCCAAGCCTCAGATATTCTGTTTCAATTTTAAAGTCATTATGATTCTGCCAAACAAGGTCTCAAACCCTTTGTATAGAGGAACTGTCCACTTCTGGCCCCCTTTTTAACTATCTGAAAGCTTTAAGATCATTACAGAGTAGTTCTGGGAGTTTTATAGGAATACTGAAGATTGACAGTGCCATTGAACTTGGAGTCATTGGGAAGAAATGAAAACATTTGGGCAGAATAATAAGGATTAAAACTGGAATTGAATAAAGTGGAAGGTGGTCCTTTTAAAAAGTTTCGTTATCTTCTATGGAATCTGCTAAAGTCAAGAAGGGACGTAGAGTAAGGTGAAGTGACAATAACTGAGTGACTTGGGATGCCTGGGTGGCTCAGTTGGTTAAGCATTTGACTTCAGCTCAGGTCATGATCTCATAGTTTGTGAGTTTGAGCCCCATGTGGGACTCTGTACAGACAGTTTGGAGCCTGGAGCCTGCTTCAGATTCTGTATCATCTTCTCTCTCTGCCCCTGTCTGCTCTTGCTCTCTCTCTCTCTCTCAAAAATGAATAAACGTTAAAATTTTTTTAAAAAAATAACTGAGTGACCTACATCATTACTATAAGATAGAGTTCTAGACTCTTTATATAAAATATGTATGAACGTTAAATAATGAATTTTATTTTTTTTAATATTTCTAATAAAGACAGAACTTTGGTGACATAGTTCCATGCAACAAGTTACTAAAGTGTTTTCATATGACATTATTCCAGAAAATCTAGTGATTACCTAAAAGTGTAAATTACTTATTGATAATCCAAATAATTTCAAGTTATCATCAGTGCCATACCATATTGTATTAGTGTTTAAAATCTAACTTAAAAGATATTGTAGCAGGCAATATATATTTTTCCTATTATTAGAAGTGATTTCTTGTCAAATTCTGAATTTTTATTAGAGCAGAGCTTTTCAATCTCTTTTTCAAGTGAATTTCCTCTTTGGTCTGTATCTCTTAGGGAAAGCACAAGCATAGTGAATGAAGGTGAATACCTTTGGATACTCATCATGTCCTATTCTTGGGCTAAATTTATGCCCTAGTTGGGAAACAAGTTGTTTTCCTTGATCTAGTAGCCTTTGGGAGTCTTAGGTTAATTGGAGCTTTCTGTCAGGTCCTAAAACCCCCATTTGGGAAAAATTCTGAGCTCCTCTGGATGGAACTCTTTCTAAAACTATCACCTGGGACAACAACAAGAGGTCAGTCTTTTCTTGCTTCTGGAACTATGGGAAAAAAAAAACATGTTATAGACAGCAGTGGGGTTTACTCAAGTTGTTCCCCTGAGAACCTTTGTTATTTGCCAAGTGATGTGTGGACAGTGATTTGATCTGGTCAGTCCAACAAAGCAACAAATCTACTTCTATTCCTTTATGGAATGTGCATGCTAACACCATCTGTATGCCTAAGAGAATATACTATATATTATTTTTCTTATGTTTAAATTAAACATGATTGTTATACTCATTGAAAAGAAAAATAGATTTTAAAATATTATAAAATATTTGCTTTATAGGATTAAAGCTTCCAAGTTGAAATGATTTAGTCATAAGAGATTTTTTCCTGAAGACTGGTAAAAGTAGAGAAATAGTATTTTTTAGTCATTTAACATTAGCATTCTGTGATTCACTAGCAAATTATTTCCTCTATTTCCAATATACATTAAAAGATGAGTTTTAATAGAGAGAAGGATGCTTATATTCTTGTAAGCATGTTTTTTGCCAATGCAAATATTATTAACAAATAGTACATTTAAAAGCTGTAGCTAAATATGTTGTTTACTGGATATACATCTGTTTGCCTCTTAGATGGTAGAATTATAAATGAAGATAGGATTTAAATATCATCTCCTTCTAACTTCATTTGACTGAGAGAGGAATTAAATTGGCCCTGAGTAATGCTGATCATCTAGTATCTTTGACCTTTCCACACATCCTGCATAGAAGAAATGAGAGGAAAAATTTGAACAGGTAATAGGAACTGGCATACCATGGCATTTAGTGTCTAAGTGAAGAACTGTATTTAAAAAAAAAAACGTTTGATTTTAATTAAAAACAAAATAACTCACTATGATATCTCTTGTTTCCAGACAAATATGAAATCCATGTGTTTAACATACCTTCCAACTAGATTTACTGACTAGTCTTGCTTTGTAAATTGTAATACACCCTACAGATTGTAAGTTAAGCTCATAAGTATTCTACCACCACCACCCTCTCCCTCTGGCCACCACTCACAAACCAAAATCTATTTTTGTGGCAGTGAATAGCATCCACAACTTCTAGCTCTATGCAACCTGAACATAGCCAGAAGACACCTGACAGGAAAAAGATAATGGAGTAGAGGACTAAACTCAAGGTAAAATGAGTCCTAAAGTACAAAAGTCTAGGCTGTCTCATGTAGAGCCTAAAGGAGAACCAGACTTGGCAAACCTAGCATTATGGATATCTGTTGATTTTTGTCTATCCCATAGCTGTCCTTTTCTCTTCTTGTCATAATAGAACTACTTTTTCTAATTGAATAAGGAGAGACTTGAAATTGTGTCCTTATAAACATGGTGTCTTATCAGAGTAGTGAATAAACAGGCCAAGACAGACCAATCCATTTACTTTATCTTCCTGGATAAAGTAACTGACCCAGAGATGGGTCAAGCCATCAGTGTTTTCCATATAACTTCACTTCGACACAAAATGTCATAGTATGCCAGTTCCTATTACCCAGAAAGATAGTCTTTTTATACTGAGGTTGTGAAGCAGATATTATTTGAGTTTGGATTTGGTTGTGACCATTTTGCTCCTAATACAGGGAGCAAACCTATCTGGTATCTACCAAGACCTAAAATTGTAAACAGCATTTGAGCTCCTAAGCACTGCAAATACTGTCTTTCACTAAAAGAAACCAAACCAAACCAAAACAAAACAAAACAAAAAAAAACAAAAACAAAAAAACAAAATCCTGTACTTTGTCACTAAGTTTTGTTTGGCTGTATTTCTGAAGTATGTTTAATATCATTGATTATTTTACTATTATAAAATTATATTCTCTCAGCTCAGTGGTTCATATTTACTACATCCTTAAACACTGTTTGAACAAACTTTCAAATTACTTCACAGTCGGAGCTTTGATCAATCTCTTCAAAGATGTGGAAATATGGAATGAAGTAGATTATAGGGGTAGTCTTCTGATAGCTTAGCTCCCACATTCACATAGATATTTGAAAGCTTAGTATCTGGATTAATGAGTAATAGTTGATTTAGATCACAGATTTCATGTAATATTAAATGTTATTACTCTAATTTTTAGCTTTTCATTATAAATTGAAGGTAATAATAGGTATTTTACTTATGCAAATATTAAATGAAGGGATATACAAAGCCATTAGCATCCTGTTTAAGCTACAGTAAGCACTCACTAAACATACTTTATAATCTATTTCTCCTCATTTTCCCTCTTTTAAACCATCACCATTATTATCAGGAAAAAAATGTTACACTTAAAACTTTGATAATCTGTCTGTAATAACCATTTGATTATCATTGTCCTTATTGACCCTTCAAGTACAACATTATCTACAACATCCTTGATTCATTCCATTTGGGAAGGCTACATCTAGGAATATAAGGAAGAAAGAAGAGGACTGAGATGCCAGTGTTTTTGATTTACCATAACACAATAGAGAACATTCTTATGAGCAGTGATGCACATGACAGAGGATACAACTGACTATATACTCTGGTCTGAAAAGGTTTAGGGTATTCTAAGCTGTTGAATTTAAGAAAGCTGAGGTTACATAGGTGGTTGTCTATGTGCGTTTGTGTGTGTTGGAATGGGAAAGTAATCCAGGCAGCATTATTTTACATATGGTAGATTTCTAGAACTGTGACTTCTTCACCATTGGATAATATACCATGGCAGCCTTGCAGTGCTTGTTGTCTGTTTCCAGTCCATCCTGAAGTCAGTTATTGTGAGAAGGAACACTGCTAATAGAGAGTAGGGAAACAATTCTGAGCCACTGAATCAGGATAACCCCAATCCAAAGGAAGGGGGTAGAGAAATGTGGAACCTGAGAATAGGTACGAACGTTGTGAAATATGTTTCCTTCTTCATTTCATATTGTCTTTTTTTACTACTTAGGCTTGAATTATTTTACTTTTCTTATCTCCTTATCTTCCTCTTCTTAATTTATCACTATTTTCTAAACTTTTGTAGCCTTTATCTTCTCAGCACTTTTCTTTTTTCTTTTGCTTAATTGACTACTATCATTTCTGTCTTATAATTTAAATTTTTGAGGAAAAAAACCCACAGAAAACTGAGTAAATTGTATAACCTAAAGTAAAATCACATTGTATAAGCAAAGATCCTTTATGGCTTATTTTATTTTACTTTAGTTTGAGCATTTCATTTAGTTGTAACTTGTGCAAAATGTATTATTATTTAATACAAAAACTACACATAGCATAAGTAAAAATAAATAGAATAGTTTGGATCCCATAACCCAATTGCTACATTAGATTTCTAAAATAAATAATAGCAATGTCAACATCTTCTAATGTATTTATGAGAGAAAAAAGAAGCTGTGTATTTTTTTCACATAGATGGTTGGGAAGAGCCAATAAAGGGTGTGTGTGTGTGCGTGTGTGTGTGTGCATGTGCGTGTATGCATGCTTGTGAAGAGACAGAAAGAGAGATTAATTTTAAAGAACCGATTCACATGATCATGTGATTTTGACGGTTGGCAAATCTGAAATTTACAGGGCAGGCAGGTAGACTGGAGACCCCAGGACAAGCTGATGTTGTAGTCCAAAGGTTATCTCGAGGCAGATAACCTCCTCGGTAATATCAATCTTTTTTCTTGTAAGACACTCAGCCTTGATTGGATGAAGCACTTCTACATTATGAAAGATAACATGCTTTATTCAAAGTCTACCCATTTAAAAGCTAATCATATTTAACAATATACTTTTACAGCAACATCTTGACTGGTGTTTGAGCAAATCTGGGTGCCATAGCTTATTCAGGTTGACACATAAAATTAATCACCACAAATCAGTCCCTTGGTGATTTAGCTCCTATACACATTTCCTCAAACCATACTTCAAATAGAGACAATACTAAGGTATTTGATTAGGGGTACCCAATGGCGATACTTGGCATATGTCTATTGCTACATCATGCTATGAACTATCAGTGTTTTTTGAACTACTAGAAATACGGTTATTAAATACCTTGAATCTAATCAGACTAGATAGAGAACCAATTTCAGAAATTCCAGAATCAATTCAGAAAACTAATCCTAAGACTCTGTTTTTCTAGAACCATTCTTGGCACTGGAAATCTGTATTAGTTAGGAGTTTCCTTAGAAGTAGAACCAATAGAAGATATCAGTCAATAGATAATATCTATATCATTTATCTCTATCTCTGTCTCTATCTATCTGTATCTATCTACCTAGAGAAACAGAGAGAGACAGAAATCGATTTTAAGAAATTGGCTCACACCATGACCTAAAATTGAATGACCTACTGATCTAGTATACTAGAAAAGACATCAGAAAAAGACTGCTTGGGCACTTGGGTGGTTAAGCATCCAACTCTTGATTTTGGGTCAGGTCATGAGCTCAGGTTTGTGAGTTCGAGCCCCACATCAGGCTTCATGCTGACAGCACGGAGCCTACATGGGATTCTCTCTCTCTCCCTCTCCCTCTCCCTGCTCTCTCTCTCTCTCTCTCTCTCTCAAAATAAATAAACTTAAAAAAAAGAAAAAAGACTGCTTATGAACCTTTAGAAGGTTGTTAACTACCATTACAACACTTATATTAGAAATTCATACTTTGGTCCATGTTTCCCAATTAAAATAACATCACCATCCAATAATAATTGGAAAGAATTGGAAAGCTAAAGATCTTTAACTTAGGTTCTATAGACATTTTCCAGACGGTCCATGGATCTTTATTGCTTACCTGGATTCTTGAAGCAAGTAGACAAACATATGAAGTAGACAACTTCCACTCAAAAATCCTGGAATATAGTTATAATATATGTTACAAACCCCTTTACATAACTCTTATTACCTTTGATTGGACATTTTATATTTAGTGGTTTCAGTTCACTTGTATTTGACTAAATCTACTATGTTTATGTATCAATAATGAAGTATTTGTTAATGAAGTATCAATAATGAAGTATTTGTTAATTCAAGATCCTACCTATTTAATTCAGTCATATCCATACCTATTTAATTCAGTTCTCTGTTATTAATGGTACAATTTGAAAATCTGTTGAATATGTCATATATTGCCAAATCCTGGGTAAATAAATGCAAATAATAGCTGTATCTAAAATTAATGCTACTAAAATGAATTTTAATTGTGGATCTTCTAATGAATGAATAAATTGCCTTATGTGATAGCTGAATGGTATTTATTACTGAATATTTAGGACAGGATTGGCACAACTATACCTGTGTACCAATTAATGACTGTGATTATATGCATTGGTCCATCCTGCAACCATATTTCTTATACATCATTTGTACCTACAGTTTTTTAGTAATAATTCAATTCCAATTCCAAAAACAAACAAAAAAAGACTATACATTTAAAATGAGTTTTTTTCTATAACTGAACAAATAATATATTTTGGATGTACTGGTGTACATTTGCTATTACAATCCACAGAGATAATATACAGCTCTTCTAAATTTGCTTGATCACATTTTCTATGTGATCTTCCTATACAAAAATCATATTCTTTTAAGTCTACCCAGTGCTAATTGTTCTGTAGGGATATGAGACTATTCCAGACATATAAAATACACAAAGTAGCTAATTTCTCCTTACAGAGTATATGAAGGTATAACTCTCTTCTCAAGAATATGGGGTTGGCTTCTAAGGATATTGATATCATCAATAGGAGTTGGAGTTGGAAAACTTTGATTGGCATCAAAAATCTATCTTTCATTTTGACTGATATGCTACATTACATAGCCTAGTTTTGATGCATAACAAATGCCTTAGCCCAAGCAGTTATGGATAATAGATTGACCTCAAATCTTCTTTTGGCAAACTGAAGAAGTGGCTCTTTGCATCACTGTTAATATTTCATGTTATACTTATATCAACACTCAAAGAATGTGTAACAATCTATATCCAAGCTCAAAGACTAAGTGACTTGTCTGTTTAGATGGATCAGAGTACATTTGGGATCTCTTTACTTATTCAGGCCTACACAATCCTGGTTCCAGATTATTATACAGTTTTATTTATTTATTTATTTATTTATTTATTTATTTATAGGAACTTGTTGATTTCACAATTGTCCAATCTATTTTTTTATTTTGTTTTATGTTGTCTTCATAACCCTAGTCCTATTAACCTGACAATGGCATTTCAAGAAAAATATATAAATAAAACTTTCTAACAAAATAAATTAGCAAATCAAATTAAACAGTACATTGAAAGGATATTCATTCTCAAGCCAAATGAGAATTCATACAGTGAATGCAAGTTTACTTCAAAATTGAAATAAATAATCTATATGCTACATTTACAGAAAATATCTGAGAAACTTATAAACCTCAATAGGGGCAGAAAGAGTATTTAACAAAACTCAACATCTGTTCATGGTTCAAAAAATTTTTAACAAAAAGAAAGAAGAGAAAAATTATTGGCGAATAAAACTGGAGAAAATTTCCTTAGTCAGAAGTCTTCTACAACAACCTATAGCTAACATCATCCGTAATGGTGAAAGACACAATGCTTTCCTGTCATTATTAGAGGAAAATATATGTGTGTTCATGATCCCTGGATATTCTTGAAAATATAAAATGCAAAAAAATAAAATAAAATAAAATAAAATAAAAAGAATTAGGGGCGCCTGGGTGGCGCAGTCGGTTAAGCGTCCAACTTCAGCCAGGTCACGATCTCGCGGTCCGGGAGTTCGAGCCCCGCATCAGGCTCTGGGCTGATGGCTCAGAGCCTGGAGCCTGTTTCCAATTCTGTGTCTCCCTCTCTCTCTGCCCCTCCCCCGTTCATGCTCTGTCTCTCTCTGTCCCAAAAATAAATAAAACGTTGAAAAAAATTTTTTTTAAAAATAAAAAGAATTATAAATATAAATGCTAGGAAAAAAATAAGGTATCACCATTTGCAAATGAAACAGCTATCTACTTAGAAAATAGTAAAACAGCACTATCTTATATAATACATAAATTCAGCAAATGTTCAGGGAAAAAGATCAGTGTATGTAAAGAAGTTGTTGAAATATAATAAAACACTGGAAAATAAAATGAAAATATCAACATAACTTACAATAGCACATAATACCTAGGTCAGTTGAGCAAAAGGTTTCCAGACCTCTGCACTGAAAACAATATATTGCAGAAAAAATTCAAATAAATGATATGGTGATTTCTCTTACAAGTAAATGGCGTAATATGCCATATGCACATGTAAGAAGACTAAGCTTAGTAAAATGTCAATTTTCCTCACATTATAAAGATTCAAAGTAATTTCAATGAAATTCCAGAGTTTTCCTTTCCTTTTCTTTCTTTCTTTCTTTCTTTCTTTCTTTCTTTCTTTCTTTCTTTCTTTCTTTCTTTCTTTTTTGTTTTTGTTTTTGTTTTTTGTTTTTTGTTTTTTTAGAAATTGTCAGTCAGATGTGAAAATTTATATAGAAACATGAAGTACCTGGAGAATAGTATGGAGGCTTCTCAAATAAATAAAACTAGAACTACCCTACAACCCAGCAATTACACTACTAGGTATGTATCCAAAGGTTCAGGAATGCTGTTTCAAAGGGGCACATGAACCCCGATGTTTATAGCAGTACTATCGTTAATGGTCAAAGTATGGAGAGAGTCCAAATGTCCATCAACTGAAGAATGGATAAAGAAGATGTGGTGTATACGCACGCACACACACACACACACACACACACACACAATGAAATATTACTTCTTGATTAAAAAGAATTAAATCTTGCCTTTTGCAACAAGGTGAATGGAACTAGAAGGTATCATGCTAAGCGAAATAAGTCAATCAGAGAAAGACAAATATCACATTTCATTCACATGTGGAATTTAAGAAACAACAGATGAACACAAGGGGAGGGAAGAAAAGATAAAAATGGAGAGGGAAGCAAACGGTACTCTCTTAAATACAGAGAACAAACTGAGGGCTTCTGGAGGGGTGTTGGGTGGGGGGATGGGCTAAATGGGTGATGGGTATTAAGAAGAGCACTTGTTGGGATGAGCACTGGGTGTCATATGCAAGTGATGAATCACTAAATTCTACTGAAACAATTATTACAGTATATGTTAACTAATTTGGATTTAAATAAAATTAAAAAAAAAAAAACAGACAAAACCAAAACAAACAAAAAAGAAATGAAAAATACCTAGGGTAGCCAAAATAATTTTTAAAACGTTAAACTTGGAGGTCTTTAATTATATGATTTTGAGTTACTACAGACTACGAATAATTAAGAAAATATAGTTTTGTTTTGGAATCATACTTTAGTGGAACACAGTAGCATCCAGAAATAGACCTTCTTTCCAAACAAATGATTATTTGAAGTGTGCCAATTCAATTCAATAGGGGAAAAGAATGTGTTTTCAACAAATGGTACTGAAAACTAGATGAACATTTGGAAAAGTAAGCAAACTTGGCACACCAAACTATATAAAGATAATAACTGGAAACTGGTTATAGTCCTAAATGTAAAATCTAAAAATATGAAGCTCCTAGAATAAAACATAAGGAAATATCTTTGTAATGTTTGGCTTGGGCAAGGGTTTTCTAGATCAAATGCAAAATCAATAACCACAAAAGAAAGAACATGACAACCTGAACTTTATTAAAGTTGAAAACTCCTCTCAAAAGACCTGAAAAAGGAATCCTTTAAAAAGGAGGAAAGCCACAGAAAAAGAAAATACTGTAATACCTTGGATTGCGAGTAACTTGTTCTGTGAGTGTTCTGCAGGATGAGTAAACCTTTCTAATAAATTTTAACTTGATAAATCAGTGATGTCTTGTATTTGCAAAAACAAATACTTGACAGAGGACTTATTTGTTTAATATTTCTGAAACATTTACAATACTTTAATGAAAAACCACTTATTTTTAAAAGTTTTTTAAAAAATTTAATTCTGTTAAAGCTAACATACAGTTATATTAGTTTCAGGTATACAGTATAGTGGTTTGACGATTCTGTGTATTACTCAGCACTAATCATGTTAAGTGTACTCTTAATCCCCTTCACCTATTTGACCCATCCCACCACCCACCTCCCCTCTGGTAACCATCTGTTTGTCCTCTATAGTTAAGAGTCTGTTCTTGGTTTGTCTCTTCTTTTCCCTTTGTTTATTTTGTTTCTTAAATTCCACATATCAATGAAACCATATGATATTTGTCTTTCTCTAACTTATTTCACCTAGCATTATACTCTTTAGATCCATTCGTGTTGTTGCAAATGACAAGATTGCATTCTTTTTTTATGGCTGAATAATATTACATTATATCATTATATTATATTATAATAATATTACATTATACATTAGAAAATACCCAGTAGTGCAATTGCTGGATCATAGGGTAGTTCTATTTTTTTTATTTACATTTTTTTTAACATTTATTTATTTTTGAGAGACAGAGCGAAACAGAGCATGAGCAGGGGAGGGGCAGGGGGGGGCACAGATTCTGAAGCAGGCTCCAGGTTCCAAGCTGTCAGCAACTAGCCTGACACAGGGCTCAAACTCACGGACCGCGAGATCATGATCTGAGCTGAAGTCGGACGCTTAACTGACTGAGCCACCGAGGCGCCCCAGGGTAGTTTTATTTTTAATTCTTTGAAGAATCTCCATACCGTTTTCCACAGTGGCTGCATGAAAACCCTATTTAAAAAAGAGATTTCAGTGACTTCTGATTTTGCCTCTGATGCATAAAGGATTGGAACTTACTATTTCTGCTCTTACAATGAAGAAAAAGCTGAAAGAACTGAAAATCAATAACTTTACTAGGACTTTTCAAAGAATTTAGGTTAGAGGGCAAGCTGACCCCCCCACCCCCCCCAATCTGGACAGACAGGTGAATGTAGAGAATCACAGTGAAATGTGCTTACTTGCAGGCGAAGCTGCTGGAATCATAAACTGGTGGTGTAAATGGTGTAAAATAGCACTGGTCAATGCTGAAGGTAAAGAAGGTAAAATGTAGATTAGTGTGAGAATATGAAACTCATGGTGGTCACAGTCTTCGGGAGCTCTCTCACTTCTCTGGATTTTGACTTTAAGAACCCTACAGGTTTCTCACTGAAAACAGTCAGAAAAGCCCTCATGTTTCTTGCACGCAGAGGGAATAGATGATTATTTTGAAATATATCCAGAGTGTTCTCCAGTATAAAGGCCTCTTAAGCAGGAGAGAGTTTGCCAGATGCTTAAGCTACAGGAGAAAAGAGAACCCAGCTCCATACACCTGTAGCTTTTCTGTCTCACCTAGAGGGGGAAGGGGGGGGGGAGTAACACAGCTGAAAGACATAGCCCCAATACAGGACTGAGACTAAATCAGGAATATGGCACATTTGCCGCATCAGCAAGGCAGCAATAAAATAACAATGTATTTTAGCTGGAAAATCTTAAGGCTCAGACTCTAAGATGGAATTTTTAGAGAAATTCAGACAGAAGGAAAGAAAAAAAAAATAGAGGAAATTGAAGCATTTTACACCTGCAGCTACAGCAAACACTAAACTCAGACCCATTCTTAGCAGGATTGACATAAATAACACAAAAGACATATTTACTTCCATTCCTATTAGCTTGTACATTGCATCCAGCTTTTAAGAAAACTTAAAGAATGCTAAAAAGGAAGTGATAATATGGCTTGAAGAAACAAAGCAACCATCAAAACCAAACTCAGATATGGAAAGAGCTTTTGGAACTATCAGACAAGGATTTAAAACAAAACAAAACAAAAAACAAAACAAAACCTGTGAATAATATGGGAGGGACTCTCTTGGGAAAATTAGGCAATATGCAGTAATAGATGGGTAGTGTAAGTAAAGAGACGTTATAAGAATGAATGAAAAAAAATCTATAAATCAAAAAGTATAATAGAAATAAAGAATGCCCTTGGGGCACCTGGGTGGCTCAGTTGGTTAAGCATCGAACTCTTGATTTTGGCTCAGTCATGATCTCAGTGCTTGGGAGTTAGAGCCTCATATCAGGCTCTGTGCTGTTAGTGCAGAGCCTGCTTAGGATTCTCTCTCTCTCTCTCTCTCTCTCTCTCTCTCTCAATATCTCACTCTCTGCCTCTCCCTCCTCCCCCCCCCAAAATAAATAAATAAACTTAGAAAACAAAATGAAGAACACTCCTGATGGACTCATAGTAAATTGGGCATGACAAAGAATAGCACCAGTGAGCTTGAAATGTATCAATAGAAATTTCACAAACTTCAATGTAAAGGGGGAAAAAAGTGTTTAAGAAGAAAGAAGAGAATATCTAAAAACTTTAGGAGAATACTAAATGGTGTAACATATACATTATTGAAATAACAGAAGAAAGAGATAGGGAGCATAAATAATATATGAAGTAGCTACAACCAAGAGGAAACTCCAAGAACACCAAGCAAGTTAAATAACAAAACAAACAAACAAACATAAGTTCACATGTGAACATATCATATTCAAATACCAAGGTTAAAGGAAAAATTTTGAATTAGCCACAGAAAAGGAAAAATTCTTTACCCGCAGAGGAATAAAGATTAGAACTACATTGGTTCTTCTTATCAGTAACTATGCAAACACGAGAGCAAAGTGAATATTTAAAGTGTTGAAAAAAAGAAAATATGTTAGCTAGAAACACTGGAAAAACATTCATGTGCCTATTAATTTGAATCCTTACAATAATTAAAGAGTAAAATTACTTATCATGGGGAAAAAAATGAATGACTTTGACAAACATAATGAGCCAGACACAAAGTAATGCATACAGCATATTTTCTTGTATATAAATAAGTAATTATGTTTTTAGAAATAAAGATAGTGATTATGCTTGGGCAGAAGGGATGATTAGTTAGGGGCAGATGTGGGTATTTGGGATGTTGGCAGTGCGCTATTTCTTAATTTTGGTGGTTTTCATTGGTGTATTCACTTTTTAGCAACTCTTAAGAGTTGCATATTTATTATTTGTGAATTTTTCTGTAAGAATATCATAAATCTTGATACTTAAAGTTCTGAAAGTTAAACAACCTAGCCATATATTCACTCAAGAGAGACTACCTCGTGCTTTTACCCCCATTCTGTGGTTTAGGAATTGTGATTAAGCCAAGGTCGTACAAGTAAATAGGACCAATGCATATAACAGATGCTCTCTGGGTGCTGTTCTTCTGAACACCTTGTAGGATTAGTTAGTGTCCATGCTGCTAAAGAATTATTCTCAAGTCACTGAATCAGCATAAAGAACATTATAAAAATTACAGAAAGCTGTAGATCCTAACAGCATACAAATGTATACATTTTTCACTTTCCATTAGAATATATCAATGTGAAGTCTTCTGAAATATAAGAACATTTTTTGTTGTACATACACAGGCAATAATTAGTACTTTCATATTTTAATTACAGAAAATATTCTGGTCTTTCCTCTTCCACCCCCACTGTCCGTAGTGATTTTATTTTAAGAGTGTAATTTTATTCGATATTGATTAATATTGAAACATTGTTTCTTTGATATTATTTTGACCTGGATAATCCATTCATCTTTTTTTTTTTAAACTTTTTTTTTCAACGTTTATTTATTTTTGGGACAGAGAGAGACAGAGCAGGAGCAGGGGAGGGGCAGAGAGAGAGGGAGACACAGAATCGGAAACAGGCTCCAGGCTCTGAGCCATCAGCCCAGAGCCTGACGCGGGGCTCGAACTCCCGGACCACGAGATCGTGACCTGGCTGAAGTCGGACGCTTAACCGACTGCGCCACCCAGGCGCCCCCCTTTTTTTTTTTTTAAAACTTCCATTCATCTTTTTAAACTCATAAACCAGTCATGTGACAAAGCAAACCATTTTAATTATGACTCATCTATCTCTACAATGGGACTTAGCATGTGCAAATCCAAATAGAATAGTCCATTTAAACTCATTTGATCTCAGAGTCATTTTAATTTTTCAACTATGGAGTCTGATCTCTAGGTTTATCCATAGCTTTAAGTGACATTTAGGTAAACTCTTACAAGATACTGTAGTATTTACTGTTTTCAAAGAATTTATCTGTTTCATTGATCTCTTTTCTTCTACATTATATCTAAAAAGATATGAACATAAATTCTGGTCTCTTCATGTACAGTAGCCTATGTGGTGTATGAGAGAAAATCTGTAAGTTCAGGCTTTATGTTTGAAATGTGTCAATAGGTTTAACATTTCTTCCTCAATTTTGAATGCTTTCAAAAGCTTGGAAAGAATAATGTCAATCAAATTTCTCAAGATTTATGTCCTTTGGACTGAGTTTGTGTTTCTGCTTTAGTGTGCTCCTACTGCATATTAAAAGTGAGTTTATTTAAAAAAAAAACAAAAAACTAAGATGAATTATTCTGCTTGAACAGACCAAGCTGTTCTAAACAGCCTACTGCTGACAGTGCTTAACTAAAGTCAACAAAGAGAAGATAAGGCTTACTGGTATTGTTTGTTGAAATATTAATACCAATTCCAGCTGTAAAAATGATAAATACTTTAATAAAGATAGCTTGTTCCTCACCAAAGTTTGCAGTACTCTTTATTCTATCCATGCAGGAATATTCCCAGCAGACAGATTTAATCTCACAAAAGATATGGGTTACTAAAATGTGGCTATCTTACAAATGTCCTGAAAGCTTTTAAAATAAACACCCAAAGTATGTTAGCTCTATTTCATATCCTTTAAAATTCTACATATCCTTGCCAATTAGTTGTTTTTAAAAGAAGTACTTTATTTTTGTTTAAGATATTTACTTTGCATGTGTACTTACTTAAGAGATGCTTATTTGTACATCAGTCATATGGAACTTTTTCGTTTGCCTTTTTAAAATTTCTGTTTTGTTTGTTTTTGTGCTTTTGTTGTTTTGGAAAATACATTAAAATGAACTACATGGAGTTAAGCGGCAGCATAAATTATGGAGGATTAGAGAGTTAAATTGTTGAATTGAACTTGGATGGTAGAAACATTAGGTGCTAATTTGTTGGCAGAGAGGCTCTGTGCCATGTGCTGTGTGTATGCTGATAATAAAAGCATTAGATGGGGCCAATGCCACTTCAGTTTCATGAGCTTTTTATGTGACATGGCACATCAAATCTGCCAAACACAAGACCATCTGGAAAGAGAGTACCAGTCAGGAATCTGATCTTATTTGGAAGAAAATAATGTCCGTGAATATTAGGTGTAATTGAAGGTCAAATGAAGATCCACACGAGAAACATACACAATTGCAGTGTTTCTATGTGTGGATCTTTGCTCAAATATATCTAGATTACTATTAATAAAAATATCCACAAATGAATTATGTTGGTGCAGAACAAAATTGTCTTTGGCAAATCATTGAAGATAATTTTTAAACCCCTTTTGACTCTAGGTCACACATTAGTAGAAGGAAAAATTACTCAATAAATGTTACTGGGATATTGAAGCCATTTTTAAAAACAGAAAGAATTTTGGTTCACTTCAAAACAAAATAAACTGCAGGTGTACTTAAGACTTACAGAAGCCTAACCTTATGAGGTCTACATCGTCAGTTTAGTGAGTAAACCTACATTTTCACTGTTCTAAAAATGCTCTTTACTTTGCCTATTCATTTCTTCCCTAACCCCTGGCAACTGCTGATCTCTTCATAGTTTCATCTTTTCCAGGATGTCATATAGTTGGAATCATGTAGTATGTAGTTTTCAGATTGGCTTCTTTCACTTCAATAATGAAATCTAAGTTTTCTACATGTCTCTTCCTGGCTTGATAGCTCATTTCTCTTTAGTGCTGAGTAATGTCCCATTGTCTGGACATACCACAATTTATTTAACCTTTTCCCTATCAAAGGACATCTTGGTTACTTCCATGTTTTGGCAATTGTGAATAAAGCTGTTATAAACATTTGTATGCAGGTTTTTCCTGTTAATTTAAGTTTCCAATTTCTTTGGAAGACTACTGCAGATTATTTGATAAGCACGTTTAGCATTGTAAGAAACCACCAAACTGTCTTCCAAAGTAGCTGTACCATTTTCCTTGCTTCTTTGCTCTCGGTTATAGTATTTTGGTCTTTAGTGTCTTGGCAAAATTGCTATAGAGTGTGTCTGTGGTTCCCCCTTTTCTTAAGATAGTTCAAGGGATTTCTTTGTTTTATTAAAAGTATTATTGATTACTCATGAAATGCTTTAGAATAGATATCTCTTCACCTTTTTTTCCCCTTTTCATGAGATGATTAAATAAAACAGTATTTAGATTCAATGTAGATATTTTGCAATGTACAGATGAATCATTTTGTACATTCTGTACAACAGAACTTTATGGCATAGTTTTCTGCATGGTAAAATGCCGGCTTAAAGTTAAGTCAGTTTTGTAATACTGGCTATTGGTAGAACCAACCTGTTACTTTTCAAAGTATGTATGCTTTATTTAGCTTCAATGTTTGACACCACAAATGCAATTATAAGAAGTTTCCTGACTTGGAGGATTGATAAGCACTAACAGAGCCCTTTTGAAAGAACAAATTACAAATGATCAACATTTCCCAAATGTCCTAAGAATGTATTGCATTAATGCCAGCATTTATTGGAATCTTCTCCATGCCATAGCCATAATTTGTTAGCCATTCCTTTTGACTCAATTTAAAAATAAAAGAACATGTGAACTAATGTGGCCCAGAGAGGCTATGTGACAAGTACAGAGCCCTAGAGCTAGTTCGTGATAGAATGTAGATCCTTTATTTCCCAAATAATATTCTTCATGGGTTTATTGCAAGACAAGACTTATAAATGTTCACTGTAACTCCAGCTCAAAGCACAGTGTGAATATGGGGACAAAGGCACACCAACACCTGGCTTCTCTAGGCAACTAAGATTGTATTTTCAGCTATTTCCAAACAGTTTATTCTGTAATTACAGTTCTTTGAACTCTGCCCGAGGTGTCATCTTCTAACTGTATACCTTGTCTTTCTTTTGATTTTCCTGCTACTTTGGCTTATGTTAATAAAATCTTTTCATCTTACATTAGTCTGCACTGAGTGTAAATCTCTTGCACCAATATAATAGAATAGAATTCATTAATTTTAAAATGGATTAAAATCATTTTAGTCACTCTGGCCTGGAAATCATTCATACTTGTCAGACAATTGGGATAAAAGTGATGATCTGTTATCCAGAAAATGCTCTGTGAGTAGTAATACTTAAGATTCAAATTATCTCAATCATGCCGCTTAATATATTGGTATTAATTCATTAATACATGAAACATTAAAATGATATAATCACCCAAAACTGCACAAGATATTCATCAATATAGGTAGTTGTAATTTAAAATATGTCTGCTTTTGAGGAAAAAAAATTACTGTATTTCATGCAAAGTAGAATTTGTCATATTGGTGTGTGGCATTATTTCAGCAAGCCTATTTCCATCCTATTCTTAACTCTGTACCTTTGGAAGATTTATTGTTTCAGTGATGATTAGGTAGAAATGGTAATATTTCCACAGAAAATGTAAGAGAGTATATTAGCTTATGTAAAGTATGGTTTTGACAGAAAATTAGAGCTCCTTAAGAGAATGTCACTTCAGTTTCCCAGATCATCAAGGAAAGAAAAATAAAGTAGTATGATTATTAGGTGATAAAATACTTTTGTATGTGTATACTTTTATGGGATAGCTATATTCTGTTCTTTACGTTTTCATCTAAATGCTTCATAGACACTAATTTTAGATCATTAAAAATAGCATTTTATGTTATAAGGTTTCAAGATTGTGGGCAGAACAGCTCTGTGGCTTCCTCATGTGAAAATGTGTTTGAACATAGAACATAAACATGTTTTGTACGTTGAAGTTTGTGTTGATAAAATGTATAGTATCATTCTGAAATCAAAATATCTTTCTTCCAGTAAGAAATAAGGTGTAGTGTGAATGCCTTTTCTGTGGAAAAGAAAGCAATAAAACAATGTTAAGATTATATTAAGTGCATAAAAGTTATAATATAATGTAAATTATTTGCCTTGTATCTCTGAAAGCACATTTTAGAGTTCTCACATTTTAGAGCTCTTCGAAATAACTAATAGATAAATAAAAATTCAATAATAATTTTGTGGAATTTAACATACTATAAACATAACACTTGAATCTGCATACACTTAAGTTTACTAGAGAGGCACTTTATAGTCAAATTTTAGTTATTTAGCTTTGTTTTACACATCTAAAATTGTTGATATTCTTCTTGGTCTATCCAATAAAGCTGGGCTATATGAAATAGGGTGTGTGTGTGTGTGTGTGTGTGTGTGTATGCGTGTGTGTATGCGTGTGTGTAAATAAGTAAATAAGTGAGTAAAGTGTGTATGTGTGTCTGTGTATATAATTTTCCTAACATTGTAAGTATAAAAAATCCCACTCCTGACTTTAAGTCAATGCCATTCTAAAAATGCAAAAAGGGAAAAATTCCTTTGTGAACAAAAATTTATTTGTGTGTGTCAAGATTAATTTTATGTGTCAACTTGACTGGGTCACAGTGTGCTCAGACATTTGGTCAAACATTATTCTGGGTGTGTTTCTTAGGATGTTTTTGGATGAGATTAAAATTTGAATCAGTAGATTGAGTAAAGCCAATGCCCTCCTTAATGTGGTGGCCTTCATGTAATTAGCTGAAAGGCTGAATAGAATAAAAAGGCAGACTCTCCCATGAGTATGGGAATGACTTCTGCCTGATTATTTGAGCTAGGACAACAGCTTCTTCCTCCCTTTGAATTCAAATCCAGTCACTGGTTTTTCTTTTTTTTTTAATGTTTATTTATTTTTGAAAGAGAGACAATGTGAGCAGGGGAACAGAGAGAGAGAGAGGGAGACACAGAATCTGAAGTATGCCCCAGGTTCTGAGCTGTCAGCACAGAGCCTGACGTGGGGCTCGAACTCACAAACCACGAAATCGAGCTGAAGTCAGATGCTCAACCTACTGAGCCACCTAGATGCCCCCAGTGGCTGGTTTTGCTTAAGTGTCAAGTCTCCTGGTTTCAGACTGGAATTATGCTGTTGGCTGTCTTGGCCTCTAACTTGTCAACTGCAGTTCTTGATAATTCTCAGCCTCCACAATGTCATGAATCAATTTCCTTATAGTAAATACTTCTCTATATAGATAGATAGATCTATTGATTCTGCTTCTCTGAGAACCCTAATACTTTATGCAACAGTAGTATCACTGTAGATCCCCATCTGTCAAGATGAAGAGTTGGTGAATGTTAATCTCTCTTAACAGTTTTCCGGGGAAAAAAGGAGTATATAGGCCTTATCTATCATATCATCATGTACAGTCCATGGTATCTCTCTCCCAAAAGCTTTTCAAACTGAAAAGGGACAGAAAGGTAGGGAAAGGAAAATAGCAAGGGTAGTCTGAGGAATGAGTACACAAAATTCTTCTTCATGACCCTAGTTTATTTGGCTACTTAAATGAGTCTGAAAACAATAACCAAAGAGAGGACAACCATAAAAGTGTAATAACCCCAGGCCAATGAGAAAGGACAATTTTAAACCTTAGGGCAACTAACTCTATATTGAGTCTGTGAATATACTTTCTTTGCTTTGTAGGCATCCATTAGTACAGCAGGTACTCATTGAACAGTTATTGTGTATCAGGAACTCTTGTATATTTTGTGGGTAAGCTGGCAAGAAAAAGAAGACAAAACCCTACTGTTATGCAGCTTTTGTTTCATAAAGGAAAACTGTCAATAAATAAAATAATCACATTTATAAAAAATACTCCAAAATTAAAAGTAACAACCAAAATTGTGACTTAAATAGAACATCATGATATTTGGGAGAATGGTGAGTGAAGAACATTTCTCAGTGAAAGAACAGCTAGTACAAATGTTGGTAGGAAGAAGGAAGGAATGATTAAGCATGGTGAGGGTATGTGTCTTAGATTAGGTTCCCAGAAGCAGGTTTTTGTATGAGTTTTTAGAGGAAGTACTCTACAGGGGAGAAAACCTGTAAAAGAGAATATAAAATACAGCGGGGAAGGGAAAATTTTTTTAGTAAAGATGTAGGCTCAGAGTATTAACTGGGTGGTATAGTTTCATTTACCCTTAAAGCAATGAGGCTAGTCCGTATTGCCCAGTTTTAGTCACTGATTGGCAGGACCATCCATCAGGAAGGCCTGACTCTCCTACTAAAATGGGTTCTGTCATCTGGGGGAAATCACATTGAGAAAGGTAGATCTGTAAATTTTTAGTAGTCAGCACTCACATGAGCTGGGGGTAAGTGCACTAGCTTGGAACAAGCAATATGGGTAGGACACATATTTGGTTGTAGTGACAGGACTTCAGAAAGAAAGGAGAGAAGCCACAATCCTGTTCAGCTTGAATTCAGGGTAAATAATTTGGGTCTTATTCTAAGAGCAATAGAAACCCTTGGTATGTATTAAATAAGAGAATGGCATGATCTGCTTTACATTTTTTTTAATTTAAGGATTCTTATAGCTTGAATGAGTTAGTATTAGTGGAAATGGAAAAAAAATGTCATTTCCTTAAAGTGTAGCAAAGAAATGAGTCAATAAATGAAAGTGTATGTGGAATTAAGGGAATTTTTTAAAAAAATGTGAATTACTAGAGTATATTTATTTATGAGAATAATCCACTTCTGAAGAATAATGTCTTTGGAAATAGGGAATGATTTCAGAAACTATGTACATGATAAGGCAAGAGACAATGAAATGCAAAATTCAAGCGGAGCTGTTGAAATTTCCAATAGACTCAAGTTCTTTGTAGGTGAATGATGTGATAGACTTCTATTAGTTCAAGGTCCAAAAAATCCTGTCTTGTTTTCGTTCATCCACACGTAAATTGCCATTTAAAATTAATTAATGGGTGAATAGTCACAAATTTATAGTTTTTTTTTTAATTTTTTTCAACGTTTTTTTATTTATTTTTTGGGACAGAGAGAGACAGAGCATGAACGGGGGAGGGGCAGAGAGAGAGAGACACAGAATCGGAAACAGGCTCCAGGCTCTGAGCCATCAGCCCAGAGCCTGACTGACGCGGGGCTCGAACTCACGGACCGCGAGATCGTGACCTGGCTGAAGTCGGACGTTTAACCGACTGCGCCACCCAGGCGCCCCACAAATTTATAGTTTGAAAAATATTTAAATGTAATTTATTTGAAGCCAAGTTATCCGTAATTTACTTTGATTGAAAGATAGACATCTCAAGTGCAAGTTTTAACTGGAAAAAAAAAAAAAGGAAGACAATCATTTATTGATCATACTATTAGAAGTCAGGGGTTGGATGGGGCGCCTGGATGGCGCAGTCGGTTAAGCGTCCGACTTCAGCCAGGTCACCATCTCGCGGTCCATGAGTTCGAGCCCCGCGTCAGGCTCTGGGCTGATGGCTCGGAGCCTGGAGCCTGTTTCCGATTCTCTGTCTCTCTCTCTGCCCCTCCCCTGTTCATGCTCTGTCTCTCTCTGTCCCAAAAAATAAATAAAAACGTTGAAAAAAAAAAAAGTCAGGGGTTGGAATAAAAGACACCAAAAAGACATCGTTGCTTTCAAGAGTTCTCAGTGTCACAGAAAATATGGATAAATCCGCTGGTGATTTCAAAGACATAAGTACCATAAGTGCTGGTACTATAGAAATCATCCAAGAGTCTTGTAAATTGACCTAAGTGTTATGGTAAAGTCTAAGAAGTAGCATGAAGGTGTGCAATGACATATTATCTTCTTGGAACTACAATATAGTTTTGTCCGAACATGCCGTGAGTAATGAACAGTGGCAGAAAGTGAAGTTAGAATGGTAGGCAGGTACCAGGTTATAGTGAACCTCATAAGCCATGCTTTAAAGTCTGACTTTAGATTGCCTAAGCAGAGTTTCTAGGCTGAGACAGCCATGTAGAAAATTCGATGGATTAAAGTATAAAAATGTAGAGCATTATATTTGTCTAAGAGCTCCCTAATTTTGTCTGTACCACCAAAGGCATTATCTTGCAAAAAGTGATGATGAATGGCTCTGTTACTCCATGGAGTACACACACAAGACTAGATGAAGAGAAAAAGGACACCTGATCTAAAGTTGTAGGTATTTAATAGTGATCCAAGAGAGAAGATACCAAATGAATTACATAGGAACTATTGTGAAACCAAGGCTTCTTGTTTGCTAGTTCTTTTTATTACCTCAATTGCCTTAAGAACTATATTTTTTGCTGTAAGGCATTCCTTTACAGCTGTGCATAACAATGCTCATCAATAAGCTAATGAGTCAGAGAGAAAAAGAAACTTAACAATATTCTTTATACCTTTGTGACTGAAAGTAGATTGTGAAACAGATGTTTTGCATTAAGGTGCATCATAAAAGTGTGATCTAACATAACTTCTAGGATTTTAGTATAAAAACAACGATTTATTTACCAACCAAGCATAGTGTAGGCAGTAGTCCAACACCTGGCAAGGGGATTATAGATAAGGAGCACCAGTTCTATCCTCTAAACAATACTAGCACAGTTCATCCTAAATATATTTATTTAGACAAGTTAGCTTTCATTGTATATGCTACAGAAGATTGGCATTTGGAGGCCAAAGAGGAACAAATGCTCTGCTAATGTATATATGTCCAACACAACTGCTGGGCAAAGGCAAGTTATATTAGAATTCAAAAGTTACACATGGTGATAGAAGTGGCTGTACATTCCTCAGTGATCTATAAAAGCAAATGCAACAATAGATCAAGCAGAATCAAAGTTGCCTGAGAAATCTCAGCACAAGTAACAAGTCATTACAAACCCTATTGAAAATCCCTTTGGCACAATGACTAGGCCTGAGCCCAGATTGAAAATTTAAAAATAATTGACTCTGAGGGAGATGGGTGATCAGCTGTGCAGCAACTTTTATATGAAACTCTTGCTGAGGCGAGTATATTTTACATGGGAACATTGGAGTGGAATTATTCTTTAAAAGATAGAGGATACACTTTTCTGTTACCATAAAGTCAAGAATTATATAATTTGTATTCCAAGTAAGACTAGAAGTGTTGGAGTATCAGACATAGTAAGCCTTTAGAATTCCACATCTCACATGAATTTTTTAAATAGTAAGTGGAGATAAAATAGAAAGATCCCGATAACCCATAATACCACACATAGGTTAAACACACTACACATATTTTAATTTATCCCAAATATGTTTGCACTGTATGTGTAGAACTTAAGTTTACATAAATCATGTGCATCCTAACATAATCACCTAGTAGTCATTCATGCATCTTCTTTCCTAGTTTAGGAAAAATAATTATCTTTTTTCCTTCCTTCCTTTCCTCCTTCTCTCCCTTCCTTTTCTCCATCCTTCATTCCTATCTATATCTGTCTCTCTATATCTATATTTATATCTAATTATATCTATATAATCTTATCTATATCTATCTATATCTTATCATCTATCTATATCTATATCCATATCTGTATCTATGTAATCTATCATCTTTAATACATACGCTCCTTTAGGCAAATTGGTGTTTCACTTTTCTTGTTTTTTTGAAAGCCTTCATTTGTTTTAGTTTTTGACAATGAAAATGTTGGCAATGAGGTTATGTGAGATATCTCACTTATTTTAGAAAAGGGAAATCAGATATTCTATTAAGTTGGGCCCATGGCTTAATGTTTTATAGGTCAAAGTAAAATTATAAAGTATCATAGGGGCGCCTGGGTGGCTCAGTCGGTTGAGCTTCCAACTTCGGCTCAAGTCATGATCTCACGGTCTGTGAGTTCGAGCCCCGCGTCGGGCTCTGTGCTGACAGCTCAGAGCCTGGAGCCTGCTTCAGATTCTGTCTCCCTCTCTCTCTGACCCTCCCCCATTCATGCTCTGTCTCTCTCTGTCTCAAAAATAAATAAACATTTAAAAAAATATAAAGTATTATAGAGATAAGATGGCAGAACAGTACTAGATTGAACATATTATACACCTTAAAAAACACATACATACATGGAATTTGCTGGCCACAAAAGGGGTTAGGCAATTTTAAGAAAATATAAAAATGGGGCTATAAAAGACAAATCTTTGTGAAATCCACCTAAATTATGTATATTATAGAGGTAATTGTGTTCAGTGGGTTATAAGTATTTGGAGCCAGTGACAAGATAATTTCCATTGTTAGAAATGACTGCAAAAGTTTATCCAATCTAAAGTGATTGTACTTAAAATCACGTAAATAGTACCTAGCACAGTTCCTGGCCTATAATTAATTAAGTGAATTCAATGAATTTTCTTTCAGATTGTATGCTCCTTTGATGAATGTATCCTTATACATTGGTTTACCATAACTCTATCTAAGAGAGTGAATCAAGTATGTATTCTAACATGAGTGCACCAATTTCACTATGTATATTATATAGATAATAATGTCCTTAAAGTCTCTTGGAAGCCAGATTGCTTCTCATGATTCTTGCTTTTCATACTAGGCTTTTAGGATTTTTACAGGAGATTTTTGTCATTCAGAATTTAGGGATAATTTTACTATAATATAAAATACTTTCCTAAAGGCCTTAGACCCATTTTTATTGTATCATCTCAACATTTCTATTGGCACGACTTACTGCCATTATTTTAGGAATGTTGAAATTGAATACTGAAGTAATATACTCTAGTCAGTCAGTGATGGAGCTAGGATTTGAACCATTTTCTTTCTGATTCTGAGTCGTGTCTTCTTAAAATTTGCTACACACACACACACCAAAAACAACCTCATCAATGGTTTACCACCTATTTGTTAGTATTATAATATTTTTAAAAAAATATTTATTGAGAGAGAGAGAGACAGACAGGCAGATAGACAGTGCTCATGGGGGAGGGGCAGAGAAAGAGGGAAGAGGCAGAATCCCAAGCAGGGACTGATTCCCGACATGGGGCTTGGGGCTCAAAATCACAAACCATAAGATCATGACCTGAGCCAAAATCCACAGTCAAATGCTTAATGGACTGAACCACCCAAGTGTTCCAATAGTACTTTAATAGAGTATATTCAAAAAAATTGAGGAACATTTTGTATGTGGAAAATAATCATGAAGAATTCTTATTTAAACAAAGCATCCCATAAGATTCCTCAGAGCTTTTCATATGCTCATGGATATTTTGAATTTACAAGAGAAAGATACAGTACATGTGTTGGAAATTTATTACTTTTAAAATGTAGTGGTGAAAAACAAGGGAAGGACATTAAGTCTGAAAATGTGTAATTTAAATAAAAAATAAACATTCATGTAAATAGAAATTGATGTCAAATCAGTATCATTAAATCTGTGCACTGTGATCCATAGTCTTCCAACTGTTTCCTCACTTCAGAATTTACATTTCTGTTTATATAGAAGAGCTTTAGTTTCACAAAATATCTATGATAAATTTCCTTCTGTTCTAATAAAATAATTTACTTATGAACAATTTACATTTTCAACCACAGTCATGTATGCTGTCTGTCTTCAAAGAATTGTAAAAGAAATCTGGAAAGGTTATTATATAAGATATTTACATAACAAAAGATTTGCCAGCATAACATTTGTAATAAACATTTAAGACACATTTTATATTATAGAAACACTTAATGAAAATGTTAATGGTTTGTCAAAATATTTTTAAAGTTTTTTTAATTGGGGGAATTTATACTATACAAATTTCTTGAATACAGTGATAAGTCATAAATTCTTCATTGGCAGGAATTATATACTAAACCTAAGCTAAATATCACGTAGCTAGCAAAAACACTGTATTCTAATGACCACTGGTATATAGGTAGGAAGAGTATAAAGTAGTATCTTTTTAAAAATACATGCAGGGGCACCTGGATGGTTCAGTGTCTTGATTTCAGCTCAAGTCATGATCTCATGGTTTGTGAGTTTGAGCCCCACATCTAGCTATATGAAGATGGTGAGGATCCTTCTTGGGATTCTCTCTTTCCCTTTCTCTCTCTGCCCCTCCCTCACTCATGTTTTTTTCTCTCTCTCTCTCTCTCTAAATAAAATAAACCTAAAAAAATAAAAAAAATAAAGATACATGAAGATATTAATGTCAATATTTAAGAAAGTATTAAAATTATAAGATTAATTTGAATATGTTTAATTACATTATAAACAATTCTATTGTATATTAGCCTCTATTTTACATTGATTCTCTTGCCCTACAGGCATCTACATAGTATGTAAGCAGAGAATTTAAACAAATTTGATGTAATTTTATACAGGTATATAGGGTAGATCAAGGAATTATTTCATCAAAATTGATATAATATTTCACATTTGAAAGTATTCTGAAGTATTTTTTTGCATTTAGTAAAAACATGTTTCACTGAATGTATAGAGTAAGCAATAACAGAGGTTTATTTAAAACAGTTATTTTGAGGGGTGCCTGTGTGGTTCAGTCAGTTAAGCATCCGACTTTAGTTCGGGTCATGATCTTGCAGTCTGTGAGTTCAAGCCTTGCATTGGACTCTGTGATGACAGCTCAGAGCCTGGAGCCTACTTCAGATTCTGTGTCTTCCTCTCTCTCCAACTTCTCTTCCATTTGTGTCCCCCTCCCCTCTCAAAAGTAAATTAACATTAAAAAAATTAATAAAACAGCTATTTTGGGAATTGTCTTAGTCGCATAACTGGCAGTAAAATAATTCAAAAAAATTATAAATGCTTTATTCTTTTGTCTTAAAACCTAAAAAAGATCAATATTAAGGCAATCATTTTCAATGGTAGGGCAATCATTATCACCAAAGCTTACAGAACATCACTAAAGCAATCCATGATGATACCTCTCATCACTATTATTTTCTTATTAATAATGGTATTTGGTGGATTAGAAACTGCGGTATCACTAGTCTTCAAAAAATAAATTATCCTTAATAACAAAAAAACACTTTACACACCTGGGAAAATAAATGATACTGTAGAGAAACATTTCAGAGGAAGGGAGGACTCAGGCATTGCACTTCAGTCATCTTGACAACGAAGCCTGTGTGCCATATTTCTGTGTGTGCCACATTTGTCGCAGGAACCACTCTACCCACTCATCTTTCCAAATCCTGGCTGATGAGGAGGACTAAGAGTGAAGGCTTATTACCTTTGATGAGGCCCACGGCTCATGTGCACAAATCCAAGGGTGTATTTATAAACTGACAAAGAAGGCCAATGATGGGAATGTATGAGGTCCCTATGATGTGATCATCTATCTGCAATATAGATGCACTTTGGACACAATTTTAAATCAGAAAAATTTGCCGTATGTTGACAACTATTAGCTTTCATCATGCAAACCAAAATTTTTTCCTTAGATATTGTATATAAATGTTCTACAAATGTATTGGTTATTGTTTTACCTCTGATTTGTTCTCTTCTATTAATATGCACTATAGTACATGAAGCTGTCCCGTGGTGGGATGAGAGAATTGCATTTTGTGCCATCTATTCCATTTGACACGATTTTATTTCATGCAACTTCACAATTTGTTTAAACTTTTATTGATTTTGAGAGAGAGAGAGAGCATGCTTGTGCAATCAGGGGAGGGGCAGAGAGAGAGGAGATAGAGAATCCCAAGTAGGCTCTGTACTGTCAGCGCAGAAACTGTCCTGGGGCTCGATCCCATGAACCTTGAGATCATGACCTGAGCTGAAACCAAGAGTCATAAGCTTAACTGACTGACTGAGCTCTTCAAGATGTTTTAAATGCCTCTATCCTACTAAAACTTATCAGTTTCTGGGAGAAAATTCTTTCTTTTAAAATTTTTAAACATTTTTTTAAATTTATTATTGAGAGACAGAGAGACAGAGCATGAGCAGGGAAGGGGCCGAGAGATGGGGAGACACAGAATCTGAAGCAGGCTCCAGGCTCTGAGCTGTCAGCACAGAGCCCAACTTGGGGTTCGAACTTGCAAACTGTGAGATCATGACCTGAGTTGAAGTCCGACACTTAGCCCATGGAGCCACCTAGGCACCCCTGAGAGAGAATTCTTTTAATCTTCTTTTTCCCCCAGCTAATATTTTACTGATTTATCCTTTTCAATTTTCAAACTCTTCCTTCAAATCTGCCTTTATCTTCACTGGTATAACTGTCTGTTTCTGAGAACCAAATAAGCTCTGTTCAATAGCAACTTCTGAGAGCTAGTTTGGAATTATGCATGTTGCTAAAGGTTGGGGGGCACAAATGTAATGAAATGATTCGTGAAGACATATTGAGAGTAAATCGCCAATTATGCATGTGATTAGTCTTTTTCAAGAGAAAGTATAACTTTTTCTCTGAGCCAGAGATAAGGAAATAGAGTAGGAAGTAGATGGAGACGATATTGAGAGAATGCATGCCTAACATGCTCTGCTTTCCTATTAAATCACAGAAGCATCAAGTGCTGAGAATAAAAGGGTAGGGATTTTGCAGGAAATTTGAGTAAAGTGAAAAAGTTCTAGTTTGATATATTTTTAATCTTAGTACTATTTTCACATTTAAAAAATTATTTTTGCTCCAATGTGCTTAATTGTAGTTTTTAATCAAAATTTTTCATGAATATCTTAAATAGATCAGTTTACATTTTAAATATGAATAAACTTCTTTAAAATCATCTATTTTAGCTTCTCCTTTGAAAGTGTTCTTCTTGAATCCCTTGTGTTAATTTTCCCATTTCCTGGATGGAAATAGAATGAAAATGAGACTAGCTTTCCACTCCCTAATCATCTTCTTTTATCTTAGTTTTATATTTCTTACTACTCAAACAAGAATTCATTCATCCCCCAAATAATTCTGAAAAATCTCCCAGTTTTTCATAACAAAATTTCTTCTATTATTGTAACAAGAGCAGGAAGAATGGAATCTTCATCTTTCAACATGAAAATTCAAATTTACATTTACTTTAGCTGAGTTGATAAGAGATATCACCAGGGAATCTCTTTTGGCATTAAATCCCTGGCATGGAGATTTTATATTAATATGTGCCATACAAATTCTAATATCAGACCTTCATTTGGACTGGACAGTGGTGTAAATACCCACTAAAGCTTGGTTTCTTATAAGTGCCTGTCATAGTGGGCAGATGTTTTTTTCTAGTCCTGCTTGTCACACACTGTTATCTTTCATGGTCAGAGCCTTATCTGATTATTTAAAGTCCAGTGTTATTCCTCCAGTCTCCATGTGGTAATTACTATGCAATATTACTTGTGTACTTTTCATCTCCCTCTTCATTGTTGGCATTCTGTTACTTTGGGGATGCCCGGCTATGCCCTGGCTAATTGCCTAGGCTAGACTTTCCAGGAGTTTCATAGCAAAAGAATGTAAAGTAATTTGACCTAAGTCATATTCATGTCATAACTAAAGTAGAATATGTACTCTCTTGAAACATTGCTCTTTGAAATATTTTCTCCTATACATTTTTTTAAAAAAAGAAAATGTGATTTTTCTTCTCATCCATATACATTCACCTTCATCATTCTCCATGCTAACATTCATAAACATAAAATCATTTATGCTTTATAGTTCTTTTTAATGTTTGTTCCTTTCTTTAAGAAGTGGGATCAAACAGTGTTTATTCTCTATTTTGCTTTCCTTTCCTAAAAATGTATCCTAGACAACTGTTCAACTCAATAGGTATATATTAAATTCAACATTTTTCATATCTGCAAAATATCACATAGCATACGCATGCCAAAATTATTTCGCTATTCCTGAACATTTACATTGTTTCCGTTTTTGCCTCAATATAAATGCAAGAATGAATATCTTGTGCATTTATTATTTTATAATTGTGCTTTTATATGAAGATATGAATTGAATAACCAATGAAGCATTTTTAAAAGTAATTTTTATTTTTATTACAAAAGAATGCCAGATTGCTTTCAAAGAAGTTGTGTGCAGCATTTGACATTTCCACTAATATTATGTGAGAGTTTTTATTTTCCTGCATTTTTGTATAGTTTGGAAGGTGCTTAAATGTTTACTGATCAGGGGATGAAAGCTAACCTGTCATTTTTGCTTTAGCTTATAGTTAATCTGAAAACTACCAAAACTGAACACCTTTTTATATGTTAATTAGACCCACATTTTCTTTTTCATGGCTTGCATATTTTTAATATTTATTTTTGTATCTGTTTTCATTAATAAGTTCTACATTATCTATACTAGAGATATTAACATTTGTCTGACCTGCATATTGCTCTTTTTAATAACTCTTATTTTCTTTCTTGTTTTGGATTTCTCGTCTAGCTTATTACATTTGATGTTCGGATTAGATAATTTCTATGTTCTAAAACTCTATGGTTGAAATTTTAAATTCCTGAATCAGTAAAAAAACAAAACAAAACAAACACTTTGACATGGTAACTGGAGCTATGCTGACCAAGGGTGTGCTGAGTGATGGGCAGGAATTCCTATAAGGCTAAGTAACAGGATGTCAACAAGAACACATCATGAAAATCCCATTTCTTTAAATCATTTTAAAGTTTGGTAATAGCAAATCATTTTCTAGATTGTTTTCAGGAATTATGCTTAATCACCTGTGTATATGTTCCTTTATGATTATATTGTAAACCACATTAGTAACTATAAAATTGAATTAGGAATACCATATTGATATTAAATTTATATCATCTAAACCAATTAATACTTATTGTTAATGCTCACTTAGTTTTTATACACACACACACACACACACACACGTACACACACACACACCATTTTTTTTAACATTTTTTTTTAATTTTTTATGTTTGAGACAGAGAGAGACAGAGCATGAACGGGGGAGGGGCAGAGAGAGAGGGAGACACAGAATTGGAAGCAGGCGGGACACGAACCCACGGACCGCAAGATCGTGACCTGAGCCGAAGTCGGACGCTCAACCGACTGAGCCACCCAGGCGCCCCTACACACACCATTTCATAAGCACCTGTACTCAGCCCATGTTAAAAAAAAAAAAATAGGCTAGTTTTGCAAAATTCTCAAAATCTCATTTAAATTTTTCATATGTTGGATGAATTACTATTCCATGATTTTTTTAACTATCAGTCTAATTAATAACACTAATTGATAAATATTTTAAAATTTGGTAGAAATTTCCTGATATTAACAAATGAGTCACATTCTAGCAATGAAATGTTAAATAGTTTCTTGGGATATTTTAGATATTACGGATACAGTTTAGGTAGACATTGGCTATAGGGAATGTTTTGTATATTATAAGTTAAATTTATGCAAATGCTATTTTTATTTTTTTTTGCCATTTTAGATATAGTTTTTCTAAGTTATAATAAAGAATATAGTAATTTGCCCTATTCCATTTTTATACATGGGCTTGAAAGTTGGCTTCATGTTCCAAAAAAAAAAAAAAAAAAAAACAATTGAGCACTATTACAAAAATTCATAATATTTTAATGTTTTTTATTTTACTTTGAGATATACAATATATTTGGTCATATATGTTTTCTTCCTCAGTATTTTCTTTCTGCTTGCATAAAAGTAAACACTAATTAAATAAATATATATTAAAAAAGAACCACCAAAGTATTGCTATGTAAACTATCTGAAGTATGGGAAGAAAATATTAAGTATTCATTTAGAAAATTTATTTTTATTATGTATGCTTTTAAGCATAATGAAATTTACTCTAACTTATAGTTTAATGATATAAATAATTGTCTGAAATATATTTTTTATATGCCTTTTACTCTTACACTCCTTTCCTACAGAATCAGTTTGTTGAAAAATAATTGCTGAGTTCAAGGTAGGCGGTTTATTTTTCAAGGCTTTGATACATATTTATAAATTGTCATTCAAAATATTTGTGCCAACTTACACTTCCATCAGCAAATATATGACTGTGTGTTTTCTGACTCATAGCACTATTATCATTGCCAAAATGAACGAAAATCAAATGCAAATGTACCTTATTGTCTATCAACATGTTACTTACTTTGGAAGTAATGAAAATACCCACTGGGGTAGTAACTAAATAAATTCTGAAACAGAATAAAACAAATTATGCAAATAAAATATATGTTTCCATTTATCAATATGGCAAGTTGTTTAAAAATTATTAACTTAAATTTCAAAACCATATGTCTTTTATTTCATTTTTGTCATATATATATAAATATATATATGTATATTTGTGTTTATTTATATGTGAAGCTCCAGTTATAAACAACATAATGTAGGTGGAGTAGAGGCTAATGATAAGTGGTTGGTGGTAAGATGATGGGTGGCTTTGCATGCACAATAACATGAATGGAGCTAGAGAATATTATGCTAATCGAAGTAAGTCAGAGAAAGACAAATACCATACAATTTCACTCATATGTGGAATTTGAGAAACAAAACAAATAAGCAAAGGGACAAAAAAAGAGAGAGAAGCAAACCATGTAACAGACTCTTAACTATAGAGAACTGATTATTACCAGAGGGGAGGTAGATGGGAGCTGGGTTAGATAGATGAAGGGGATTTAGGCGTGCACCTGTGATGAGTGCTGGATATTTTATGGAAGTGCTGAACCATTATATTTTACACTCAAAACTAATATTACACTGTATGTTAACTACTGGAATTTAAATAAAACTTAAAAAAATAAATAAAAGCTACACAATACTAAACTGTTCACTTTTTCTCCAACATAATGATATGTGATTTAATAAGGACACAATAAAGGTAAAAGGAAAAAGAGAACCATATTTATAATAACACATTTGAAAAGCAGCACTAACATGTCATATAAACCGTTGCTCATAGTTAAAGCATCCTACCCTTGAATTTTAATAGGAATCAGAATAAGGGTCAATTCAATCTATTGTTACTTTAGTGGCAAGTTCATTCTGATACATGGCACAAACACTAGTGCCTGGGGGAATTCAGGCTGGTCCTAGCCACCTGGCCAAGAAAAGGAATTTTGCGGGTTTTGTGGAAGGCACTACTGGCCCCAGGGGTAAAGCAGGCCCAGATTAGGTCCTCAAGCCACCCCACTGCTGGTATTGCCAGCTCAAGACATCAGAAGGGGACTGAGACAATGTTAAGCAAGACATCTAAAGTACTGGAAGAGCTGACATACGGAGCCCTGATCAGGCCTTAAAGGTGGTACTTCCTGCACATAAAAATGTGATTATGCTACTGTGTTCAGATGTGCTGTCCCCATTTTGTACCCGCTGGAATAGTTCATGGAATAAGGCATGAATCTGATAATTTAGGAAGTTTCCTTATAGCATTGTTAATCAAATTAGCTGTTTTTGTTTTTTCAAATTGTTAATTATTGTGAGAACAGATTTCATTGAGCAGGATGTGTAATAAGTGGCACGGGGGAACCTGGTGTTTGTTAAGAAGCTATTATGTGATATATACTGTGGTAAATAAGTTTTACAATTAATTTTTTTTGTCTCCCTCTCTCTCTCTCTCCCATCTCTTTTTCCCTCTCTCACTTCTCTCCCTTCCTTCTTTCTCTCTCTTTCTTTCCTCCTCAACTTTCTCTCTTTCTCCCTGTCTCTCTCAACCCCCCTCTTTCTCACATAAACACACCCATGAACGCACACAACACACACACACACACACACACACACACACACACACACACATGAACACGCACACACACACATTTACCTACACCTAGCTTCAGTACAGACATAACTGGCTTCATTATACAGATGAGGATATTCTATATTTCAGAGGTCACATAACCCGTAGTCTCAAAGCTTAATGGTCTCTAATCTTTGAGCTATAACAAAAAATAGACTATTTGTCTTATACACAACAGAAACTTATTTCTCACAAGTCTGGAGGCTGATAAGTCCAAGATCAAGGAGAACAGCAGTTTTGATATCCAGTGAGAGCCCCCATCCTCATATATACGGCCATCTTCTCAGTGTGCTCTCCCATGGCAGAAAGCACAAAGGAGCTTCTGAGGCCTTTTTTTAATATAAGGTACTACTTCCCTTCAGGAGAGTTTTGCCTTGATGATATGAGCATCTCCCAAAGGCTCTACCCCCTAGTACTATCAGCTTGGAGGTAGGATTTCAACATGAATTTGCAGGGGTGGGGAGGGCTTTCATAAACATTCAGACCGTAGTATCTCATAGGTAGAAGTGAAAAAGATAATGCTTCTAACTCCGATCTTTCTCTATACCGGTGGTTATCCAAATTATGTACACATTACAATTAACCTGGAGAACCTGTTAAAGCAGATGCAGCGGGACCCTGGAGCCTACACACAGAGGTTCTGACAATAAATCTAGTTCCTAAGTGATTCTTGTTCTATTACATTCTGGCACCATTGTCCTGTAGCTATACTCTTTGTCCACATCTGATCTTCCAATATGCTTTTTTTTTCTGGTTGAGAGAAAATATTTCTGGATATCAGAAGACTTAGGCAAGAAATACATGATATATTATTTTTACTCTGTGTTTCATGATTATCTTTATTAAATTAGACTTGATGTGTTTGTTTTATATATAGAATATAAGGAGTGAAGTTGTAGTGGCAGTGGCTTATTCCAGATAGAAGAAAAAAAATAATAGTTATGCGATTACAATATAGAATGAAAAAAATGTCAATTTTAATAAGGAAGATTTCATCAGGGATTTGTAGTATAGAATAAAGGTCCTTTGGAAATCACTGGTTTATTTAAGATAGTAGAGTGTTCTATTAATAAAAAAAGGATGTAGAGTATTGGAACTCAAAGATCAATGCTAGAAAAGAAAAGAAGACATTAGAGAATAAATGAAATGGTATTTATTGTTAAAGTACTTGGCATTTGTAGTTAATATAGCTGACTTGTCAGTACAGTTTTCTAAACAAGAACCCGGGTTTAACTTTTAATGCTGCTTCAGAAACTAGAATCAAAACAGGAAAAGTTAATACATTTCAAAATTCAGTAAAATAAATACATAGTCTTGAAACCATAGATAAAGACCAGCTACATGGTTTTGATCTTCATTCTGGAAACCTACTTATCAGTTGACTTTTGTGATTTTATCAAATCCCTAATCACACCGAAATCATTTGTATCCGTTTGTATGAGATCAACATTTTTCTCAGACTATGAGAAAATTTATAACAATATATATTGTAGAATCGGTTAGAAATGAACTTATTTTGAATTGACATAATATAGTATAGAACCTCCATTTTTAATGATTTTGCCTTGGACTTATCAGTAAAAAAATAATTTAAGAAGCAAGGAATAACATTGTCTTAAGAAATACTTTTAAATGCTACATAATATCAGCCCCTCTAGAAATAGTGTCATCAAATTTACCAAAGAAATGTGAAATATGTGGGGCACCTTGGTGGCTCAGTTGGTTAAGTGTCTCGCTCTTGATTTTGTCTCACACGTCATGATCTCATGGTTTGTGGGATTGAGTCCCCCATTTGGCTCTGCACTTACAGCACAAAGCCTGCTTGGGATTTTCTGTCTCCTTGCCACTCCCCACCCCCCCCAATAAATAAACATTTAAAAATTGTATATAAAAAAAGAAATGCAAATTATGTAATGACCTGTTAAAAATCAGGGACTACAATGAAGGAAATGAAAATCTTTATAATTGGGACAAAATATTGGAGGATTTGGCTAGTAATATTGAAAGGGGATCTAATTAAGGAGATGCCCGATTAGCCTACAAATTGTCAGTAGAGAAGAGTGACCAGCCTAGGATTCCACTGTATGAGAGCAAGGATAGATATGCACATTTGTTTCCAGCCACCACTTTGATGGCTTGAGTTTTAAATAAGTTGATTTTAAGTACAAAATTAAGATGAGAGTGGTACATTTAATGTCCATTCAGCAGACCTTTGCTCTTCACCTACTGTGCTCAGTACTATTCTAGGCATTGTTTTAGTCATGGGGAACCATGGTAAACAACAAAAATCAGAACAAAATATCATTGCCCAGTGGAACTTAAAATTCAGTAAAAATGACAAAGAGTATGCATGATAAATATTACCTCCTCTTATAGATAAAGGGGAGTTGAGAGTGTTGGAATAGGTGTTCAGGCTACAATATTAAGTAGGATGGTAAGCATGAGAGTTTGTGGTTTTACTCTAGTTAGGGAGAAGAGCTGGGATGAGGGTACAATGTGGGGCTGTCTGGGTTTTGTGTAGTTTTTAACTTCCCACTAGCACCAAAAGAGGTAATATGGGCTTTTTTATCAGCTTACCCAGATGTGGGAAAGAGGAAAATTTGGTGCTCTGAAGCTTTCAGCATTCAAACGTCAAACATGTATGTGGACTATTTATAATTTACCTGTGTTGTTTGGCTAATGAATGAAATGAGCCATATTTTATTTAATTGAATTTAAACTTGTTTAAGCAAGTAATTATGGCACTCTATGAGACTAGAAGGCTAAAGCCAGTAAGGGAGGTAAATATTCTATTGAATACCTTATCCAAGGGTCCAGCCTTGTGTATTTTTTTAACGTTTTTTATTTATTTTTGGGACAGAGAGAGACAGAGCATGAACGGGGGAGGGGCAGAGAGAGAGGGAGACACAGAATCGGAAACAGGCTCCAGGCTCCGAGCCATCAGCCCAGAGCCTGACGCGGGGCTCGAACTCACAGACCGCGAGATCGTGACCTGGCTGAAGTCGGACGCTTAACCGACTGCGCCACCCAGGTGCCCCCAGCCTTGTGTATTTTGAGAAGTGAAACGAGTCCTTTAGTCATTATCAATAGTACCTGAAATTCCAAAGAACACACAAAATACCTTGATAAATATATTAGGTTATGGCTTTAATATGTGTAGATGCATGTGTGACCTCGATTAATAATTTGGATGTCTTTGAGGCAATAATTTCTTATAATTTACATTTAAAAAAGTTGTTGCTGCCATACTGTACCAGATGGCCAGACTATTGGCAATAGCCCAAAAATGTGTAAATGTACAGAAAGGGCTGATTGTTGTCCAGGGCTTCCCGTGCTAGGATGATGGCCTAAAGTCTGCTCAATTGTGCTTACCCTTTGTTTCTATTCTTTATCAGGGGCTTATTGTAACTTTGCACTGAGTTCTATCCCTTGTGATAGTGGCAATGCCATCCGTAAAGTGTACAAACGTCCTATCTTGTTGACTGAGTTATTCCCAAGCCCTCTTTCTCACTGTAGCTAATGGATTTGGATGCATTTCAGATATTCCCTGGGAGCACCTGGGTGGTGCAGTCCTTTAAGCGTCTGACTCTTAATTTTGGCTCGGGTCATGATCTTATGATTTGTGAGTTGGAACCTTGGTATATCAGGCTCCGCACTGATGGGCTCCATGCCCATTGTGGAACTTGTCTGGGATTCTCTCTTCTTCTTTCTCTGCCCCCCTCCTTTGAAGATAAATGAATAAACTTAAAAAAAATATGCCAATGATCTGGACAACCTGGAAGAAATGGACAAATTCCTAGACACCCACACACTACCAAACTCAAATGATAAGAAATAGAAAATATGAACAGACCCATAACCAGCAAAGAAATTGATTCACTTATCAAAAATCTCCCAACAAATAAGAGTCCTGGGCCAGATGGCTTCCCAGGGAAATTCTACCAGGAAAATTCTACCAAGCAGAGCTAATACCTATTGTTCTCAAGCTGTTCCAAAAAATAGAAACAGAAAGAAAGATTCCAGACTCATTCTATGAAGCCACCATTACCTTGATTCCCAAACCAGACAGACACCCTACTAAAAAGGAGAATTACAGACCAATATCTCTGATGAACATGGATGCAAAAATTCTCAACAAGATACTAGCAAATTGAATTCAACAATATATTTAAAGAATTATTTACCATGATCAAGTGGAATTCATTCCTGGGCTGCAGGGCTGGTTCAATATTTGCAAATCAATCAATGTGATACATCACATCAATACAAGAAAGGATAAGAACCATACGATCCTGCCAATAGATGCAGAAAAAGCACTTGACAAAATACAGCAGCTTTTCTTAATGAAAACCCTCAAGAAAGTCAGGATAGAAGGAACATACCATAACATCATAAAAGCCATATATGGAAATCCCACAGCTAATATCATCTTCAATGGGGAAAAACTGAGACCTTTCCCCCTGAGATCAGGAACACGACAGGGATATCCACTCTCACCACTATTGTTTAACATAGTGTTGGAAATCCTGGCCTCAGCAATCAGAGAACAAAAGGAAATAAAAGACCCCACAGTTGGCAAAGAAGAAGTCAAACTTTCACTTTTCACAAATGACATGACACTCTACATGGAAAACCCAAAAGACTCCACCAAAAAACTGCTGGAACTGATACATGAATTCAGCAAAGTGGCAGGATATAAAATAAATGTACAGAAATCAGTTGCATTCCTATACATCAATAATGAAACAACAGAAAGAGAAATCAAGAAATCGATCCCATTTACAATTGCACCAAGAACCATAAAATACCTAGGAATAAACCTAACCAAAGAGGTAAAAGATTTATATGTTGAAAACTATAGGAAACTTATGAAAGAAATTGAATAAGGCACAAAGAAATAGAAAAACATTCCATGCTTGTGGATTAGAAGAACAAATTTTGGTAAAATGTCAATACTACCCAAAGCAATCTATACAATCAATGCAAACCCAATTAAAATCGCATCGGCATTCTCCTCAGAGCTAGAACAAACAATCCTAAAATTTGTATGCAGTCACAAAAGACCCCAAAAGCCAAAGTAATGATGAGAAAGAAAACCAAAACAAAAGGCATCACAATCCCAGACTTTAGCCTCTACTGCAAAGCTGTAATCATGAAGACAGTATGGTATTGGCACAAAAGCAGACACATAGACCAATGGACTAGAATAGAGAACCCGGAATTGGACCCACAATTATATGGCCAACAAAGCAGAAAAGAGTATCCAATGGAAAAAAGACAGTCTCTTTAGCAAATGGTGCTGGAAACACTGGATAGCAACATGCAGAAGAATGAAATTAGACCACTTTCTTACACCATACACAAAAATAAACTCAAAATGGATGAAGGACTTAAATGTGAGACAGGAAACCATCAAAACCCTAGAGGATAAAACAGGAAACAAACAACTTGTTTGACCTTGGCCACAGCAGCTTCTTACTTGACATGTCTCCGAAGGCAAGGGAAATTAAAAGCAAAAATTAACTATTGGGACCTCATTAAGATAAAAAGCTTCTGTACTGCAAAGGAAACAGACAAACAAAAAAACTAAAAGTCAACTGACAGAATGGGAGAAGATATTTGCAAATGACATATCAGATAAAGGGTTAGTATCTAAAATCTATAAGGAACTTATCAAACTCAACACCAAAAAAACAAATAATCCAGTGAAGAAATGAGCAGAAGAAATTAATAGACACTTTTCCAAAGAAGACATCCAGATGGCCAATAGACACATGAAAAGATGCTCAGTATCACTCATCATCAAGGAAATACAAATCAAAAGTACACTGATAGCACCTCACACTGGTCAGAGTGGCTAAAATTAACAATTCAGGAAATAACAGAAGTTGGCGAGGAGGTGGAGAAACAGGAACTCTCTTGCACTGTTAGTGGGAATGCAAACAGAGAAGCCGCTCTGGAAAACAGTGTGGAGATTCCTCAAAAAATTAAAAATGGAATTACCCTATGACCCAGCAATTGCACTACTAGGAATTTACCCAAAGGATACAGGAGTGATGATTCATAGGGGCACATGTGCCCCAATGTTGACAGCAGCACTTTCAACAATAGCCAAATTGTGGAAAGAGCCTAAACGTCCATCAACTGATGAATGGATGAAGAAAATGTAGTTTATTTAAACAATGGAATACTACTTGGCAATGAGAAAGCATGAAATCCTGCCATTTGCAGCAATGTGGATGGAACTGGAGGGTATTATGCTAAGTTAAATAAGTCATTCAGAGAAAACAGATATCATATGTTTTCACTCATATGTGGAATTTCAGAAACTTAACAGAAGACCATGGAGGGAAGGAAAGGGAAAAAATAGTGTCAAACCAAGAGGGAGGCAAACCATAAGAGACTCTTAAATACAGAGAGCCAACTGAGGGTTAATGTCAGGGGTGGGGGAGAGGGGGAAGTAGGTGATGGGAATTGAGGAGGGCACATGTTGGAATGATCACTGGGTGTTATGTATAAGCAATGAATCATGGGATTCTACTTTGGAAGTCAAGAGCACATTGTATACACTGTATGTTAGCTAACTTGCAATAAATTATCTTTAAAAAATATAAATAAATAAATAAATAAATAAATAAATAAATAAATAAATAAAAATATCTTGTTTGAAAAGATTGTGTGTAATAGCAGAGCTGTTGAAGTACCCCAATTGATATTCAGATAAAAGTATATTTCATTCATTAGAATATGAAAGCAAACTGGTTAAGTGCTTGTTTATATGGCACTAAACCAAACATATTAGCTAAATATATGACTGAAAATAACAGTTGCTGATTGAATGTAATCAATAATGTAAATAATATTGAGTTTGGGGGATTAATGGGTGGGATAACCTTGTGAAAAGATATAGGCTATTGATCATATTATACTTCTTAAACAAATAAATTATTCTATTGATGAATTTATATTATATTTAAGCTTCATAACTAATATAAATATTACATATGTTATTTTGATATATCAAATATTACATTGAATAGGGATTCTGATAATAAAATAAAATCCCTAAAATCGTGGTAAATTGTTAATATTCTTGTAGTCCAGTAAATTCTGCTTCATATATTTTGAAATATTACTAAGCACATTCAAATGTATAATTGTTAGAACTTTCTTGTAAATTAAAGCTCTTGTCCATATGTATCACATAAAGTAATGATTTTTTTCCTAAAATAATTTTGTTTTACTAATATAGTTGTATCAGCTATTAGAAAAGTAATATACAATATAGTAGAGATGTGTTTAAATGGCAAACTCATAAAAAGAAAAGTGGGATGAAAATATAGATGAACAGGTAAATATAACCTTTCTGTATGGCAACTCATGTTACTCATGAGTTACTCATGAATTACTTATGTCCAAAATACATGAGTAATCCTAAAATTATGTCTACTTGACTGTACAGTTAATTTCTATGATTTTATTCTAATAAATAATCAACATGAATAAAGTGACAGTTATTACATTTTTTTAGTAGGTAGAAGAGCCTAAGAATTATAAATCTTTTGGAAGGTTTAAAAAGTCATAAAGACTCTTAAATCATTATTTGGAAGGTTTGTGATTGAAGACTATGAACACTATCATGGGACTCAACTTCAAGAACAGACTAATATTCAGGCAAACAGCCTACACAATAGAAACCACTGGACCTGGAAGGCAAGATGTAAGTTAAGAATAACTGACTTAGGAAGAGTAAGAGAGCCAGAAGTCATTCCTAAGGAAATGGGTTCTTTGTTCCAGAATGATGTTAAATAGGAAACTGATTTCAGTGAATGATAAAGCTGGGGGGAATACAAGGAGTGCTGAAATAAACTTTAAGGTTTTAGTGAAGTTCAAGAATGGATGAGGATCTGGGATATGTGTTGAGATTACTTATTTGCCATAAAAAACTAAAATGTAATAGTTTATATTTAATATCACAAAATGAGAATCACTGGCAAACATATTCTGTTAAATAGCCAGCATTCTCAAAATGATCAGATCAAAATATCATGTTCTTAGTTTAATGTTCTTGTTTGGTATCTTTCCTTCTCAGTGGAATTTGATTCAGGAACCAATGCCAACAATCTTGTGTTTGGGGGACTCTGTGAATCCAATGTAATAATCTGAAGGAAGACAAAGCAATAGGAAATGACTTCGATGTTTTGTAGTTGGCTTTTGGGAAGCAGGGAAAGAAACTATATTATCAATAGCAAGCTTCATCTTAATTGTTACTGCTTATTACTTTTTATAGTTTTATATCCAACAAAAAAGACTTGAAATCCTTGTTCTTTATCCTCAAAACATACAAAAATACCTTAATTAGTATTCAGAATTAATTTGCACAGTGTAGGTGACACTTTAGTCCAGCAATAATGCAAAGAATAATATTTCTCTAAGAAAATAAACTAGCCATGTTTTCAACTAAAGCAGACCCAGTAAGCATAATTACTTAAAAATACCAATTTTTCACAACCTGCACAGTATCAAGCTGTGGAAAATTAGGAATTATATATTATATATATGTTATATATATAATATATATTATGTGTATGTATATAATATATATATATGTTATATGTTATATATTATATATTTCTAAATCTTCTGTTTTCCAGTGGGCTATCATTTCTTAGGAAGTTACAAACATAATTTGAAGATGTTGGGACTTTTAGTTGTTATGAAAATACTTTAAGATAAAAATTTCTCTAACCAACAAATGATCTGAGGATAAGAAGTTCAAAATCATAGATAAAAAGAGGTACTTGTCTCATATTATAATATAGCACACTAAGTAGGCTTATGGAATGTGTCTCAATGAATTTTTTAGTCCTTTCAGCTTTTGTGGATGTGGTAGCTAAATGTACAGTTCAACTGAAAATTGTATGTTCTAACTTCACCTTGCTCAGTTATGTCCTAATCTTCCAACCATTTATTTCCTCCTACAATATTCTCTTTTTTTTTCTTAGCCTAAAAAAAAGAGGCACATATAGTCTAGGCATCTTAATTCTTATGGCAAAGATTTTTTTTCTAGAAAAGACATTATTAATCATTTGATAAAATGTTCTTTTAAACTTTCTTGTTTTAATGTTTACTTTTAAGATAGAGGGAGTGTGAGTGGGGGTGGGTGCAGAGAAAGGGGGGGACAGAGGATCAGAAGCAGGCTCTGTGCTGACAGCCCCACATTGGCCTAGAACTCATGAACTGTGAAATCATGACCTGAGTCAAAGTCAGATAGATGCTTAACCAACTGAGCCACCCAGGTGGCTCTGATAATTTTTTTTCTTTTAATTTGTGTGAAGCAGTGGATTGATAAGGAAAGTTGGTCAATGATCGGACAACTAAACTAAAAATCCAAAACAGAAATAGATATTTATTGTGCATCTGTTATATTCCAGGCCCTGTGCTAGTTGTGAGGGTTTAAAAAAGAAAGAAATCTTTATGCAGTTTGTTTTCTCAGAGCTTATAACAAGAAACAGGTAACCAAATACAGAAATAAAATGCAGTATGAACTGGGGTGGCTGTAATGTTGTTAGATGTTCTGTGAATTTTGGGAAGAAAGAATTTTAGTAGGTCTTAATAGAGGTCTGATGGCTAAACTAGATTTTGAAAAATGATTAGGAATTTACCTATCAGCCAAGTAGGGAAGGATATTCCAAGAAAATAACATGTATATCAAATGAAGCAGGAATGAAACAATAGTTGTTCAGGAACACCAAATAATTTAGCATTGCCTTTTATTATCAGACACTGCTGGTTGTCCTTCTTAATGCTATGCCTTCTTAATAGCTGGCAGAAGTGTATTTTCTTATGCTTTTTTCTCGTATTCTTTTTATAAGCAGCAATTTTCCCAGAAAGGGAAGTCCTTCCCATCTCTACTTCTAGGTCTCGTGCAACACTATGTGTTCACTAAATAGTTTCTCTTTCTTCTTGGCTACTTTGGACAATCACATTTTTCAAAGCTTTTGCAATCAGGTGGGGCTGCTTATTTACCATGAAAGAATCTTTGGTTACTGGAAGGGTAGTTTCTAGCAGACACAATGTATATATTCCCTGCACAGTTTCATCCTTCTCCTGGACTCACAGGAAGTCATTTCCTAGCTTCCTTGCTTTGGGTGGGTCATGTGAACAGCGATGTCCACATAATATCCAGCACCCCCAAGCCTGAAATTAAAAACTGCCATGTGATCTTCTATTGGTTGTGAAATCTTCTGTCAGAGAGCAGTGTCACACAATGGCAAGGACCCAGGTCTCTGAGTCACAATTTTGTGCAAAGCTGCTGAGCCAAGAATATTAAAACTCAACTACATATAAGAAAGAAACAAACTTAAGTTTTGTAAAGTCACTGAAATTTTCTGATGTATTATTACTTTCAAGAATTAGTGCAACTTACCTAATTCGTAAAAGTCTGTGTTTTACATTCCTGTGGACATCCAATAGGAATATCTTCTAGGACGCTGATTTCAACCTAGTTCCTAGAGTAAAGTCACATTTATAGGCAGGGAAATACTTAGGTCAAATTGTAAATTAGATGAGGTCTGAGATTCATCTTCAGCAGTTCCGCAGTCTATTTTTTTTTTAATCTCCTTCAACTTGATGCCCATCTTTTATCGTCTGGAGAATTCAGATGGTACCTTGACTGTACTCTTTCCAGACTAACAGATCCTATTGACATTTATTTACTGCTTAAGTCACTTCTGATTGATTTCTATTTGCTAAGTATGGGTTTTCAACCTAGACAATAAGTACTTACGAAACGGGAAAAATGTTCCCTGCTCTCAAATATACAGAACGATTCTGGGAAGGCAGAAAGAACCTGAGACTATTCAACACTACCCAAACTCAACCACCATAAATGCAACTTTAAAAATAAGGCAAGAGGAAGAGGAAGAACATTTTGGCTCTTACTATATACTAGGCACCATGCTGTGTTTTCTTTTTTGAACATGTATAATTTAGGTGTTACAAAAACCCAAGACATAGAAAATATGATTAAATTTTTACAAAAAAGAAGATATGGAGTTCAATAATATTGAATAACTTTACCAAATCAGAAGGATTCATGCTTAATGAAGAAATTTATAAAATAAATAAATGTAATGCTATATGGGTAAAGTGAGACAACATTGAGAGCATTCACTGGAGAAGGGAACAATTGGATTTCATCTGCTCTTGCTTTGGAAGTGATAATACACTATATATTTTGTAGTGCTTTCCCATTTACAAACAACCTTCATATAAATAATCTCAATAATTGTAAACATTTTGAAGTCAATTATATCTTTTTGGTGTAGATGAGAAAACCATCCCTCAGATATTTCACATCATACAGGTAGTAAGTGAGCCACCCAGAAGGAAAAACCAGAACATTCCTATTATACATCCCATGCAAATTTTCTTACCCTACTCTGGACTTAGCTTGGATTAGTGAAAATTTTGCATTAGGTACCAGTATATCCAGGTTCTAGTCTTATCTCTCTCTCAGTATTGTATAATTGGGAAAAAAAGACTCAACTTCTCCATACTGAAGTTTGATCATCTATAACATTACCTTCAACCCCACTTATCTCTGTTACTAACTCAAGCTAAGGTACTAGGAACTGATAATGTCTCAAATGATTAGCTCTGTCCTATATCAGTTACACTTAAACTTCATTTCCCTAATTCAAATTGAATATTGAAATAGCAGTTTTAGACAGGGTCAGTGAGGGACCTATTTTGATCTAGATTTTGTTTTGGAGTCATTCAAATCACATTCTTTTTCACAGTAAAACTATCCTGCTTGTAGAAAATAATACACTAAAGAAAAGAAAGTGTGTGTTGATTCATATTTTATAAGATTTGAAAACTATGGAGTTCTTTTTTAATGTGCCTGTGATGTAACAACTTATGACATGGTAAACAGTGAGCAGAAGTAGCTGTCACTGCTGTTATAATTTATTAGCCTCCCTTTTTGGATAAGAAGGATGATGGACTAACGTAGGAGCAGGAGGGATTCTGCCAAGTCATTGCCCCGCACCTGGGGCTCAGCCTGTTACAACTCTCTGTAGACTATGCACAGTAATAAATCTATACTGATTAATTAATTAATGCTGCCCATTGCTTCTCTTGTCAAAGAGCAAAAAATTAAATAAAATACTTTGAAATTTGCAGTTCCAGACAGGCAAACTAAATAACATCCATTTGTGCATATTAGATTTGTGTTTCAGCTTTCATTCAACCATCATTTATTGGGTATCTTCTATGTCACAGGCAAAATGTTAGTTGTAGGAATACAAAGATAAATAATATCTGTCCTCTGAATGCCTTCATCCTGGTGAGAAAAAGAGTAAAGATACACACATTCAGGTTAATGAAGTAGAAAGGTGGTATATGAAGTGTTCTTGCAAGAGCACAGGGGAAAAAAAAAACTAGCTTCAACTTTATCTAGTTTAAGGACACAACCAATAATGGGATGTATAAAATGGGACAATAAGAATTGTAAATAGGAGTTAGAGCTTATTGATTTAGCGCTTGTTACATGAGACCATCCTTCTCCAGATGCCCTTTGGGGAACAACATTAGTTGCTCTGGGAGGCTCCACATCTCTTATCTTTCATTCAGGTCACTCTGAGATTTAGGACAGGTGAACAGCAACATCAGAGTGTTTGGGAAACTTTCACTCATTCACTCATTCATTCATTTATTCTTTTGTTATTAACAGGCCTCTAGAATAAAATTAACCATATCACAAGGGCTAAAAAAATCCATAATGATAATAAATCACATGTGGAATTGTTCCTGTTAAGTTTCACTCATTCCCCATAAAGACCATAAGAAGCAAGATTGAGGAATAAAGAAGAGAGAGACTGGGCATCACCAGTGTGATAACACAGAAAACACGAATCCTTTCAGTTCCATTCCAAATTGAAGTGATGCTTCTTCCAAGATTGTATTACTCTGCTGAGAAATGAGCTGGCTAAACAGTTCCAACTCTGATCAGCACACACACTTTGTACATTAAGCTCATGCTTCAGCCAAGGCTGTTGCCTCTGCTAGAACCCAGCCCAGCTTGTAGCTGGCTTACCCTGCAGAGAGCCCATTTCTTCTGCACAGATTGAACTCGACTATACTATTGCAGATCACAGCATCGAAACAGCTCTCTCAGCTAATACTGTTCCCAAGCTCTGCCGTAACAGAGCTTTAACTCAAAGTCTTTTATCTGACAACCTTGTAGACTACAAAAAAAATGTTTTCAGTATACTTTAATGGTGTCATGTCTCCCACCCTTCTGAGCTCTCTGTCCTGGAATACATCCTTACCAGTTGGAGGGCTTTTGTTTGTGGGAACACACTGTAAAATGGTTCTGCAATACCCGTTAAATGGACGTGGGGGTTGTGGGTTCCTAGTGAGTCCATCATTTCTACCAGCATTTGGATGATCTTCTGCTGGAATACAATGCATGCTAGCAAAGCACTGCTGAGGGAGCAAAAAGTCAAACTCATTGTTTTGCTGAGGGTCATTGCCGAGAGTTCATGACTGCAAGTCTGACATTCTTAGAGCAGGTTTATACACAACCTCTGCCTCATTCAAATCAGAGTTCAGTGTCACTTGTGAAACAATCAGATGCCAGCTGCATTTCCACCTGAGCGTGTGCCTCCAGGGCACCAGTGTCAGCATGTAATAACTCCTGGGTGACTAGTTCAAAGCCTGCCATGGAGTTCTACTTTTTGGATGAGCACACGTTAATCTTCATGTAAGGGTTCAGATTCCTTTGGGCTTCAGCGATGTAGGCTTGTTTGATGGGAGAACTGTAATGGAAGAAGAAATGAAGAGTACTCTCTGCACATTTAAAAAGATTCTGAACAGATGCCAAAACCCCTACAAATATGGCAGAGCTGAAATATGCTGGTTTCCAACATGAAAAAGGACCACGCTGTCTGATTGTTCTCACAACTGCTATGAGGGTCCTTTATGTTTGAGGATCTGTTGGCACTGCTGCTAATAGGGTTATGTACTTCACATGTAGGAGTAAGTAGCAGGTAAATGTGTGATATGTGACCAGCTCTGCCTTTCAAACTGCAGTTTCTTATAGAAGCTGCCATTTTTAAAGGCTAACTGTCTGCAACATACTTTTAAAGGCTAACTGTCTGCAACATACTTTTTACTCAGTGTGGCTTTTTAATCCTTTCCTTTAAAAAATGGAGTCTTTCAGAAAATTTAGCAATAAGGAATATCTTATTTTCCTGCTGGATTCTATTATATAATCAGAGATGTATTGGTACAAAATATGAAGAAATGGCATTTTTTCCTAAAGGGGATAAGACCGTACTTGTCCTGTTGACATTTTTGACACTGCAGCATGCTGCTAGCATTATGTCAGAAGGGTGTTGTAATCTAAAATACACATTTTGACTTTTTTTTTCATTTTTATTCCCTCTTTCAAACTTTCTTAATTCTAAATCTCTACTATAAAATTGGCTCTCCTCAACAGGAATTTCTGTAGCCTCTAAAGTTTAAGTTTTTTCTTTAACTTTAACACTGCTCACTTAAACAGAAAGCTTAAATTTGCTCTTTTGCCATACCCATAGTTGACTAAGCTCAAGATTTCTTGTTTTTCATGCTTTAGGACCTATAAAATAAATTCTGAAGATATGGCAGAGGATATAGTGAGTCATCATGGCTTCTAGTTACCAGCCATTTTTCATGAGTGTCAGTGTGGTAACATGAATAGTTAACGTGACTGCATGTAGTCCAAATACACATGGTCTTGGGAGACTTAAACTAAAATGCCTCAAGCTCCTCAATCCATTGCATGTTTTTGATAATTTGAGAAAATGATACCATTAATAACTAATGATGCTGAAGACACTTTTTCATTGAGCATCACAACTACATATTCTTAGTTCCCAAAGCATATATACCTCTTTTCACTCTTTTCACACTTACCATACAACCACTAAAAAATCCATTTGTGAGGAAAGTTTCTATAGAAGGATTTTTTTTGGCAGTTGACTAAGTATTCAGATCTGTCCAGAAATTTCTAGGAAAATGGACATCAAGAGCTTTAGAAGTAAAGGGTGAAATCTCTGAAGTAAAATAAATACATTAAGAAATATGTATTAGGAAATCAAGGTTCCTCTGAGTAGTATAACAATCTTATTTTTTTTAAGTTTATTAATGAGAGGGAGAGAAAGTACAGGAGAGGAGCAGAGAGAAAGAGAGGGAAAGAGAAAGATTCCCAAGCAAGCTCTGCGCTGTCAGCTCAGAGTGTGATGCAGGGCTTGAACTCATGAACAGTGAGATCATGACCTAAGCCAAAGTCAGAATGTTTAACCAACTGAGCCACCCAGGCACCACAAGTAGTATAACAATCTGAACCAAGAAGCATGATCATTCCACCATAGACAATTTGGGGGTATAATGGGCATAATGGCATACAAACAATATTCAGAGAAGAATATACAACCAGATATTCCAGAAAAGTCCAGCTTAAAGAATGTTTTGAAGCACTACTAAGTTTACTAATGAACAGTGATTGTTCTCAATGTAAGAACTGCATCCACTTGGTTGTTTACATATCCTCATATTCCATTATGTACTTGAGGAATGTATAAATACATCATATATTCCATAGGATTCTTTGATCATTAAAAATTGCTTAAAAGTTTCACACAAATTATTAAGTGGAATTGTCCAGATGTCAGTACATAAAAAAATTTATCATTTTTATATCAGTGTTTAAACAAGACTTTATACAATTTTGTATTTAAATTACAAAACCATCTATTATAATTTAATAAATAATTTAAGAAGTTTACTTAAAAATACTACCTATCCAAATCTTAATTATAAATATTAGGTCTTGTTTCAAGTTATGTCAACTAAAATACATGTTATTTCTATTTACATGTTCTCATAATTGATACATGAACATAAGAATACGTTGCAACATATGAAAGTGTAATTGTTGTAATATACATGGCAATATTAATAGATTTTAAATGACAGAATGATTGGGCTTAATTTTTATTAACTTATTTTTAAGTTTGTTTACTATTTTTGCTACATGAAAATTAAACACTGGGCATGAAATGATAAGATTTTAACTCCCAAAACTCAGACTTGAGAATTGAATGTTTCATAAATAAATGGCAGAGTCAAAGAGTAAAAAGAAAAGTGACTTTTAGATTTTAGAAATGGAAAATTTATTGAGTAAACGGACCACTTTTTGTCCTACCCGAAGTATATGAAATATTTCAGAGTAAGGACACACCAAACTCCTCGATTTGTAGTGATAAACATGCCAAATGTTGCCATTTGTCTTGAGTAATTTATATTAAAGTTAATGGGAACCAAGCATCTGAGAAAACCAACATTTGTCATTTTATATGAATGTCTGGCAAATTTTCATTATACCTAATCTTCATGCTGTTAGGTTATAGGATTTTTTTCTTTTCAATTTACTAGTTAGATAAATGAGGGAGGATTACCTCTACTGGAGATTTAACTGAGAATGATTTGGCTCCCTGATATTACTGAATAGCAGCCTGCAAGAAGCTAATGCTCTTCTAAAACCCATAGTAGTGAGAAATTATACCTATAAATTCAGTACAAAATATTATAAAAGGAATGAGTCCCTGATTATGAAGCTATATATGTATGTGCAACATAATACAAATAGAGGAAAAAAAAACATCTATTCAAGAATAATTTCTGCTCTATCTTCAGGTGATGTCTGATTCATATTTATGGTATATGAACCTTAATTTTGAAAGCTAAATAGGAACATGAAATGCACATTTTCAATATGAATTTCCCCAGCATGAATTTCACTAAAAGACATGAATCCATATCAGTTTTTCACTTTCAGAGCACTTACAGAATTGACTTGATTTTAGTTGAGGGCGATCTGTCAGAGGATCATCATCACCCAAACCATCATAACTTGAGAAGGAAATTCAAAATGGTAGACTGATAATCACTTAATTAAAAATAATTTTAATGTTCATTTTTTTTTTGAGAGAGAGACAGAGAACATGAGTGGGGGAGGAGCAGAGAGACAGAGATTGAGAGAGAGAGAGAGAGACAGGGAGTGAGAGACAGAGACAGAGACAGGGAGAGAGAGACAGAGACAGAATCCAAAGCAGGCTCCAGGTTTCAAGCTGTCAGCACAGAGCCCAATGCTGGGCTTGAACTCATGAATTGTGAGATCATGACCTGAGCCGAATTTGGAGTCAACCGACTGAGCCACACACACATCCCTTAATTTTTTTCTTTTTTTCTAAAACAAATTAATCATCACACCACTTCACTCCATAAAATGTCAGGGCTAATTTCTATGGCGTAGCTTATATAATGTTTTTTTTTTTTTTCAACAACAGCTGCAAAACTAAATCTCTAGACTCCACTTCAGACATACTGTATTAGGGAATCAGGAGGTACATCTCAGGGATTTATGTTTAACACCAGTGTTAAACTATGGAAGTTTAGGCTGCCTTCTACAACTCTATATTCTTTTTTCTAGAATTGCTGCCGAGTCTCTTATGAGATTTATTTGTACCTTCTCAGATTCTTTGGCCTTTATATCCTGCATGAGTTTAAGCCACAAGTCATTTGAGGTGTTCCTCATTACCTGACATCTTAGTGAAACTGGATGTAAAACCACAGTCTAAGGTTTCTAGAATTTTGACATCCTTCAAAAATGTTTGCTAATTTTTTAGAGGTCTTATAATTTCTAAGCTTTTCATTACCCTAGTCTAGTGATTCTCAATGGTTATCCCTGTCTCTTTTACATATCAGTTCTTCCCCATCTTCCACATGATTCATGACTTGATTCACCAAAACCCCTCACATCTCTACCACCACATATATGAATTTGTCACCATGTGCTGAGAGAGTTTGAGGACTCTGGGAATTGATCACATTTGATGCATCTTAACTTCCACTTTTTGTTTGCTTCTTTTCTCTTCTCCCTACCACAATTGTTACCCAAATGCCTCTGATATTCTTCTGTAGCTTTGGCACATTATAATAACACATCCTGAAAAGAAAGGAGAAGGTAGGGAATTATACCTTTTGACACAACTACTTTTCAAGATGTTGTTTCATGATATATAATTCTTCCTGAGAAATCCTTTTGCTAGCTATTAAGATGATTACATTTTATTGTGGCTATTTGCAAGTTAAACCACCATTACTAGGCTTTCTCCTATTAGAGTAAGCACAAAGTACTCAGAGAACATCAGAGACTCCTTAACAATTAGGGAAAAATATAAAAGCTAAATTTTAATTGTCTATATTATTTTACACTGCTATTATTGTGAATGAAAATGTTCAGGTCTTTATAGAAAGAAACCCATAGTATTTTCAAATGACTCCAGATTTCATTAATTCATTCAATAAGGGTTTCAAAATACTGAATATGTGCCAACTACCATTTAGGAGATCTGGCAACAACAACAACAACAACAACAGAGAGAAAAATGTGTGGAAGAAAGAAAAAGCAAAATAACAAACTCTATATTACATCCCGTGGTAATAAATACAAGGGAGAAAAATTAAGCTTACAAAGTCATAGGAAGAGATTAAATTACAAAAGGGATGAAGTTTTAAATAAGGCGGTCAGGAAAAGCCTCACCAGGTACTAGTTGAAGACAAGAGAACAATTCACTACTCCCACCACAGGCCTAGAAGCAATGAGAGTCTACTCTGGTGGAGGAAGAATATTGTGGAGAAATACTCCTTCCATGATGCAGGCAAACAGGAATGACTGAAATCTAAGGATGAGGTACAAAGACTAAATCACATTATTTAACATCTCGAATACTATCTTAATACAAGACAATAGTGTCCCACTATTCAACCATGAAAACTGTGATGCCTTGAAGGTAAAAATATAAGCAAGATAAACACAGCTCAACTACTTAGTAGATTAACACAGTGCTAAGTGACAAAAGAAGCTTATTTATTTCCAGAAGTAAATACTCCTGATTTCTCTGTCTTCTATTCCTCCTACGAAGTTGACTTTAATTGAGCAACAAACAAGCAAACAAAAACACAAAAAGCAAGAATACCTGAGGAGTACACTTAACCAGATGCAGATTATACAAATTTTTGAACTATCATACAGGAAATTTAAAATAACTATGAATATATGCTTAAAATTGTAATGGAAAAGATAAACAACATGGGTGAACAGTTGGGGGGGTTTCATTAGACAGAAAGAATATATAAGAAAGAGCTAAATAAAAATTCTGAAATAAAAAAAAACTGCAATGTAAGTAATGAAAAATCCCTTCAGTGTATTCACCAGTAGACTGAACAGAGATGAGGAAAGAATTGGAGGCTTAGAGATAGGTCAGTAAAAATTGATGAAAAATGAAACATGCAGAGAAAAAAAAAGTGACAAAAAAACAAAACAAGCAATACATACCACCATGGCAAAAACAGACCAGAGCATCCATAATGATAGGAAATTTTCATACACTCTGAAATTTGTATCATTGGAGTCCAAGAACGAGAAAAAAGACCAAAAAGAGCAGAAATAATATTGGAACAGAAAAAGGTGAGATTTTGCAAATGAATGAATGAATGAATGAATAAATAAATAAATAAATAATAAAAGACATCAAAGCATAGATTCAAGAAGCTGAGAATAATACAAGCAAGATGAATACTCCTCTCCCCCCAAAACTATAAATAGAAATTACAGTCAAACTGCTGAAAACAGATAAAGAGAAACAACTTTATAGGCAAGAGAAAGTTAAAGAGAAAAAATCATTTTACATACAAAAGAATAAGGATAAGAATTATAGCAGACTTCTTGTCAGAAACATTACAAGCCTTGGGGTGCCTGGGTTTCTTAATAGGTTAAACATCTGATTTTTGATTTTGGCTCAGGTCATGATCTTACAGTTCCGTGAGTTGGAGCCTTGCCCAAATTGGGCTCTATGCTGACAGTATGGAGCCTGCTTGGGATTATCTTTTTCTCCTCTCTCTCTGCCCCTCTCCCATGTTCATCCTCTCTCTCTCTCTCTCTTTCTCTCTCTCTCTCTCTCTCTCTCTCTCTCTCTCTCTCAAAAATAAGTAAATACACCAAAAAAACCTGCACAAACCTTAAGATAATGACATGGCATCTTTAATGTACCAAAAGGAAGGAAAAAATGTCAACCTAGAATTATATACTCAGCAAAAACATATTTTTAAAATGAAGGCCAAAAAAATTCTTCAGATAATAAAAATCTGAGAGAATTCATAGCCAGAATTCATATACCACAAGCACTTTTAAATAGACATTTTTCAGAAAAGGACTCTGATACCAGACAAAAATCTGAATCTATGCTGAAATGGAAAGGTCTGGAAATGAAAAAAATAGACATTATATTCTTGTGTTTATCCACTCTTAATGATAATTAGCTTTGGCTTATAACATGTAAAAGTAAAATGTATGGCCACAATAGTAAAAATGATTGGAGGGAGGAATTAAAAATAAATGTGCTTAGTTATAGTTTCTTTCTACCACTTTTGAAATATACCTAATTTTGTAGAAAAAGAAAAGTGACCCTAGTAGTTAAAATAATAAGCTGTACTGAAGGAATTGAGAAACCCTTAAACCTTAGTGACTTTGAACACAGTTTTATTTTTGTCAGATGAGAATTAGATAACTCTTCACAGGTGCTTGTCTTTCATGCTATGACTCAGTGACCCCTGTTGTTTCCACCTTGTGGTTCTGCCATCTCATCATGCGGTCAGAAAACAATTTTCCTTTTTCCTTTCTTCAAAAGTTATTAGTAATAATTTGAGAGTAAATGAAATTGCACACAATATTAAGAAATAAAAATTCAGGTATCTTTTCATCTACTGTCTTTTTTTTAAATTTTTTTAACGCTTATTTATTTTTGAGACAGAGAGAGACAGAGCATGAACGGGGGAGGGTTAGAGAGAGAGGGAGACACAGAATCTGAAACAGGCTCCAGGCTCTGAGCCATCAGCCCAGAGCCCGACGCGGGGCTCAAACTCACGGACCGCGAGATCATGACCTGAGCCCAAGTCGGATGTCTAACCGACTGAGCCACCCAGGTGCCCCTCATCTACTGTCTTTTGAAGGGAATGTATTTTATATACTTATCCATAGTATTCCAGATCTATCTCTTTTGTTTTATGTTCTTAAAACATAGATATTCTTTAGTGATTTTTTCTGTTCTAGATACCATAGATGATAATGCATGTTTCTGCATGGGTGTATTTTATAAATTTTATTTCTAAGAACTAGACGTGGTCAACTTGTACCATTCTTATCTGCATTTATTCACTATTAATCAAAATCTGAGCAGGTTATACTGATAAATATGATAACAAAACTGTAGAAATATCTAAAAGATAACTCTCTGGTTTACTACATTGGAAACAGTTTAGCATATCCCAAATAAGCTGATGTGGAAGGTTGGTTTAGTTCTAAACTTTGCAGGTAATTTTGGTGAAAGGTGCTGAATGTGAACTTTTTAAAAAAAGAAAAGACTTCCTTTGGTCATGTAGTAATTAGAAAAAAATTGAGAGAAAAGTAAAAACAATTTATTGTCAAAGTTGCATAACTTCAACTAGGGATGTCTCAACAGATGGTTGTTGATGGAATTAATAAAAATATGGTAATTGTAATTAAACATCACATAATAAATTTAGCTGTTTTCTCTCTCATTGATAGTTTTTAACCAATTCTAATGTTTTAAAAGATTTGTAATTTTCTTTATCACAGTTTAAAAAGAAAAGCCCAAGGGTGCCTAGGTGGCTCAGTTGGTTAAGGGTCTGACTTCAGCTCAGGTCATGATCTCATGGTTCCTGAGTTCGAGCTCCATGTTTGGATCTCTGCTGTCAGCGCAGAGCCCACTTTGGGTCCTCTCTCTCAATCTCTGTCTCTCTCAAAAATCAATAAGCATTTAAAAAAAAAGAAAGAAAAGAAATTTCCAGGCCTTTAGATGAAACTTGGAACTTAGTGACAGGGTCTTAATTTAAAGATTGCTTTCTGTGGGATTTTCATTTGCCACCCTGTGGATGTCTGGCAGAAGTAATGTTCATGAATTTATAATAACAGGGTAGAAGTCAGAAATCATTTTAATGGCAAAAAAATGTGTTTCACGGTCAGAAAATCTTCCTTTACCAAGCATACTACAATTTACAGTAATTTGACAATTAGTATATCTTTCGCTGGTATAGATTTCTTCACTAATTGTGCAGTTATATTTTCTAAGTGTCAGAAAAACCTAATACTACACTTTTTCAGGCAAACATTAAGATATTTTTTTCTGTTCCATGAATGAATGTGAAGGAGAACAAAAGGTGTTTATATTAAGCTCTTTTAAAACATAATAATGGCAATTATTATATGGTGTTTACTGATGGTCATCATGACTGTATGAGGGAACTTACTGCTTTAACGTTAATTATTTAATGCTTATTAACCACTCTTTGACTATGTATATGTATTTATTGTTTATCTGAAATGAAAATTTAATTGAGCTTACTATTTTTCCTTTTTTGGTTGATTTTGGCTAAATCTGGCAACCCTAATTGGGTAGGAAAACAAAAACTCCAAGAGGAAACAAGCTTTAAAGGTCAACTGCTAGATGCAAAATGAAAACAGTTCTAAATCTACTATAGTTCCTGAAATGCCTAAAGCACTTTAATCCTGATTGAGAACCAATAAAATAAATAAAAAAAGGAAAGGAAGGCAAGTTCCATCAAACGGTGACCCACAAAATCACTGGTCCATTTTTACTTTATTGATTTTCACTTTTCTCCAAGTAATATTAGTTAATTTGTGCTGTTTATTATTTTGCTCAGCAGTAACTCAGTCCTTTGTTCAGCATTAAACATGCCATACTCAGCTTGTGGCCCCACAGAGCTCTGTATACTTAGAGCTGGCCACAGATGTAGCTGGATTAAATGCCAGCAGTGGAAGACAGGTGCAGATTTATATTACATTTATGGACATAAGTTTAAGAGCCGGACTTTGAAACCAGATATCATAGTTCAGATCTTGACTCTGCCACTTCTTGTGTGTTACTTTAGGCAAGTTAGTTATCCTCTCTCTCTAGGATTCTTCATCTGTCAGCTATGGCTATTATTATATTAATCTAGAGTTTTGGTAAAGAGTAATGACTTAATGTATATAAAATACTCATAAAGGTTGAGGTAAACATCTGTATTTTTAGTTATTTATTATTTAATCATTTATTATTTAATTATTTTTCTGCTGTTGATGTTATTACTTATTTGGTATTATAAGCTACATTCTCTATAGAGACAAAACTGGTGAATATTAAATTAATTATGTAATACAGTTAATATAGCCACAGAATTAGTCATAACATATACTCCAGAAGATATTATATGTAATTAATTGTGTAATAAGTAGAAAGATATAAAATAATTAAATATGTGTCATTCAATAATTTTTGTTATTTTCTCAAATAGAGTTTCCAATAACTGCTTCAAAATAGAAGAATGATGTCAGAAATGCAAAAATTGTACCAACCAACCCCTACACCAGAATGTTGCTTGATCTTTTTTCTAGATTCTTAGCATTTCACACAAAGGTTTCCAACAGCTGGTCTGTCAATACATTTGCCTTCCAATTCAGTCTATTTCTTCTTAAAGGATATTTTGATCAAGTAGAAGTAAGAGAATTAAAATATTATGCAGGTGATACAAGTATCCTGCTGTGACACACACAGATAGAACTCATTTTGCATAGTTCGAATATGTGGGGATTTCAGTTACCATGGTTTAGTTAAATAACACCAGTCCCCTAACAACTCAGTTCAAATTTTAGTAATCGCAGTATATTAACTGTGAGGAATTGCATGAAGTACAAACTTGGCTGCTGCAGTCCACTAATCACTATGTAAATAAAATGCATTTCATGATCAATGACTAATCACTCACTCCTTTCCAAATGTGTCAGTGATTGGCCCTGACCATTTTACAAACAGGCATCAAAGCTTGTAATGTGTTGCCTTTTTGTCTCCCCTTGACAAACTCGTATGATGTTTTACAAAAATAGGTAATTGAAATATGGTAATTGAAATTGTCCAAAAAGTACATTTAAAAAAAAAGCAGTAACACTGGAAGGGAAATTTATACCAAACATAAATGAAGTTACAGGAGAAAGTGCCAATGATGGAAATACTGACATTGTCTCCATTTGAATGGACTCTAGATATACTGGAAGAATTAATGAAGGTAAACTTAACCAATGTAAATGAAGAAAGTGGTTCTGATGATAAGGAGGAAAATGCCAGCAAAAATGACACATTAAAAGAACATTCAGAGGGGCGCCTGGGTGGCTCAGTCAGTTGAGCGTCCGACTTCAGCTCAGGTCACGATCTCGCGGTCTGTGAGTTCGAGCCCCACGTTGGGCTCTGGGCTGATGGCTCAGAGCCTGGAGTCTGCTTCCGATTCTGTGTCTCCTTCTCTCTCTGCCCCTCCCCCGTTCATGCTCTGTCTCTCTCTCTGTCTCAAAAATAAATAAAAGTAAAAAAAAAATGTTAAAAAAAAAGAACATTCAGAGTTATTTTATATTGAAAGCTCAAAACATAAAATGTTGGAAATTAATCCAAACGTGGAAAAGAGTATGACAATTTTCCAAACAATAGAAATCATGCTTGCTTCATATAAATTATATCACAAGAAGAAGTCAAGCACTGTTCAAACTATTCTTTTCTTTTTTATATAGAAATATAACACTTCAATTCTCAGTGAATGAGTATGCAATGGCATTCACCTAATCTTTATCAAATTATATTGTATATGTAAAGATCAGTTTTACTGTTTTTTCACTTCCTTGTACACTTTTAATTGACATTAATAGTTTTAAATATTTTGACAATTTATTTGTTGTCATGGAGCGATTATAACCTTTCCCATTGACTATCAGATTTTCCTGTAAGATTCCAACAGGCATGGTCATTTCCATAGTCTCCCACTACATGGTTCTTAGGGATCCTGTAACCCTTCTGCTATACCAACGCTTGAGGAAAGAGTACCTGAGAAGACCACTTAACATCTAAGTAACTTTTTAACAAGAGCTCAAATTGAAACATTGGTAATTCTTATAAAATTATTATCATAGTTTGTAAAGTATTTTAAAGTGATATGAAACATTTCAAGAAATATATGGGAAAACTGAAGAAAAACCAAACGAGAGCTTAAGTAAAGTCTAACTTCCCAAAGGGAAGAAACTGAGATTAATATTTCTGTTTTCTATTTCAGTTATTCTAGTGTTCTTGTCTTTCGACTATTGTTTTTTGGTGGCCCCAAGTATTAGTTTTTTGGAAATAGTGGCTTATGAATCAAAGCAACTACCACACATTCCTCCTTTACTAATTGCATAAGGAAAATTCATAACACAGAAATATGTTTTTACAGAAAAATACATGTTGTTTTTAGTAGAATGAAATACTTATATTTAAGTTTTCATTGGTTGTAATATGTACCTAGTTTTATGTTTTAAGAAATAAACTCTGTGGTGCCTGGGTGGCTGAGGCAGTTAAGTGACCCTTGATTTCAGCTCTGGTCTTGATCCCACACTTTGTGGGACTGAACCCTGCTTTGGGCTCTGTGCTGACAGCATGGAGTCTGCTTGGGATTCTCTCTCTCCTCTCTCTATGCCACCCACCCCTTCCCACCTAGTGGTATCTCTCTTTCTCAAAATAAATGAATAGACAAACAAAAAAAAAAAGAAACTATGACACAAGGCTTTCTATTAAGAGAGTTTTTATTTGATATGTATTGTCTGGTCTTTATTGCTTTTATCATACTCTGCTATTTATAGAAAACATATAAGAAAGTTGAGACACATTTTAAGAATAAACCTAAGGAAAATTTATAATAAATAAATTTATTAAGAAGTTCTTAAAACGTCTTCACTATCCAAGTTTGATTCCTGTTGCTTGTTTTGGCTTAGAATAGTTGATGTGCATGTTTTCCACAAAATATAGTCCTTTGTTTCATCAAAAGCACTGGTGATGCAATATTAAAATAATCACTAAAAGAATTAAAGCCAGCCTTGAAACTATGTAGATATAGCTTAAATTTGGCTCCTACTTGGGAAATTTTAGAAAGTGTATGTAACTGCCTTCTTTCCCATCTTCCACATCATTTGGCTTCTTGGGATTAAAAAATTATTCTACTGTTCATGCATTTTTCTTCCAAGCCATTACTCTTTTTGTTTTTACTTTTCAGAGAATAATGATGTTCTCATCTTTTATTTCTACCACTCTTCATATAAATAATTTTTTTTGATAGAGAGCTTGAATAGTATCTTTGAAGAATAGTAACGTGAATTCAGAATTTGAGGTATTTAGCTAACCTGATTTCCAGTGATGAGTCTATCATGATTTTATAACAAATTTTGAAAGAAAATGTATATTTTCTGCTACTGTGAATATTTTGCTAATATTTTGTTGGTTTTATTATTTTGAAGCAAAAATAACTCATGAATATTGGGTTTTAAACTTTAAAGTTTTACAATTATTAAATTCTATAGAAAATTAAATGCTGTACTAAAATACCTTGAAGGAAGAATTGTGGGGGCATTTGTGGGGGGAAGTTTTCTTTAAAGCATGTTAATGATCTGATGCTAAGTCTAGATTATTGACGGGGACTTATTATTATTTAAGTAGAAAACTCAGAGAATTACTTTTGAGGCTCTTGTTTGCCAGGTGTAATTTCAAAAAAAAAAAAAACTTACTTAATTCTACTGGATACCATTATTAAGTCTTCTCTGAAACTCTATCAGTCAAAACCAATGAAAGTGGCATGTTCTCTTTGTAATACAGCCTTGGAAGCTCTGATCTTATGAACTGTCTATGTAGCAATCTTTCTGAACATTGGATGAACAATGAAAATAATGTTCAAGAGGTAATAATGATGAACACAGGTTTTTCAGAACTAATGTAGCTGTTTTGGCACAAAGAAAATGATTATTCTGATAATTTTCAAACTGCTGAATACAAAGGTATTTGCTCATGTTTAAAATTATTTTATTGCTGCAAATTACAAAAAGAGTTATACCAACACTCATAACAAAGAAATCAACAAATGTATTTGTGGAAGAAAAAAATTGAAATCTGGAAAAAATTGTAGGGCATCACTGTAAAAAAATTAATAAGGTGAAATGAATGTTATTAATATATTTTATTTTATCTCATATATACAAAATATTATCATTCCTACATGCAATCAATTTAAATTATTAATGAAGCATTTTACATGCTTTTCTGCTAAGATTTTTCTAATCTGGTGTGTAAAATATATCTCGATTTAGTTAAGCAATGTTTCAAGTGGTCAAGAGCCATGTGTGGCTAGGGGCTGCCATATTGGACAGCACAGTTAGATTTAGGGATTTATTCTTTTCTCAGTGTAAATAAATAAAATAGAGATAATCTCCTTTTTGGTATATATAGGGGAAAGGCCATACTCTTTTCTCACTCCCCCAATTCCTTTACACATGTGTGTAACCAACAGAACAGGTAATGCTTACTTTGGCATTTGGCCATGCATTAATCATAAGTATGCGCCACACATAAATATTTCTCCTTCATTGTAGCAATGGTAGAACAGTCGTTTGTATGAAGTATATGTCTGCATGCAGTTTGAGAAATTTCTTTTAAGAGTTGTGATCTGTGCAAATGCTTTGCTTTCAAGAAATTTCCACAAATTAAATGATTTAAATACAAATTATCACATTTAAATTTCATCTTACTTTTATTAAAAGGCAATGATAAATGGAAACGTATCAGCTTTACACACAAATAGACATGTGTTTGAATCCCAGAAATGACAATTATATGACCTTGAGTGTGTCACTTAGTTTTTTTTTTTCTGGGTCTGAGTTTTATGATTTACAAAATTTGATAAAAAATTGTGTTAAATAATTTTTCCAAGATCACTCATTGACAATAATCTCTGAAAGTAATCTTTGAACCTGTAAAGAGAAATCTGGTACATATAAATAGTTTAAAATGAATTAATTAGTAATGTTAGTAAACATTTCATCATATATCACCTGTTAGAACATGGTTTAGTGGCAAATTACCAATAAAATGCTATATATTTTCAGGCTAGGATAATAACAAGGGGAATAAGAATATTCAGAAAGACATCACAACAAAGGTCCTATTTGTGTCTTGGGGAAGATTAGTGAATATAGTGAATATAGTGTACCATCCAAATCACAGAAATGTTTGAATAAATACATTCAGACAGGAAATCACATGATGTCTTTAGGGAAAAAAAAAGATGACCGAGCTTTTGGGCAGCAGGAAGCCATAGAATGGAAGCCATATTGTGGGTATAAATGACAGATTACCTTTTTTAGATAGGTGGCAAGCCACTAATAATGCAAGAAGTCTTTAGGGGAGAAATCCTAGAAGTGATGTCCACATTATATCTAAAGTATCTGCTTTTGTGTTTGTTTTGCTTTTCTATGTTGAACATGATTGTTATTTGGAGTATTCATAGTTTACAGCATCAATTTCCTATCCCTGCTAGGGTCAGGGTTTAAAATCCGCTCAGGAATTACCAAAACTAAAAGTTTTATACATGGTAGCTCTAACAGTAATATTGTGAAGTAGATATTATTATCTTACTTAGTATATAAGGAAAATAAGGCATGGGGAGGTTTACAAATTCTCACAAATTCACACACTTCATTAAGTGATGAAGCCAGGAGGTAGGCTTTAGTCAATCTGATGGCAGAGCTACTTTATCCCATCCTGTCATATTAGATGTACCTCTATGTTTTGGATACTTGTTATGTTGATACTTTCTTCATAAAACTCATGTATTTCAATTCTTGCCTTGTTCTTAATAACTGCTCATAGACCAATTAAAAAGAAAACAGCATGATTCAAAGGATTATCTTATTTGACTCACTATTCAATTACAAAAGAGAGAAAAGTGATCTTTCTCATTTCTCTAGGAAATTAATTGCTTCAAAAAGAATATCCCATTTGTTTGCCTAACTCCCACAAAATGTTTAGGTTCTAATTATTTATTCCATGCTTGCTTAATATTCCCTCATTTTTTAAGAAACAGCATTTTTTTTTTTGTTAAGGAGAGAATTTTCAATGATCTAATCTTAAGTTATTTCTTCCAGCTGTTATATTCTTATACTCAAAATTTAAAATATAGCATTATCTTCTATATGCATTTTTAAATAAGATGACATTAAAATGTCAGAGTTGCACACATTGTGTAAAAGATTATATCTTGGTGCTTCTTTTCAGGATCTGTTTGTGCAGACCAGTTGACAAAAGATAAGTGGGATATGAGTAAAAAGTGAGAGATTTAGTATTCTAATAAATGATTACATTTTTTCTATTCAGACTCCAAAATAAAGAAAAAAAGAGTTTTGGGTGCTTGGCGAAATTGTCAACTGCATTTATTGTTTTATAGGCTAAAATCAAATGGTATTCACCATAGATACACATTTTGAATATAGTCATATAGTCATGTATATGTGCATAAATTGATTGGGACTGAAAAGAAAATAAAAATCATTATCTTATTCAGCATAATTAAAAGTGTGAGTCATTCTCTTCCTTCTGAAACTTGTTCTCCTCCTCTGTTCCCTATTTTAGTTATTTGCAAAATCCTCCTCCCAACCTTCATCTTAAAAGGTATAGAATTCTCTTATCATTGTATTCCTATATCCTTCAGCCTACATGGACTTTCATGTCTTCACACTATTTTTTTTTTGTGTTTACTCAACCCAGAATTTTACATTCCTTAATTCAGCTATTTGTATTCTCTGTTCCCTTCAGGAAATTGATCAGAAGATTCTGCCTCATGTTATCTTTCTTTACAATTTTACATAGCAATCATCTCTTCCTCTTTTGCAGATTGACATCGGTTTCTTTAAACATCCTTCACATTTTCTAACTTGTTTCATCTAATAATTTATTATATCTACCTGATATATCCCCTTCTATATTTTAAGATGCCTGAGAAAATTCAATGAGTAGCATGAAACTCTATTAATTTATTGAATATTTAAAAGCATCCTTCCAAAGTAGAATCTAAGTAGGAGTGAATTAGAAAGCTCTGGATGCTGCATTCACTTTGTTTTATTTTGTTTTTTGAAATAAAATTTACTATAACATCTCTAAATAGCTTCCATAACACAAAAATAATAAATGTTTGGACAAGCACGATTTAGTTTTGAATAATGCATATTTATCAGTATATTTCAGTTATATTTCATGTTACATACCCCGTGAGTCTCTAATTAATGAGATTATATTTGAAAAGATTCTTCTGGAGCCTACCCAAAGTCCTATCTTTGAGTATGTCTTTAATATTTAATTATTTCCTTAAGTTGAAATTTCTAATTAGACCAGCACCTGTTATTCTTATGCTTAAAAACACTTTCAAGACTAACAAATTGACAGGCTGAAATGGCAATGACTTATAAAATGGAAAAGCATTTTGGAAAAGCAAAATATCAACTTGTAAAGTACAATATAATGCATAAAAAGTTCAATGAGGACTATAGAAAATATTGGTTTGTGAACTTAAGTACAAGTAACAAATGAAGAAAACTCCTCTATCCTGCTGTACAAAAAAGAAAGAAAGAAAGAAACCCTGAGATAGAAATTTCCTATCTGTTATAAATTTAAACCCCCAGTTGCCTAAAATACAAAACAATAATAAGAGAACACTGTAACAACTCTATTGTATATTTTTCATCCTTTTCTTTTCTAAAACAGCATTTGAAGTTCTATTCCCCAGGCAGGGGATGTAAGGAAATTCTCAGCTTCCTGTCAGATGTGCTATCCTGGAGCAAGGCCTCAGGAAAGGACAGTTCTTCCCTAGGTCCTAGTGGTGTCCTTTCAGAAATACAGCACAAAGGCTGGACCTCTGTAGGGGTAGGCCGCATCTGCTGGTATCTTTCTTGAATGCTTTAAGGTGGTAGTAAAACACAATAAAATATTTGTATTGTTTTGGTTTGTTTGTAGTTGTAAATAGTGCATATAATTGAAAATATAGATAGCACAACAAAGTTAGCTAGAGTTGAGCTAGTTCGAGTATTATTCTCTAAGAGGAAATGAAAAATGAACACCATAATTTCAGCTATATGATGAGTAAAGTCTGAGGACCTAAAGTATAAATAGTGACTATATTGATAATATTATCATATAATTGAAATCTGCTTAAAGAGTGGAACTTAAATATTCTCACATACACAAAAATATAAAAATATGTGAAATGATGGATGTATTAATTCATGATGTGTACATATATAAATCATCACGATGTACAGTTATAATACTTAAAAAATCTTACAATTTCATTTGCCAACTATACCTCAGTAACACTGAAAAAGTGCTGTATTTCAACAATATAATTATTTTATTATTTTTCTTTTAAATTTTAATCACTGAGTATATATGATTTTTTAAGTTATGCAGGTGTTTTAATACAAGATATTTTAATAATACATAAACTGAAAACAGGAAAAATAGCTTTAAAGGCACCCAATCATCCTTGTAAAGAGTGAAAATATGGAAAAAATGACATGCTTATAATTTGAAATATATTTTGCACAGCAAAGTTCCTAATTGCCCCTACTCAGGCAATCATAGCATCATTTCAGAGGGTAGTGTCTCTACTGTTTCAACGAAAATGTGGTTTGTGGACCAGGACCATTGATATTACTGGGAATGTGTAACAAATTCAGAATCTCAGGTCTCATTCCAAACCTAGTGAATGACTGTCTGAATTTTCACAAGAATCCCCAGTGGTCATATTCTGATTAAAATTTGAGAAGTTTTAGGTATGTGAATGTGGATAGGACAGGAGAAACATTACAAGATCCCTTGCTGACCAATCTAAAAGAATTAAAGTGTCCTGGATCCTATGCCAAATGTAAATAGAAATGAACCAAGACTAGGGAATTCGCTGAACACGAAGAACAGAAAGATCACAAAGGTTATCTAATAAAATGTTGATAGGAACCAGCTTATATCAACTGCTGTGAAAATCCCTGTTGTCTTCCAGAGGCAGGAGTGGACCAGCTGCTGAATTTGTATTTTTCCATCATTTTCATTGAGAGAATTTTTCTGAATTTTGTGGGTATACTTTTCTGAGAGACATCATATCAGACCCCAAATAATACATGATGGTTTCCTTGAGCCAGTGATCCCCAAACAAGTAAGAGCCAGTCTTTTGGAATTAGTTCAGGGGAGAGGACCTGCCATCTCATCTGCTTATTTTACATCAGAAAGTACAAAGTATTTTGCTCTAATCACGTCCAACTCGAAATAAGATGTAAAGAAGGAGATAAAATGCTTATGTAAAGAAGGAGATAAAATGCTTTGTCATCTATTTGACGATTCCACCTTAAATAAAAGAGTGGTAAGTGTTCCTTGCTGTTAAGTGTAATGCAAATCTTGAATTAGTCTGAATCAACATTGAATGGAAGAAAAACTGAATAAATAAATGAGCAGTTAAGTTAAACAACCGATTTATTAGAAAGGATTTGAATAAAAAGTTCTTGTTGCAGGGGCAATTATTAGGAATTAGGAATTCATTGTTAGATTTCTTAGAAAGCCAAAGCTAGGAAAAGTATGGGTCTAGTGAAAAAAAACTGGTGATGACAAAGTGAAATCAAAGTCCCCGATACATCAATTCTAGTGCATATATATTGTCACCTCTTTGACCAACTTCACACTTACTTGAAATGTGTGTGCTATGAGTCAAGTGCCAGTTGTAACCATACTTCTAGAGTGAACCATGTGGTGGTTGAATTCAGAAATCTTATAATCAGTATTCAACTGTTTGAGTGCACTCTGATTTAAGCCAACACCTAAGAACACTTAATATTCTAACATATTTACAGTTTAAAAATATTTTATACATGAAATGATAGCAAACATTTTCCTAATGAAGACATATGTAAAAATGGGAAATATCAATAAATCTTTGTTGTACACAAAAGTACTACATATGTAATTTTATAATTATATATTATGTATCATATTGCATTCTTATTATCATGCAAAACTTAATGTTATTTTTATTATTTGATATTAAAGTGATACTTACACATTATCATACCTATCTGCTCCCTTAACTCTGTTCTTTGTATGATCCATCCTAGAACCTATGACATCATAGCATAATCTGTATGCTTAGCCTGAACCAAAACGTGTACATCAGTTTTTGTAATAGGTGAAGAAAGATGAGAGCAACAAATATATATATCAGTGGTTTGGCATGGCTAAATTGATGCTCTGGTTTTAATATCCCCGTAATTATATTTGGTTCCTTTTCTCTAATTTGTCAATGTGTAGTTTATTGTCAATGTGTTCTTCCATATTTCATATTCTGGTTATTAGGTTTCTCCTTCCACTTCCTTGGCTTTGAGTTCTCCCTGTAACTGGGTCTCCTTCTGTAAAATTTTACTATGATACATACCTCCCGTAGATCCCCTTGATACCAGGTGGCTTGAGTAGAAATAATAAAAATAGTAACAAATTTTTTATGTATGTATATATATTTACGTGCATGTGTATATATATATATATATATATGTGTGTGTGTGTGTGTGTGCATGTGTGTGTGTTCTATATTAGAGATTTTGTACAATACCCATAACAACACAGTGCTATATGTATTGTTATATCTGTTTTATACATTTTGTAATTGAAGAATCTGTGTCTTAAAGGACATAGGTGAATTCACAGTTAGACAGTTGGGAAGGAAATCTTCTCAGCAATTTTACTCACAGCTTTATTTACTGTCAGAGCCTATACCCTGTGCTATTAGCATCATGCACACTAATTCACAACTAACCTGCACTGTTTGATTTGTCTCTACAACCAGATCAGTGATAGCAAAGAGTTTTTTACTTTAGCACCAACCCTGGGTCAGCTGATAGAAACTAACTAGAATTCTGAATCAGAAAGATTTTAACTTTTTGTTGTTGTTGTTACTTTTCACTTTGAGAAAACTGTAGATACATAAGCAATGTAAGAAAAATACAGAGAAAAGCATTGTACTTTTTACCCAATTTCTCCCAATGGTAACATCTTATGGAACTGAATAATAAATATATCATAATCAGGAATCTGGCACTGACATAATCCACCACCTTTTTCAGATTTCATCAGTTTTATGTGTGTGTGTGTATGTGTGTGTGTGTGTGTGTGTGTGTGTGTGTGTGTGTGTGTATTTAGTTCCATGTGTAGATTCAACCTACCATTATCCAAGGATCTCTTGTGTTATCCTTTAAAAATTTTTTTTCAACGTTTATTTATTTTTGGGACAGAGAGAGACAGAGCATGAACGGGGGAGGGGCAGAGAGAGAGGGAGACACAGAATCAGAAGCAGGCTCCAGGCTCTGAGCCATCAGCCCAGAGCCTGACGCGGGGCTCGAACTCACAGACCGTGAGATAGTGACCTGGCTGAAGTCGGACGCCCAACCGACTGCACCACCCAGGCGCCCCTCCTTTTATAGCCACAGCTCCATCCTTCCTTTCCTACCTTCTTAATCCCTAAGAACCACTAATCTTTTTCCCATCTCCATAATTTTGTCATTTCATGAATGTTATTTAAATGAAATCTTCTGAGGTTAGCTTTTTCACTCATAATTACTTTGAGATATATCCAAGTTGTTATATGCATCAAGAGCTTATTCTTTTTTATTATTGAGTAACATTTCATGGTGTGGATGTGCTGTAGTTTAATTATACTCCTGTTGAAATTCATTTGGGTTATTGCCAGTTTTGGGTTATGATGAATAAAAGCAGCTGTAAACATTCTTCTTCAGATTCTTGTGTGATTGGAAGTTTTCATTTTTCTGGGATAAGTGTTCAAGACTCTAATTGTTTGATCATATTGTAAGCCCATGTTCAGTTTAGTTGTATGAGAAACCACCAGAGTCTTTTCCAGAGGCTGTAATTTTCATTCCTGCCAGTAAGATGTAAGTGACCTGGATTCTTTGCATTCTTGACAACATTTGCCAAATGTTATCACTTTTTTAAGAATTTTAATCATTCTGATGGGTGATTAGTGATGTCTTGTGTTTTTAATATGTTTTTCCCTAATGGCTAATGGTGCTGAAACCTTTTCACACATCTGTTCCTATCTTTTGCCGATTTTCTAATTTTTTACTTATTTTTTTATTTTCTAATTTTTTAAAATGTTTATCGATTTTACTTTTGAGAGAGAGAGAAAGAGAGAGCGCACAAGTGGGTGGGGGGCAGAGAGAGAGGGAGACACTGAATCTTAAGTAGGCTACAGGCTCTAAGCTGTCAGTGTCGAACCTGACGTGGGTCTGAATTCACGAACCATGAGATCATGACCTTAGCCAAAGTTGGAAGCTTAACTGACTGAGTGACTCAGGCATCCCCACTTTTTCTTTAATTCATAAGATTTTACATATTCTAGATATAAGTCTGTTGTCATATATGTGATTTGCAAATATTGTGTTTTTTTTCAGCCTAAGAGGTAGCAGGATTTAAATGTTTTGTTTGGTTTCTATGATAGAGTCTCAGAGTTTAGTGATATGTACAAAAAAAAGAGGAAAAATACTCTAAAAACCTTAGTTTTCTACATACACGTTTACCATTCCTATCCTTGACATCAAACGCAGTGCAGACTTAGATAATTGTGCACATACACTACCTTCTCTCCTTCCCATCTCTCTCATTCTGTTCAATTAGAACAACACATACAAATCTTTCTTGTAATAAGTACACAAATAACAGCCTTGACAGAAAAGACATCGTTCTAATCAGATAATCTTGAACTTAACTCTTGGAAAGTTCTCCAAAATTTTGTCAAATTAAATGTTTTAATAAAAAAATACATTGAACCATTTATCCAGATGTTACTGATATAAATAACTCAAAATAATTTATAAGTGGTTAAGTTTATCCAAACTTATAAAACACATATATATACTACCACCAAGTGTCAGTGCTCATTTATATGCTCATGGTATATTTCTGCCTGTTCTTATAATAGAAGCATATTTGGGCTAATTTTTTTAATACTTAAAATTCATTTTGAGAAGTTAATTTGTGTGTGTGTGTTGAGCAGCATGACAAAAGACATTCCAATACGTTATCCCTTCTTTCTCAGCTTAAGTCAAAATTATTCTTAAACAAGAGACTGAGTTGATTGATGATTTAATGTTAACTTTTTCAGAGTGGTTCAGTTATATTGCTTCTAGAAAGAGAGTCCCTACTATATGTGGTATGTGACAGGGATTTTCTAAAGTTGGTCCCTGATAGATAGCGGGCATGTAAAACAAGTTTTCCCATAGACAGCCTAACCATTAGGATAATCTTAAATATTTGCTTCAACCCTGATTTAAAAAATCTGGTCATATATACATTCAACATTGATTGATGACTACATATGCTATATAGTAATGAGCCTACACATTAATTTTCTGGACATATACAGTCTTGTCTTCCACAGGCAAAACTAGTTAGTAAAATGCTCATTTAGAGTGAATAGAGTGAGGACAATGTTTGTTGAACACTTTTGCTCTCTATTCTCCTTTTTTTTCTTTTCTACTTAACAGATATTATGTACCTCAAATACTATCTTTTGCTGGCATAAAAGAAGTCACAAACTTTAAATAGGAAGTGGTTCTGAGATTGATTTTAAAAGGCCCCTGATTTTTTGTTAGTCCTCTCTCTTTCTCCACAATTGCCTCCAGATCAAGTATCTACCTATTAGTTCAACCTGGATAACAGGGTAGGTGATCAAGTCTTGTATCTAGATAATACATTCTAGTGTAGGCCTTTCAATCTGGTTATATACAATTTATTTTGTAGGTGTGAAGACAGACATCATGGCCCAATACAAAGGAAGTCTTACTTAAGTTTCTGAATGATAAATTATACAATCTTGCCCAAAGATTTCACTCCAGTTAAAATGAAAGTCAATTCCTTAAAAATAAACACATGTGGATTACTGATGTTTTCTTAAAGGAAGTATAGTGGGTTTTGTTTTAAAAATTTTTTATGTTCTTATAAAGAAGATAAAAAATAAATGAGAAATAATTATAGAAACATTCCTCTTTAGGTTTAAATGTGTAGAATGTAGGCATTATAATGTGGTTATCTCTTCAATATGGAATACATAACACTTCCACTCTTATTTATTTCATTAATATTTGAATTTTACAGAAAATGTAAAATTACTTTTTAATTGGATATTCCAGTAAATGTGAATAAAAAAGGACATAAAGTAGATATTTTAGAAGATGCCCATGAATTACACAAATTTGGCAGACTATGAAAAGGACAAATTGGTGTGGAAAGTTTCCCAAGAAGACTTAATCCATAGGTCATTCTTAAAGTACACAGGCTTTTAAGGGCAGATTCATGTTAGAAGATTTACTCATCTGGAAGACAATTTAAATTACAGGACAAGTATATTACTCCAAAGAGGTGTTTTATTCATTTTAGATGGCAGGAGATGGGTTTAATGAAATCGTGCTCTCTTAACTGGTTTACTGGCAGATTAAATGCAACATTCTTCACTTCATAATGTTTGATATAACTATCAAGATAATAGTTGCAAAATATTTTTACAAATGCCTGTGTGGTATACCTACAGACACCTTGCATAAGAAGACCACTGTAAATCACCTCTAAATGACTACAGGTTAGATTTCCATCTTCTTAAACCCTCTGGATGACAGCAAAACACACAAGTGTATGAAGTGTGAACAATGCAAAGAAACTACAAGAACCTCCTAAATTAAAGCAGACCATCCACCTCCATTCTGAGCTGTATTTGGCCTATAAATCTTAAAAATCTGGGTTATCTATTTTTCTAGTTTACTGCAGATTAGAAGTTACAGTTGGATTAGAAGCAACAAATTAGACGTGGGAGGCAGTAGTGAGGGGTGTTGGTTAAAGGCATTCTGACAGCATTGAGAAGTTACAGCTGACAGCCTGACATTGAGGAATACAGAAACTCCCAAGCATATGCAGAAATGTGCTGTGTGTTTTAGCAGAGAACAAGAATGGAGATACATAATGATGATGATGAGTCATCAAGAAAAAGACTACATAATGTGCTGTGTCCTCTGTTGAGGAAGGAAGTGAAATGTACTTTCTGCCTTTTGGAAGAATTTCTATCAAAAAAAAAGTTAAAATAAATCATTGGCACCTGATGGGACAAAGTTTGTTCATTTAGAATATTCACTTACATAAAATGTTTCATGATAAAAATTCCTTCTAATCTTCCTGCTTCTCCTAGAATTTTATTCTGAACAAGTTGAAATTATAAAAATATACAAGTCATAATCTACTAAAAATTTGAATATGAATTCAAGTTCCATCCCTTAAAGTGTGTGACTTTGGGCAATGAAGTCTCTTTGAGGTTGAGCGTTCACATCTGTTAACTCTAGTTTTTACTTGCATCATTAGTTTTCAGTGCAGGTCAAACACGAGTAGGTGAAAGGAAATCAGATTGACTGATTATATGATAAAGGAGTTATTCACTGGTATACATGGCAGGCTTCCTCCTTTGATGGTTAGGAGGGTTTGAGATTCTGGAGTAATATTTTTAAAAGATCAAAGTCTAACAGGCTTTCTGATTTTAAGGAGATTTTTTATTTTTTATTTTTATTTTTAAGGTAATTTGTACAAGGTACTTACCTGAATACCATGTAATGTAAAGCATGCATTGGACTCTAGGTTAGATGTCCATCAACTTAAACCTTCTGGAGGGCAGTGGGAAATGTGAAAGTGTATGAAGCATTGGAATAACTTAAATGGAACCACAGAACACTGCAGTTAAGAGGCTCTCACTCTGAGCTCTATTTGCACTGTTAAATCTTAAAAAGTTAGATTCTCCATTTTTCCATTTTATTGCAGATTAGAAGCAACAAATGATGTGGGGGGAGTTAGGAAGAAGTGGTGGTAAAATGTGTTCTGACAGCACTGAGAAATTAAAGCTGACAGCTTGGCACTGAGCAGTACAGAAACTGCCTCAAACTCACACCTTACCATTTGGTGGAGACAAAAAAGGATTAGAACATCAGATTTCCCAAAGATACCCCCAATCCATCTTGTTTTTTCACCCTAACTTCCTAGTGAGATTTATTGTTGTTTGACCTTGAGCTATTCTATTGGAGGTGGGGCAATGCATAAAGACTGGCTCTTCCTTCTCTTTGCTTCATACAGAAGCAAGTTGATGGCGATTAGAAGTTGATTTGTTTACATACAGACCATGGAAAAGAGAATTCAGTGACCCATATGCAAAGGCCAGTCATACCAGCTTTGAGTGAGAAAGCTGGGAGAATAGCAGAATGTTCTAAAATGTGTCTGAAACATATAACTATAGACTTCATAAGTAACAAGGAAGAAGGTACTTAAGTGATACTCACTGAGTGTGGGAGCTTATAATCATTGTTACCATTTATTTTGTGTTTCCCATTTTGGAGGGGAGTGTATTTTTCTTTTTAAAACATTAATTAAAAATGATGGTAAGTTAAGTATGAGTATCTAAGTGTAATGAGATGCTAAAGAGAAGATTTACATTCTACATTCTCATTTAACTGTTATCTGCTCTCTTCAATAGATCTGTGTGCAATGAAACACTTTACAGTCTGTGCTGTCCATTAGTAGCCATTAGCCACATGTAACTACTAAGCATTTCAAATGTGGCTAATTTGATCAAGGAACCAATTTTAAATTTTATTTAATCTGTTATTTAAATTTAAATTAAGTGGGCAAATGTAGTTTGTGGTTATAGTCTTGGCCTATATTAGCCATGATATATATATATATATATATATATATATATATATATATATATATATTTAACGTTTATTTGTTTTTGAGACAGAGAGAGACAGAGCATGAACGGGGGAGGGTCAGAGAGAGGGAGACACAGAATCTGAAACAGGCTCCAGGCTCTGAGCTGTCAGCACAGAGCCCGATGCGGGGCTCGAACTCACGGACAGCAAGATCATGACCTGAGCCGAAGTCGGCCGCTTAACCAACTGAGCCACCCAGGCGCCCCGATATATTTTTTTAAATATCAAAACAGTTCAAAGGAATAGAAAGATTATAAAATCTAAAAATAATGTTTAAACAGTCTTTTTTGCTTAGATTTACTCAATGTAAAGAACTCACAAAAATCTCAGAGGTTCTTCATTGCCGCAAATATAATAAAAGTGGCATCAAATGCTGCAAAAGTTGTCCTCTAATGGCTATGAAACTAAATGATATTATCAGGGCAACAGAAGAGTCACTGAGGTATCAATTGTTGACGATTACACAAACAGGAGACCCATCAGGGGATTTAGAAGGAAATACTCACTTCTTGAGAAGAAGGCAGTGCAGAAAAACTTTTAGAGAATAAGTGATCTCAGGAAATACTGACTTTAATAATAATCTCTATAATACAGGCAGTATAGCTGATGATGAAATGATGATAAAAAGTTCCTTTCAGAAGCAAAACCATAGGATCACATTCCATTAGTCCTCATAGAATAAAATAGAGCAGAAAAATTGATATCTAATTAATTATTTTTAAAGAATGATTTTTTTCATGAAGAAAACTACAGGCAAACATTAAATCTAATATGTTATTTATATTACACATTTATTATAAATATATAAATCTATATTCTTGTTAAATGTATAGAATTACTTTTTAATTTTTTATAATCTGCTTTATTCACTGACATTAAAATACTATAATTGTGATAATTTGAAGATAACTTCAAAGGTAATTCTTTTAGTACTAATAAAATCACATTGTATTAAGGCCATGAAACTCTTAATACATGTAATGCATTGATAGTAAGCTAGGAGAGGTTGTGACTGATTCTAATGATATATCATGTCTTAGACTGAGAGGAAAAGCATTTTTCTTACTCAGAATATGTTCTCACTCCCGTCTGTCTCCTCATTTTCAAAACTGGCTTACTTAATGAATAACACACATCACACTTATTTTCAAGGAACATGCGCACAAGACTAATAATACAGTTTAGTAGTACATGTTTAATCAAGGTAAAATTTATTTTTTAATGGTAACTCCATTGTATTAGGTTATAGAGTCAGCTTAATTAAACTGATTGAGTTTACTTTGATTTTTTGTTGGTTCTAATTAATTAAAATCTATTCTTTGTGTTTCTAAGCATACATAAGGAAGTCAAAGTCTCTAATTATAAAAATAATTACTAAAAGTAGAATGAGAAGACATTGATTATACTTACTGCCTTATATTTGATTATTGTATGTAATGGATATGGTAAAAAAAATAAATGACCTTTAGGAAGGAAACATTTTATTTTTAGCCTTAATTTCTGAAAGGGGAACATATTTTAAAGGGATAAAAACATTTTTGAACCTGGACTTTAATGATAAGATACCCAGAGAAGTATTTCTTGCTCAGGGGTGTTGGTGGATGGTGGTATATAAAGCTCTTGTATGCCATAGAACACAGTTCTGTTCTCCACAGGTGGAAAAGCTTAACTCCCTGAAGTAGCCTTTCCTTTTTGGAGTACTAAGTTCTTTAAAGAACATTTCACCATATTTCCAAAGTGCATGATCTATATTCATCTTTCCCTCATGTTTAGTTTAAGCAAACCATTGCTAAAAAGGAAAAAATATTTTTACTCTAAATACCATCAACCTGATAAAATAAAATATCTTAACACACAAAACAACATTGAAGCATGAAATCATATATATAAAGAATGGCTAGTGTTTTTTCTAGATTTTCTCACTAGGCAATGTCTTTAGAATTCTTGGAGTCTTTTTGTATCAGGCATTGAATGATGTTACATCTACTGACATTAAATGAGCAATAATTGATTGCCTACACTGCCCACGCATTCCTGATAGCAGCTCTGAATGTGTCAATGAAGAAATCATGGTGTCACTCCACCAAGATTTGGGAATGTAGCAGATGCCATTGGCATGTAAATAATCAAATGTTACATCAGCTGGTATAAAATTGATGCCATCATAAAAGTAAGGCCAAAATAGTGTTTGAGCATGTTAATATAGAGTAAGTGATGATCAGTTTCATTTAGAGAAAATGATTAAGCCCAAAAAGAAATAGAACTTCCAGCATGAATATTAAAGATGTGTATAATTCTGAGGACAAAGTAAAAAAAAAATCTCAGGCTGAGGGAAAGAATGATTCTTGGATGCCTACACAGTCATCGATTTTAGTAGAAAATGGAAAACCCGGGGTGGGGGTGTGCATGGGAATTTACATTGGAAAATGACTTTGAAAGGTAGAGTGGAAGACCCAATTATAGGTAACATAGTATAATAAGGATTTTTTTTTTCCAAACAGAAAAGAATCAGTGATTTACACTGTACTTTTAAGTTAATTGATTTCTGGAGCACCTGGTTGGCTCAATAGGCTAAGCTTCTGACTCTTGATTTTGACTCAGGTCATGATCTCATGGCTAGGAGATCAAGCCCAACATAGGGCTCTGTGCTGGATGTGGAGCCTGCTTAAGATCCTCTCTCCCCCTCTCCTTCTGCTTCTCCCCACTCATGCTCTCTCTTTCTCAAAAAATTATTTATTTGTCTATTTATTTAACTGATTTTGATGGAAAAGATGGTTGGAAAACAAGAACATTCATAGAGGGTAGTCTGTTAGGAGGTTTATTACAATAGGCAATACAAGGGGCATCTGGGTGGCTCAGTCGGATGGGTGTCAAACTTCAGCTCAGGTTATGATCTCAACGTCTGTGGGTTCTAGCTCCATGTCAGGTTCAGCTCAGAGCCTGGAGCCTGCTTCTGATTCTGTGTCAACCTCTCTCTCTCTCTGTCCCTCCCCCACCCATACTCTGTCCCTTTCTGTCTCTCAAAAAGAAATAAACACTAAAAAAAAAAATAAATAAATAGGCAAGACAAGATGAGATCTTGAACTCATTTAGTGTCAGTGAGGTTGCACAGAAGATGTATCCAAATAACACACATTAGAAATTTGAGGAAACAAACAATGCTGAGTCATTGGAAATACATGAGGCCCTCAACACTAGCAATAACAACAAAAATAAATGATTATTGATCAGAAGGTCAATAAAAAGTAAAACAAATTGTTCTTCCTTTATATTTTTAAACTATAATATGCATGAAGTGAGGTAAAGTATGAATAACCTTTGCTTCAAATATATTTTGTTTTATTTTTTAAAGCTTTATTGAGATATAGTTGATACACAAAAAGCCGTGTATATTTAAGATGTAAATATTTTCACTTTTATTTTTAGAAAAAAGTTAGAAGGGACAAGGAGATCTAAGAGAAGTTTGAGGAAAAAATTGGCTCCATTTATTTAAAATTTCAACTCATCTCCAGATAATGGTATTATAATTAAAATTCTGGTTTTATCATTTTAATATTTTATTGTGTTGTTCCAGAAAACTAAATATGAAATTGTTCATTTTCTGAGATAGATGAATTTGAACATGAAATATATAAAGAATTGCAATTGCTTTTGTGTTTTATATTGTCTCCAAATAAAGTATTACATAATTTTTTAATCCTGTAATTCTTGTGTTACGGATAATGTCTTATAGTACTTTTATTCTAGACAGGCCATCTTTCTTTGAATAAGAAAAAAAATACATCATATAGGAAAACCCCAACCAAGGAAATTATAAAATAAATGATCTTCTGTATGTGATTTAGCAATTTTACGTTGTTTTTCCACTCCTAGTTTTGATGATTTATTTCTTTTTGTCTACATTTTTCTTTGATTCAAATTTTGCTTTTCTTCCTTTTCTATATGTATAATATATTATTAAATGATCTCCTGGAATATTCAAGTTATAAGTTAAACAGTTTTAAAAGATCATCGTTCTTTTTTTTTTTTTTCCAGGTGCCCAAAGTCTAGGAAAGCAGCCTGTTATGAGTTTCTTCCCACAGTGAGTTTTATGTATTTCATTACCCTTATGGGAAAAATTTTCCATTGGTCAGTGGCAAATTAGATGAGCAATTTCCATTATTTTTAATGGGTACTGTGGCATGGTTGCATTCATATTGAACAAAAATTTACCCCTTATAATGAGGAAATGCTACAGGGAAAGAAGATGGGATTGATATATTTAATTTTCCTCTTGCAATTGAATAAGCATAATCAAAACTTTTAAAAGGCTTGATTAATCAAATGAAAAATGAAATTTATAAATTAAAAGTACTGATGTGTTCATTTATCAATTATATGAACTGTTTACTCAATTTTGAAGAACTTGTTTCACATTACTATAATGAACAACGGAAAAAAACGAAGGCAGTCTGTTTTATAACAAGACTGATACAGGCCAGAATAAACTATAAAACTCTGAGTTTTATAATCTTGTCAATGAACTTATTTTCTTAGTGCCTTGTGATTCTCAAAACACATATCTCTTGTTTTTGCTTAGGAAAAAGATGCCAACTAAAAATAATTATCATTTAGAGAATAATACAAAAGCTGGTACAGCAATCAAAATGAAATACAATTTAATATTTTCAGTTGATTACTTTTCCCTACCACATGAAGGATAGTTATTAATAATATTATTTATAATATGCTTGCCTTATTTTGATAGTGTTTTTAGTCTTATAACAATAATCTCAATAAGTAAGAGATTCGTTTCTTTAGACTTGCAAACTATGTCTAGTTATGATACCTGATCTATCCCTATTTAGTCCTCACCCTATCCTTCCTGCCCCTTCAAGGTGAGCATAGTTTACTAGAAATCCTCCCTCATGGCAGACCTTAAACTACATCCTTCCTTTCCTCAGCTATTTCAAACTGATTCAAGCTCTACTGAGCTTATTAGCCTCTTCTTTCTTGACTTCTTTGCCTCTTTCATACTACAGCTTAAAAACCATAAATGTCTCAAGTGAAAAACTGGTGCAAATTGTCAGGTTGTCTTTAGTATTTTTACTTTTGCTCCAAAATTTTGACCCCAAAACCTATGGTGGTGTTGTAAGTGTGAACTTTAAATTTTGTCTGGTCAGATTCAAGACATGATTAAAGTCTCCTACTCTGGCTCTGGCTCTGACTGGCTTCACAGCCTCCATCCAGCTCAGAGAATTTAGGACTTGGGAAAGCCTCTTGCAACCTGTGGATCTTACCTCAGTGAACTTTCCAGATTTTTTTCCTCAGAATATTGGAAAATATTCTTGCAGGTGCTATCTATTTACTATAGCAGACTCTCCTTTTCATTATCTTTTGTTGTTTTCTTGTCACAAGATTGATATGGTAAAAGCTTCTCTATCATAGCCATAATCCCTGGGGTTTTGACATCAGCAATTAGTTAGATAGTTGGTGGCATTTGCTGATATGTGACATACTTATGCAGGAGCCCATATGAGGTCATAAATAAATAATTTTATTTGGGGTATGCAAATTTTGAAATGCCTTTTACACAGTGGAGATCATTACTGACCAATTTTATGTATCAGTCTGGTTCATTCTTTAAGTTTAATAAAGTGTTCATATATGCCAGATACTCTTCTTATGGCAATATGCAATGATAAAGACACATTCACTTTAAAGACATTAGAATACATTAAAAGACATTAACTCCATGTCTTCCAAAGCATGTTTTCAAAAATTTTACATGACATATAATAGAGATCTATAATGTGGAATTTTTGTTAGAGTTTATAATTTTCTTACAGAATATTAGTTATGAATATTTCTTCATTAAATGTTGACTTTAGGCTTCATAGAACTTTTTGTTTCTCTGAAATATATTTAGGGGTGTCTGGGTGGCTCAGTCCGTTAAGCCTCTGACTCGTGATTTCGGCTCAGGTCTTGATCTCAACAGTTTTTGAGTTCCAGCCCTGTGTTGGGGCTGATGGTTTAGAACCTGCTTGGGATTTTCTCTTTATCCCTCTTTCTCTGGCCCTCTCCCGCTTGTGCTCTCTCTCTCTTTCTCTCTCAAATAAATACAAAATACATATATTTAATATTATATAGTTAGGATCAGAACTGTTTAAAGGCCATGTCAAAAAATTTCCATGAAAAAATATTGATATACCAACTGAGGCCAAGATGTGTTTGCTGTTCAGTTGTACCTCTCCTGCATACCATGCCCTGCACAGCACAGAGTATGGGCTCTGCAATAACACTGAGTGAAATTTAGTTACCTTTAGCACGGGCTTATTTTCTGTTTTGGCATCAGTTATGGAAGGTTTATATTCCCTACACATCAAGAAGTAAATCAGTTAGCTTTTACATGCTTTCATCTCTTATCATGTAATTCTATGTACAGTATATTACTCTTCAGTTAAAGTGGGTCAGGGAGATGAGGGGAAAAAAATAAGGAATTCAGATGCTGAGTGCTTTTTTCTCCTACACTATCTCCTATAAAAATTCTAAAAACTTAATAAGGGAATTAGTAATATCATATGTGTATATTGAAAAATTCAGATATGCAGGTTAAAATGTTGGCAAGTTTTACAAATTTATTAATCAGCATTTAAGGTTTTATAAGAAAGACAAAAACCGCACGTGGACAGCTGGGACATGGTGTGACAAGTACGGAAGAACACAATCAAGGCTAACTGTCACATATAAACATTAGAAGTAAATGAAAATCATACATATACACCATATATATTTCTTCTTGAGAAAATCGTATTAGGGGTTTGTTTTCTTAGGTTCCATTAAGTACTCTTAAAGGTTAGGAAATAGATAATTTTAAGATAAATCCAAAATTTTTAAATATCTCAAAAATCTCGTCTCCTTTCCATTCACTTCCCAAATTTCCCTCCTATTAGTATAATACCTGCTTTATTAGTCTTTCTTCCATTGTTTCTTTTTATCTCATCACTTATCCTACAGTAGATATTATAATAAAATTATGTAGCCACATAAATTGATCATTTAAATTAACTGCTTATAATAAATACACACACACACACACACACACACACACACACACACACACACGGTCGTTGAGTGCTAGGCCAATTGAAAACTCCTAAGAGGGGTAGAGCAGTGATTGTCAAAAATTAAACTGCATGAGAACCTCCTGGAAGATTTGTTAAATTACAGATGGATAGACTCTATCTCTAGGTTTTGATTCTGTACACCTGAAGTGTTGCCCGATTTGCATTTCTAAAAATGCAAGGTGATACTGGTGCCTTTGGTCTGTGGACTGTATTCCATAGCACTGAAAACCAATGCTCTAAGGTATCAAAATATATTTCCTCTAAAAATGTATTATTTTAAACTCATCAAGAATTCAATTTTTCCTTTGGCTAGCTTTTTATTTAAAAGAAGTTAGCCAGAATCTGTTCCTAAATTTTCTGCTATAATTTCTAACACTTCACTTGTGGTGAAATAAGCCACTTTTGAAACAGAAACAACAGATGATGACACTCCTTAAAAGCTGGAAATAGTTTAATGTTTTAACCCTCTCACACCTGACAAACGTGTGCTATTGATAGAACTTTAGTGCCTTCTATCTTTACTACTAGAAGTAAATACTGGAATAACAAAAATGCATATTTAACTTGATGTACAATTGACTTTTTCTCTTTAAAAGAATTTACATATGCAAGAATATGAATTTTGGATGAAACATTTTGTTTTTCTTTGAGAAGTCAAGATGCTATAAATACTTCAGAATTGAGAATTGGGAATTTGTTGGGAATTTGTGGAATGAGAGACAAATGTATGTACTTTTCCTTTAGATCTAACACTAAATATATGGCTAATTTACCAAACAAGATTGCCTCTGAATTTATTAGATATTATGTATGAGGGAAAAGTGCTCAAATTAAAGTTTGAGCATTTTACATGAATGTGATTCCAAACCTACTTCAAAGAGAAACAGATACTTGCAAAAAATATATATTGTAAATGTTTAAAAAGTTACATCATAGACTGAGCTTATCTGTTTGCCACTCTTCTGAGAAAGGTTTGCTATCACTATGATACAGATTACCGCTACAAAAAGATAAAATAATAAGGACAAGATTACGAGGAGAAAAAAATGAGCAAAATTTAGGAAGGGAAAAGGAGAAATGTAAATATTAATAAATGTGTCAAATGACACATTACCACACTAATTGTTTTGAAATAGAAATAAAACAATTAAATAAATTTTAGTGTTTGCGAGGTACAAGGGGGAGTTATTTTTCCACCTTTCAAATGGTCAACAATTAAAAACTTAATGATATTCAGCTCTGATTGACAGAGGTGAAAATAAAACACATCTTTAAAAGGATAATCTGACAATATTTATTCAAATTTTATTTTAAATGCCTCTGTGTCATTTTATCCCTACTTGAAAAATTTGGAAATCTATCTTAGAGTAATACAAGCACCAATAGAATCAGTATCTACACAAGATATTTATGGCAGTTTAATTTGTAAGGGGAAAAATATAACAAAGAGATAAACTAGAAACAACCTGAATGCCTATCAAATTGGAAATATTGATTGTATTATAATATGACCAAGATATTAGATTAGTAGATATTAAGCAGTGATTGAAAATAACTACATATCTTACATATCTACCACACATAGTTTTTTTATATATATGCATATATATGTACAAATTCATACATGAATCATGAGAGTGAAAGAGAATAAAAGATTATTTCTATTCTTCAAACTTTCGAAACATTAGAATGTTACTGTACCTCCTATATATGTCCCCTGAGACCCTATGTACTGAGAAATTTTCTGGACATTGTGTTTAAAATATGTTTTGTCAAGACATCTTTCATCTTTATCTCATTCTGTTAACTCAATCCTGGATTATTTGTTTCAGTATCATTTTATTACCCATGCTTTCTTTCATAGAAAAACTTTCTACTTCCTTCTTTCTTTATGGCATCCTGATCTTTTATTATGGATATCAAATCCAGCTGTGCTATTGCTTCATCTTGATCCTCCTTTATGTTTCTGGGTTTCTTAAATTGTCTAGTATTTCTTGCTTTCCCAGTCAAAATTACAGATAGAAACGTACCCCAACTGATTTGGATAGCTACAGAAGAGATTTTTCTGTCAGCATGGGCAGTGCTTTCAGAAAATGTGGATAAGACCAAGCTTTCTGGCACGTGGCTTCAACAGAGAATGGAAGGGAACTGTGGAATCCCTTGATGGTTAAAATAATTTTTCTCTAAGAATCGTGACTTTATTGTGTATTTACTGTTGAACAGAGTTGTATTACTTTACCTTACTCTTCTTTCTTTTTCAAAAACTTTTTGGTTTTCTTACTTTTTTTTCTACTTTTTTGGAAGAACATATTGTCATCAAATTGAAATTCAGTCCCTTGGTGAATTACTCTGATGATTTCTTAATGTCTAAGTTCTGCTTTCTTTATAGTGGATGATCTCTCATTTAATATACCTTTGGTGTTCCCTTATGGAGAATCTTATTTATCTCTGGGGAATTGTAATTGTCTTTTTTTTTTCCTTTTCAGTCTTCACTGATGTGATCTCACAAGATATTGAAAGGCCTGGAATATCTTTAAAGACTTCACCCACTTATGCTCTCCTTCCAGTTTTTAGTATTGCAACTAGATATTGTACATGCGTGTTTTAATCTGCCCACACTCCCCCCAGGACATTCACCTGGCACCCCAGCTTTCTCTTAGAACTCATGATGTTCATTCTGAAGTGCTCTCCTTACCTCTTTATCATACAGTATTCAATCTAATTCTTATTTTTCTAACTCTTAACTTGGCATACTTCTCTGTTTACAGCCTTGCCTTTATATTCTAGGTCACAGTCTTTTATTATTGTCATCTCAACCCTGGTTCAGATTCTTTGTGTTGTTTCTATATGTAAAATCCTACTGGTCATCTTTGGCCTCAGAATCTTGGTACCGACCATTTATAGTTGATGTTTTGTTCAAGTTAATTCCTGTCCTGCAACAGTGGTGTTGATTGCACTACTCTGAGGAAACCTGTCCTATGTAATTGTAGTTAATTAGTCTTTGTTCAGCAGTGTACTGAGACATGATATTGGTCAAAACACTGTTTATTCAGGAATACCTGATATTAGTGGTAAGATTGGAAAATATATTTTTTCACTATATTCATAAGTGCTCATTTCACTTAGCAAATCCTTAAGGCATGATTTGAATTTTATTGGATTTTAGTTGCCGGTATACAGTTATAAACTTTGGTGCTGATGTTGGAAGGCATTCCTAATCCTACCTGGTTGTGAAAAGTCACTGAGCATTTTAATTTCACTAGAGAAGTGAAAGCTCAGAGCAACTTACTGGTAGCGAGATAATATAAAAGAAAACTCACAAAGATTGAATAGTTATTGACAGCTTCTGGAGTTCCTAAGGGGCAGCAGGATCTTAAAAGGGAAAATTTCACTAAAGGAATTGATAAAAATAGATGTTTTATTTGTGAAATGAAGAAAAATATTCCTACCAAAAGAAAATGTAACATATATGGGAAAAGAACTGAACTGTCGAGAGCTATAAGCTGCTCAATATATTAGGAATGCATTTGAACTTACTGGATTCATATACATTTAGAGATAGAATTAATCTTATTTTTTATGGTTTCTAACTTTCCATTTGAAATCTGTGCCATTATGAAGTATTAAAATACATAATATAATCAAATTAAAGAGCAATTGTCAGTGATTGCAGTCAGCTGGACTTCAGTATGTACTGGACTTAATTTAAGAATGATTAACCTCTACCCCATAATTTAATTTTTTAACCTTTGCCAATTAATTCCCACCCACTGACTAGAAATCAACTCTCTCTGATTGTAAATCAATTGCCTCAATTTTTCCCTTCCTTTGTGTGGTGTGCTCTCAGCCACAAGGAGAGAGTGGAGAGCTCTGTAGCACTGCACATTTCTCAGAGGTGGCTCTGCATCACAATTGCCTACACATCCAGGGAGTGGGAGCACGATGTTTTGGGTGGTGATAAAACTGAGGTGGCATATTCAATTGTACTCACAAGAGTTTAATCATTTCATAATGTACCTGAATTATCTTCAAAGGTGAATTTTTTTTCTTCTCCAGAAACTGATGGCTTCAGGTAAAAAGCCTTAGTTTGGCACAAAAGTCACTTTGAAGCACTTTGGACTGCTTCCCAGATCTGCTGTGCCTCTTTTTGGCAATAAAGTAACATCAGCATTTCATATTCAATATTTATTTTAAGGAAAAAGTAAATATTCAAATAAAAATGATATCATTAAATTGGTAACATAGAGGAAATAACAAAAACATCTCTATATATTTTATATCCTTTTAAAATTGTGGGATGGGGAAACAAAAATAAATGGCTTTCTTAATCAAACCTAGTGTATAAAATAGATAACTAAAGACTTTTCTCAAGCTAGAAAACATTCAGGTTCTCGTCTTTCAAATGTGACTTAACATTGGAGATCACAAAATTAAGTCTATTTCATATTTGAGAAAAGCGCTTAACATTTAAAATTCAAGAAAATATCTTCTGTTGAAAGCTTATATAAAAATGTTGCTGAGGGGGCAGGAAATGGAATTCTGTTTAGTTCAAATATGTTGACATAGAAAAGTACTAAATTCATTTCTTATGGGATGTTAGATTCATTATAACTTACTAAACTTTTAAGTCACTGTTTTATGAGATAGGTGGGTAAATAAAGTAGGAAAATGTGAAGATAGAACACATTTTTAAGTTTTATATATTTTAAGTATATTTCTTGTGTCTGTGGTAAAATGAGATAGTGAGAAAATACTTAAATACTTACTGAACACAAGTGTGGTTCTTGGTACTGTGCTGATTACTACGAAGGAATCTGGAATTGATTCCTTCATAAGGAGTTAGTGTTGTTAATGGGAAAAATATGCAAAATTAAATTACAGTATAAATGAACTATTCATGGGAATTTTTGTCATATGAGACATACAAATGGAAGTCCTACAGAAAAAAGGATACATTTTAAAGACTCGTCAGAACCTGTGCTCTATTGATCACTTTGAATGAAAGGCAACCACCTCTGACTGATAAAGTTTCAGCTTGAATCATAGTCCCTCAGACAGATCTTTCCTGACCATACAGTGTCTACAATGACATTATTTTTACTTCTGAATCCCTAAATTACTTAATCATCAAATCAAATTATATATACATAATATATATATAATTTACATTATATATATAAAATTTACATTATTATATATTATATATATATATAATTTACATTTAATATTCTCTATCACTATCCATGGTTTTATAGATGCATTCAGTCCCCCCAATTTTACTGTAATCTCACAGTAAAAAGTTTATGTGTTTACTATAATTTAGCAGAATATATTATATGTAGTAGGCACTAGGTAAGTTTTTGCTGGTCAAACACAAAATATTTGGATTGTAATAGATGTAGCTATAGCATGTGCCCTGCCCAAAGAAGCTGTAAGGAAGGCACTTCTTAATGGTGAGCACTGGGTGTTGTACATAAGTGATGAATCACTCAGTTTTACATCTGAAAGTAATATTACACTGTAGGTTAACTAACTTGAATTTAATAAAAACTTGAAGGGCGGGGGGGAGAAGCAGTTTGATGTGCTACATGAACTCTCCCTAAACACAGATGATTAAACCTTGCCTTGTGACACATAAATCTTAGGCATTCCATAATAATCTATGGTGTATCAGAAGACAACCCACCAGATTCTGTCTACTGAGAATTTAAACTAAGCAACACAGAAAAGCTTACCATCAGCAGTGAGCTGTATATGGACCAAATGGGTCATAATGAAAGATCAGCAATGGGCAGTGTTGGACCAAAAGTAAAATACCTAAACAAATGGAGGTGGTTAAGAGAAATAGGAGCAAGAAGACCTGGAGAAATATTCTGTCTTAGGTACTGGAAACTTTCCAGAGAACACTTTCAGCTTTCAAAGATCAGCTTATGTTTCATTTTCCGCCTGAGGAAATAGAAGATAGGTCAGAATATTCTATGTATAATTTGAAGGAAAATAATTCCTTCAAGTGATTTTGATGAGTGGATCTTGGATAAGCTCCTCCCATTATTTGAGAATCATTGGTGAAATAGATAAGATTTAAATGATTTCCTAGACCTCATTACTTAATTCACCAGAGCAGATAATTTCTATTTGTTATTTTATTTATTTAAGGTAAATCAGCTTCTTTCCTTAGGAAAAAAAATAGTCTAGAAATTCAAAAAAAAAGCTTATCCAAATACATATTTTGCTTATTTATTTTAGATGAATAAGTGTGACTTTAAACGTAGCTTATATACACTAAATCAAATTATAAAAATCATTTCAATAAATAAGAATATAATAAATTTAAATGTAGAGTTGCACACCTTGGTGTTATTGCCATTAGCTATCTTCTTATATCTGAACAATCAAATCATCACATATACTTTAAGTAGCTTTTGAAGTGCATTTAAAGTGTGAATACTCCGAATTAGAAGTATAAGATCCATTAATGTTTTAAGTATTTCACATTTTTTTAAGAATGTATTTATTTTAGTTGGATTGACAGAATCCTAACAACTGGTCAATCATCCTGTGAAACAGTTTGATGCCAAACCAGATATTTTTGATTCAATAACATTTAGATGATAAATATGTTCTTTCATAAAAGTCAGAAGATTGTTTATAACAAAGTTATGATGTTCTAATCACAATTCTAAAAACATATCAGAATTTGTCAAATTTAGTTTAAATTTGAAACGCTATTTCCAACGTTTAAGTTTGAGGTAGTGTTCAGTTTATTAAACTCACCACTGGTCAGAATGTGTCAAGAAGAGTCATTTAAAGAGATAAACATTTCAATTTAATTCTACAAATATTTATTGGGCAATTACAATGTTCAAGCTACTGCATTAGAATCAGTTAAGAAGAAAAGATGAAAAAGACAAGGTCTCTGCCCGACATTCTATAAAGAAAATGTAAACAACCATTTAAGCTTGTAGTTGTTATCTTCAAAATTAGCTACCAATATCTTTCCTGAATTGCTATTATAGTTTTCAAGGGATGAAGCATATGTTTTAAAACTGTGGTTATCTATCGCTTCCCCCAAGAAGTAAATCATAGGAACTGGTTCAATACACTAATTTTATTTTTTTGTTAAAGGAAACAAATCCATAAGAGAGTTGTAATAAAAACAAAACAAACAACAATAAAAAAACAACAAACTCTAGAAGCCAAGGATTTTCACTTGAGTTTCATATTATTCAGATCATATTTTCCTTTTTTTCTAAATTACTAACTTGAGAAATGAAAAGTCATTGATTTAGCAGTGTGGGGAGGATGTTAAGAAGGATGGCTACTTACAGGGCAATTGGAGATGGTCAACTTATGGCCTTTTTGAAACAGAAAAAGGGATTGGTGGCACATCAGTGAAAATAAGGAAAAAGTCGTAGATAGAGGCAGAAATCCTCTGCAAAATAAGATCATCCTTTTACTTTTCTGCTCTGAAAAGGTGTGAAGTGAAGACATTGAGATTCTTTAATTTCTAGACCTGCATTTATTTCCCTGTTGAGTCTTAGAAAAATTAGAATTCAGCACAGTGGAGGTTAATTGTGTTATCATGGCCTATATGTTGGGTATGGTTTTCAAATATCTTGGTATGCTTTAGATGCAAATAAAGATATGAAAAGATGCTCCATATCTCATGTCATTAGGGAAATGCAAATTAAAACAATTATGAGATACCACTACACACCTGTTAGAATGGCCAAATTCCAGAGCACTGACAACACCAAATGCTGTTGAGGATGTAAAGCAACAGAAACTCTCACTCATTGGTTTGGGGGGGGGGGTTGCAAAATGATACAAACCACTTTGGAAGACAGTTTAGTGTCTTCTTACAAAACTAAGCATGCTCTTGCCATATGATCCAACAATCATGGTCTTTGGTATTTTTCACAGGACTTGAAAACTAATGTCTACAAACAAATCTGCATGTGGATGTTTATAGTAGCTTTATTCATAAGTGACAAAACTTGGAAACTACCAAGATACCCTTCAGTAGGTGAATGGATAAATAAACTGTGGTATATTCAGACAATGGAATATCATTCAGGGCTAAAAAGAAATAAGCTAGCAAGCCATGCAAATACATGGAAGAAATTTAAATCTGTATACCAAGTGAAAGAAGCTAATCTGAAAAGGCTACATATTGTATAATTCCAACTGTATGACTTCTAGAAAAAGCAAACTATGGAGACAATGGAAACAATAGTGGTTGTCAGGCATTTGAGCAGCAGGGAGAGATGAATAGGCAGAACACAGAGGATTTTTAAGACAGTGAAAATACTCTGAATGATACCATATGATGAATTCATATCATTATACATTTGTCCAAATGCATCGAGTGTACAAAACCAAGAATGAACTTTAATGTAAACTGTGAATTGTAAGTAATCACGATACATCAATATAGTTTCATGAGTTGTACCATTCTGAAAGAGATGTTGATGATGGGGGAGACTATGCATGTAGAGGGCATTGGTTATCTGGGAAATCTCTGTTACCATCCCCTTAATTTTACTATGAATCTAAAACTGTTCTAAAAATAAATTTTTGATAAAAATTATATGGCATTTTAGATATTCAATGAATCAAAAATAAATTAGTGTTTAATTTAAAAAGTATGTTATATTGTATTATTTTGCTAGGGTTGCCACAAAAAATATCACAGACTGGGTAACTTAAACTACTTTAATTTATTTTGTCATGATTCTGGAGGCTAGATGTCACACATCAAGGTATGACAAGGGTTGTTTTTTCTGATGTTTCTCCTCTTTGTTTGTAGATTGTTTTCTGTCTTCACATGGTCTTCACGTGTCTATGTCCTAATCTTTTCTCATGAAGGTGACAGTCATACTAAATTAGGACCCACTTTAATGACTTCATGTTAACTTAATTACCTTATTAAAGACTCTATCTGCAGATTCAGTTACATTCTGTTTACTGAAGGTTATTACTTCAACATATGAATTTTGGGGGTGATACAAACTAGCCCATGACATATATGAAGTATCTCTTTCTGTAGACTAGCTTAGTGTTTCACCTTAAGACATCTTTCTTTACACCTAACACAAAAATTCTTTCATTATTTAAAACACTTTTTAAAATTTTCTATTGCGGTGGAAAGAAGATAGCTCCGTTTTAGTTGATGTGAAAATCAAAGATATTTACAGTTAATGGCAAAGCATCTCAGCGTGATATGTTGATAAAAATTATCTTAGATAGGGGCGCCTGGGTGGCTCAGTCGGTTAAGCGTCCAACTTCAGCTCAGGTCACGATCTCGCGTTCCGTGAGTTCAAGCCCCGCTCGGGCTCTGGGCTGATGGCTCAGAGCCTGGAGCCTGCTTCCGATTCTGTGTCTCCCTCTCTCTCTGCCCCTCCCCCGTTCATGCTGTGTCTCTCTCTGTCTCAAAAATAAATAAAACGTTAAAAAAAATAAAAAAAAAATTATCTTATATATAATAGTCACAAAGAAAATATGATTAAATAAAATTTAAATTCAAAAGCATATTCTTGGAATATGCATTATGATCAAGTAGTTAAAATCAAGTACAGCAGAGCAAGGCTGTTTCAATTTAAGAAATATATCAACATATACTTTTAAATAAACAAAGTATATAAAACTTATGATTGTTCCACAGGTATAAAGCTGAATGATTGTTCGACAGGATGCTAAAATTCGTACAAAGTAAATGATAATCATTCCTAATTTCAATTTAAAGTTAAACAAGAAATAAAATGAAACAAATTAAATATAATTAAAGTAATTATTTCGGCCAAAATCAATCTAGTAAAAATAATCTTGAAAAAGAAAAGTAAAGCCAGAGGCATCATGATTCCAGATATCAAGCTATATTACAAAGCTTTAGTCATCAAGACAGTATGGTACTGGCACAAAAACAGACACATAGATCAATAGAACAGAATAGAAAACCCAGAAATGGATTCACAAATGTATAGCCAACTAATCTTCGACAAAGCGGGAAAGAGTGTCCAATGGAAAAAAGACAGTTTCTTCAGCAAATGGCTTTGGGAACACTGGACAGTGACATGCAGAAGAATGAATCTGGATCACTTTCTACACCATACACACACAAAAAAATTTTTAAATGGATGAAAGACCTAAATGTTAGATAGGAAAACATCAAAATCCAGGAGAACACATATAGCAACCTCTTTGATATTTGCCATACCAACTGCTTATAAGACAAGCCTCCAGAGCCAAGGGAAACAAAAGAAAAAATGAACAATTGAGACTTCATCAAGATAAAACACTTTTGTACAGTGAGGGAAGCAATCAACAAAACTAAAAGGCAACCTACAAAATGGGAGAAGATATTTGAAAATGGCATATCAGATAAAGAGTAGTATCCAAAATCTATAAAGAAATTATCTAACTCAGCACCAAAAAAACACAGAATAATCCAGTGAAGAAATGGTCAAAAGACATGAATAGACACTTTTCCAAGGAAGACATCCAGATGGCAACATATGAGAAGATGCCCAACATCACTCATTATCAGGGAAATACAATTCAAAACTATGACGAGATACCACCTCACACCTGTCAGAATGGTCAAAATTAACAACTCAGGAAACAACAGTTGTTAGTAAGGATGAAGAGTAAGGGGAATCATCTTATACTGTTGGTAGGAATGCAAACCGGTTCAGCCACTCTGGAAAACAGTATGGAGGTTCCTCAAAAATTAAAAATGCAAATACCCTATGACCCAAAAATTACAGTACTAAGTATTTACCCAAAGTAAACAAAAAATACTGGTTTGAAAAGGCACATGCACCCCAATGTTTTTAGCGGCATTATCAACAATAACCAAATTTTGGAAAGATCCCAAAAGTCCATCAACTGATGAAAGGATAAAGAAGATGTGGTATATATATATATATATATATATATATATATATATATATATATATATGATGAAATACTACTCAGCCATCAAAAAGAACAAAATCTTGCCATTTTTAATAAGTGGATGGAGCTAGAGTACATTATGCTAAGTGAAATAAGTCAGTCAGAGAAAGACAAATACTATATGATTTCACTTCTGTCTGGAGTTTAAGAAACAAAACAGATTAACATAGGAGAAAGGAAAAAAAAAGAGAGAGGGAGGCAAAACATAAGAAACTCATAACTATAGAGAACAAGCTGGAGGGAAGTGGGTGGGAGATGGGTGAAATGTGTAATGGATATTAAGGAAGCCACTCATTGTGTTAAGCAGTGGGTGTTACATGTAAAGGATGAACCACTAAACTCAATACTGAACCCAATATTATACTATATTTAAGTAGAATTTAAATAAAAACTTAAAACCTGAAAAATAAACAAAATGAAATAAAGTGCAATTTAAAAACAAAACGAAACAAAACAAAAAAGACCCAGTGATTAAAATCAGAAAAAGTAGAGGGATGGCTCTTATTTTAACCATTATTTAACTAAATTCTGGAAAGATGATGTTTAGGAAAACAGTGATGATTCAGACACTTTTAATAAGTGTGTAAGAGGATGATTCCCATATGAATGGGAAGGTGTCAGGTAATTACTGCATCTTTGACCTCAGTCTTGTGTCCTAGTAGATAATTCTAGGAAACAGAAAAATAACATGTTAAAAATACAAGCATTCTACTTTATGACAATGCCAACAATTAGAAGTAATGATTAAATCCCTTTTACAATAATGGAAAAACATAAAATAGGAAAAATTTGTACAGAAAATATTTAGGTCCTCTATATACAACTGTAAAATTTATTGAAATAACTAGGGATCCTCGAATTATATGAAGAGGCATGCAATTTTCCTGGATTTAAAGACAATATCAAAATAGAAATTACTTTAAATTATTATAGAAATTTACAGAAACTAAAACCATAATTCTCAAATGGTTTCTTGGAATTGGCAAAAGGGATTCATAAGTTAAAAAGGAAGAATATATTTCAGAGAAATTTCAATTGATTTTTCAAATAAAAGAAAATGTATTCAGATTCGAAATAATGCTAGTATAATAACATTAATTACCATTATAAAATCAAGGTAACTCCCAAACACATTTCATATACAAACTTATATATACCTTAGTATTTTTCTATAATTTCATCAATTAGGACTGACTCAACTAACCACTATTTCCCACTGGTATTCTAGTTTTCATTGGAACCAGTTATATAAATTATTCTTAATTTTTTCTAATGTTTCATAGTTTCATTTGTAAGACTTTATTTGCTGTAACATGAGAAACATTCTCTGTAACATGAGAAAAAAATGAAAGGAATTTATGTAACTGTTTCCAGTGAAGACCCAGTTAAGGGATGCAAGAAATATAAAAAAATGTAAAATAATACATTATTGATTTATTTTCTGTGTGGAAGAAGACCAAACCAAAATCAGTAAATAAGTTACATTACAAAGGAAACAATTATGATATATATACCCTGGACAAAGTGTTAATATCCCAATGTGAAAAGATGTCCACACAAAAAAATTACATGAAAGTAAGCAAATGTTAAATACTTACTAGATAAATATAAATAAAAATATTTAAATAAATAAAAATATTTAAAGAGCTAAAAGGTAAACATTACCTCATTTATATTATGAAAAAAATGATATTTTATTTTGTGTAAAATAATTTTATTCCAAATGTATGTTGTCTTTCATAAATCTAGTAATAAAGATCACCTTAAAATTGATTTTTATTACTCTGAGGAAATCTATATAATTTGGATACTGGTAGGAATAATTATAAAAAGATCAGTCATTGTTAGTACTTATAATACAACAAGTTTGATGAATAATTCAATTTTCTCTAAAAAGTTCAATGCAGATATGTATATAGTAGTAATCACACAATATCAAATATAAGAATTGCTTTGAATAGTGGATTACAATAAACCCACTGCAATTAAAGTTCACAGGAGAATATTTGCAAATAAATAGCCCAGTTCTTTGTGAGATATGGAATGTGCAAACATAAAATTAAAACAACTTTTACTTTATTTGGTTAGTGCATTTACAGTGCAAGTGCAGTGAATCTATATTAAAATTATCCATTATATTTTTAACCAACAAATTTTTGACAACAATCTTTACAGTAAAAATATCTCAATAACTACAATAAGCCATGATTGTTACACAAAACTGCAGTGAGAGTTATATAAATAAAAATTCAACATTACATTCATTCATATTTTCATCCAAGGCTGAATCAAACTATCTGGCATATATTTTATATTTTCATGTAAATTTTATTTTCATTAATAAATATTTAAATATCTTAAAGTGAGTTGAGTTCAAAGGCTGGTGAGAGCATATGCATAGAGCCATGTTCCTATCTTGCTACAAGGATTATTTATTGCTATTACATTTTTGGAATATTATTGGCAGTATTAATTATACTTTAAAAATTATTAATCTATGATTGCAACAGTTAACTTTTTATATCCATTTTATATTAACAAATGCACCAAGATATAAGATATGTTTAATAATATTTATTTATCACTATTTGCAATATTTAAACAGACCTAGAAAAAAATGCCCATTATAGGAAACAGTTCGTTCAATTGTTGATTCTCCATGCTATGAAATATTATCCAACTACTAAGTTTCTAAAACACAATTATCAATTGACTATTAAGTATAGTCATCAAAAATACTTCATTTGAAATAAATACATACTGAAGAAATACAATAGTATAAGCCATACTATGTAGTGTGCTTATATATATATATATATTTTATATTACTTGTTTTATTTCTTATTTTTTTTAAATCTACATTCAAATTTGTTAGCATATAGTGCAACAATGATTTCAGGAGTAGATTCCTTAGTGACCCTTACCCATTTAGCCCATCCCCCCTCCCACAACCCCTCCTGTAACCCTCAGTTTGTTCTCCATATTTATGAGTCTCTTCTGTTTTGTCCCCTTCCCTGTTTTTATATTATTTTCTTTCCTTTCCTTATGTTCATCTGTTTTGTCTCTTAAGTCATCATATGAATGAAGTCATATGATTTTTGTCTTTCTCTGACTAATTTCACTTGGCATAATACCCTCCAGTTCCATCCACGTAGTTGCAAATGGTAAGATTTTATTCCTTTTGATTGCCAAGTAATACTCCACTGTATATATATACCACTTCTTTTTTATCCATTCATCCATGGACGGACATTTGGGCTCTTTCCATACTTTGGCTATTGTTGATAGTGCTGCTATAAACATGGAGTTTAATGTGTCCCTTCAAAACAGCACACCTGTATCCCGTGGTTAAATGCCTAGTGGTGCAATTGCTGGGTTGTAGGGTAGTTCTATTTTTAGTTTTTTGAGGAACCTCCATACTGTTTTCCAGAGTGGCTGCACCAATTTGCATTTCCACCAGCAATGCAAAAGAGATCCTCTTTCTCTGCATCCTCGCCAATATCTGTTGTTGCCTGAGTTGTTAATGTAAGCCATTCTGACAGGTATAATGTGATATCTCATTGAGGCTTTGATTTCTACTTCCCTGATGATGAGTGATGTTGAGCATTTTTTCATGTGTCAGTTGGCCATCGGATGTCTTCTTTGGAGAAGTGTCTATTCATGTCTTTTTCCCATTTCTTCACTGGATTATTTGTTTTTTGAGTGTTGAGTTTGATAAGTTCTTTATAGATTTTGGATACTAACCCTTTATCTGATATTTTCAAATATATTCTCCCATTATGTCAGTTGCCTTTTAGTTTCACTGATTGTTTCTTTCACTGTGCAGAAGATTTTTATTTTGATGAGGTCCCAGGAGTTCATTTTTGCTTTTGTTTCCCTTGCCTCCAGAGACGTGTTGAGTAAAAAGTTGCTGCGGTCAAGATCAAAGAGGCTTTTGCCTGCTTTCTCCTCGAGGATTTTGATGGCTTCCTGTCTTACATTGAGGTTGTTCATCCATTTTGAGTTTATTTTTGTGTATGGTGTAAGAAAGTGCTCCAGGTTCATTTTTCTGCATATCGCTGTCCAGTTTCCCCAGCACCACTTGCAGAAGAGACTATCTTTATTGCATTGGATATTCTTTCCTGCTTTGTCAAAGATTTGTTGGCTATATGTTTGTGGGTCCATTTCAGGGCTCTCTAGTCTGTTCCATTGATCTGAGTGTCTGTTCTTGTGCCAGTACCATACTGTCTTGATAATTACAGCTTTGTAGTAGAGCTTGAAGTCTGGGATTGTGATGCCTCCTGCTTTGGTCTTCTTTTTCAAGATTGCTTTGGCTATTTGGGGTCTTTTCTGGTTCCATACAAATTTTAGGATTATTTGTTCTAGCTCTGTGAAGAATGCTGGTGTTATTTTGATAGCAGTTGCATTGAATATGTAGATTGCTTTGGGTAGTATTGACATTTTAACAGTATTTGTTCTTCCCATCCAGGAGCATGGAATCTTTTTCCATTTCTTTGTGTCTTCTTCCATTTATTTCATAAGCTTTCTATAGTTTTCAGTGTATACATTTTTCACCTCTTTGGTTAGATTTATTCCTAGGTATTTTATGGTTTTTTGTGCAACTGTAAATGGGATCTATTCCTTGATTTCTCTTTCTGTCGATTCATTGTTGGTGTATAGGAATGCAACCAATTTCTGTGTGTTGATTTTGTATCCTGTTACTTTGCTGAAGTCATGAATCAATTCTAGTAGATTTTTGGTAGAATCTTTAGGGTATTCCATATACAGTATCCTGTCATCTGCGAAGAGTAAAAGTCTGACCTCCTCCTGGGTGATTTGGATGCCTTTTCTTTCTTTGTGTTGCCTGGTTACAGAGGCAAAAACTTCCAATACTATGTCGAATAACAGTGGCGAGAGTGGACATCCCTGTCTTGTTCCTGACCTTAGGAGGAAAGCTTTCAGATTTTCCCCATTGAGGATAATATTAGCATTGGGTTGTTCATATATGACTTTTACGATCTTGAGTTATGCTCCTTCTATCCCTACTTTCTTGAGGGATTTTATCAAGAAAGGGTGCTGTATTTTGTCAAATGCTTTCTCTGCATCTATTGAGAAGATCATATAGTTTTGTCCTTTCTTTTATTGATGTGATTAATCACATTATTTGTTTTGTGGATATTGAACCCGCCCTGCATCCCAGGTATAAATCCTGCTTGGTCGTGGTGAATAATTTTTTTAATGTATTGTTGGATCCGGTTGGCTAATATCTTGTTGAAGATCCATGTTCATCAGGGGAATTTGTCTATAGTTCTCCTTTTTAGTGGGGTCTCTGTCTGGTTATAGAATCAATGTAATGCTGGCTTCATAGAAAGAATTTGGAAATTTTCTTTCCATTTCTATTTTTTGGAACAGTTTCAAGAGAATAGGTGTTAACTCTTCCTTAAATGTTTGGTAGAATTCCCCTGGAAAGTCATCTGGCCCTGGACACTTGTTTTTTGGCAGATATTTGATTACTACTTCGATTTCCTTACTGGTTATGGGTCTGTTCAAATTTTCTGTTTCTTCCTGTTTCAGTTTTGGTAGTGTATATGTTTCTAGGAATTTGTCCATTTCTTCCAGATTACCCATTTCCCTGGCATATATTTGGTCATAATATTCTCTTATTATTGTTTATATTTCTTTGTGTTGGTTGTGATCTTTCCTCTTTCATTCTTGATTTTATTTATTTTGGTTCTTTCCTTTTTCTTTTTGATCAAACTGGCTAGTGGTTTATCAATTTTGTGGATTCTTTCAAAAAACCAGCTTCTAGTTTCATTGATCTGTTCTACTGTTTTTTTGGTTTTGATAGCATTGATTTCTTCTCTAATTTTTATTATTTCCTGTCTTCTGCTGTTTTGGGGTTTTATTTGCTGTTATTTTTCCAGCTCCTTAAGGCGTAAAGTTAGGTTGTATGTCTGAGATCTTTCTTCCTTCTTTAGGAAGGCCTGGATTGCTATATACTTTCCTGTTATTATCACTTTTCCAGCGTCCCAGAGGTTTTGGATTGTGGTGTTATCATTTTCACTGACTTCCATATACTTTTTAATTTCCTCTTTAACTACTTGATTAGCATGTTGTTCAGTCTCCAAATTTTGTTACCTTTCCAAATTTTTCTTTGTGTTTGATTTCGAGTTCCATAGCTTTGTGGTCTGAAAATATTCATGGTATGATCTCGATCTTTTGGTACTTACTTAGGGCTGATTTGTGTCCCAGTATATGGTCTATTTTGGAGAACGTTCCACGTGCACTGAAGGAGAATGTATATTCTGCTGCTTTAGGATGAAATGTTCGGAATATATCTGTTAAGTCCATCTGGTCCAGTGTGTCATTCAAAGTCATTGTTTCCGTGTTGATTTTTTGATTAGATGATCTGTCCGTTGTTGTGAGTGGGGTGTTGAAGTCTCCTACTACTATGGTATTACTATTGATGAGGTTCTTTATGTTTGTGATTAATTGATTTATATATTTGGGTGCTTTCACATTTGGAGCATAAATGTTTACAATTGTTAGGTCTTCTTGGTGAATAGACCCCTTGATTATGATATAATGCCCTTCTGCATCTCTTGGTACAGTCTTTAGTTTCAAGTCTAGATTGTCTGATATAAGTATGGCTACTCCGGCTTTCTTTTGTTGGCCATTAGCATGATAGATGGTTCTCCATCCCCTTACTTTCAATCTGAAGGTGTCTCTAGGTCTAAAGCGGGTCTCTTGTAAACAGCATATAGATGGATCTTGTTTTCTTATCCATTCTGTTACCCTCTGTGTTTTGATTGGAGCATTGAGTCCATTGACATTTAGAGTGAGTACTGAAAGATATGAATTTATTGCCAGTATGATGCTTGTAGAGTTGGAGTTTCTGGTGGTGTTCTCTGATCCTTTCTAATCTTTGTTGCTTTTGGTGTGTGTGTGTGTGTGTGTGTGTGTGTGTGTATGTGTGTGTGTGTATTTTTTTCATCTTTTCTCCCCTCAGAGAGTCCCCCTTAAAATTTCTTACAGGGCTGGTTTAGTGGTCACAAACTCCTTTAATTTTTGTTTGTCTGGGAAACTTTTTATCTCTCCTATTTTGAATGACAAGCCTTGCTGGATAAAGAATTCTTGGCTGCATATTTTTCTGATGCAGCACATTGAATATATCTTGCCACTCCTTTCTGGCCTGCATAGTTTCTGTGAATAGGTCTGCTGCAATCCTGATCTGTCTTCCCTTGCAGATTAGTGACTTTTTTTCCCTTGCTGCTTTCATGATTCTCTCCTTGCCTGAGTATTTTTTGAATTTGACTATGATATGCCTTGTTGATGGTCAGTTTTTGTTGAATCTAATGGGAGTCCTCTGTGCTTCCTGGATTTTGATGTCTGTGTCTTTCCCCAGGTTAGGAAAGTTTTCCACTATGATTTGCTCACATAACCCTTTACCCCTATTTCTCTCTCTTCCTTTTCTGGGACCCCTATGATAGTGATGTTGTTCCTTTTTAATGATTCACTTATTTCTCTAATTCTTAAATCATGCTCTTTTTCCTTAATCTCCCTCTTTTTTTTCTGCTTCATTAGTCTCTATAAGTTTGCCCTCTATATTATTGATTCTCTGTTCTGCCTCATCCATCCATGCCACCACAGCATCCACCGTGATTGCAGCTCAATTATAAAATTTTTAATTTCATTCTATTTTTTTACTTCTCTTATATCTTCAGAAAGGGATTATAATCTATTTTCAACACCAGCTGGTATTCTTATCGTGATTCCCAATTCTGGTTCAGACATCTTACTTGTATCTGTGTTGGTTAAATCCCTGTCTGTCGTTTCCTGATGCTCTTTCTTTTGGGGTGAATTCTTTCGTTTTTTTCATTTTGAAGGGAGAAAAGGTATTTTTGAGTTAGAAAAATTAAAATTAAAAAAATTAAAATTAAAAAAATATATTAAAATTAAAAAAATTAGACACACACACACAAATAAAATAAATGATGCTAGATCCTAGGTGTGCTTTGGTCTGGGTGTTGAAAGTGGTTTGACAGATTAGAGATAAAAAAGGGGGGAAAAAAGGAAATCGTTTAAGAATTTGAAAAATTAATACTTGAAGTAGACTGAAAGGAGATTATGGGAGTAAAGTAGAATTTGAAAAAAATACACAAAAGTAAACAATATAGTAGAAAAAAATTAAAGAAAAATATTTTTAATAAAAATTAAAAATAAAATGAATTTTTTCTCTTTCTGTATTCAAGAAAAAGAAAAGAAATGAAAAAGAGAAAAAATAGACAAAAAAATTGTCTGAAAATTTCAAAAAGTGAATACACTGTAGTAGACAAATAAAATGATGGAAGTAAAATAGAACTTGAAATAATTTACATAAAGGTAAAAAATATTTGAAAAAAATTAAAGAAAAATATTTTTAGTAGAAATTGAAAGTAAAAACGACGTTTTTCTCTTTCTGCATTCAAGAAAAAGAAAAAAAACAAAAAAGATAAAAAAGAAAAAGAAAAAAGGAAAAAAGGAAATTGAACATTTGAAAAGGTGAATACACTGAAGTAGAGTAAAATAGAATGATGGAAGTAAGATAGGATTTGAAAAAAATTACAGAAAAGTAAAAAATATAGTGAAAAAATTAAAACTATTTTAATAAAAATTGAAAACAAAAATGAATTTTTTCTCTTTCTGTATTCAGAAAAAGAAAAGAAGTGTAAAAGAGAAAAAAAAAAAGAAAGAAAATTGAATAGATGGACCTGCTAACAGATAGAAGTAGGATTGAAACTACTTTGTTTTCCCCTAGAAGTCAGACTGTGTAGCACTTTATAGTCCATAAACTAAGTAGGCAGTGAGACTTATGTTCTTGAAGAGCGAGGTTGGCCCAGTTGGGTGGGGCTCAGTGTAATGGCTCTGTTCTCCATCTAGGCACTGCTAGCCCCCTGGGGTGGATTGTTACAGCGCTCTTAGGTACTTATCCACATGCGCGGGAGAGGTGAAAATGGCGTCACCCAGCTACCCAGTCTCTTTTTTCGGAACTCTGTTCTCCCTGATCAGCAATCACGCACCCACCTCTATCTTCAGTTTTCGTCCACTTCCTGCTTCTTCACTGTCTGTGACCAAGCCCCAGGCAGTACCTCTCTCCCGAGTTTTGTCTCAGATGCGGCTGTTTTCCCCAGCCCCTTACTTCTGAAGGACTGCAGCTTTGACCTGTTCCTCCCTCTGCGGGAGGGTCTCACCGAGCAATGGCCTAATGCCAGTTGCACCCAGGAACGCTTGCAGGACCCTGCTGCTGCCGCCGGTGCCCCGAGACTGCGGCCAGGTGCCAGCCTGCCCCAGAAAAAGTTAGCAAGATAGTGTAGCAGCAGCTTTTCAGGGATTATTGAAAATCACACAACACATCTGGCACCAGACTTCACCCTTAACGACCTTGTTCGTGCACCAGCGAATGTGACTGTTTTCTGTGATCTGCTGGGACCAGGTGGCTTCAACAGTCTCTACCAAATGTCCTTCCAGCAGTGGAACTGCTTTTCCCCATGTGGCCTGAGAACCTCCCGGACCCCACTCTGTTCCTGGGGATTCACCTTTCCCACCAGAGCACCGTCAGGTATCGAGCTGGGGAGTTGCAGCCTTTGCGCTCCCCTTGTTTACAGCCCTAATGGAATTTAAACCCTCTCCTTTCTCCTTTCTCCCTTTTTAGTTTAGTCCCTGAGGCTGTTTCCAATTTTCCACCTTTCTCTCCAGCTGCTTTTAGGGAGGGGTGCTTTTCCTGTATTCCCCAGCCCTGCCCTGCCCCGCCCCAGTCTCCATCCTCTCTCTGCCTGCAAAAGCAGCTCCCTGCTTACTGCCATTTTCTCTTTCCCCAAGTTCACCTCTCTGCACCAGATACCTGCTGAATTCTGTTGTTCATGTTGTGCAGATTGTTGTGTTAATCAATCAGTTTTTGAAGTGTGTAGGATGGTTTAGTGCTTGTCTGGCTCTATTTCATGGACGCGAGACACACAAAAAACTTCCATACTGTTCTGCCATCTTGGCTCCTCTGAGTATATATTTTTTAAAGATATGAAAACAAGAGTAAATATAATGAGCTCAAAACCTATATTGTGGTATAGTCATAGAGAACATTAGAAATATTTCCATATTTTGGGGGCACCTGGGTGTTGCAGTCAGGTTAAGCGTCTGAATCTTGATCTCAGCCCATTTGGGCATCTGACCCTTGATCTCAGCTCAGGTCATGATCTCACAGTATGTGATTTTGAGCCCTGCATCAGGCTGTGTGCTGATGCCATGGAGACTGCTTGGGATTCTGTCTCTCTTTCTCTCTGCCTGTCCTCAGCTTGTGCTCTCTCTCCTCTCTCAAAATAAATAAATAATCTTAAAAAATACATATTTATTAAAATAATGATCTCCTCTCGTGGTTATAATAGCAAGAACAGAAATAAACTCTGTCAATACAATTTTCTATTAGTTTATGGAAACAATCCTATTATTAAAAAAACAATGAAAAGCCAAATATTCAAGGAAAACTTAAAGAAAATGTAGGTCACAGTTATAGGAAGGAAAATAATAGATGTAAATTTCTCATGCTATAAATATACAAAAACTTCCATACAAACTATTGGCTTTGATTTTATAATATACCATGTTTTTCATTAGAATGTGTTCTTTCAATGTTTGGCTCCAGAAAGCTAACTTTAAGTGATCGGAATATATAACAAACACTCATCTTAGCATGACATTTTCTTCATAATGATCTCATTCTGGCTTCTTCTTTCATATTATTTTCTATGGCATAGGTCTTATTAAAATATTGACATTTCTTTCTAACTCTAACTTATGATTTTTTTATGTTCAGACTGTTATTTATTTTGAATGTTACTCAAAGCTGCAATGAAAGTTATGTAAATATTTCAACTTGATGTAGTGTCTGGTTTTTAAGTTTTTTGTGTGTGTTTATTTATTTATTTTGAGAGAGAGAGAAAGAGAGAGAGAGAGAGCATGAGCAGAGGAGGGACAGATAGAGAAAGGTAGAGAGAGAGAATCCCAAGCAGACTCTCTTTGTGTTGTCAGTGCAGAGTGAAACACGGGGTTCAAACTCACAAATCATGAGATCATAACCTGAGTCGAAATCAAGAGTTGGATGCTCAACCTACTGAGCCACCCAGGAGCCCCTGAAGTGTCTGCTTTTTAAAACCAAGCACTGTTTGATGTGTATGATTATCTTGATTGAGTAGATCCCTGCTTGTCCCCCTACATATGCCTCCAGGGTTTTAGTACAGCATCAATCCTATTCTCCAAGCAGTTTATGAAACTCTTGTGATTAAGTACTCTACATGCTGTGTATTGCTGTTTTTATGTTTTTTTTTAATGTTTATTTATTTTTGAGACAGAGGGAGACAGCACGAGTCGGGGAGGGGTAGAGAGAGAAGGAGACACAGAATTTGAAACAGGCTCCAGGCTCTCAGCTGTCAGCACAGAGCCCGACGCGGGGCTCAAACACATGAACTGTGAGATCATAACCTGAGCTGAAGTTGGATGCTCAACCGACTGAACTACCCAGGCGCCCCTGTTTTCATGTTTCTTATTTTGTGTGTAATTCTTTAAGATAGAAACCATTTTACCAAAATATATATAACACCATATAAAATAAAGAATATTTGAAACTGTATAAATACATATATATATTATATATTACATAATATATGTAATTATATGAGATGTTTATATAAGATACTATTATTTCCCATTACTCACTTCTCTTCTCAGAGGGATAATTCACCAATTCTGTGATTCTAATAGCCACCATATACTGGATTTTCCCTAACATCTATCTTCCTTAAAATATTTCTGTGTTGAATATCAGAGATGAATATGTGCCTGTCTTCCAGGCCTCCTCCCTTGGATACCCCACAGACACTGAAAGCTCAAAATAACCTCAAAACAGTATCTTTCTCCAGTGTTCCCTCCCAGTTTCAATGAATTGCACGAGTCTGTACAGATGGCCACTCTAATAAAATGTACAATTTTCTTAAGTTCTCCTATGTTTCTGCCTATATATATAATCAATAAAGATATTGTGCTGTCCACAGCCTCTTTTATTGCCAGTCATTGACTCATTTTTCTTGGTGTAAAGGATAATTTATTACTAAAGTAGCCCTTTATCTGGAGGCTTTCTTATCTGGCCAGTTTTAGCTCTTTACAATTCATTGATTCTACATGTTCCTGAAATATAGATAGCATTGTCCTAACTTCTGTATTCTCTTTCCCAATGCAACAAAATGTATTTGTTGATTTAATTGTTTATTTCTCCCACTGTAATATATTATAACCGTTACGTTATACAGTGCCTGGCATAAAGTGTGGTATGAAATATTTTGTCAAAAACTATTTTTGAATGCTTGAATAAATAAAATAAGTATGCAAGTGTTATAATAGTAACTAGTAGCGATCTGACCATCAGAATTAGAGCTTCGTGTTTCATAAATAAAAGAGGTCATATTGTCAATAACAAAATCAGCATTATTCCAAGAAACTTATCAGATTCTGATCAACTTTTAAATATTTAAATACATTAAGCGATTTGTTCAATTTTCTTTCATTTGTTATTTTTTAGCACAAGTTATTATTAAAGACATTATCTTTGTTTAGCATTAATTTATAATGATCCTTAAAGCAAAAACATTTTGTAAAAGCAATATGACAGAAAATCAAGATAACGTTTTTCTAACATAATGGCATCAATTACCAGGTATACATAACTTTTTTTCCAAATACACATATCCAAAAGAACGACACCCCTTATATAAGACAAAATTATAAACCATTTTAGTTCTTTGTTTCATATATAAAATATGTGTAATTTATATGCTAATGCATTTGAATTCAATACTAAAATATTATACAATTTAGTCACTATTATTCCATACTTCTATTTCAGACTATCTTATATATCTGCCTATTCCTCCAAGTACTTGCATTGTAATAAATGGTTAAAAATTATTTTTGTTCTAGACCAGGAGTTAGCAAACAATATCCCACAGGCATAATCTAACCAGCAGATTCTTTTCATGTGGTCTACAGCTAAGAATGGTTTTTACATATTTGAGACATTGTAAACAAGCACACACACATGCACACACACACACACACACACACACACACACAAATTGAAGAATGTGCCACAGAAACATATCGCATGCAAAGCGTAAAATATTTATTATCTGACCCTTTAAAGAAAAAGTTTGACAACCTCTTTCTAGAATTAAATTCAAATTTACCACTTCCATTCTCAATGTCCTAAAGTTTACCAAAATAATCATTATTTTTACACATTTAAATAAAGATTATAAAAAATTCATTCTCTATTGGGAATCTAAAATATGTCACACATGTTTTTTGTCATAACATTTACATAGCAAATATTTGTTATTTGAAGCAGTATTATACTGGTTTGTGATAGTGGGTGAGCTGTTTATCCAGTCCAAGCCTCATATTCCTCTCTGTAAGCATGAGGATAATAGCAATAAGACCTAGATAGTGTTGAAGTTCATTGAAATAATACAGGCTAATAACTTAAGTCAGTGATTCACACATTCTAATTGACCCACTAGTGCCAATTTTGCCTCTCCATTTTCCATGGGTTCATTTTACATGTTCATTTAAATTACAGATATATCTATAAAAATTAGAACTCTAGAACAGAAGTAAACATAGGCAGCATCTCTCTTAAAATGCAAAAAAAAAAAAAAAGAAATTAGAAATAGTCTTGCCCATGACAAAATATAATTGTACTTATTATATTAAAATATAAAAGTTGATTGCATGACTAATGTTTGATTCATATGTATATAAATGCAGTGTTTTAAAATTATTCTGATTAATCCCTATACATGAGGGACATAAAGTTCTCTATATACTTAGTAATTATTGGTATGGAGAATATTTCTCTCTCTCAGTGTTTTAATTATTGCTAATTGTGTATTGGATGATAGTTAATGACAATAATTGCTCACAATTGTTAAACACTTACATATTATTCTCATACCATACCAAATACTTTTCATGCATTATTGCATTTAATCTCCAAAAATCCTTTGAATTAAGTATCATTACCCTCCTTTCACAGATGAGAGAACTGAAGCTTTACAAGTATAAGTGATTTGTCCTAGATCTCATAGCCATTAACTGACTGAGTCAGAATTCAAACCAAAGCGATCTGACCCAGAGACTGTGATTTTAAACACTTTGCCAAATCACTGATGTACTGGTAGCAACATGACAACAGTATGTTTGAAGTAGGTGTTAAAGCTCATCGCTAGTTTTAGATGCTCAACTGATTTTATTAGTTTGAACATAGGATATGTGGACATTTAGAGACAAGAAAAAACTGTGCAACATGTGAAATAATTGTAGGTCTATTGAGAAGGCTAAAGCAGTTCACAATACACAGCCATAAAAGATGATAATAGTAAAATATAGAAGAGGGGTGCCTGAGTGTCTCAGTTGGTTAAACAACCAACTCTTAGTTTCGGCTCAAGTCGTGATCTCACGGGTTCATGAGTTTCAGCCCTGTGTCTAGCTCCACACTATCAGCTTGGAGCCTGTTTGGGATTCTCTCTCTCTTTCTCTTTCTCTCTGCCCTAGAATAAATATATAAACTTAAAAAACAGATTAATTAAATAAAATATAGAAGAGGTTTTTTGGGAACACCTGGGTGGCTTAGTCAGTTAAGTGTCCAGCTTTGACTCAGGTCATGATCTCACAGCTTGTGAGTTTGAGCCCCACATCAGGCTCCAAGCTGACAGCTCAGAGCCTGGAGCCTGCTTCAGATTCTGTGTCCCCCTCTCTCTGCCCTCCCCCACTCATGCTCTGTCTCTGTCTCTCAAAAATAAACATTAAAAAAAAATTAAAAAGAGGTTTTATGTTGTTATTGTCCTCTATTTTTGATAGTAAATAACACATAACATTCTATAAATTTAAGGTGTACAACATGCTGATTTGCTACTTTTAATATTTGCAATATGATTACTAGCAAAGTACTAATTAACATCTCTATCACTTCACTTAATTATTATTTCTCTTTTGTCAGAAATGTAAAAACAGTTAAATCTGGTCTCTTAGTAACTTTGAAATTTATAATATGGTATCTATTGACAATAATCTCTATGCTATGCGTTAGATGTCCAGGACTTACTTACCTAGTAGGTTGTAAGAAGTTTGTGCCCTTACACAACATTTGCCCAGTTCCTCCAGCCCCCAGCCCCTGGTAACTACCATTCTACTCTGTTTTTACAAGTGTGGCTTGTATAGATTGCACACATAAGTGGTATCATACAGCATTTGTCTTTCTCTGTCTGACTTATTTCACTGGCATGATGCTTCCAAGGTCTATCCATGTTGTTTCAAGTGGCAGTATTTCCTCCTTTTTAATGGCTGAAGTATATTCCACTGTATGTGTATATGTATCATATGTGTATATCATATGTGTATACATATATACACACACATATATATGTATATATAGAGAGAGATTAATTATATATATATATACCTATATATATATATGTAATATAGATATATAGATATAGATTTATCCTTTGGAAGACAGTTTGTTTTAAAGGATAGATAGTAGAATGTGGTTTTAGGCATTTAAGCATAAATAAATATGACAAAACAAGTGTCTATTTTAATTCCTTGTTTATGTGGAGTTGGAGTTTCCAATTCCCACATTAAACCATTAGAACTCTTCTGTAAATACCTTTATCCCCCAGATTCTTTCTGGTAGTTCTTATAGGAAATAAATAAATAAATAAATAAATAAATGCTGATCAGTCTGTCACCCAGTGAAAAATATTTACTCCTGATTTTTCAACAGTGAACAACTAAAAAGAGTCAACAACTAAATATTATTTTTTTTAGAGAAGCTGATAGCTTGCTCTAATGATAAGGTTATTTATGGATTATATAAAAAGATGGAATTAGTAGTTTGCTCTTTTAATTTCCTGCCTTGTAGAATCAGCAGGGTCATAAGTTGAACCTAGTGTGTACAGAAATCAATATTAGTAGTTAGAGAATAGTGTCCACTCTCCGGATTCCTGAAGGAATTCAGCAAATCTCATTTATTTAATTTTTATTTTTTATTTATTATTATTATTATTTATTTTTTGTGTGTGTGCCAGGAAATGCTCTCAAAGTTGAGGGAGTTTCCCAGGCTTGAAGCAATCCCAGTGCATTTTTAAGTGTGGATTATCGTCTATGATTTTTTTTTTTGCACTTGCCTCAGTGCATACTTATCTATTGCTACAAAACCTATGGGAAGTAATTCCAGCAACTGTTTCAGGAAGCAGTTAATTCCTTGTTGAGCAAAATAAGTGACTTTCAATGATCCCTATACCAACAAAATAGCAAAAATTATCAATATTCTTTTCCACACTGCCTGACTGTAACTTTTGCCATTCTCTGCTCAAAAGGCTAATATTTTTCTTATTTCCTAAAAAAGACAATCAAATATATTATGAAATACTTAACATAACCATGGTATTCAAGAATAACACTAATACTGTAACATATGTAGTCCTTCTCAAAGCCAATTCAAAAGCCTATCAGAAACAAGTAAAGAAATTTAAAAGCATGTGCAATATGAGTAAAACAATTTAGAATTATGTAGTTTGGAATGAGGCACTTGGCAACTGGAGTTTAAATCAAATGGATTGTGCAAATGTAAAGTCTCTCCAGCAGAGAATTGTAATAATAAAGTTATATATTAGTCCTTTGAGTTATAAGTAGAGATCTAAACTGATTTTCTTCTATTGCTGTTTTGGTTGATCAATGGGGTTTGGTGTAAAATGTTTTAGCTAGATGATAAAAAAACTGTTACTCCTTTTCATTATTGTGTGGCGATCAAAAACAGCTATCTTAACATAATATTTTTGGTTATATCTAATGTAAAGAGATGGAATAATGTTCTGTTAGACATAGAATTTATTTAAAATAAGGAAATTAAATTTAAAATTTTATTTCAAGGGCAAGTCAAGCTTTCAGAAATGTTTAAATCTACTTGTGGCAGGTTCACTGCATTTTTAGTTATCGTTGATCTCAAGAAAGGAAGACTAAAATTTCCATTAAACTCAAATTTATTTTCTTCTGTTTTCTCTTTCTCTATTCTTTTAAAAAAATCTCTCTTTTAATCTTTCATGAGTGAAGGAGTTAAAAATATGTTACACTAGATTTAAATAGTTTACTTTAATCACTTCCATGGTATCTTTATTATAGAATATAAGGTGTATCTGGAGGAAAAGTCACATCTCCTTAGTTCACTATTATTAGTTCCTAGAACAGTATCTGAAAAGATTTATAGGTTTGTTAAATATAGAAGGAATGAACAAACTGATGAATACTATCAGGTCAAAATAATTGAAGACTCCCTTAAGAAAATAACCAAAGATAATTGTACCAAAGATATAGTAGAAGATACAAAGAAGTAAAATATTCAGCATGCATCAGTGTGATTAATACAATCAAATAATTACCATTTTGACTTCATGTTAAGGCCTATGAAACTTAAAATATTTAAGAACTAAATAAATATTTTTAAAAATAAAATCAGCTTGAAAGTCAAATCCATTATTGGGCAAGATGTCAAGAAGTTGCATGTCTTAGTATTCTTAGGTTTATGAATAGAAAGACTTTTAAGTTTAGTCACTGGAAGCCTTAACTTTTTCATAAATCACCCAAAGATCCTTCTAAAGACACTATTTTTTTCTGTATTTTTAATTTTTTTAAATACAATTTATTGTGAAGTTTGCTATGCGGTGTATACAGTGTGCTCTTGACTTTATAAATAGATTCCCATGATTCATTACTTACATACAACACCCAGTTCTCATCCCAACAAGTGCCCTCCTCAAATCCCATCACCCATTTTCCCCTGCTTCCCACCCCTCCCCATCAACGCTTAGTTTGTTCTCTGTACAAACCATAAGGGTTTTCCTCCATCTGTGTTTGTAACTATTTTTCCCTTTCCCTTCCCCCATGGTCTTCTGTTAAATTTCTCAAATTCCAAATATGAGTGAAAACATATGATATCTGTCTCTCTCTGAATTATTTCGCTTAGCATAATACCTGCCATTTCCATCTTGCAAATGGCAAGATTTCATTCTTTCTCATTGTTGAGTAGTATTCTGTTGTATATACTTACTGCATCTGTATTCATTCATCAGTTGATGGATGTTTGGGCTCTTTCCATAATTTGGCTATTGTTGATAGCACTGCTATAAACATTGGGGTACATGTGTCCCTATGAATCAACACTCACCTGTATCTTTTGTATAAATTCCTAGCAGTGCTATTGCAGGGTCATAGGGTAGATCTATTTTTGATTTTTTGAAGAACCTCCACAATGTTGTCCAGAGCAGCTGCACAAGTTTACATTCCCACCAACAGTGCAAGAGGATTACTGTTTCCCCACATCCTCACCAGCATCTATTTTTTCCTGAGTTGTTAATTTTAGCCACTCTGACTGGTGTGAGCTGGTATCTCATTGTGGTTTTGATTTTTATTTCCTTGATGAGGAGTAATGTTGAGCATCTTTTGATGTATCTGTTGGCCATTAGGACGTCTTCTCTGGAAAAGTGTCTTTTCATGTCTTCTGCCCATTTCTTCACTGGATTATTTGTTTTTTGGGTGTTGAATTTGGTAAATTCTTTATATATTTTGGATACTAACCCTTTATCTGATATGTCATTTGCAAATATCTTCTCCTGTTCCATTGGTTGACTTTTGGTTTTTTTGATTGTTTCCTTTGCTGTACAGAAGGTTTTTATTTTCATGAGGTTCCAATAGTTCATTTTTGCTTTAATTTCTCTTGCCTTCAGAGACAGGTCGAGTAAGAAGTTGCTGTGGCTGAGGTCAAAGAGGTTGTTGCCTGCTTTACTCTAGAGTTTTGATGGTTTCCTGTCTCACATTTAGGCCCTTCATCCATTTTGAGTTTATTTTTATGCATGGTATGCATGGTGTATGAAAGTGGTCCAGTTTTATTCTTCTGCATGTTGCTATCCAGTTTTTCCAGCACCATTTGCTAAAGACACTGCCTTTTTTCCTTTGGATACTCTTTCCTGCTTTGTCAAAGATTAATTGGCCATATATTCGTGGGTCCAATTCTGGGTTCTCTATTCTAGTCCATTGGTCTATGTGTCTGCTTTTGTGCCAATCCCATACTGTCTTGATGATTACAGCTTTCTACTAGAGGCTAAAGTCTGGATTGTGATGCCTCCCACTTTGGTCTTCTTTTTCAACATTAATTTAGCTGTTAGGGTTTTTTGTGGTTCCACACAAATATTAGGATTGTGTGTTCTAGCTCTGAGAAGAATGCCGGTGCAATTTTAATTGGATTTCCATTGAATGTATAGATTGCTTTCGGTAGTATTGACATTATAACAATATTTGTTTTTCCAATCTATTCGCATGGAATGTTTTTCCATTTCTTTGTGTCTTCTTCGATTTCTTTCATTAGTTTCCTATAGTTTTCAGCATAGAGATCTTCTACATCTTTGGTTAGGTTTAGTCCTAGGGATTTTATGGATTTTGGTCATATTGTACATGGGATCAATTCCTTGATTTCTCTTTCTGTTGTTTCATTATTGGTGTATAATAATGGAACTGATTTCTGTAAATTGATTTTGTATCCTGCGACTTTGCTGAATCCATGTATCAGCTCTAGCAGTTTTTTTGATGGAGTCTTTCAGGTTTTCCATGTAGAGTATCATGTCATTTGTGAAAAGCGAAAGTTTGACTTCTTCTTTGCCAAGTTGGATGTCTTTTATTTCTTTTTGTTGTCTGATTGCTGAGGCTAGGACTCCCACCACTATGTTAAAAAACAAAACAAAACAGTGGTGAGACTGGACATCCCTTTGTGTTCCTGATCTTAGGGGGAGAGCTCTTTTTCCCCATTGAGGATGATATTGGCTGTGGGAATTTCATGTATGGCTTTTATGATGTTAAGATATGTTCTTTCTATCCCAAATTTCTTGAAGGTTTTATTATTAAGAAAGGATGCTGTACTTTGTCAAATGCTTTTTCTGTATTTATTGGCAGGATTGTATGGTTCTTATCCTTTATTCTATTGATGTGATGTATCACACTCTTTGATTTGCAAATATTGAATCAGCTCTGAAGCTTAGAAATGAATTCCACTTGATAATGTTCAATAATTTTTTAAAATATACTGTTGAATTCAGTTTGCTAGTATCTTATTCAGAATTTTTGCATCCATGTTCATCAGGGATATTGCCTGTAATTCTCCTATATAGTGGGGTCTCTGTCTGGTTTGGGAATCAACATAATGCTGGTTTCATAGAATGAGTCCAAAAGCTGTCCTTCTGTTTCTATTTTTTGGTACAGCTTGAGAAGGATAGGTATTAACTCTGCTTTAAATGTCTGATGGAATTATCTTGGGAAGCCATCTGGCCCAGGATTCTTATTTTTTGGGAGATTTCGATAGCTGATTCAATTTCTTTCCTGGTTATAAGTCTGTTCAAATTTTCTATTTCTTTCCTTTTGAGTTTTGGTAGTATGTGGTTGTGTAGAAATTTCTCCATTTCTTCCAAAATATCTAGTGTGTTGGCATATAATTTTTCAATTGTATCCTCTAATAATTGTTTTTATTTCTGTGGTGTTGGTCATGATCTCTCCTCTTTCATCCATGATTTTACCTATTTGGGTTCTCTCTCATTTCTTTTTTAGAAGTCTCCCTAGGGGATTATCAATTTTGTTTATTCTTTCAAAAAACCAGTTCTTAGATTAATTGATCTGTTCTGCTGTTTGTTTTGGTTCTATATCATTTATTTCCTGTCTTATGTTTATTCTTTTCTTCTACTGGCCTTGGTTTTTGTTTTTGTTTTTGTTTTTGTTTTTGTTTTTGTTTTTGTTTTTTTCTGTTCTGCTTCTAGGTCCTTTAGGTGTGAGGTTAGGTTCTGTATTTGGAATTTTTCTTGTTTCTTGAAGTAGGCCTGGATTGCAATGTATTTTCCTCTTAGGACTCCCTTTGCTGCATTCTAAAGGGTTTGGACTGTCATGTTTTCATTTTCATTTGCTTCCATGGATTTTTTAAATTTCTTCTTTAATTGGCTGCTTGACCCATTCATTTTTAGTAGGATGTTCTTTAACCTCCATGCATTTGTAGGCTTTCCAAGTTTTTTCTTGTGGTTGATTTCAAGTTTCAAAGCATTGTGATCTGAAAATAAGCATGGTATAATCTAAATCCTTTTATATTTATTGAGGGTGTTTTGTGACCCAGTATGTGATCTGTTTTGGAGAATGTTCCATGTGCATTCTAGAAGAATGTATATTCTGCTGCTTTTGGATGAAAAGTTCTGAATATATCTGTCAAGTCCATCTGGTCCAGTGTATCATTCAAGACCATTATTTCTTTATTGATTTTCTGTTTATATGATATGTACATTGTTGAAAGTCACCTACAGTTGCTGTATTATTATTAATAAGATTGCTTATGTTTATGATTAACTGATTTACATATGTCGGTCCTCTCAAGTTGGGGGCATAAACATTTATAATTGTTAGCTCTTCTTGATGGCTAGACCCCTTAATTATGATATAATGCCCTTCATCATCTCTTATTACATACAGCCTTTACTTTATAATGTAGTTTGTCTGATATAAGTATGCCTACTCCAGCTTTCTTTTGACTTCTCGTAGCATGACAGATGGCTCTCCATCCCCTCACATTCAATCTGCAGGTGTCCTCAGGTCTAAAATGAGTTGCTTATAAACAGCATGTAGACGTGGATCTTGTTTTTTTATCCATTCTGATACCTTATCCCTTGCGGCATTTAGTCCGTTTACATTCAGAGTGATTATTGAAAGATATGGATTTAGTGCCATTGTGTTATCTGTAGGCTTCATGATTGTGGTGATGTCTCTGGTCCTTTGTAGTCCTTGCAGCATTCCAGTCACAGAGTCCCCCTTAGGATCTCCTGCCAATCTGGTTTAGTGGTCATGAAATCCTTTAGTTTTTGTCTGGGAAAGCCTTTATCTCTCCTCCTATTGTGAATGAGAGCCTTGCTGGATAAAGGATTTTCTTGCTGCATATTTTTTCTATTCAGCACATTGAATATTTCCTGCCACTCCCTTCTGGCCTGCCAAGTTTCAGTGGAAAGGTCTGCTACTACCCTTATCTGTCAACCCTTGTAGGTCAAGGCATGCATATCTCTGCTTTCAGAATTCTCTCTTTATTTTTGTATTTTGCCAGTTTTACTATGATTTGTTGTGGAGTTGATCTGTTCTTGTTGATTCTGAAGGGAGTTCTCTGTGCCTTCTGGACTTGGATGTCTGCTTCTTTTCCCAGATTAGGGAAATTCTCAGCTATTATTTGTTCAAGTAAACCTTCCGCCCCTTTCTTTCTAGTCTTCTTCTTCTTCTGGAGCTCCTATGATAAGGATATTATATTTCATTGAATCACTTAGGTTTCTAATTCTCTCCTTGTGGTCTAGTATTTTCCTGTCTCTCTTTTATTCAGATTCATTATCTTCCATTATTTTATATTCCATTTCATTTATTCTCCCTTTTGCTCCCTCATCCTTGCTGTCACTGCATCTAGTTTATTTTGTATCTCATTTACATTTTTTTAAAATTCTTTGTGACTATTCCTTAGGTCCTTGATCTCTGCAGCAATAGATTTTCTGCTGTCTTCTGTACTTTTTTCAAGCCCAGCTATTAGTCTTATGATTATTATTCAAAATTCTTGTTCAGAAATATTGTTTATATATGGTTTGAGTAATTCTTTGGCTGTCATTTCTTCCTGGAATTTCTTTTGGGAATTCTTCTGTTTTGTCACTTTGGATAGTTTTCTGCTTTTACATATTTTAAAATGTTATGTGTCCTTGTTATGTGTCCTGCCCCAGGGAGTACTACTATATTAAAAAGGGGTCATACAGTGTCCAGGACCTGGCCCTTCAGGAGGTGTTTTTGGAGTGTATTGTGTGCTGTCTGTTGTGACTCTGGTTGCTTTTCCTCCTTACTCATAGTGGCAGTTTGGACTTTCCACCATGTGTGCTTTGATTTAAAATTGAAGTAACCCTGGAAAAAATTAAAAAGGGGGCAGAGTGATGGAAGAAGGCTTATTCCATAAAAAGAGAGAAATAACAGGAATGGGGAAAAAATTGACCAGGCAGAGAATCAGTGAAACTGTATAGCTTAATCCAGAAAGAGAGGAAGGAAAATAAAAAAGAAGGAGATACAGAAGAGGTGTGTAAAGAATAGATTAAAAATGACTGCTTAAACAAATCAACAACCAGAATAGAGAAGGGAAAAAAGAAAAATAAAAGACAAAAAAAGAAAAAAATATATACATAATATAAATATATATAATATATAAATATATACGTGTATATATATAATAAGAATTGACCAAAAGTTACATCAGAAAAATGCAAAACTTCCAGACCTTTGTCTGATGGTGCCTTGGAACTGGTAGCTGTGCTGGTCTGGAGGAGGAGCCTTCTGGTTCAGTCAATGTCAATCTTGTTCCAGTAGATAGCAGTTGCCAGGTATGGAGGGGCGGGGCTTGGTGTAAGGGGTCCCACCTCCACTTGGCGCTCTCTGTTCTGTTCCCTGAAACCCCACTGTGTTAGTGAAAAAATGGCGGTGCCCGAGTCTCTCCCCCTGGGACTGGGTGTCCCAAACCACACTGTTCAAGCAACTCTGACAGCCCCACGTGGGCACAAGTCAGCCAGTTTGTCCTGCTCCACAGTCTCCCGCACCTCCTAGGCTCTTGGCTGGGATTCAAACCTTGATGTCTGAAAGGATCATGCTCTGTAAGCCCTGGTTCTGAGGTAGCACCGCTCTGCCATGGACCTCTGGTTGGCACCCACAGGGTCTTTTGTCCTTGGAGTGGCAATATAACTTCTTCCCACAGCACTAGATGGAGGGGACTACTCTCCCAATGTGCCTTTGAGCTAGCTACCAAGCCCAGGGCTGCCCCCCACTCCAATCCCTGCCTGGAGGATGGCAATGGTCCAGAGAAAGTCAGCCATCTCTGGATCGTCATTCCTCAGGCTATTTGCAAGTTAGCGACTGGCTTTCTCCAGTTTTTCCATTTCTTGGCCTATGGATTGGAGAGGTTTTTCTCTTGTCCAAATACAATCCCACACTTCCACAGACTCTCTTTCTCTTCCTTTTCTCTCCACTGAAGGGCTTTCTACTTTTGTGTTAACTTTAACAAAAGATGTAAAGATCATGTTTAGGTTCACCTTCTTCATATGAACATCCAGTTGGTCTACAATCATTTGTTGAAAGCACTATCCTTTCTCTATTGAACTGATTCTGCTCCATTTCAAAGATCAGAGCTCTCCGGCTCTCTATTCTGTTTCATTAATTAATTTGGCCATTCTTTCACCATAACCAAGCAGTCTTGATTTCTGTAGCTTTATAATAATCTTGAAATCAGATAGTGTGAATCCTCTGATTTTGTTCTTCATTATTGTTTTGGCAATTTTTGTTCTTTTGTCTTTCTACCTAGCTTTAGAATCAGTTTCTAAATATCCACAAAATAACTTATTGAGATTTTGGTTGAGATTATATTGAATCTGTAGATCAAGTTGCGAATAATTGACATCTTAACAACATTGCATTTTCGTATCCATAAACATAGACTCTGTCTCCATTTATTTACATCTTCTTTTAATTTTTATTAAAGTATTATAGCTTTCCTCATACACCTCTTGTGCTTATTTTGTTAGATTTACACGAGTTTCTCTTTTTTTTCATGCTAAACCATATATCAAAAAAATATGTGAAAAAATAAAGAGAAAGAAATCCAATAACTAAAGAAAATCTCCAAAACATGAAAGAGAAGGACAAAAAATATTAGAGGAAATGTTCAGAAACAACCACAAAACAAATAATAAAATGACAATAAATACATATATATCAATAATTTGTTTAAATGTAAATGGAATAAATGCTCCAATAAAGAGACATAGGGTGACAGAATGGATATAAAACAAGATGTTTCTATATGCTGCCTACAAGGTACTTGTTTTTTTTTTTAATTTTTTTTAACATTTATTTATTTTTGAGACAGAGAGAGACAGAGCATGAAAGGGGAGGGTCAGAGAGAGAGGGAGACACAGAATGGGAAGCAGGCTCCAGGCTCTGAGCCATCAGCCCAGAGCCCGATGCGGGGCTCGAACTCACGGACCGTGAGATGGTGACCTGATCCAAAGTCGGATGCTTAACCGACGGAGCCACCCAGGCGCCCCAAGATACTCGTTTTATACCTAAAGGCACCTTCAGAATGGAAGTGAGGGGATAAAGAAACATCTATCATGCAAATGGATGTCAAAAGGAAGACAGAGTAGTAATACTTATATTGAACAAAATAGACTTTAAAACAAAGACTGTAGCAAGAGACAAAGAAGGGTACTGTATAATAACAAAGGGTACAATCAAACAAGAAGGTATAACAATTGTAAATATTTATATGCCCAACATAGAAACACCCAAACGAAACAGTCAAATGAAATATAAAGGAACTATTTGATAATGATAATAATACAGTAATAGTATGGGACTTTAACACCCCGCTTACATCAATAAACATAATATCTAAACAGAAAATAAACTGGGAAACAATGGCTTTGAATGACACACTAGCCCAGATTAATTTAACAGATATATTCAGAACATTACATTCCAAAATATCAGAATGCAAATTCTTTTCAAGTGCACATTCTCTAGAAATGATTACATATTATCCCACAAAGCAAGCCTCAACAAATTCAAGAAGATCAGAGTCATACCATGCATTGTTTTGGCCACAATTCTGTCAAACTAGAAGTCAACCATAAGAAAAAAATTAGAAAGACCACAAATACATGGAGGTTAAACAACATGCTACTAAACAATAAATAGGTCAACCAGGAATTTAAAAAAAAGAAATAAAAAAGTACATGGAAACAAATGAAAATGAAAACACAGTGGTCTAAAACCTTTGGGATGCAGCAAAAGCAGCTCTAAGAGGGAAGTTTATAGCAATACAGACCTATCTCAAAAAGCAAGAAAAATCTCAAATAAACAAATTAAACTTACACCTAAAAGAGCTAGAAGAAATCAACACACACACATAAAACTAAAACCAGAAAAAGGAAGGAAATAATAAAGGTTAGAGCAGATATAAATGATACAGAAACTTAAAGAAAAAAGGGGAAAAAAAGAAAAATAGATCAATGAAATCAAGAACTGGTTCTTTGAAAAAATCAATACAATTGATAAACTAGCTAGACTTATCAAGAAAAAAAAAAGAGAAATGACTCAAATCAATAAGATCACAAATGAGAGAGGAGGAACAACAACCAACACCACAGAAATACAAAAAATTATAAAAGAATATTAAGAAAAAGTATATGCCAACAAATTGAACAACCATGAAGATACTGTAAATTCCTAGACACATATTAACTACCAAAACTGAAACAGGAAGAAATAGAAAACTTGAACAGACCAATAACCAGTAAAGAAATTCAATCAGTAATCAAAAAACTTCCAACAAACAAAAGTCCAGGACCCGATGGCTTTAGAGATGAATTCTACCAAACATTTAAAAAAGAATTAGCATCTATTTTCTCACAGTATTCAAAAAAGTAGAAAAGGAAAGAAAGCTTCAAAATTTATTCTATGAGGCTAATATTATCCTGATACCAAAACCAGATAAAGACACCACTAAAAGGAAAACTACAGACCAATATCCCTGATGAACATAGAGGCAAAAATCCTCAATAAAATACTAGCAAACCGAATTCAACAATCCATTAAAAAAATCATTCACAACAATCAAGTGGGATTTACTTCTGGGTTGCAAGGGCAGTTCAATATTCACAAATCAATCAGTGTGACACATCACATCAATAAGCGGAAAGATAAGAACCATATGATCAATTAAGTAGAAGCAGAAAAAGCATTTGACAAAATACAACATTCATTCATGATAAAACCTTCAATAAAGTACGTTTAAAGGGAACATAGCTCAACATAATAACGGCCATATATGAAAAACCCATAGCTAACATCATCCTCTCTCAGATTTTCCCCTAAGGTTAGGAGCAAGACAAGGATGCCTACTCTCACCACTTTCATTCAATATAGTACTGGATGTCCTAGCCACGGCAATCAGACAACAAAAAGATATAAAAAGTGTCCAAATCAGTAAGAAGGAAGTAAAACTTTCACTATTTGCAGATGACATGATACTATATTTAGGAAACGTGAGATTCCACCAAAAATCTGGTAGAACTGATAAATGAATTCAATAGTAAGAGCATACAAAATGATTTTGCAGAAAATATGTTGCATTTCGATATACCAAGAGTGAAACAGCAGAAAGAGAAATTACGAAAACAATTCCATTTACAATTCCACCAAAAATAATGATACCTTGGAATAAAACTAACTAAAGAAGTAAGACCTGTACTCTAAAAACTATAAAACATTGATAAAAGAAATTGTAGAAGACACAAAGAAATGGAAAGACATTCCATGCTTATGGATTAGAAGAACAAATATTGTTAAAATGTCTGTATTACCCAAAGCAATCTACACATTTAATGCAATCCCTATCAAAATAACAACAGCATTTTTCACAGAACTAGAACAAACAATTCTAAAATTTGTATGGAACCACAAAAGACCCCGAATAGCCAAAGCAACCTTCAAAAAGAAAAGCAGAGCTGGAGGCATCATAATTCCAAACTTTGAGTTTTATTACAAAGCTGTAGTAATCACAACAGCATAAAACTGGCACAGAAATAGACACATAGGTCAATAGATCAGAATAGAAAACCCAGAAATAAACTTACAATTATATGGTCAATTCATCTTTGACAAAGCAAGGAAGAATATCTAATGGGAAGAGAATAGTTTCTTTAGCACATGGTGTTAGGAAAACTGGATAGCAATATGCAAGAAAAAAAAAAAGAAACTAGACCACTTTCTTACTCCTACACAAAAATGAATTCAAAATTGATTTTTAAAAAATGGATTAAAAACCTAAATATGAGACCTGAAACCATAAAAATCCTAGAAGAGAACACAAACGGTAACTTCTTTAAAATTGGCTGTAGCAACTTTTTTCTAGATACATCTCATGGTCAAGAACACAAAAATCAATTATGTCTTCTTTGAGGCAAGGAAAACAAAGGCAAAAATAAACTATTGAGACTACATAAAATAAAAAGTTTTGCACAGCAAAGAAAACAGTCAAAACTGAAAGACAACCTATGGAATGGGAGAAAATATTTGCAACTGACATATTCAATAAAGGGTTAGTTTCCAAAATATATAAAGAACTTTTATAACTCAACATCCAAAAAATAAGTAATCCAATTTTTAAAATGTGTGGAATGCATGAACAGACATCTCTCCAAAGAAGACATGCAGATGACCAATAGACACATGAAAAGATCGTCAACATCACTCATCATCAGGGAAATGCAAATTAAAACAAAAATGAGATATCATCTCACACCTGTCAGAATAGCATCAGGAAGGATGTGGAGAAAAAAAGAAATCTTGCATTGTTGGTGGCAATGAAAACTAATACAGACACTGGGTAAACAGTGTGGAAGTTCCTCAAAAAGTCAAAAATAAATCTACCTATGATCCAGCAGTTGCAGTACTGGTATTTACCCAAACATTACAAAAACACTAATTTGAAGCGATACATGCACTCCTATGTTTATATCACCATTATTTATAATAGCCAAATTATGGAAGAGCCCAAGTGTCCATTGATTAATGAATAAAAAATGAATAAAGATGAAATACACACACACACACACACACACTGAAATATTATTCAGCCATGAAACAGAATGAAATCTTGCCATTTGCAATGACATGGATGGAGCTAGAGAGTATAATGCTAAGGGAAATAAGTCAGTCAGAGAATGACAAATACAAAATGATTTCACTCATATGTGGGATTCAAGAAACAAAACAAATGAGAAAAGGGAAAAAAAGAGACAAATTAAAAAACAGACTCTTAATTATAGAAAACAAACTGATGGTTACCAAGGTGGAGGGTGGGGAGATCTTTTAAATTGGTAATGAGGATTGGGGCATCTGAGTGGCTTGGTCGGTTAAGTGTCCGATTTTGGTTCAGGTAATGATGTCATAGTTAGTGAGTTCAGGTCCTGCATGTGTGCTCTCTCTCCTCTCTCTCTCTCTTTTCTCTCTCTCCTTTCTCTCTCTCTCTCTAAGTTAAAAAAATAAAAAATAAAGTGGAGAAAACTAACAAACACAACCTTAGGCAGGTGACTAAGGTCAACATAAATCATGTTAACAGTAGTACCCTTGCTATGATGTGATGAAAATTGCACATTGTGTCTGTGGTCTTCCTCTCAGTAATGCATAGCCCTAGTCTATTCATGAGAAAACCATCATACAAATCCTATTTGAAGGATATTCTATAACCTACCTAAGCAGTACTTCTCGAAAATCTCAAAGTTATCAAAAAATAATAAAATGTCTGAGAAACTGTCACAGGCAAGAGGAATCTAAGGATGCATATAACTAGATATAATGTGGTATTCTGGATGGAATCCTAGGACATAAAAGGGCATTCAAAACTGGAAATTTGAATGATGTATGGACTTCAGTTAACAATAAGGTATCAATTTTGGTTTGTTAATCATGAGCAATGTACCAAAGTAATATAATATGTTTATATTAAGAGAACCTGAATGTAGAGTATCTAAGAACTCTCTATTGTTTTCTGAATTTTTCTGTAAACCAAAAACTTTTCTAAGAAGCTAAAGTCTGAGAAGAGAGAGAAAAAGAGAAAGAAGAAAGATAAAACATTCTCTGTGTTTATGTAGAGTCATAGTAGGATGGTTTGTTACCAGTTCTGCTCCTTTCAATGATTTGACTATGATCCTCTGAAAGTCCCTCAACCATTTTTTTAATGTAAAAATAAGACAATTAAGCTTACTTTTATTGAGAGAGAAAAGATGCCTTTAAGAATTTAACTTTTTGTTCTTAAATTTGAAAACTCTTTTTTTGTTTTTTAAAAACTATTTATTTATTTTGGGAGAGAGAGAGAGCAAACATGAGTGGGGGTGAAGAGAGAGAGAATCCCAATCAGGTTCCAAGCTGTCAGTGCAAAGCCCAATGCGGGACTCCATCTCACAAACTTTGAGACCATGGCCTGAGCCAAAATTAAGAGTCAGACACTTCGGGCACCTGGGTGGCTCAGTCAGTTAAGCGTCTGACTTTAGGTAATCGTCTCATGGTTCCTGAGTTGGAGCCCTGGGTCTAACTCTGTACTGACAGCTCAGAGCCTTGAGCCTGCTTTGGATTCTGTGTCTTCCTCTCTCTCTGCTCCTCCTCCACTTGCGCTCTCTCTCTTTCAAAAATAAATAAACATTTAAAAAAATTTAAAAATAGAGTCAGATGCTTAACCAACTGAATCACCCATGCATCCCCATCTTCCCACTTTAAAGTTTTGTTTCAATTTTCCTAATATTGTAATTAGTATATTCTAGTGTATTCTTCTTCATTCCTTTTAAAGTCAATTTTATATAAAATTGTTACAATAAATAAGACATTCCGTAAATTTACTTTTTGACCGCGCTTTTATTTATTTTTCTTTAGTAATTTATCATCAACTCTCTTTTAGGCATCCATAATAGAAAATCATACCATATTTAAGCATAATAGTTTTGTTTTCCAACTCTTAAAGAGTAAACTCAGAGTCTTGTTCACTATTATGCTTCTAGTCAAGTGGTTAAGAGAAGTAAATTGGACTTACAAAATGGCTGTATCTAGTGATCCACAACCACTAGTTACTAAAGTATATTAATAACATCTCTCTTACTTAACTCTTTATAATTTTTTTCTGGCTAAAATATGTGGAGTAACATTTCAGAGACATTTACATGTGTAAAAAAAATATTCATTGTTAATGTTCTATCCAATGCTCACGTTGAGGCACTTACTCTGATTTAAAAGCAATGCACAGGACATAGAGAATTCTTCTTGAGAAATATTAAGAGAATATGAGGGCATGGGGAAGTATATTCTAAAGTATTGTTCAATATTATTTTGTGAATTATATTTTTACAACTCATTATTTCTTTATGCATAGAAAGCTAACCATTTTGATTAGGATGGAAACAAAGAAGAAAAGTGTAACCATTAGTTGCTTACTGTGGTTTATTAACTAAGATGTAAATCAGACTTAGATTTGAACCACTTACCATCTGCATGGTTATAAACCAAGTCTTTATATTAGTAGCTTTAATTTTTATATGTATGTGGAATGAAACTTTTACTTATATCACAGAGTTTTCATCCAAATTAAAAAAAAGTTAGGTGGAAAAGCATATATTTGGTATTTTTTATGATCAAGATGATTATTATACCAACTCTAATATTCATGGAGGCAAAGACATGTTTGAGATTTTTACATAATGTACCTCACACCAAGTCATAAATTACCCTGAATCCAAATGAAAGACATTATGAGAGAAAAAAAAAATGAATTATACATAAAACCCCAGCCTTAAATTTATAATACAAATAGGTGAAAGCAATCCTTGTTACTGAATCAATGTTGGAAGGAATGATAATTTTTATGAAATAGATAAAATGATTGGCATATTAATATATTATAAAACATAAAGTATATTCTTTAAAAAGTAATCATATAAACTTAGAGTAATTACACTTGAGTTGGAAGTAGCCTTTCAGCAATTAATATTTTCTTTTTGCATTTATTAAGTAGGTTAAGGACAGATACTCAGAGCCTACTTAGTCTCTTAGCCTACTTGGCCTCTTCAGAGCAGAAGAAGAACTAAAGTTTCAGGAAAGACAGGTGGTCAAGCAAGTAAGATGGTTGACTCTCAAAAACCTCTAGTGTCTAATAAAACCCATGTGAGGATTCAGAATTAAAAGCACATTGCTTTGGAGTAATATTTTGCTTACGAATGAGAAATGTCTTAAAAGGTGATAGATATGGATGAAGAATTAAATTTTACTCTTAGAAATCACAAAGCGGATGAGAACTGTGGTGCATATATAAAGTTCCAGTATTATATTTGTAAGACAGCAGGTATGTTAGTTAATAATGTAAATAGATGAACTTGAAAAGTATTGTGACATTGTCTCTGTTAGCATTTTGTACTCTAAACAGTTCTTGCTTCAAATGTCAGAATATATTGGTGTTCTTTGAACTGCCATGCATTCACTGAGAAATTTACACATTAAAGAAGATAAAGCTGATTTATTGTGTATCACCTCTGTTTACTCTGTTTAACTTACAAAGTTAATAAATCAAGGTTCAAGCGATTTAAAAAATGAACTTGAATTAGACAAAAAGAACAAAAGAGCAATGTTGATTAATAGTTCCAAAAAAGAAAAACACATTTATAATTTACAAAGCTGAACTCAAAAGCTTTAATAGAAGAGTAACCATTACCCGTTCTAGGACTAAAGAAGCAAAGAGAATTGGTTTCTATTTTGTTCAAATATATATGATAATAGAATGGACAAAAGGAAGGTATTATGTCTGATAGAGCAAATAATATCCTGTATTTACTTTGGTGAATTAAAGATATAGATAGAAATAGAAGATATAATTTGAAATAAGTAAATATAAAACATAAAATGTTATTGGTTAAATGTTATTTAGTAAAGTTGAAAGCCTAAAAAAATATTACCTGTAAAGATTTTGCATTATTAAGATTTATATATGTTCCTGAAGAGTTGTCATTATGCACATTCATTTTTTTCTAATTTACAACAGAACTTTGACTTAGTGATTTTAGCCTGCCCTTTCCTTCCTTTCATCTCCAAAGGGCCAGAAAGGGACCCTCCCTATGGCATATTGTAGAACTGAACCAGCACAGTAAGGTTTTATTTCTCTACAAATGGAGTCACCAACTCAGCTGTTTCCCTGGGAGATCATTCAACTTCGATTCTACTCTGCTGTGGATTGACTTGTGTCCCTCCAAAATTCTTGTGTTAAATCCCTACCCAAAGTGATTATATTTGGACAAAGGACCTACAAGGAGATAATTAAGGTTAAATGAGGCCACAAGGTGGAGCCCTGATCCAGTGGATTAGTGTCCTCATTAGAAGAGACAATTGAGAGTTTGCTCCCCATCTCTTCCCGTGGCACAAAAAAGTTGTGACCAGAAAGTGAGATGATGGCTGTGTGCAAGCTAGGAAGAAAGCTCTCACCAGAAACCAAACTATCTGGCACCTTCATTTTGTACTTCTCAGCTTTCAAAAATAAATTTATGTTGTTTAAGGCCCAACATAATAATATATTTTTTGTTTAGTAGAATATTTAATGGCTTAAAGGTAAATTTATAGTATTATTTGTTGTACAAACAAGAATATGTGATAAATAATACATAAATACGTTTATTTGGGGTCAAATATTAACCTCTTTCTGTAGAATGTAAAACTGAATTTGAATAAAGGATAAAAAAATAGGTCTGGGAATAATAAATAAATTTATGTACTTAATGTCCAGATGCTTTTGACCTTTAGGATTTTAACCATATAATAAGATGTAGAGTATGTCAAAGATTGCAGAATAAAGACATAAAGCTAGCAATGGAAGATGACCTGAAAGTAGCAGGGATTAACTGCACTGGGTACATTGTAACAAGAAAACTGGTTTATTCAGCTTTCCAGCTGGTTTGTTTTTCAATAGGCTGTATAGCAGGTTTGAAGAGGTTTGCCTTACTCCTTCCCTAGATGGCAAGAATTCAATCTCTGGGCAAGACTGTCATTTCTAGTACTGGGTCTCAGCATGAGTGGTGGCAGAACAATATTTAGCTAAATCAGAGTCAATGATAACTAGATTCTGAAGCCTGGGCTGAGGCTTTCTAGGAACACAGGGAAGTTATATGTAATGAGTGCAAAGGAGCAGACCAATGATATTAAATTCCAGATCCAAACAGAATTAGAAGCAGTGAGCAAGCAAAAATCTCTAGCAAGTGGAAAAGGCAGAGCCTGGAAAAATCTCATGAAATAACAAAAACCTGGTAAAGAAGATAATTTTATGGAATGACAACTTCCAAATTTTCTGGGACTCGTTTTATGGGAATTATATGTATTCAATAAAAGTATGCTTTACAAACATTCATGAGACATTAGCTATGGGCTGTGAACCAGGCCTTGTGGTCAATGTTCTCTATAGAAGTTAGATGTGGTACCTGCCCTACTAAATCATGCATCTACTGAAGGTGTTAATGGACCAAATGGTAGTGTTATTATCTCCCAAACCCCCTGATGAGGAATATGAAGTGCTATGGGATACATAGCTGGGGCATTTGACCTAATATAAGATAATAGGGTATTGAGATGAAGTGACAGTGAAAATAAGTGGGAGTCCTTCAGGCAAAAGAGAGGTACTATAGGTTTTTAGTCAGAGGAAAGAACAAAAGAAAAGGAGTGACAATCTATTTAATATGACTTCAGATAAAAAATAGAAAGTGAAGGATAGAGTGGGAGAATGAAAAGTTAAAAAAAAAAAACAAGGGCCACATTATGAAGCACTTTACAATCTGTGTACGTTAATTATAGTTTAAATTTTTACAAAACTTACTGGACAGTTTTCATTGAAGGGAGGACACTGTGGCTGCAGCTTTATAATGACTTAGCAAAACTTGGAGGTTGTTTCAGTAATCCAAAGAGATGTGATCTGATCTAGATTAAGGAAATGGTATGTGAAATAGAAAACAATACATTTAAAATATTTTTTTAAATAGAGAAATTGGTGATTACAGTTTGAGTGGAGGGGAAAAAAAGAAAATAAAGATAAGTCAAATGCTTTTAGATAATATTTATTAAGGATAACATATTTTCAGTGACTCTGCTAAGTGCTTTAAAACACCTCTCTTCAACCCTTTTATAATAACCAGTTTACAAATATTAAAACAGGCTAAAAGGGTTAAATGTCTTGCCAATTGTTTCATTGCCAATGAACTGTAGAAACAAGAATCAAAATACTAATATCTCTGATTCAGAAGCATGCATTCTTATCTACTATATTACATTTTAAAGAGGGAGCAGATCTTTGGGTACATGCTGTATTCAGCTACCCATCATATGCATATATGACTACATGAATAATCTGAGAGTGACATAAATTGAAATAAAGTCAATTATTTTAAATCTAAGAAGTTATAGATGCCAGGGAGCCACAGTGGAATGAATTTGAGAATGAATGTACAGAGGCAAGCTAGTGTTCATAGTTCATAGTCTGTGGCCTGAATTTTAATTTCTGTGTCTTTTAAAAATAGAAGTTTTTAATATTTTATAAAGACCAATTCATCAGATTTTCTGTTTTATGTCTCAGCATTAGGTTACTAAAACAGAAATCTTTGCTTACTCCAAGGTTGCAAAGTTATTCTCCAACACTTTCTATCATATATTTTAAGTTTAGCTTTTAAATTCAGACTGTGACACATTTCAGTTAATTTTTGAGCTTGTTTCATTTATTTTAGCAATATTTTTAGTACTTTAATATGAAGTTCTTGCACATATTTTATGTGACTCTATATATTTCATTGACCTTTAATCCTCTGACCCTGCTAAATCACTTCTTAATTTGGTGGCTTTAATAGATTACTTCATGTTATCTCTATACAAAATCATTCCCCCTCTGAACTAACAGAATGTTACCTCTATCTTTCCACTCTGTGTGCATTTTATAAGTTTCTCTTGCTGTGTTGCATTGGGAAAGAACTTAATTTCAGTGTTCAAAACAATAAGTAAAAGATGTTTTCTCTTTCCATTTGTATTCAATATATAATTTTTTTTTTGTTTATTTATTTTGAAAGAGAGAGAGAAAAAGAGAGAGAGAAGGAGCAGGGGAGGGGCAGAGAGAGAGTGGGACAGAAGATTCTAAAACTAGCTCCCAAGTGGGCTCTGTGCTGACAGCAGAGAGCCCAGTGTGGGGCTTGCAAACCGTGAGATCATGACCTGAGTGAAGTTGGACCCTTAACCCACTGAGCCACCCAGGTGCCCCAGTATTGTATGTTTCTATATTAAATAGGATATGTTGTATTTAGTTTTCATTAAGTTCAAAATATTTTTGAATGTTCCCTTTTTTATCTTTTGAGGTGTTTGTTACTTAGAAATGGCTGTTTGCTTTAGAACAACTGTTTTTCTTTCATAAATATATTTATGTTAATAATCATTAATTTAAATCCAGTGGGGTCAGAAATCATTTCTGTGTAATGCAATCACTGAAAATTTGTTGAGATTTATAACACATTATATGCTCTGTTTTGTTGACTATACTAGGTTCACTAGAAAAAATATGCACTCTAAAGTGTAGAGTGTTTATAAATCTCAATAGGTCCAATTGAATCATTGTGTTGTTCTAGTCTTCTATATCTTTGCTGCCTTTCTGCTTGTTATGCAATTATATGAATTATGCAAAGATAAATATTGGGATACAGAACTGTACTTTGCATTTGCCTATTCTCTTTCAATTTTATCAACTTTTGCTTTATGTATTTTGAACAGTTTTATTAGGAACATACATTTATTTATTTGTTTATTTATTTTAACTTTTTTCACTTAAATTCAAGCTAGTTATCATACAGTGTAGTATTGGCTTCAGGAGTACAATCCGGTGATTCATCACTTACATATAACACCCAGTGCTCATCCCAAAAAGTGCCCTCCTTAATGCCCATCACCCATTTAGCACATCCCCCCACCGTATACCCTTCCAGCAATCTGTATTTAAGAGTCTCTTATGGTTTTCCTCCCTCTCTGTTTTTATCTTATTTTTCCTTCTCTTCCCCTACGTTCATATGTTTTGTTTCTTAAATTCCAAATATGAGTGAAATCGTATAATATTTGTCTTTTTCTGACTGACTCATTTCACTTATCAGAATACACTCTAACTCCATCCACATTGTTGCAAATGCCAAGATTTCATTCTTTTTGATCCCTGAATAATATTACATTATACACATTTATATAAATTTATATACATAAATGTATATAATGTATATATATAATGATATTATCATATCATTTTTTGGGAGGGGCAAAGACATTGAGCCAGGGGTATGTTCTGTTGTTTTATAATGGTTTAAGAAGTTTGCTTGTTCTAATATTTTCCCACTTTAGATTGACCAAAGTAAATGCTGATTTGGCTGGTTGAAACAAACCATAATATGATTCTTGAAATAAAGCCTCTTGCCTCATATTTATTATACCATGAGTGTTATAAGTTATTTTGTTGTATAAATAAATAAATAAATAAATAAATAAATAAATAAATAAATAAATAAAACATATTTAGTCATACTTAAGCTGATTTGATTTTTTTGGCCAACTTCATAATGGAATTGAATTCTTTATGCTGTGACCTACCTCAGTGGTTCAGTCACCTGAGATCAATGGATTGGTGAAGTATTTAATATAATACTTGAATATTTGAATAGTAAAAAGCAATCACTCACTGTCTTGACTTTTCTGCCACTGGAGGTTACTGGAAGTGCCATTTAATTTGCAAAGGAGAAACAGTTACATAGCCTTCTTCACTGTGGTTTTAGATTTTGTTTTAATTACAATGAGATCATTTAAGTCAAATAAATTGTGTTTAAATTTGTCAAATATATAATGAAATTTATGTGCTTAGGACTTTGCCTTACAGAATATATTTTTCAGGTCATATATAGCAGTGATTAAATAAATAATTAAATACAATTATGAATAGTATATGTATATATTTTAATCTAGACTGTTAAGTTTTATTCCAATCATGATTAAATTTCACAAAACTTTAGGGAGCCTGGGTGGCTCACTCGGTTGAGCATCTGACTTTGGCTCAGGTCATGATCTCCCGGTCTGTGAGTTCGAGCCCCACTTTGGGCTCTGTGCTGACAGCTCAGACCCTGGAGCCTGCTTGGGATTCTGTGTCTCCCTCTCTTTCTGCCCCTCCCCTGCTCATGCTCTGTCTCTGTCAAAAATAAATAAACATTAAAAAAAATAAAAAAATAAATTTCATAAAACTTTGAAAGAAAATTCTGTATGCATTTCAGTTACAAAGAAATTTTATTGTAATAGATTATTTGTTCATTAGAATGCTTTCATAGTAGTTCATTGAACTAGGGTTGCACCATTCAAATTTATTTGAATAATTTGTATGGTATTTTACTGGGATATACTTTATGCCATCTATAGTGTCATAATTGCAAATAATTAATAGTTTTTAAAAAGTTTAATTATATTCTCTCCCATTTTCTTCTGAATTTTCCCAAGATTTCTTTACTGACTTCCATCCTTTGGGATATTTATATCAACTCCTCAGATTAAAACAATTTGAGATGCTTTCTAGATGTATTTTATGGCTTAGGAAAGTCATTTGACAAATGACATACATGGGCTTGACCCCAGTCTTGAAATCCAAGCTTTATGGAGACAAAGTTCTTGGAAGATGCTAACTTCCAAGATCTATTGTTGGTAAGTAAACATAGCAGATCATTTTCTGTGCCTTCAAAGAGATACCAGTGTGGAAGAGAAAGCAGGAATTTAAAATAGAAATAATTATTTGTTCAAATATCTGCAAACATTAGTCCTTTTTTTTTAACTGGAACTTTTCTGTGACTTTAAGTTTACATAAAAATAATTCCTAATATTACTTAAAATATTTTAGACCAGATAAAAAGAAGAAAAATCTGTTTAATATATTTTATCGTACCAGCACACTATTAGTACTGAAAATGATAAAGATAGTATGAATACAAACTGATGATTGGTGTATATTAAACCTGTAAAGTTTAGGAAGTGGAGTTTGGCAACGTATTAGAGGAATCATGAATCATATCCAAAGACCAAGTAAGGCAAAGATCTGGAAAACTAGGGATAGTCATCATTAGGATACTTATCATCCTAATTCATTTTATTGAAAAATAGGAAAGAGAAATATATGATCATATCAATAAATGTAGAAAATCATTCTGATAAAAATCAATATCCATTCATTAAAAATTCAGTAAAATACTGAAAGTAATTTTTAAATATGATCAAGATTTTCTAAATGTAAATATAGAGTTATAAGATGTTTAAATACATAAATATTAAAACAGACATATATATTTAAATGTATATAATTAAAATGTATATTTTTAATAAGAGTAAATACAGTAATAATGTTATCAAAATTTCCCTTTCTTCTAACAAAAGAAAGGAAGCAACATACCTTTCAATTATGTTTTTAAAATATTTTTTGTATGATATATGAAAACTGAATTTCTTAATGATATTTTTCCTTCATAAAGTTTTCAGCACAAAATCAAACTTAAAAATTTATTGCATAAATATATACTCGTTTATTATTTTAAGGATGCAAAGGTATTCTCTGATGTGCATACTGAATTTTATATGTTGCCTGGTTTCTGTTAGGAATTTTCCAGGGAGAGAATATACTGCCCCATTCATAGGTTTATTTTTTTTTAATTTTTAAAAATGCTTTATTTTTGAGAGAGAGAGATAGGGGGGAGAGAAAGACAGAGAGAGAGAGAGAGAGAGACAGAGACAGAGAGAGAGAACGAGTGGGGGAGGGGCAGAATCAGAGGGAGAGACAGAATCCAAAGCAGGCTCCAGGCTCTGAACTGTCCACACAGAGCCCGAAGCAGGGCCTGAGACACAAAAGGCGAGATCATGACATGAGCCGAAGTCCGACACCTAACAGACTGAGCCATCCAGGCACCCCTCTTTTTTTTTTTTAATGAAATCTTCTTAAGCAATATTTTTCATCATGTTCAGAAAAGACTTCTTAGATTTGGGGATTAACTAAGATAAGGATTTCAACTCTTTAAATTAAGATTTACATTAAAACAAGTAAAGCTGGAGGTAATGATAACCAAATATGTCTGTATATTTTATAAGAACTATTTCAACTTGTACTTGCAATCATATAATTTATTCATGCTTTATCAGCCATGTGATTGCAATTACACTACTATAAGCATTAAATCTTATTAAACAGTCAGATGGAGCAAACTAAAAACAAAAGCCACACTGAAGTTTTATTTTAAAAGCATTTAGATTATATTTCATAAAATTACTGAAGCATGAAGAATTTGAGGCAAAAAGGAAAAATATTTTATGTAGACATATAAACCTCCATGTTTAAAATTCTTGATGGCACGTATTGACTAAGGTACAGTGGTAGGAAATGGACCAAACAGATTATCAGTATTCAAAATATTAGGATCATGGAAGAGATGGAAAGAAAATTCATATATAATTTAGCCTGTAAGTTGCAGCTTTTAAGTTTATTTTTACAGTGTATAATTGCAGCAGATCAATACTCTTATGTGATACCAAAGGGAGTTTTTGCAAACTAAGTTTTTTAAAATATTAAACCAATATAAATGTTTATTTATTCATATTACTATGAGATATTTAGCTAAGATGAAAAAAAGCCAAGTACAGCCTAATCTCTACTGTTGACTACAACTTTTTTTTTTTTTAACGTTTATTTATTTTTGGGACAGAGAGAGACAGAGCATGAACGGGGGAGGGGCAGAGAGAGGGGAAGACACAGAATGGGAAACAGGCTCCAGGCTCTGAGCCATCAGCCCAGAGCCTGACGCGGGGCTCGAACTCACGGACCACGAGATCGTGACCTGGCTGAAGTCGGACGCTCAACCGACTGCGCCACCCAGGCGCCCCTACTGTTGACTACAACTTATAAGAACTCCCAAAATTAAATCAAAAACACACAGATTGAAAAACAAAGTCAAAAGTTGGAGAAGTGACTAGTAAGCATTAGAACCAAGTATGAGTGCTCTTTTTCTCTATCTTTCTATACTTGTGACAGTGTCCCAAGGGCAGCCCTCTGTTGAGACCTGGGCAGTCAGTATCTGTATGTAACCGTAGCAGCTAAAGCTCCAACAGAAATTTCCTCTTCCTGGAAAGATAAACAGAGGCAAAATGATCTCTATATTCTGAAGAGTGATGGAAGAATCCACATTTTTTTCTCTTTTCTCTTCCAGGGAGACAACCATCTATTAAAGGATTTTGGGTTTGTGGTTACTATGGGATTCATATATAACATCTTATGTGTATTGCAGTCTATATTAAGTTGCTAGTTTTTTTAAGTTTGAACACATGAAAGCACTACATTTTTGCTCCCAGTATATGTTTTATGTATATGAAATCATGTTTTATATTTAAAAAAATTGTGTATCCCTTGACTTATTGTTGTAGGTATAATTGATTTTTCTGCTTTGTGTTACTCTTCGTACTAGCTATATAAGTAATTGCTATACCCCCTGTACTATATATTTGCTTAACAATGATTTCTAATGATTTCTTATTTTTTCTCTTTATTTTTCATTTTTTAATTTTATTTATTTATTTATTTTTTACTTCTTGTTATGGTCTTATGTTCCCACTTAAAGAATTACCTTTACATCTATTTTAAGGGCAGTTTAGTGGTGATGAACTCCTTTGACTCTTGTCTGGGAAACTTAATCTCTCTTCCAAGTCTGAATAATAATCTTACCGGGTAAAATTGGTTGTAGGTTTTTTTCATTTCAGCACTTTAAATATATCATGCCACTCTTTTCTCTCTTGCAAAATTTCCGCCAAAAAATCTGCTGATAGCCTTATGGGGTTTCCCTTGTATGTAGCTACTTTTCTTTTACTACTTTTAAGATTCTATCTTATCTTTAATGTTTTTCCATTTTAATTATTTGTCTTTAGGTTTACCTCCTTAGATTCATCTTGTCTGAAGGCTTTTTGCACCTTCTAGACCTGGATGTCTGTTTCCTCCCCTGGATTAGGGACGTTTTTAGCAATTATTTTTTCAAATAAGTTTTCTGCTCCTTTCTCTGTCTTTTCTTCCTCTGAGACCCCTATAATCTAAATGTTATTATACATGATGATATCACAGAGGTCTCTTAACCTATACTTATTTATTATTTTTCTTTTCTTTTTGCTGTTCAGATTGGTTGCTTTCCATTATCCTGTGTTCCAGATGTCTGATCTATTCTTCTACGTCTGTTAATTTGTGTAGATTCTGTCTAGTGTATTTTTCATTCTAGTTATTGTATTCTTTAGTTATTATATACAATAGATAAATTTTCTATCTCTTTGTTGTAGTTCTCACTGAGTTCATTCACTCTTCTCAATTTTGGTGAGTCTTTATAACAATTACTCTGAACTGTTTATCAGGAACACTGTGTATCTGTGTTTTGTTTAGCTTCTTTTCTGTGATTTTTTTTTTTGTATTTTCATTTGACACATGTTCCTGTATCTCATCATTTTATCCAACTCTTTGTGTTTGTTTCTGTATATTAGGTAGATCAACTATTTCTCCTGGTCTTTAGGTAGTGGCTTTGTGTAGAAGGGGTTCTGTGGTACTCTGTACTGCAATTTTGCTTAGGTACTGGGACCAGGCACTCTAGGGTTATCTATCCCCTGTGTGGGCTGCATGTGTTATTCTGTTGTGGCTTAGTCACAACTGCTGCATGCTTACTAGAGAGCAGAGTTGCCCCTCAGCCTAGCTGTTGGCAGTGAGCTGTTGTAACTGCTCTGACAGCTGAGGGTGCCATGATGGTTAGGGTTTGCTCCCTGTGCAGCTAGCTGAGAGGTCAGGCTGCTGCAACTATGGCTGTGTTGGTGTTTGGGATTAGTTTTCCTACTCCTCAGCACAGGAATTGCTTTGGAGGGGGTGCCAGTCTTGGATGGGGTTGCCTGCTGGCTGTGGTGGGATGGTTGTTCTTTTGTAAGGGTGCCTGCTATAGTGGGTTTACAGGGGAATGCCAGGGAAGCGGAAGTGATCCTAGCAAGGTAGATGGCAATTACCATAACTTCTGCAACTATTCAGCTATCTAAGCTGGAGGAGGGCGAGAAATATGGTGCCTGCCAGCACTTCTGACCCTAGAAAAAGCTCCTACAGATTACTAACTGTGCTGCACATGTCTTAAAATTAGTCAATAAATCTTCACATATGCCACAGGTGATTTCCAAGCTGCTACTACTTTTTGGGGTCTCAGGCCAACTTATTTAGCATCTGGCTCCTTAAGGGCAGAGACTAGTTTTCTATCACCCTCTGGCTTTCCTGGAGTTAAGCCCCACTCCCAACATAAGCCCCAGTGATTTTTAAAGACAAACATTATGGGGATTCATTTTCCCAGTGTGGTTCCCAAGGCCCGGGGTTGCCTAGTGTGGAGCCTGATCCTCTAGCTCCTATGGACTTGTGATATTACTCCCATTTGTGAGTAATTACCCTAATGGTTTTGTCCTGACCATGTCTCTCTGCTTCTTACCTTTTTTCACGTGGTCTTCTCTCTACAATTAACTATGGAAGATCTGTTCTGCCATTCTTCAGGTCATGTTCAGAGTGAGTTGCAATACCTATAGTTGTTGTCTGGGTGTATCTGGGAGATAAGATGAGCTCAGGATCCTCCTACTTTGCCATCTTCTGGCTTTCTCAGAAAAAAATATTGTTTCTCAATATAAATGGAATTTGTTAATAAAAATTCTCAAAATCAAAGATGTATAAGAATTAACCATGTGAAGACCAATGAAAATTTGGTTCAGCGTAGGAAAATCTATAACAGATTAGAAGACAAAATAGTTATTATCTCAAAAAGAAGAAACTAATTTTCTATAATTTAATAACCATTTGTTATAAAAATATTTTCACAGTTAAAAATATAAAGATTAATCTCAACCTGATAGCATATCTATCAAACATTGACATAATTGACAGAAACTATGTAGATATAGTCCCATTAAAGTGAGGTGCAAGACAAAAGTTTAAAAATCATAATTTGTACTCAACATATTTATTCAGTGTCTCTCAACTAGTCATATCTAGAATTACAAGAACCATGGAAATTAAGTGAAGAAAACTAAGGTAGACTTATTGGCAAATTATATGACTGTCACCTCAGCAAATCCAAGGGAATCTACAGATAACCTAAGATAACTAGAAGACAATTTCAGCAATAGTAGGATAAAAAATTAACAGTCCAAAAGAAATAGTTTATGTAATAATAAAATGTAATAGTTTCTTTAATAAATTAAATGTAATAAAATATATAGATTTACCATAGTAATAAAATTATCTAGTATATCAAGTTATAGATTAGATGTGGTAAGATCTTGGGAGGTTCTTAACTGATGACAAAGGAGCTTATACTTTAGTAATAAGGAGTGATGCAAAATTAGTTAAAGGTAATCAGCATGATTAGAATTCTGCTCTATGAAGTTAATCCAGGGTCTATGTAAAAAGATTGCAAAGTGAAGGAGGGTAGGTGGTGGCCTTGTTTATTATGCTACTTCCATACTTTAGATTAGAAATAAAAAGGTTCTATAGGGAAATAATTAATGATAATTAGAAATGAAGAAGAGAATATTAATAAATATGAGAAAAAACGTAGAGGTAGAATTTTAACAACTTAACAATTTATTCGTTATGCAATGCAGAACTCAAATGTTCTCCCTGAGTGATTTAAGAATGCAATTAATGAAATTAAAGAATGATAGAAATACAAGCTTTAATGAAAGTCAAGAGAATATAAGGCCCTCAGAGAAGAGGAGAAAGGGGTAAGAGAGTATCATGATGGATCTAAAGCAATTAAATAAAATTTGTGTTTTTATGTTCAGGTGAATTGGTGTGTATAACTAGTGAATAAAAATTATTTAGGTCAGTAGAAGAGTTTTAGTCATTACTTAATTTGGATTTTGTAAACATTTAACAAGTTAACCATTGTGATGGTTAATTTTATGTGTCAATGTTGCTGTGCCATGGCACCCAGGTATGTGGTCAAGTATATGCTCCCCATGGTTCCTCCCTAATCTATCTTTGATTTCTAATTTCTTGTATAAAATCTAAATTCTTAATTCAGTGGTTTCATTTATGGTATGCATGCCAAAAGCTGCAAAGTGTCTATGTCTAGCAGTCAAATTGTACCATGGTCTTGTCATTTCATATGTCTAGTGAAAATGCTTCAGTTTGTAAATCTCTTATCCACTGTTACAAAAGCTTAAAATATATAAAAAATGAGAATGAATCTTATTTTTGGCCAAGATATATATATGTTTTAGTTTATATATTTATTTTGAGGGAGAGAGAGAGTGCACACACACAAACATGGGCAGGGCAGAGGGAGAAGATAGAGAGAGAGAGAATCCCAACTCACAAACAATGAGATCATGACCTGAGCTGAAACCGAGTCTGACAACATAACCAACTGAGCCATCCAGGCGCCCTGTGGCCAAAATATTTTAAAAGTCTGAATTTTGAAACACATTTGCTCTAATAATTTCAAGTGATAGATTTTGATTCTCTGTACTTGAATTTATTTATTATTATTTTTTTACTGACTATATGAATTGCTAGCCCCTACCCTGAATTCTCAGTCCAGCTTAATAATACCATCCATTTTTTGCAGGAGAAACCTTAAAAAGTTTTGATGATTTGCCATTCTTTTTTACCTCTCTCATCAGTATTTTATTTTCTCCAAATAGCAATAAAAAAGAGCACATTGTCGCTAAATACAAACTATAATGAATGTCACCAATGTTATTTAAGGACCCAGATATAAAATATTGCATAATATCAAGATCTCTCTCTCTCTCTCTCTCTCTCTCTCTCTCTCTATATATATATATATATATATATATATATATAACATCTATCTCTCTACCTATCTATTATTACAAAAACAGGCAAAAACCTATATATGGTGGGGCACCTGGGTAGCTCAATTGGTTAAGCACCTGACTCTTGATTTCGGCTGAGGTCATGGTCTCACAGTTCATGAGATTGAGTCCTACCTTGGTTTCTGTGCTGACAGTGCAGAGTCTGCTTGGGATTTTCTCTCTCCCTGTCTTTCTGCCCCTCCCCTGTACTCTCTCTCTCTCTCTCTGTCAAAATAAATAAACTTAAAAAAAATCTATGGTGATACAAGCCAATAGTGGTGACCATTGAAAGGATATTGTCTAGAAGAAATCATGAGAAATGTTTACAAGATGCTGGTAAAATTCCATATTTTGATTGGAATGATGGTTACATTGGTGTATTCATATTGCATACTTGTCTGTATTTTTTTACTAGATCTCTTAACATATTAAACGAAATTATTTTGAACTCCTTGTATGTGGTTCCAACTTCTGAGGCATCTGCCAGTATAATTCTATACACTACTTTGTCTTCTTGTCCACTTGTATTTTTGGGTTGTCTTGCAGTTTTTGAGTGAATGCTCAATAATTTCTATGGAAAAGTCAAGATAAAGATAAATGTTATTTTAATAGGCACACCTTTCCTCTTGTCAGTTTAGTAGGATGGGATGTTGAGTCAATCTAGTGAGTTAAGCAGAGTTTGGATTTTCTTGTCGATAGAGTTAACTTCAGAGTATGCCCTGGCTTCAATTATTTTTAGTGAACCACAGCTTCTACTTTGTGGATCTTGTAGACATGGGGTACTGATAGGTTTTTCTCAATGTTCTTGTTTGGCCTGCTATTCTTGGCAGTCTGTGTATGTTTGCAGCAGAGGTGGTGGTCTCACTCTAGGTTCTGCTTATTCCCCAGTAGTAGATTGTTATTGCCTGCTATTCAGTATCAGACTTAATGATGGGATCAAGGAGGTGGTATTTGATTCTCCTGGCCAGGCTCTGCCTTTGACAGACTCTGCAACATAGGGGTTGAACTTTCTCAGCATATCTTTTTCTCCCTAGTTGGGGCAGCTGGTATTTTTAGGGGCTTTGAGCATGAGACAGTATCTTGTGTCTTTCCCAGTGGCAGCAATCTTTGCATTGAATGACTGCAGAGCCTTGCATATGAAAGTGTTTCCTCTTGCTCACCAAATGGCAAATAGCTTTGCTTCTACCACCTCTTCCAGAGCAACAGATCTTTACTTGGGTTCCTGGTTTACTGTCCCTACTCTAGCTCCTTTGGACTTTGATTTGTATGAGGAAAGAGTCCAAAAAATGGGCTTGATTTCATGGCTATGAACCACCATGGTGGAGATGAGGGGCTCTTTCTGTTGTTTTCTATCCTGCCTTTGGTCTTTCTCACAGTACAGGCTGACTTCTCCCATGCTGTGGGTGAAGAGTGGTTTTAATAATTGATTAAAAATTAGCTAATATATTTTTATATACTCTAATTACTGTCAATTCCTCCTCCCATGTTCTTCCAAAGGTAAAAAACAAACATGTTTCCCTAATATATACTCAAAAAGGGCTTGTCACATATCATTTCACCTGGTTGACTTGTGAACTTGGCTTTCTGATGGGCTCACAAAATTTTTGTATTTCATAGATTTACTGAGATAGAAGTGATGTTTTCTTTCAGTTTCAAACAGTTTTAGAGAAAGCAAAAGACCTCAGCTGTGCTTAATTTGTAAATATTTACTGATTTGTACAATTATGATTTATTAACTTCTCTGTATATATGCTATAGTTCAATTAAACCATTTACCAAGAAAAGTTACAATGCACCAGCTCCAGTTCTAAATTTATAACCCTTATTCTGAACAGCACATCACTTTGTATTTTGCCAAGAAAATCAAACAATTTGAAATGAATTATTTCAGTGTATATCCTTTCCACCTCAAAATATCAAGACATATTCACCTTTTCTCTCTCTCTTTCACCTTATTTCAAATCATAAATATTCATTCTAGTCATTGAACTTTTATGTAATTGGTGCTTTTCTATATTCTTTCAATAATATCTCCTTTCCTCTTTATTCAGTCATACAGTTTGCTTGTTTGTTTGTTTGTTTGTTTATTAAGCTCTGTAACCAATGTGGGACTTGAACTCATGACCCTGAAATCAATAGTTGCATGCTGTACCAACTGAGCTAGCCAGGTGCCCCTAGTTATTCATTTATTAAACCAATTTTACTAACTACACATATTCTATTACTTCAAACATTGGAGATTAAAAAAAGAGTCTTCCCCATCATAGAGTTCAAAATTTACTGGTTGAAAGGAAGAAAAAATTAAAAGAGGACTGCAGTGTGACAAAATAAGTTACACAATATAGAAAAAGCCAAGATGCCATAGTAGTATCAGGTAGTTGTTTCTGGAAGAGAGCATTGGAAGACTCCATAGAAGAGCCAATAAACTTGGTACCAATGGGTATAATCACACATCAGGCAGAACAGAGACCTGTCTTTATTGTTATATCAATATTCTCATGGTATGAATGAGTAGCTAGATTCTAGGGTTGAGAAGTAGTGACATGTAATTGTCACAAACTGTATATCGGGAACTGGTTGGAGATAAGTTTAGAAAGACCTCTTACAGACTAGAGAGAGATTAGGAGGTACTTTATATGCCCCAATAAGAAAATTTAATTTCATCTTGCAAGTACTGTGGATTCACTAATTAAACTCTCTCTATATAGATATAGATGATATAGATATACATATATAGGTATTTTTTCTCTCTCTCACTATATCTATATATAGTTATATATAGATGGATAGATAGATAAATAGATAGATAATTTTCTTTTTTGCATTGGAGAAAATACTCAGAAAGACACTCATCATAAAACTTCAAATACTTTGTTACATTAGCCACTATGGATGCATATTGCAATATTTTTTTTTTTACTTTTAACCATTATAAGTAATGACACATTAATGTAATAATAATAAAGGATTGACCATATTTGTTGGGCAAGATAAAATAAAAGGGATTTGTTTAGTCATAAGTTAAGTATGTTTTCAAGATATTTTTATCTATTTGTCAAATTACCTTCCAAAAATATTGCATCAACTGTATTGCCACTAGTAAGGCATGGAAATTTCTATGTCCTCCAATATAGTTTGTTGCAATGATATTTAACTTTTTACAATAAAATATTTCATGATTATTTTATTTTATTTTTTTCTTTATTTCCAGAATAATTGAATGATTCTAGAAACACACTTCACTTACTATCTATCTTGATTCCTCCCCCGCCCTATATATATACCTATATATCCCATATATTTGTGTAAAGCATATATTGTTTCTCTACCTTTTTCTTAAACTTTTTAAAACAACTTTATATATTAAAAATATATCCTTAAGCTGCCACATGTGTAGCTAATATTTGTAATTTGTTTTTATATTTAATTGATATTTGGTGTTTTGAAATACAGAAATTTCTAAATATAATGTGATCAAATTTTTAGAGCTTTAGAATTTATCATCTTAGAAATAACTTGCCTACCAAATATTTACATATGTAGTCATGTCATATTTGTTTTTATGAGGGTTTTTACATTTAATTTTCTATCTCCTAACATCTTTTTATTTCTTTCTCTAATATTGACCCAAATATTAGAAATATTGAGAGCTTAAATTGTTTTATTGTTCATTGGTGCTACAAAAAACATTCTTATATAATTTTTTTTGTTGAACATTGAAATCATTTATGGTAAGAAACAAAGAGTAGCATTGCTAGGTCACAGGGTTTGTCTATATTGTGCTTCTGTATACAGTGGCAAATCATTTTCCAAACAATTATGAATTTACAATCTTACCAGGTGCATATTTTATTTATAGTTGCTTTTCAAATTTTAAAAGCTTTTTAAGAATACAATGATAAATAATTGTACTCATTTGGTGTGTGTAATAATATTTTAAATGACATTATGACTTTTCCCAGTAGTACTCCCAGAACCTTGAAATTACACTTAGGCCTAATTATTATAGTCTATTTTTGAGCATTCAGTCAGTTAATCTTTTCTATTGAAAAAGTGAAGGGACACGTTCAATAAGCCTACCTCTTCAGGACTACATGAGGCTTTGTCATCTTGTTAGTGGAGTCAGTCTATCCATACTTTTTTTTTTTTTTTTCCTCTACCATCCTCTGTTGCTTCTCAAATGTAAGTCCCTCTTATCTCCAGTATTCTTGTTTACTCTTATTTCCTAAGGGTCACTGCTGTCCCTCAATCCTTACTTTTCTACCTGTTCCAGTATCTTCTGAAGTCTTTTTCCATTGTGAAACCCCCTACATAAGCATTCTTTTCACAATGTTCTCTGTACCATCATGTCCTGATGAGTCTTATTAAACTTTGTTCTTTTTCTGAATTCCTTCTCCCTAGTGAAACATTCAACTAAACCGCTCATTGTTATAAATACAGTGATCCTAGAGTCAGGTTAAAGATTCTCTACTTTTCTACTCAGTCTTTCAAATAACTACTGTTCTAAGCTTATACTACCTCATTCTTCCTCTCTTTTTGAATTTATAATTACTCTCACCCAGGAACCACACTATCTCTTCTGCTCCCCTTTATTTCACATTATATCCTATTCAACCAGATAATTACCTGTATCTCCTCTGATTGCCCTCACTTTTGCGAATAATAATGTGATCATTTTTTTCCTTCTGTTGCACAGATACAATAATCTTGAGTCTGAATTAACTCAAATACCTGGTTCTCATTGATATACTCTACTTCTGAGATGCTTCATGTAAAATTACAGAAACTAGAAGATTGTGACTATCAAAATTTAAAATCTCGAAACTTAGTATTGGTGGAAGCTCCTTGATGTGTTCAGGACAAATTCATCCCTTCATATTACACAGTATTTGTAGTGTCTATTCTTTTTTGTTTTAACCAACAAGTGTCCTTTGCATACAATTTAAAGAAAACATTGAGTCTAGTAAGCTTTAATTCATCTTTCTGTTTCATAACTACCAACTGATTTATAATCCCTGATTACCCCATTATCTGGCTGTTGGCAATTTATTCCACACAGATTTCATATGGACTCTTCATTCATTAATTTGCCTTATTCTACTTTATTTTCCCTCTTATCCTTTTTGTTCCTACTTGGAGTATATCACAGAAGAAGAGTTTTAAAATAGACAATTCTGATTATAAAGGACTCCTGGAATTTTTCCCTCTACAAGCACTTTTCGCTAAACTGTAAATGCCTTTCTCAGAGGATTTGAACCAAATGGAAATGTGAGAGATAAGCATGGAAAATCATCTCTCAACAGTCATCATACTTTATAATCCTTAGGCAAATATTTTTAAATTGCCACTTTGCTTCATGACTGTTTCTATATAATTCATTTAAAATTTATTTAGTAATCTCAACTAAAATTTTCCTGGAGCTTCCTTTGACATCATAGTCAAGACAGCCTTAACCTACAGCTATGTGATAAAGCTCTTTCATTTTCATTTGTTGGTATGGTTTCATTTATTTATTTACTTGTTAATTTATACATTTTAAATTTATTATTATTATTTTATCTGAAATTAATTTTGGTGTTTGGCTGATACCCTAAATGGCTAACTGATTGTGTCATTGTCTTTATTTGAATATTCTATCACTTTCTCACTAGTTGAAATTCTGCAAGTATCATAAAATAACTGCATACACAAACATAAACACACACATATTTCTGACTGATTATACATTTATGTTATGCTTCATTAACCAATTAATATTCCTCAGAATGGTATTATCTTTTAATTATTTTAATATTTGGTAGGGTTTAAATTGATTCTGTTTAAATATTAAGTAGATGTCATATTTACAAAATGTATACATGTACCATATCAAAATGTATACCCATACCATATCAAAATTTCAGAAAGAAAGTTTTCATAAATACAATATGATCTTTGAAAAGTCAGTAAGATTTAATACCAGAACACAGGTGAAGGGGTTAATTATATTAAGGATAGGATGCCTTTTCCATTACTGGATAGAAAAGGATAAAAGTAGGCAAGAGTGCTAAGTTTACAGTTTGTTGTTTGGACTCTGAATAAATTAGGTGCTGATGGATTCTGGATTCAGTGTATGTTGCTGTTCTTTATACTAACACTGGTTTTCCCCATTACTCTATTCTGGATGATTTCTAAAGCTTTCCAGTGAAATATTTTTCTGCAATATCACTTTTCATCTTTATTTTTATTGCTGATTTAGTTCTATAATGACATTTAAATTTTCATTAACTTAAAAATTTTTAAACTGTTGTGCAAAATAGCAACATTAGTTGCTTTTGCCTGCCTCAAATCCCTCTTCTTGTAATGACACTTCAATTTTCATTTGGATAACTACCCTTGCTCAGTTTTAACTTGAAGGTCAATTAATGTTCTTCACCTTCTTCAGTCTGTGGCAATCAGTCTCTCATAGGAATTTGGTTTTGGTTAGAAAACACAATGAAGAAATAGTCTATTAGTTACTACATCCCAGGAACTGCACTAGTGTTCTGACTCTTTCTGATGCAGAATTCTTCAGTTTTTCCTTTCATTGTGTGAGCTGCTCTATAGGTTTATTGAATTTCCTTTATTGTGCATATGCTAGCCAAAGTTAATTGGTGTTGCCTGCAAATGCTATGTAGTGAAAGATATAGAATGGGCTAAAACCCAGTGATGAGAACAACTCTTAATTTGTTATTGAGCTGACATGGGGCAAAATGCAGTGGTAATCTCATTGATTTTCTGGGATGTAAAAGTAACATTCCATGGTAGTTAATTAAGTTATCACCTATGGTCACATAGAATTCTGCTTACTATAGGGTAAAGCTCTAGGTGATTGAACAGACAAAGACATAGAGTAATTTGAAGAGGAAGAAGAATTACATGATCATGGTTGTGTGGGGGGAGGCTGTATGCTTGGTTAAATAAAGGAAGAGAACAAAATAAGCATATTCTTAAATTCTCACCTCAGTTGCAGAAATAGAAACATTGTACTAAAAGGATATTATACTTCTTGAAGCCAGCCACAGCACTGAAATCACTGACAGGAAAAATCAGTGTTAGATTTTTTATTTGATAAATTAGAACATTAACTGAGTTCAAATCCTTTCTAGTGTTCTGACATGGAAGTTTACAAAAAGCCAAATAATTATAATAAAAATATGTGTGCAGATTCAGGAAATACACTAATGAATTTATGTTACAGATTTGATTGAACAGCCTGAACTCAGTCATTTGCAAGCAATTCCTACTCAACTTTGCTTTTTTGAACTTCCCCTGAAGCATTCATTGGGCTGAGTTGGGAGTGTAGCAAAGAAAAATACAGTTGCCATTCAATGACATCTCAACATCTCCTCGTGCAGTGATCTTTATTTGTTTTTAAGAACAGAATTTAGTGAATTAGTAGGAGAAGGCAGAGAGTGTCGATTTAACTTCCTTCTTTGATTTTTCTCTTTTGGATTTGTGTTCTGTTCTGTTGATTCTTCTGTATTAGTAGCTATAGGGACAAGGAGCAAGAGCTATTTATATTTCTTCCTGTTTTGGTGGTAGTTGGTATTTCTACCTAGTGCTGTTGACCAGTCAGTTCCATCTGTACTACTGACATTCAAAAGCTGGATTTTTCAATGACTCCATGTCCATGCAGGTATCTGGTGTGGGGGATGCAGTCAAACTGCAGCTTTACCCTCCATAGCATCCCCAGAGTGTGATCTACCTCACATCATAGACTTTAGATGCAGCGCATTCCCCCTCTACTGGATGATCCTTTTTCTTTCCTTCTTTCTTTCTTTCTTTCTTTCTTTCTTTCTTTCTTTCTTTCTTTCGATAGAGAGCAAGTGGGGGGAGGGGCAGAGAGAGGGAGACAGAGTCCCAGGCAGGGAGCAGAGCTCAATAAGGTGCTTGAGCTCACGAACTGTGAGATCATGACCTGAGCCAAAGTCAAGAATCAGATGCTTAACCAACTGAGCCACCCAGGCATCCTGGTCCATTTGAAAAATTGAAAAGGCTTTTTTTTTTCTTTTTGAGAGAGAGAGAGAGAGAGAGAGAGAGAGAGAGAGAGAGAGAGAAAGGAGAACACACGCATGAGCACTGGAGAGGCAAAGGGAGAGGGAGACTCTCAAGGAAGTTCCATGCTCAGCATGGAGCCTGCCATTGGGCTCGATCCCATGACCATGATATCATTACCTGAGCCAAAATCTAGAGTTGGATGCTTGACCAACTGAGTCACCCAAGCACCCTGAAAAAACATTTTGGTGTCTTCCACACACTTGTTTGATTCTGTACTATCTTCAGCAAGAAAGTTACAAAGTAAGGAAAGCAACCATATACCTTAAGTTTTTGAATACAGGTAAACACTACCATCACCAAATTTCAAAGGTAAATAGAATCTAAATTCACCATATTCTGATGTAAACTGTAGAGTTAAAATATACAGAAGAATGAGTTTTTACTCATACATTGTAGCAGAGACTTATTTATGTATTTTAACATATTAAGGACTGTTTTGATAATCAATTTTGAGGATACTGACTAAAGAAACAAAAACAGTGTTAGAATGGAATGAATTTACCCTTACAGGTGCTCTTATAAGAGATCCTACAGTTCTTCAGATGACTCAGTTTTCATGTGTATGCAAGTTTCGTGTCCAAAAGACATTGAACAGACAGAAATCACATGGTATTTGAAGGTCTTAGGATTCAAAGATATTGAATTCTGGACTCAGAAAAATCTTGAAATGCTGGATATGTTTTAGCAAATTAATTGAAAAATATTGCCTAGTTATTAGAATGCATTTCCTTTGAGGCGCCTGGGTGGCTCAGTCGGTTGAGCATCCGACTTTCACTCAGGTCATGACCTCACGGTTCATGAGTTCCAGCCTCGCATCAGGCTCTGTGCTGACAGGTCGGAGCCTGGAGCCTGCTTCAGATTCTGTGTCTCCCTCTCTCTCTGCTCCTCTTCCACTCATGCTCTGTCTCTCTGTCAAAAATAAATAAACATTTAAAAAAAAAGAATGCATTTCCTTTGCCAAGATTTTAAGGAAGAGATTTCCAAGAGAAGCAATGCTTTCAAAAAATGTATCCATGGATGCTATAATACAGAGTTCCAACTGAAATGAGCTCTCTGATTTTAGTATGGATGAGTGGATTATGAACACTAGAGTCCAGGTATAGGAAACACAAGAAAGATGTAAAAAGAAGTAAATTTTATGTGATTAACATTTGGGTATAAGACAGACACACTAATCCAATCACTAAGAAAAGCCTAACCTTAGAAATCTCTGAGAGAATTTGTTTTAATCATGAGTCTATAGAAAATAAATTGTTAGGCCATCCCCTAAGGAATTATTTGCCTTATATATGAAATTAACAACTATATTAATTTTATTATTGTGAGTATTATTATATTTTATTATATAATATAGTTAACAAAGGCCTGACTTGATACATTACATTACAGAGTCACAATGCTTCCCTCAATTCCTGTATCTGAGTTATGGCATATTTCCAAGTCTTGACATGAAGAGAAATAACTGTGCTTAAAAGCCACATGCCATTCTTTCTTCAAGACTTTTCTGAAGAACAGTGATCTTATATTTATTTATCTGTCTAATTAAGCTTTCAGGAAAGGAAAAATCCACAGAATTGTTACTAAATATTGAATATTGAGTCTAATTTAGCCTTAATCTTTGGGAATCCAGAACTACACTGGGACTTAGTCTCAAGAGATAAATTGAATATACATAGTATTACATGATAGGCACAGGTGAATTCAGAGCTCCATGGTGGTCACTTTTCTAGATCCTAAATTCATAGTTAAAATTGATATACTCTCAATATAAATATAAGATTTATATTTATGTAAAGGGTCAAATGCTATTCTATTACTCTTCTTTTAAAAATAGTTAACTTTGGGCTCCTGATGGCTCAATTGGTTAAGCATCCAGCTTTGGCTCAAGTCATGATCTTGCAGTTCATGAGTTTGAGCCCCATGTCAGGCTCTGCTGACATTTCAGAGCTTGGAGCCTGCTTCAGATTCTGTGTCTCCTTCTCTCTCTGCCCCTCCCCCACTTACGCTCTGTCCTTCTCTCAAAAATAAACAAAAAAAAGAAAGTAAATAAATAAAATAGTTAACTAACAGCCATATCTCATTCTTAAAAGAATTGCTCAAATATTCAACCATCAGAGTAATATGAAAGATTAATTCTGACATGACTTTTTTCAATTCAGTAGTAGATGCAATGAAAAAGTCTGATAGTTTTGGAAACATGACATGTGTTTATCATAAGCCTACTCAAATTTTGACCCCAATTGGAATATGTGTCAAAGAAAATAATATATTTCATCAAATTATTTTACTGACTTCCTGAGCACAAAGAAAGATTGCTTTGCCCCATGTTGCTTGTATCCAGGCTAGATCATGTGGCTGGGTTTTGACCAACTGAGGGAAGAAATGAAGGACAATATAGTTAGGTCTGAATGTAAGACAGTCATTAACATCTGTCACATTATTTTCTCAGCATGACTAGGAGTAAAGTACTCCAAAAATGGTGGGGCCACGTGATGGAGGAACTTCATATCCCCACATATATCACTGGGAATATAGCAACCCAAGAAATTCACAAAACCACAACCATCTGCATCAGATGATGTTTGAGCAAGAAATAAATTTTTATCATATGATATCACTGGAATTTGAGGATGTTTGTTATATTAGCTTATGCTAACACATGTAGACCTACTTCCCAGTTCCTTGCTATAGTTATTTAGTTCATCTCCTAGTGACTTTTTGCTGCTATTAATTTTTCACTCTATTCAACTGAAGATGGCAAATATTGGAAGGCATATGAGATATTTCCTTTTTGCCTCAAAGGTACATCAGTGCTCTGGTTTGCTATGTACAATATAAATAACAAGGAACTTGACTATCTTGCAATTTTAGTAGGACATCACACTAGTCCACTGTACTGATGAAGTCATGTTGACAATTCCTATAGATTGAGAAATAATAGATATCCTATATGTCTCAGTAAGACACAGAACTTTCAGAAGGTAGGAGCTAACCCCCCACAACTCCACACACACTCTGAGACTTGCCACCTTAGTGGAGTCTATCATACTGCAATTATGTGAAATTTCAAGAAAGTGCCACTGAATTGAAGGACAACTTTCTATAGTTTTGTGCCTAAATTATTACATGTGGTGCACTTGATGGAATCCTTAGACATTGTAGAAAGCATATGTGCATTTTGGCTGTCTTGTTTTGTGCATTTACCAAATAAATAAAAAGTCAAATTTTAGTGCAGCCTAACACAAGGGAAGACTCACCGCCACTTCTGCTTGACTAGTGGATTTACCACTTGACCTGGTAGGTCCTGGAGCCATGGTGAGAAGGAACCCAAATTAGAGAACATTCTCATCATAGTAGAGCTGTAAGTATTCTTCTCCAGTCATCAATTCTGCCTCAGTTGGCCTACTGTGATGAAAGTGGCTCAGATTATTGCACCAGTTTTTTGAAAGTACCAGCTTCAACACCAGAACTTATATTTATTTCAGCGTGAGTCTACTTTACAACTACAGAGAAAATATGGGGAAAACTAGTACATGGAAAGTTATCTCACAGTCCTTTTCCTTACTGCCAGCCTCCAGATGTTTTAACTATTTTTCAGCAAATGGGAATTCATATGAAGTATATTTGTGTTGCATAGTCTATTCCAAAGACCACATTATTACCCATTAAATTTGAAAATACTAAAGAAAGTTGTCATAATTTCCTTGTTTAATTTTTTTAGAGCACATACTAGTGTTTATAAAATATCTAGGTTTTGGATTTATTCAGTTATTCAATACCCACATCCCCCAAATGGAAAATAAGCACATCTTGAACAGGGTCTTGATTTATCTTTCTTACAGTTTTACTCTTTGTCCTAGAAATGCACTATGATATATGGTATATGGTAGGGACAGACTGATATTTGCTGAATAGGAAGATTCAATGCTTTTCTGCACTTCTAGCAGGTATTCTAATTTGGTTATATGTAAGAAATATGCTCTAATTTAAATGCTTCTGAGTAATATTCCTTATTTTTCATGTATTTTCCCCTTTCATTCTTCCTTCCTCCCTATTTTTACATCTACCTTGTATATCCAGTGCTAATATGAAACTGATTCTTACCTACAGAGTATACTAACGAGTATCCATTCTAATTTATCACTACCCAAGGTATACCCATTGTTAAGTCAGGTTTACATTATTCCTATATATATCCAAACCCTTTCACTCTATGTTCACTATATGGAGGTTTGCATAGACAGCTCTAAGTTAGCATACTCTAACAGAACATATTGTAGCTCTTCCAATAATCTCATTTCGATTATATCCTCAAAAAATAGCATTATAGATCACTCTTTTCACTTCTTTCACACCCCACAGTACTGGATATTCTATCCTCTTAAAACACTTCCCTTTACTGTTGCCTACTCCCCAGCCATGGCTTCCACATTAGTTTAGGCACTGACTCCTTCTGACCTGAAATATTCCAATGATAATCTGACTGGCTTCTCTCTTGCTGTCCTACAGATGCTTGAACAAGCATTTCTCAATTGCGTTTTTCAAAATTATATTCTAGGAAATGATCTAAAAAACACCACATCAGTGTATTAAAGACCCTGAGATAAACTACAATGAAGAAGCTGTATAGAATAGTATTAAAGGAGGGTACTCTCTAGTCAGACTTCCTGGATTCAAATTTTAGCACATCTCAGTACCTAAAACAATGTCTTGTACACATATGGTCAATATGTTTTTGAAGAATTGAAAATAAAATCAAATTAATAGATAAATATTATGAGAATGTTAGTTAATGTTCTTAAGTCTCATATACATATGTGTGTGTTTATACATATACATTTTTGAGAGAGAGAGAGAGAGAGAGAGAGCAGGAGAGATAGCGTGGAAGGGGCAGAGAGAGGAAGAGAGAGAGCATCCCAAGTGGGCTTTACTGAGAAAGAGAATCCCAGGCAGGCTCTGCTGATGGTGTGGAGCCCAATTCAGGGCTCGAACTCATGAACTATGAAATCATGACCTGAGCTGAAGTTGGATGCTTAACCAAATGAGCCACCCAGATGCCCCCTTAAGTCTCATTTTCTAATCTTACAAATCAACCAGCAATGCGTAGCACTGCATTTGCAGAAACTAAACAACAACAAAGTAACAGAGGAACTGGATTACTTTTCTCATGTTAAAAATTATTCTGAAAGTACCTACTTTGAGGTTTGATATAGCTGGGGCTTCATAAAGACATGCTTCTTCTAGTTCCCTTCTTTTCTTTTTTTTTTTAACTTTTTTTTTTAATTTTTTTTCAACGTTTATTTATTTTTGGGACAGAGAGAGACAGAGCATGAACGGGGTAGGGGCAGAGAGAGAGGGAGACACAGAATCGGAAACAGGCTCCAGGCTCTGAGCCATCAGCCCAGAGTCTGACGCGGGGCTCGAACTCACGGACCGCAAGATCGTGACCTGGCTGAAGTCGGACGCTTAACCGACTGCGCCACCCAGGCGCCCCAAGTTCCCTTCTTTTCTATACAGAACATGTGGCATCTCATTTTTTAGACATCTTGGTGCATCTTCTGGCATCTCATCTATGTCCCAAACAGAAAGAGGTCATTTAGAGTAAAGGCCAAAAAGATGCATCCCTTTAAACCGGGAAATCAATAGCCTTCTTGGATTCCTTGCCTGTTAAACTTTGCTTGCTTCTTATAATTCATATCTGGGGCATATAGCTATGCCCAACTTCAAGGAATCAAGAGTAGTGGTATTTTTTAAATATGCATGTTTATATTTTACAACAAAAATATGCTTTTGTAAGTTAGAAGGAGAGAATAGATATATATGGGTATATCAGCTTTCATTACTAAGTGAACCCAGCAATTTGCAGCTTAAACAATAACCATTTATTTGCTGCTCACATGTCTATGGGTCAGTTGAGTTCTGCTCATCTGAAATAGTTTCTGCTGAATTCTGATTGGCTCATGTCATCTGAGGACTGGATGATCTGACCGTTGGCTCACTGTCAGCTCTGATGATGAGGGGTGAAGGTGGTGACTGGGCCACATATATCTTATTATCCAGCAGGCTAGCCTAATCTTGTTCACAAGGCAGGCAGAAGCACGATTCCAGGAGCAGCAAGAAGGCAAGACTAATGTGCAAGTCATTTTCACATCTTGGCTTGCGTAAGTTTGCTACTGTACCTTTGGCTAAATTAAGTGACATAGTAAAACCCAGAGTCAAAGTAGAAAGATCACCAAAGAGCACAGCTACAGGAGGCAAGAACAGACTTGGACCATTGCTATAAGCAGTTCAACACAGTGGCTACATGTGTTTGCCTCAAGATAACCTGTAAGTTTGAAGAAAAAATAAGATTACTCAAAGTATATAGCATAGTGTCTTGAACATAGTCAACATTCTATCAAACTTAGTTATTATATTTAAGAATTTAAACCAGTTATCCCTAGATTTAGTTGACAATGAAAGTGTTTTTTAACACGGCATACATTATCAGGTAAAACTTGCTATATAGAAAGATACATCTGGCACAATGTTTCTCTGAGCTCTTCTCCTTACATCTGCCAGCATAGTGTCTCCAAATAGAAATCTGTCCTGTCATTCTCTTCACTAAACCCTTCAATGACTTTCTGTGGTTCCCTCACAAAGAACAAACTGGGAGCTTGGCATAGAAGGACCTCTGTCATCTTAGTCATAACAGTCTCTTCATCATATTAATTGCTTTTGAGATGAACACTTTCTAATACAAAATTTGAAACATCTTATAGTTACAAACAATCAGTAAAATAATAATAACTTCTCCTTTGCTAATCCTCGGGAAACTGGATAATGTTCTTTCTGGATAAATGTCTCTGATATACTAATATCACTAATATGACCCGTACTAATGACAGGAGAGTTAGATTGATATGTGTAAATAATCACTTTACATATAACTTGGTTATGTGTAGAAATAACACATCTGTCATAGATTTGACAACATTAATGTCTTTCAATCTATGACATATATGTTATCTACACAATCAGGCCATTTAACAAACCTAATTAAGCAGACAATATTATGAAAAGCAAGTACTATCAACTAATCTCACGAAGGCCATGATGGTCCAGAACCTAGATTACAAACATTCTTTTTTTGTTGTTGTTTATTTATTTATATTTGAGAGAAAGAAAGAATGGGGAAGGAGCAGAGACAGAGCCAGACAGAGAATCCAAAGCAGGCTTCTCTGGGCTGTCGGCCCAGAGCCTGACACCAGTTCGAATTCCCTAACCTCGAGATCATGACCTGAGCTAAAGGTGGACACTTAGCTGACTGAGCCACCCAGGTGTCCTGATTTCAAGAATTCTTAACGGATAAATTGCCTAGGTGTTTTAAGTAATATTAACATACAAAACTCCTTTTTCTAACTGGGTGATTAATCCATATGGCTATGCTGTTTCTGTGATAAATCTACTGTGACTTAAATGAAGTGAAAATACTGTAAGCTTCTTTCGGGTGACAGTCCTTTAATTGAGGTATCACAAACAAAGAAGACAATGATGTAATATCTAGAAATCCAGAGTAATCCTTAAAGCAGTCATATAATAAAGACATTATAATTTTCTTTTGCCCATTGATGACAATATATATATATATATATATATATATATATATATATATATCATTAGTACTTATGGTTAAATATTTTAAAATACATATTGATTATAATTATATAATTCATATAAGTGACTGGGCGCTACTTTCATCCAATTTATATATGTTTTCCTCAGTCTCTCATAGTCAGTAGCTATCTTTTTTCCAGAAGCACACACACAGAGTTTATGAAATAGCTTTTCGGACAAATGCTGAACACATTCCACATTCAACAGCTTCTCACCCATAATTTAAAAGTGAAAAATAACACCAGGAAAATGAACATGAATATATGCCAAAGAAAATAAACACAAAAACTAGGATCAGAGCATAACTAAAAGAAATATATGTTGACATTTTTTACAAAGAAAATTAGTTTGTGATATATCTGATGCAACTGTAAAAATTAAATAGCTAGTTAATTTAAAAATGGCTAGATGGAACACTTAAAATCATTTCAAAATTAAGCATTTACTATGCACTCGTAAATTTTTAGATGTATGGTCATATAACTAATGCAAACATGCAGTCAGGAAAAAAAATGTCATTGAGTTTGGTTTATTTCTGGTGGTATTTTTGACCAGGTGCAGATATGTGGGATTCTTATAATTATCTCACTGCCACAGCTCTGAAGCCAAAGTAAAATATTTATTTTCAGTTCCAAAAGTTCCTTTTCATCACCATGGATGAATCCAGTAATATCCCTCTCTAGACTTGCTAACAATGTCAAAACCAGTATCAACTTTAGCAATATACCCCTCTCCACACATGTGTATACACACACATACAGTATATATCAGTATAGCCTGAATTATCTAATAGCAAGCATTTTAGATTAATATACAATCTTTGCTTAAACCCATTTAATGGCATTAATTTGGATGTTAGTTAAAAACAGACTTCATCCATGACATGGTCTTGGAATTTATAAGAGAGTAGCTACTATCTGAAAACACCACCACACCACCACCACCACACACACACACACACACACACACACACACACACAGCCGAGAGAGAGAGAGAGAGAGAGAGAGAGAGAGAGAGAGAGAGAGAGAGAGAGAGGTATTTTATTTTGATGGCTAAACACAGTAGAAATTTATTTATCATCCCATAACTGGGTCCAATGAAGGCCCAAATGGTTGATACTAGTAAGAAGGGGAAGGATATTCTTGTCCTCACTGGCATTTGGGAATATAGGTTTCAGGTGCCTCTTTCATCTTTAATATGTATAACTAGGTGCCTACAGCATTGACATCTAGCCTGTAGATGTATAAAGGGCATGGAAAATTAAGTGTGACATTTTTATGTTCAGTCTTGAAAGCAGTACACATCATTGCCATCTATTCACCTCCCATCCCCATATTTCACTGATTCAGTCATATGGGCACACCTAACTCTGAGTGAGACCAGGAAATAGGTTAGATGTGTTCTCAAACAATGACAACATGGTTGGGGTGAACAACATATGGTTTTCGCCACAGCAATGACCTGCATTATTTGGCTCCTATTTCCCCCATATCTGCTCGCATATTTTCCTTTTGTTGCTCCCCATTTTCCAGGATTTTAGTATTTAAATTTCTCATTCTAGGCCCACTCTCACCTCAGGTATTGGTACATATTGTTGGTCAGTCCTTGACATATTTTTCTGGCCTTCCAGAAAAACTCTTGAAATTTTAGCTCTTAATTCAAATAGTGTTTAATGAGATAACTCTACCCTTCCAATTCTTTCTAAAACATGCTTGCATAGCACCTTGTATTTTTAATAGCAATACTTATTACAGTAGATAATCATATATTTTTTTGATTTGTAGTAGTATTCTGCCTTTATTAGATGATGTATTAGTTTGCTAGTGCTGCTATTAAAAAATATCATTAAGTAGGTGGCTTAAACAATGGAAATGTGTTTTCTCACAGCTCTGGAGGCTGGGATTCCAAGATCAAGGTGTTAGTAGGTTTGGTTTCTCCTGAGGCCTCTTTCCTTGGCCTGCATATGGCCACCTTCTCTCTGTGTCATATAGCCTTTCCTCTGTGCATGCACACCCCTGGTTTTCTCTGTGTGACTTGGTTTCCTCTTCACAGGATGCCAGTCAGAATTAATTAGGGTCCATTCTAACACCGCCATTTTCACTTAATCGTTTCTTTAACAGGTCCTATTTCCAAACACAATCATATTCTGAGGTACTTGGAGTTAGAGGACTTCAACATATTAATTTGTCAGTCAGTCTGTATGAGATGGTAACTCCTGACGGTTGAAACTGTGACTTGTTTGCAGTTATGTCTCCAGTACCAATAGAGCAGTCAACAAATAACAGGTACTCACTATAAATGTGCTGAACTAATGAATGGTTTGCTAAATAAGTATTTGTTCACTGTTTTTAATGTAGGCTTTTTTTTCTTCCTATGTATCCACCAAATATGGTAATCCCTATTACAGTGTGCACAGAAAATAATGTGACAAATTTTGCCAAGGCCAAATAATACTTTATAAAATTAAGTCATTAAGTTGCTGTGGCAAGCCAGAATGCATATGGATCAAATTCTATATTGGGATACATAGATTATTTTCTTTACAACTGATATCATAAAAGTTTCTGGCACACTGGAAACTGCAAGGGAAAACAGGAAGTTAGTGTGAGTAATGCAGTCTGTGTGGCACAACAGTACCTAATAGGGGCAACAAATTTATTTCAGTAATACATGAAGAAAACATCTGTAAAAATTAAGATTATATAGAAATACAAAATATAAAACAAGTTCCTGTATAATGTTGAGCTTAAGTATTGATAGTGGAAATCTCTCTCTCATTCCTGATCATGAGGATAGTTTTCAATACTCACCATTTAGTATTATGTTTTTTTAAGGTTCTTTGTTTTTTCTTGTAGACACTTCTGATTTACAATACATACTTCTTTATATTTTTGATAAATTTTTGAAAATAGTTTTCTTTTTTAAGTCTTGAATAGATGTTTACTTTCATCCAATGTTTCTTCTATATAGGATGATTTTTATTTATGAGAATATTCTTTTTTTTCTAATATGATTTTTGTAAGCTTCGTAAGAGAAGGGATTTATTAATTTTACTGGACATGATTTTGCTAATAATATCTTAAGTATTATATATTTGCTGTCGGTAGAATCTTCTCTTCTTATTTTTTTATTTTATAATTGATCATTGGTATATTCAATCTTTTTTAGTAGTCATTCTTGGGGTGTACCATGCACAATCCCACACATGTATTTATAAATTAAAGGAATCAACTTTTAGTTTCCTTAAACTACTTAATTGTATGTCTGTTTTCTATTTTATTATTTACCATCTTATAAAAATTATTTTATTCCTTTCATAATGACTAGATTTAATATGCTCTTGACTTTCTATTTTAAATATATTATAATTTTAATTGTATTATCTTATTATTATTTTATTATTTAAATGTTTTATTTTTATTTTATTTTATTTTTATTTCATTATTGTATTTTTTTTATTTTTTATCTTATTATTTTTATTATTTTATTTTATTTTATTTATTGTTTTATTGTTATTTTATTATTCCATTCTAATTTATTGTATTATTTTTATTTTATTGTAAATATTTTATTTACTTCATTATTTTTATTATTTTATTTTATTATTTTTTCATTTTATTTTATTATTTTCATTTTATTTTATTGTTTTATTATTTTGATATTTATTTTATTTTATTATTATTTCATTCAAAGTATTTTGAAATTTAATTTTTAATTAACTCATAGGTTTCTTATAAATGTATGGATTAATGTTAAACATTTTGGGAATTTTTAATTTGAGAATTTTACAATTAACTTTTATTTATTAATACTTACATATAAGTACATAAGATTTTAGTCTGAAGTTGTTGAGGCATAATGTTAGTGCCCAACATGTTGTTAATGTTGTCACACTGTGCATTTGAAAATGAATGCAAGCTTCAGCTGTTACATGCAATGTTCCCTATGCATGTAATTTAAGTTTATTAATTGGTTTTACAAATTTTCAGTATTTCTGTTGAGTTTTTTTACACTTGTAAGTGAAAGAACTCTTTCAAAATAATACTCTGAAGTTATTAAATTTGTCAAAACCAGTTTCTGCTGCACATTTTTGAGACTGTTATTAAGTACAAAATTAAGACTATTATACATTCTTTAGAATGGCCCTGTTTTCATTATGAAATAGTCTTTTATAACTCTTATGCTTCTTTTATTTAGTTAACCTGAAACAATGATTTTTAGGGTTGGTATTTGCTTGATATGTACCTCTCCATACTTTATTTTTAAATTTTATGCATCTTTATATTCAAGGATTTTATTTTATAAGCAGAATGTGTACTTTTCTATTGATGAGTAACACATCTTAGTAGCTTAAACACACTATTTTTATCTCACACTTTCTGTGGGTCATGAGTCTGGACATGGTTTAGCTGATTTCTCTAAGGACTCACTAGACGGCTGTTAAGGTTTTTGGCTGAGCTGTATTCTATCCAAGCTCATTCAGGTTGTTGGCAGAATTCATTTCCTTGCAGCTGTAGACTGCAGAGCTCTAGATACCACCTTGTTGTTGGCTGGAGGCCACCAACAGCTTCTTAAGGCCACCTGCAGTTTCTAGAAGCTGTCCACAATTCCCTGCTACCTTGGATTTTCCAACATGGCTGCTTACTTCATAAAGCCAGTAAAAAGAGTGTCTAGAGTGAGTGTGATAGAACAATGGAGATTTATATAATGCATATAATGCAATCTGGGAGTGATATCTATCAACTTTGTAATATATCTAATGGTTAGAAGTAAGATAGATCCTTAGCACACTTGAAGGTGGGGAAGTGGTGGAAAGAATTACATGAACGAATGAAAACTAGAAGATCAGGAGGTGTGGAACATGAGAGAATCTGTTTGTCTGTCACATAACCTATAGTTCATTTTCTCTTAAAATCTAGTTTGTTGATCATATCTTATTATTAGATTATTTCATCTGTTTAGATTTAATGCAATAATTGATATATTTAAAAGGTGATATTCTATGTTTCCAGTGTTTTTGGCCAAGTTGTTCTTTTTTTTTTTTTTTTTTTTGGATTGCTTTATTTTCATTCTACTCTTAAGTTTTTCTGGTGTCTCCATCTTTATCTTGTTAAGTGCACATCCTTTTATTAGTCCCTTAATAGACATTCTAAGGATTACAACAGGCATATTTGACTTATTAGAGTCTACTATGTATATTACTTTTCTACTACCTTGACAAGTTAATGAATTTGTAAAACTTCAAATCCATTTATCATTCTCCTTTTTTGTGGATTTTTCAGTCATTTATTTTATGTCTACATATATCTTATATATCACATAATAATATTATGTATCTCAAGATTCACTTTAATTGTCCCCATATTTACCTTTCCATTTCTATTTTAAGGTGATTTTATCCAGGATTACCATCTTTCTGCATGAACAGAAGTATTGTTTGGTATTCGTTTTCATGCATGTTTGCTGGAGATAAATTCTTTAGTTTGTGTTTATGTGAAAGTATATGCTTTTAAATATGAATTATATATACTATAAAAGACCATGCAGAGTGGAATTTTATTTTTTAGCAAATTTGCTGTTTAAAGTTTATATCATATATATATGAAGAGGCCTGTTATTTTTAAAATGATTATGGAAATAATTTTGCTTCTAGTTTTTCCTAATGCATTAAAAATCACTTCTAAAATTTTATTTCATTTGGCTTATCTCTTGAGGGCTATTTTCACTTTAGTAAACACTGTAAAATTATAGCCATGAACAGTCATCATAAAATTATACCAAGTAAGGAATGCTAAGGGAAAAGAGTTAAGAGGAGCTCTAGAGGCTGTGATTTTTATTTAAAATAAATTTGGGAAGTCATTGCATTATTCAGGAAGCCCATCCAGAAAGCATGACAAAATGCAAAGTAGAATTAATCATTTTAACAAAAGAAATACTCTATTATAAAACATTGACAAACTTGGGACAAATAAAATAGGATAAGATTATCTTTCAACCTAAGACCATGCTAAACTCGTTAAAATTACATGCCACATTTTAATTGTATATTAGCTTTTCTGTTGAAACCAGGGTGTACATTGATACAGAATTATGAAATAGAAATGGTTTTAACACTAGATTTATAACTATGACTCCACCCTGATAATCATAGTCTTTCATGCAATTTTATGAAAAAAATGGTGGATTTAGCAGATTGTTTTAAAATCATATGGTAGAAATTATGAGGGTAAACACTTTACTACTACTAGCAAAATAATTATTGTTAAAGTAAATAGTGTTAATTGATAGCTTAACTTCTTGTAAAACATTGTATTGAGAACTTTACATTAATTAAATTGTATCTTCACTAAATTTCTATTTAGTGAATACTATTATTTGATTCTGTTTAAAAGATGAGAAATGAAGTAGTGAAGTCCACATCATGGTGGTGCAAAATGTTTCTCCTTTTTGTCCCACAAGCAAAAGTGCCTTTGTGGGAGTTGTGGAATCTAGATCAAAAGCCAATAGACGCGGGACAGGTCTTTCTCCCCTGTGCATCTGGAAATAGACACACAGACCATGGTTCAGGCTGTGGAACCAGTGGAGAAATGAACCTGCCCCAACACCTCTTGCCATAGTTGGGAAAAAAAAACCCTGGAGAATGCTAACCTGGGCAGATACACAGTATCAAAAGGGAAATTGCAGAAGTCCAACCTTCCAGAGAGAAGATTCCAACATTCCATTGGAGGGGAAAATAAAGAAATTGAAAAAATTATGGATCAGTGAAAACAGTAAGAACTTTACCAGTGGTGCCCATTCCCAAGACAACACTGTTCTCTATGCCTATAAGGCAGCAAGGATATCTACCACAGGGGAAAAGGAAAACAATGATTCCATGTCCTGATACCCCAGTGCTGTGAGACTCAGCTGGGTTCTCTATAACTAAGAGTGTGGAGATAATCAGGAAAGAGGCAGAAGGAGTATCAAAGGGCATTACAAGAACACCGTTCCAATAATGAGGAAAGATTGAAGTGGTAATCAGACTTCCCACCACAAAAATACTCCAGAACTAGATGTCTTCACTGGAGAATTCGACAAAATATTTAAAGAATAATTAATGTTAATTCTTCTCAGATTCTTCCAAAAACTTGAAAAGGATGGAACACTTTCAAAATCATTTAATAAGGCCAGTGTTACTTTGATACCAAAGTCACATAAGGACACTAAAAGAAAACAATAGACTAATCTCTCTGATGAATATATATGCAAACATTTTCAGTGAATTATTAGCACACCAAACTCAAAAAACATATTAAAATAGTTATACACCATGATCAAGTGGAATTTATACCTGGGATGCAAGGATAGGTTGACATATGCAAATCAATAAATGTGATCTATGTTAATAAAATAAAAAAAATCATATGATCATCTCAATAGATGCAGAAAAGCATTTGACAGAATGCAACATAATCTCATGATTAAATAACCCTCAATAAATTAGGTATAGAAGAGATACATCAGACTAACAGCTAACATAATACTCAATGGTGAAAAATTGAGAGCTTTTCGTCTAAGTTCAGGAACAAGATAAGGGTGCCACTATCACCACTTTTATTTGACATAGTACTGGCAGTTCAAGCTAGAGTCATTAGGCAAGAAATAAAAGACATCCCAAATTCAAAAGGAGGAAGTAAAATTGTCATCATTTGCAGATGACATGGTCTTATGCATAGAAAAACCTAGAGACTCAAAAAACTTGGAACTAATCAATGAATTCAGCAAAGTTGCAGAACATAAAATCAATATACAAAAATCAGTTTTGCTTTAGATACTAACAACAAAACTTCTCAGCAAGAAACAAAGAAAACAATACCATTCAAAATATCATAAAAAAATAAAATAAATTTAACCAAGGAGGTAAAAGATCTTTACTCTGAAAACTACAAGACATGGAAAAAGAAATGGAACACACAAACAAGTGAAAAGACACTTTATATTCATAAATTAGAAGATTTAATGTTGTTAAAATATCCATATTACTCAGAGCCGTCTATAGATTTAACATAATCCTTATGTAAATTCCAATGGCACTTTACACAGAAATAGAAAGAAGCAATCCTAAAATTTGTATGGAACCATAAAAGACCCCAGAATATCCAAAATAAACATGAGAAAGAATAACAACACCAAAGGTATCATATTTTCTGATTTTAAAATTTACTACAAAGCTATAGTAATTAACTGTAAAACAATATGGTACTGGCATAAAAATAAACACTTAGGACAGTGGAACAGAATAGAAAATACAGAAATAATCCCCACATTTATGGTCAACTAATATTTAAAAATGGGGGGGGGTGGCAAGACCACTAAATGGGAAAAGGATAATCTCTTCAACAAATGGTGTTGGGAAAACTGGATAACCACATGCAGAAAAATGAAGTAGGTTCCTTTCTTAACTCCACTCACAAAAATTCACATGAAATTAAACAAAAACTCAAACATAAGACATGATACCATAAAATTTCTAGAAGAAAACACAGGGATGAAGCTCTTTGGCCTTGATCTTGGCAATGAGTTTTTAATGACAGCAAAAGCACAAACAACAAAAGAATCAATAAGAGACTACCTCAAACTAAAATGCTTCTGTACAGCAATTTTTTTTTAAAAAATGAACAGGCAACCTGTGAATTGGGAGAAAATATTTGCAAACCATATCAGACAAGAGGTTGATATCCAAAGTAAAGACCTTATACAACTCAATAACAAAGAAACAATCTAGATCTTTTAAAAAGGAAGGGCAGCGAAGCAGTGAATAGACCTTTTTTTTCCAAAGAGGAGATACGGATTGCAAATAGACACATGAAAAGATATTTAACCTTACTAATTTTCAAGGGAATGCAAATCAAAACTACAATGAGATACCACTTTACAGCTGTCAAAAGAGCTACCATCAAGAAGAAAAGAGATAACAAGTGTTAGTGTGGATGTGGAGAAAATGGAACCTTTGTACACTGTTGGTGGGAATGCAAACTGGTGTAGCCACTCTGGACTATGGAGACTCCTCAAAAACGTGAAAATAGAACTAACAGATGATCCAACAGTCCCACTTTTGAGTATGTATTTTAAAAAAATGAAAACATGGTATTGAAGAGAGATCTCGCATTCCCATGTTTATTGTAGCATTATACACAATAGCCAAATGTCAAAATAATCTAAGTATTCACCAATGGATGAATGGATAAAGAATATATATATATATAAGAATATTATCCAGCCATGAGAAAGGAAATTCTCCCATTTGTGACAACATGGATGGGCCTTGAAGGCATTATGCTAAGTGAGATAAGTTAAAGAAAGATAAATAGTTTATGGTGTCACCTATATGTGAAATCCAAAAAAAGGAACTCACAAGAACAAAGAGTAGAATGGTGGTTACCAGAGACTGAAGGGTGGGGAAACTGGGAAGATGTTGTGTAAGGGCACGAATGTGCAACCATTAACAAATAAGTCCTAGAGATCTAGTGCACAACTTAGTGATTATAGACAATATGGTATTATAAATGTCCAAGCTTCTAAGATACTAGATCTTAATTGTTCCCACTATCAAAAAAGAATGATAATTATGTGATGTGACAGAGGTATTGCTACTGTGGTAATCATATTGAAATATATAATTGAATCAAATCAAATCACCTTAAACTTATACAGTGTCATATACCAAGTATAGCTCAATAAATATAAATGTGAAACAAAAAAGAGAAAGGAAGCAGACACATTGTAATTAATTTTCTGGCAATTACATAGCCAGTAAATTTGGAGTTGGGATCAAATTTAGGCAATCTGATTTTAGTGCCACTCTATTCTAAATTACTGTGCTATTTGTGTAAAAGAAATAATACAGATAATAATTCCAAAAATATGAATGATGATGTCTTGAGAATATGATTAATATGGATACAGTATATTTGATATCTTATGAACTGGGCTGGGTACTATAGTTCAAGGTGATGCAGATTAGTGAAGCAAAAATCTCTGCCCTTCGCTACGAGACTGTCCATTAGAGGAGATGGATATGTGACTATAATATAATGTGATGTGGATTAAAATACAGGTAGCTATAAAGTAACATGGAGGAGCAGGCGATTTTCTTGGGAGTAAGATAAATTCTGGGAAACAGTATAGATACTCTTCTTTTCAGAGGATTATCGGACATTTTTCAAGTGAGCAAAAGGTAAATAATGACTATCTTAGAAGTGTGAGCAGCCGTGGAATGTGGCTTGAACATCCAAAGTGCTTAGGAACCAGCCGAGCAGTGTATGTGACTAACACATAAAGAAACAAGCCAAGTGGGATTGCAGGAAATGAGAGTGAACACTTGCTAGTTTGTAAATGACATTGTGTAACATCCTATGATTAGAGTATAATTTCTCAGAATTATTAAGCACTTTATTCAAAATATTATGTGAATTTTGTTATAAATGAATGCCATTTCTCCACAGTCACAGTGGAGTATGAGTAACATATTTGACGCAGGTTCATTGATTAGGGTTTCGCATTTACTATGGTGATTGAAGTATACACGTAATCCTCTAGATACCTGAATTTAGATAATTTTACATTATAAAAAATCTCTGGTAGGGATTGTGAGAGTTTACCTTTAGCCTGAGGAAGATCAGTGAGCCTAAATGCTGACTAAGAAAAAATGTGAACACCTTACTCAATCATACACTAGATGGGCAAAGCACATGCATATAGCACCAGCGTAAGGAATACTCAAAAATAAATTTTTAGAAATAAAAAAATATGTATTAAATAAACTATTCTTAGAAGCAACAGAATTCTACTGATATTTCTAGCATTTATTTTGTAAATTTGAGGAAGTAGAGGTTAATTATAAAAGCCTTTCTGGATCCTCAGAGGAATGCTTCCCTTAGGCTTCTACAGAGAAACTAAGCAGCTTCTTTTCACAGTTATATTTGGGAGGTCATTGCAGCAATGTATCAGCTCCTTCCGATCTCAGTAGGACACCGCCAGAGTCTATCCTATAAAGGATGCCAAGAAATAAATGAGATAGGATTGGTGTTCCAGGCCATTTCAAGCTACAGGGAACCCAGAAGGAGCAGATGCACTGGTCTATAAAGAATCCTATTGCTTTAGTGTGGGATGCTAAAACACCAGGCTACAATGGTCAGAACACTTGCTACAAATAGCCAGAAACAGATAGAGCCTGATACCAAAAGCTGATTGTGGCTAGGACTGAGTGTAGAGAAGCAAAAGCAGAAATACGGATGTTTCAAAACCATGGTGCAAATCTGTAGCCAGACCAAGAGATTAAGCAAGAGTCAGACAGTAGGTAAATGCAAGATTCTCTAATAAGGTGTGATTCATTCTGTTCCCATAGTATTGTAAGCACATTTTACTATGATAAAATATTTTTATTCTAGTGTACTGTCTAATAAAATCAATGGCAATCAAGTTTTTAGGAAACATAGGCTTGGTTTTATAGTCTTTAGATCTGATTAATTTTAAGAAACATGGGAGAAATATCAAGTTTTAACCAGCATATTATCATAGACTTACACTTGTAAAAAAAAATTGTGTAATTGTATTATACTGAATATAAGTTAAAAATGTTATTAATAGACAAAATTACTTCTTACTCTAACATATGATTTTAATTTATCATTCCATTTAACTTTCTCTTTTAGGTTAATATTTTTCTAAACATGTTTATATGAATGTCCTACTGAGAAAATATAATGCTATTTTTTATCATTTGGATTACTCATTTGCTCATTTATCATTTTCATTTCCTTAGTAGATTGATTTCCAATTCTTCAAATTGTTATAATTTTAGAAAACAGAACTATTCCTCATCACATGCATTGATTACTTCAAGTTAGCTGCAGTTTCTAAAAGAGCAAAGATAAATTTTCTATATGAATCAAACTGCTGTGGAAAAATTACCTGTTGACCTTTACCCTTCATTTAGTTTTCTGGCTACAAAACTGATTCACAGGCATCTATGAGGTTTATTATGACAACATACAACAAGCCAATTTATGTGAAACATGAAGACAATGAAAAAGATTTATTTTCAATCTTCTCCCTCTACCCGTGGCACCAGGAGTTCACTTAGCATTCATCTTCTTGCAGAACAAACATACACACACACACACACACACACACACACACACAGGCCCAGAAAAAGGCCATTTTTCTCACAGTGGTTGAGAGTCCATTATTCTCTTTGTCTTTAGAGACCTCCCTGGTTACAGGTTATCTTAATCACAATCAAGGGATTAAAAAACCAGGAGGGATTTGCAGAACATAGCTGCAGCTGAGGTGAAGAGTTGCAGTGTATGTTTTTGAGTTCCTAATAGATGCAAAGTATTTTGATGATAGAGCAGAAGATGTGCACGGACACATATGATGCCCTGAAGGGTTGCAGAGTTCTTGCTCTGAAGAGTTAAGCCTAACTGGAATAAGAAAGTAGGTGCTAAATATTCTTATTAATTCATTAGTTTATTCAATAAATAATTATTCAGCAGAGCACCTACTGAGACCACTCCCATGTGCATCCTTAAAGTATTTTTTCTAACCCTAATTTGTAATACCCTATTCAGTCATGTTGAGATGATGCAGATGTCTTTTCCTAATATTAAAGCCAGGAAGTATTTATGGTCTCTTATGCATAGACACACACACATACACACACACACGCACATGCACATATTACTACTAATAAAGATCACAATAGATGATGTCAGAGCATCACCCACATCCCTTGAAACTCCCTTACTATTTTTTGTGCACACTGGCCCTGATTTGCTTTCATCGGAAACAGCCATCACATCTCTGTTGGAGGTCATAGTCAGTGAGTGCTCACTTATCGAAACCAAATATTATTTTTCTATTTTCAGATCAGCCACTAGTGAACTTTATCCCTTCTTCCTTGTGGGACTTTGCTGAAAGTCTCGGAAAGTACCCATTACAAATTAATGCTCTCAATTTTCCCTTTGTATTAAAAACTTTGGTGAATATATATTTTCGACTCCACATTATAAGATATCAACAAATTAAAGATATAGTGGGAAGTATGTAACCAGATTCCTCCAGCTTTGAACAGGGAGGGGACTCCTTACTGTCTTCCTCTTCCACGAACTATATCAACATTTCAGGGTCTGTTAATCTGTATTAGTTAATCTGTATTAGTTAAGTAAGGGTATCAGTTACTTTGTATAGTAAATCCAAGGGTAGGTGAGTACTTAAAATTTAGGTCCCTTGAGACACAAGCTTTCTCTTTCCAACTAATTAGCTATATATAAGCTCCTTTGTGGTTTACTGGGGGATCTTCACAAATTCAGTAGTAAGAAAGGTAAGAGAAGAACTACTAAATTGAAAAAAAAAATTGATAAAGAGTAATTTTGTGTTAAGTGACTTTCAGTTAAAATACTTGTTATAAAGGAGTTTTTATTTGTCTTAGGTGAATTTTATTACTTCTCAAGATGTTTAACAAAATCTTAATATGGTCAAGTTGTAAAGGCTGAAAATATAGGGTGTTTTTAATAGACTTTCGCAAAAAGCAGTGGCTGGTGAAGTTACAATAGATTATTATGAAAATTGGTAGTTAAATTTGTATTTAAAAATGCTTTTGAAAATTTAATTTCATGAGAAGGATATTATGCCACAGTGTACCCTGTGGGATCCATCTATGCTAAAGATAGGCAATCAAGCGGGAAAAATTAAGGGTCCAAAACTGGTAAGAAAATTTGTAGGTTTTTACTCTTCATATTTCCACTACTGTTATAGAGACTTTACTTTTAGTGCCTCTTCTAATCTCTCTGTGATTCTTTGATACTGGATCTGGCTGATTTTCTGCTAATAGAATACAAAATTATCATGTGTCAGGAGATGCCTGAGCTTTAAAAATGTTCATTAAATAAAAAAAAATCCTTTTCCACTTGTAATTCATACTTAGTTAGAAGGAAGAGTAGAACGTTATACCTGAGCAGTTTTTTTTTTTAATTTTTTTTTCAACGTTTATTTATTTTTGGGACAGAGAGAGACAGAGCATGAACGGGGGAGGGGCAGAGAGAGAGGGAGACACAGAATCGGAAACAGGCTCCAGGCTCTGAGCCATCAGCCCAGAGCCTGACGCGGGGCTCGAACTCACGGACCGCGAGATCGTGACCTGGCTGAAGTCGGACGCTTAACCCACTGCGCCACCCAGGCGCCCCCCTGAGCAGTTTTTAAGTTGTCCCACAAGGGATGAGGAGTCTGTATAAGTCTACAAAGCTTACTTATATCTTCATATGCAAAGAAAGAAGAAAACTAAACATAGATAAACATATATGAGCTTTTTGGGTCTAAGATATTGTTGCTAGTTTCACATTTTTCCTATAGGTGTGATAACAAGGAAAATATATTTGAGAGATTGCAAAGTGGTGTTGATAAGAACCTTAGTAGTATGTGTATACTAAGGGAAATAAGTGAACAGACATAGCTCTTTTTAAAAAATCTGAACAAAGGGGTGCCTGGGTGGCTCAGTCAGTTGGGCGCCAGCTTCAGCTCAGGTTGTAATCTTGTGGTTCGTGAGTTCGAGCCCCGCGTCAGGCTCTGGGCTGATGGCTCAGAGCCTGGAGCCTGCTTCGGATTCTGTGTCTCCCTCTCTCTCTGCTCCTTCCCCACTCATGCTCTATCTCTCTGTCTCTCAAAAATAAAAATAAAAAATAAACATCATAAAAAAAAATCTGAACATGGACAGAATATAATGGAATTAAGAATGAATGTGTGCATGTGTGTTTGTGTTTTTGTGTATGTATGAGGCAGAGGGGTAATCAAGATTTTTCTCTGTTATACCTGACAGACCTGAACTACCCAATGCAGAATTTTAGGTTTTTAGTGCCTACCATTTTTATTAAATTAACATACATTAAATTATTCTTTACAGACATTTTGTCTTACCTCTAATTTCTAGTCTGCATATTAAAAGTATACAAACTATGGATTATTTAGCTTTTTAACCATAATAATAAGGTAAAAGCAAGTTTATTGGATTTGCATAAAAATGATTTCAATTTTCAGTATTATTGTATTCTATAGTGTTTACTTTTTTTTTAATGTTTATTTATTTTTGAGAGAGTGAGAGAGAGAGCGGGATCAGGGCTGGGGCAGAGAGAGAGGGAAACACAGAATCCGAAGCAGGCTCCAGGCTCTGAGCTGTCAGTGTAGAGCCTGATGTGCGGCTGGAACTCACCAACCTTGAGATCATGACCTGAGCTGAAGTCAGATGCTTAACCAAGTGAGCCACCCAGACGCCCCTCTATAATGTTTACCTTTAATTAGAGGAAACAGTTTAGCATGGCATAGCAAGCATAGCAAGTAAAAAAAATGTCTAAATAAGATCAAATTCTTGGATCTTGACACATTTTATAAGCAACATTAATCTAAAATCACAGAACTTTATTCTGATAGATTTTTTCTCATAAAAGTAATTATAAACATTTATTTTTATATATAATGCTATAGATATGAGTAAAGCTTTTTAATTGATTGAAGATTTGTGATTTGGAGTGAAATGTGATAGATCATAACAGACTAACATTCTTTGTACATAAACTAGAAAGGGGGAAGAAACTGCAAAAATCACATTTTTAAAGACAACAGGAAGCTGAAACTATGAGACCAGAAGAAGTTATTTCTGTAGAGGGAAGACTCTTTCCTCCTTGAGGTATAATCACAGGCCATTTCCTCTCCTGCAACATTTTACAGGTTCTGAGCACAGCCTGGAGTGCTCAGACATGACTCAACTGGAGAACTTACTGGGGGAAAAGTGTCAGCAGGGTTTCGGTGGCCATACAGATCTGGTGCAACACACTGGAAGTTAGAAAGGCCTCACACACACATCTGGTTTTTGCTGTGGGACATACACCGAGGTTTATGGAGTTCAGGATACTGGGAAGCTGACCAGGGAATCAGAAGGAAATGTCCAACAATCTCACTACGTGGGAGACAAAGTGTCCATAGAAGAAGGAATCCTGCCATAGGCACAGGGAACAACAGCATTCCTGTTAGATCATTTACCAGGTTGTAAAATCAATAGGGATGGGAGGATAAAGAATTAAGTTCAAAACCATCAAAAGACAGAATTTCCAGGACCAAAAAAATGGCAGGTTTAAATAAGATATCAAATGGTGATACTAAAATTTAACTGTTATAAAATAAATGTTTGAATAAAATAAATGGAATAAACAGCAAGGGAAACTGGCTTCATGCCAACCAAATTTTGATTTGAAAAGAGTAAAAAACTATTGGTATGTCTCTTGCTCCATCATTAAAACAATCCATGAAAATCGTTTAATGATCCTTTATTGAATCCGGGAAATACGTTAATTGAGAATAGGAATATTTTTTTCTACTATTTCATGACATCAGTTATGATACCAGCTATGAAGTGATTACTATAAAAGTAATATGCTCCTCTTCTCTTCAAAATTTGAATATAGTAATTCATTATTTTATCGTCTCCCTTAGTCGTAAGTCTAAGGTAGCAGAAAAGGTAGCAGAAAAGGAATGATAAATGTGCCAGATCCTAGGTGAATTATTTTATGTGCATTTGCCTCATTTGATTCTCAGAGCCACCTGACTGTCAACTCTGAGTATGACTCTTCAGCTATTAATGATTTTCAAAACCATCAGCAAGGCTGTTTTGTAGTCGCAATAAAAGTAATAATTGCTACCATTTATGAGCCCTCATTATGTGCCAGGAAGTCTGCTTAGCATTTTACTTACATTATGTGATTTAAGCCTCAAAACAACTCAATATTCTCATAAAAATTGAGAAAATAGACTCAGAGAGGATAAGTCGCTATATCTAGGAGCAAACTGGGATTCATAGCTAGGCTCATTTGACTTGAAATATTGCTATTAGCCTCCCTAACATGTACCCCCAATCTTGCCAAAGTTAGTTGTAGCCATGATTAGGCATGGAGACATGAGTTTACTCATGTCATGATGAGTTTACTTTGAGCATGCCAGAGCCATACTTATTTCTCTTTTAAACTGAGTATGTTAGGTCCCTCTTTGTGTGCCTGTGTGAGTGTGTTTGTGTGTATGTCTGTGTGTGTGTGTGTGTGTGTGGGAGAGAGAGAGAGAGAGAGAGAGAGAGAGAGAGAGAGTTAAATTTTGTAATGTAAGAAACTATTTTGTCAAGGTTATAGGAGTTGAATGTGGAAGACTTGGAGTGAGAAAATCCAAACCATCATAAATTACCCCAGGAAAGTGTTATCATTATTTAGAGATTTTATCAAAGACCATGCACATTAAGAGTTATCCTCTATTTAAATATAGAAATCAAGATATATTTTGTCATTATTATATTTTATGAGATACATGGGTTGACACAGTTGAAGAAATATGTATGTGTATACCATTTATTGAGCCCTAATTGTGTGCAATATACCACACATACATGCACACACACACACATACACACACACACACACACACACACACACACACACACACACACCTCACAAGTTTCAATAAACACGGGAATCAGGTTTACTACTGCTGTACTCTTAGGAAAAAAACATTGGATAAGAAAAATTAAAAAATGAATATGTGTAATATTGTCGCTTTCAGGGAAATTCCGTAATTTTGTCATAGAGTTAGAGACAGTGTAAAGAGCTAAAATATTAAAAACCTTCTTTGTAGTATTATATTGGAGGCATTATCCTTATTATTGCTTCATCTTGTGCATAATGTACTTAAAATTGTGGATTCTGGAACTTGTAGTTCATACTATTGGACAAGTTATTTTACTTCTCTGTGACTGTCTCTCTACTTACTAATTAAAAAAAATATTCTATGGTATTTCCCTATCTATCTATAATAATTTTCCTAATGCCAAAGTGTTGCTTTGAAGATTCAGTGACATAATCATAGTAGAATGTGTTCAGGTATGTACCTGTCCATGATAAGTGAAAAGTTAGTGGTAGCTATATTCTTTATGTTCTTAAATTGAGCACAGCATCTTTTATAGAACAGATCTGTAATAAATATTTCCTAGATCAGTGATTATAACTTTATGGTATATTATTACTTTTATAACATTATCTTCTTTTCAGGGTAGTTTCCTTTTGACCCAGGATTGGGAACAGAGGGAGTTATATGTCTACAATCTCTCTTTTCATAATATATGTTAAAAGAAATATTCAATATGTAAGGTGGTTTAGACAATTGTAAAGGCTTCAGAAATACAAACATTATTTACAATTTTCCAAAATAATTAAGTGTTCCATTATGAAATTTCCAGTTACATATATTTTAGAAATTTTCTTTTCTGTAGATGACTAATGTAATTTATCACTTTATTTAAATATATTCTATTGGTTTAAAGGCACTGTCTTGACTCAAAAAAGGAACTAAATGAAAGTAATCACAATAAGTTCCTATTCTCTGCCACTGTCCTGCTTGGAATGAATGGAAAGAGGAAGAAAGAATGCACGTGGTCATTCCTTCACAACTGGCCCTATTCCACAGTTGTGGTGCATATGCAACAGCATCCAGAAGGAAGAAATACTCATTAATTCATTTAACAATTTTCATATGAAAGAAGCAGTTATTTCAATCCTTTGAAATGTCCTTATAAATCATGTGCTCTCTACCCACTTAAAAGAAGTAAAAAATAATTAATACAAAAGACCTTTATATAAGGGGTTTGAGGTCGAAAATATAGTGTGACATTTTTCAGAGTGTTTTTCTATGGTTTTCAGTGGCTAGGAGCAAATTTCACCCTTGGACTAATCTTCAATGATAAAGAAAGATAAATCAAGTATATGTCAAGTGAATATCTGCTTCCTTCTCTAATATATAGTGTGTGTTTGTTAAGGAGAAGTGTAAAAATTAAACAGGTAATTTTGCAATTTTTGTACTTAAATTTTTTTATTAAAGATGTACCTGGCTAATCATTGACCCTTGCATATTTCAAAGGAAATAAACTATTATAGTGAATAGATTAATTACAGTTTAACATCAATCTTATTTTCATCTCACTAGAAACCAATATAATTTACATAGGCCAATGTAATTCTCATAAAAACAATAACTATGCATGCTGACCATTATATTATGCACACAAATATCACATGATGCAAACTTTTTCTTCTTGGGATAACTGATATGTCACAAACCATGAAACATGACATGTAGCTCAGTGGTTTTATTTTGCAAACAATATGTTTTAGGTACAAATCAATATATAATGTGTTGAAATTAGTATATCATATGACAAATAAGTTAAATTCCACCTAACCTAACCCCTGGAATTTTAGGTACTAAAATTACCAAAGATAGGCTTTAAAATGCTTAAGTCTTGGTCTTTAATCAATATATACGGGGAAATATGCCCTATCATAGCTTAAAAATATAGATATGGCAGCTTTTTATTGCATGCAAAGTCTATACTAAGAAGTGATGGTAAGTAACATAGATTTTTTGCTATGGGTCATTTTCAATATGTTTTGAGAAATGATCTCTGGAGGGAACATTTTAAAAATTCTTCCACTGTAAATATATTCTAATACAAAAGAATTTACTTTTAATAATTCACAGTAAAGAGTATGAGAAGTTTTCCAAATGTTAATTTGAATTAAAAAAATGAATGGTCTATCAAATGAAAAAGACGATAATGTTCAATAATGAGTAAACTCAGATGTTGAGACATTATCCCTGTTCATGTTTATATCTGATGTTGGTTGTTTACCTGCCATCAATAAAATTTTAAGCTGTAAAAAAAGAAAATCAGTCTCTAAGTTATCTACAGAACATGCAGTAACTAGTTTTACCAACATTTTGGAAGAACATATCAGCCAAACATGATTCTGAAAGAAGTTGGTTGTTATTAGGCAGCAACTGATGTCGTGATATTATGAACTCACACTCATGAATACCCCCTTGAATCTCCTGTGGCTTCCACTACTTTATCTCATTAAAGTGTGTAGGGGCCAATCTCACTCACAGCTATGGAGCTCTAGTGATTAGTAGGTGCAGCCAGAGTGATCTTTCTATCACATCTCTCATTACCTTTCAATGAACATGCCAATTCATTTTATGAAGTTGACTTACTGAAATCTAACAAATATACCTTGGAAAACAGAATATTCAGAACCATCTCATTTGTGGATCTTAAAAGCAAAAAGCCCAGAGAACGTAGTATCAAATTGAACCTATTACCTGGTAAAGAAGAATGATTATCAAGTTGGGGAGGTTGCAAAGCCATATCATTAATATCTCAAAGGATAAAAATGAAAAATACATATAAAATAAAATATGTATTCTTGATTGTTAAAAAATTTGTTAAATAGATGTAAGTGAAATTTTTCTCCACATGACAGAAAACATTATTAATTTACCCTATAACCCTCATACTTACAACTATAATACTGGAAACATTACCTCTAACATAAGGACAAAATATATTTATTTGCATTATATACAATGAAACAATATAATGAAATATAATGAACAATATAATGAAAATGGTATCTAATATAATGAAAAAAACCCAAATAGTTTATGATTGAGAAAAAAGAAGAAAAATTATTATTGCTTAATTCATTAATTCACAAATTTCTTGAGCTACTGTTCTGCTCAGTACTTTGCTAAGAGTGATAAACAAATCTGACATTCCTAATAAAGCTAAGATTACCTACCTAAAAAATACAAGAACAACAACTAAAGAAAAAAAATCTATAACCAAAACTCACTGCCATTCTTTTTCTCCCTGGGGCCTTTGAACAAGACATTTTCAAAGCCCATTTGCAAGAATAAGTGCTACAATCTTATCACTGCAATGTGAACTTGTATTATCAAACAATACCAGGGGCACTCAGGTGGCTTTGTGAATTAAGCGTTGGACTCTTGGTTTCAGCTTTGGTCAAGATCTCATGGTTTGTGAGATCCAGCCCCGTGTTGGGCTCTGCACTGACAGTGTGGAGCCTGCTTGGGGTTCTATCTCTCCCTTTCTCTCTGCCCCTCCCTCCCTCTCTTTCTCTCTCTCTCTCTCAAAATAATTAAAAAAAACAATACTTCTGCTATAAGTAAATAATAGCAATAATAACAAGGGACTTGTACCAAAATCAACCAGAGAGAATCAATGTCTAGAAACAAGACTTGAGATATTATGAATTTATTATATAGCAAACATGGCCTCCCCCCAAAAAGTAAGAAAATGATGTGTTATAGTTTTAAATATTTCTAAAAAAACTTTTTTCGAAAATGATGTTAGGTTTATAAATACATTTTCTTAGGAGAAAGAAACATGAAAATATATTTTTTTCTCTCCATAAAAGTACTGCTGAGAAATAAAAATGTCTGCCTGTAGGCTGGCTTTCTTGGGAAAACAGACTCTGAGAAAGAGGTCTGTGTTCAGAAAGTTTACTGGTGAGTGTTCTCAGCATCAGCATCTGTTGGACAGAGAGGGACAAATGGGACCGTACACACGGAGAACTCCACTGGGCTTACAGGTGATCCCACAGAAAGCTCTGGGACAGTGATGGCCTTTGAGTCTGGAATTCATACCACTGATTTGACCAATCAGTGGATTTGGATAGAACCCTGGGGACCTTAGATTAGGGCAATGAGATCTCTTTCACTGAAACCAAAGTATGGAGAGAGCTTAAGGTAAATATAGACATTAAAAGGAGATTTTTCTCTCTCCTTCAAATAACACACATATGATATGATGATATCTATCATGCATCCTCTATCTATCTATGCATCTATCATCTATCTATATCATTTATGTATCTATTGATCTATATACCTATTATCATGTATATATGTACATATAGATAATAATACAAAGTTAAAACTGAAAGACAAGACACTAGAAAATATTAAATTATGTTTGACAGCTAAAAGGTTAATATATAAACTATGCTCCCAAATTAGTAAGAAGTAGAGACATACCACAGAAGAAAAATGGACAAGGGCAATGAATGGTTAATTCACAAAAGAAATTAAATTGACCAAAAAAACATATAAAGGGATATCCAGGGTCAAAAATAATCAAATCAAAGCAAATTAAGGCAGTGATAAGATGATATTTAGGGTGAAGGTGTATTCATGAAATAATAAGGAAAAAAATTTTTTAAATGTGTGGAATGTAGGATCCAACATATACTTAAACATGTAACTACAAAATTTGAAAAGATGTCATTAATGACTTTTTAATTCTAATGTACATATTTTAACCTTTAATAATATTTTGGTTAAAAATATTTGCACTTTCAGTGATTCCTAATTGCCCTGTGTTAAAATGATGCATTATAAGTTTAAATGTTTATAAACAAACTTTTAGAAAATAATGTTAGGTTTATAAATACAATTTCTCAGATAGGAGAAGCTATCTATAGACCCAAACTTCTTGACCTGGCACACTAAAGTATCAAGGATTTAAGGGTTTAGTATCTCATTCTTTTCCAGTTTCCCCTCTTGCTACTCCCCAAACCACTCTACACCATAAAAACATTCAACTGCTTGCAGCTCCCAGAATTGCTATGCTTTATTGTTACATGACAATTCCCTCTGCCTGGAAACTTCTCCACAATCTGCTAGATCACATCTGCTCCTTCATTTTCCCAGCTGATCAGTCCCCAGAAGCTTTTCTTAATTCCTTAGGGCTGAGGAAGGTGCTCTTCGTGTCTTAAAGCCTGAGTATTCTGCAAGCATCCATTGACCACATACTGTGACTGTTTTCTCTTTACCTCCTTGTCTCTCTGACTAGAATGTAAACTTCTTAGCAGTTCACTGACTCCTCTGCTCTGAAGCATTGGATAAAGTTCACCCCTCTCTCCTGAAAACACATTGTTTGTTGCCAAGTGAATATAGTTTAGATGTGATTTCCTTCATTGTTAGGTAACTATTTCATAGTTTCTTTTGCTAGATCATCATTTCTTTGTCTCTCTATATTGGGATGTCTCGGAGTTTTCAGGTTTTCTCTCTTTTCTAGTGTGTTTCAGCCTATACACAGGTCAATTAAATCAAAAACTCTAGGGTAGGTCTTGGATTGGTATCATGTATAATATCCCAGGTGATTCCAAAGTGCAGCTGTGGCTTCAAATACCATACATAGGTTGATGATTTCAAAATTCAAATATCCATCTCCTCTGATCCACATATCCAACCACCTATTTGAAATGTCAGCATTTCTTGTCTAAAACAAAACTCTGACCTCTCCCTACATTGTCCCAAACTTGCATTCCCACAATGTTCTCAAGCTTAATAACGGGTGCCTGCTGTTAGAAGTTGTCCAGGCCCCAAACCCTGACGCCATCTTTAACTTCTCTTTCTCATTCTTGTTCTGTCTCCAATCCAACAGTAACTTCTGTTGGCTTTTTAAAAGTCTATCTCAAATTTGGGACACCTGGTGGCTCAGTTGGTAAGCGTCCAGCTCTTGATTTTGGCTCAGGTCATGATCTCACAGTCTCGAGATCGAACCCTTGTCCTGACAATGTGGAGCCTGCTTGAGATTCTGTCTCTGCCTCTCCCCCATCTCTCTCTATCTCTCTCTCTCTCTTTCAAAATAAATAAATAAACAAACATTTTTTAAAATGTATATCTCAAAGTAAATCACCTCTCACCACCTCCATTCTTACCTAAGCAAGAACTTCCCAATTCTGGTGCCAGGACACTTGGGTTGGGGTGGTTGCAGATGTGCTAAGAAACTGATCCTAGTTGTCCACGTGGGCAGCTGGTGGGACTTGGTTGTGTTGCAGCTCCCAAACTTGTCATATCATGCTTAATGTCATATCAGGCTTAATATCCGTCTAAAACTCCTATCCCACATCCCTGACTACTGTCGTACTCTCCTGTGAAGTCGCTTGTTTTGATTTTCAGTTCTACAGTTCTTTTCAAAACAGTAAATAAAATGATATGTTTTAAAGAGCTAGTTATCATACTTTGCTGCTCAAACTCTCTAGTGGCCTGTCGTCACTAAGGCCCCTGCTTATCTCTCCAAATCCATCTCTCCTGCTCTCCCCCTTATGACACTTCGCTTCTTGCTCATCTTCGAAAAGGGCCAAGCTTGTTTTTTCCTCCTGGTCTTGTATTTTATTGGACATGTGCATGGTCCTTTCCCTCATTTCCTTTAGGTATCTGCTTTAGGTACACTAAGAGAGGCCTCTCCTGCCAACATCTCTCCCCTTATCATTCATTTCTTTTTCACAGCATGGTTACTAATACGTGTTAAATATGTATTTATCTGACGATGAAGTTTGTTTCTCCCAATGGAATAGAAGCTCAATAAATACAAAGACAGTCACTGCTTGATCTCAGCATCTGGAATAAGTACCAAGAATAGCTATATTTAGAATAAATGAGTAAATAGATCTGATTTTGACACGATACTTCTGTCTTCTTCTAAAACTGCCCAAATATCCTATGATTGCCTAGAATTAGGATAGAAACCAATGCTTAATTGGTTGTTGTTCTTATTGGTACCAGACATTACTCAATTAAAATAAATTTAAAAATCTCTGAAAGTAGAAGGAAAATTTAAAAAAAATAATTTTAGAATCTTTTTAAATTAATCATTTGGAAATGAAAGGAACATTTAATGTTCTAAGACTATTTCACCAGCTAATTTTCCAAAAGGTCAATTCTAAATCAACTTAAAAGATTCTTTAGAGAAGTTTCACAATAATCAGCTTCTCCAGAATGCTCACATTATATTCTTGAAAGAAAAGAAATGGTGAATAATTCCTGGCATTTGATATGTTTGTTGTATGCCTGCCACTAAAGTCTTTTGTGATTAAAAATTTGATGTTTCGTATCATGTTAATAAAGTTTGTATAGACAAAATTACCATCATCTTTATTTTTCTTTTTTTTTTACAAATATAAAATAGACATTGCCTAAAACAATATGTGAACAAATAGGCACATAGAAACAGCGTTATCAGGAGTTGAAAAGAATTGACAAAATGGATTATTTACTTTTTAAATACAATGGGCTTTTAGTATGGAAACTGAGTTGATTTTGCAATTATTATCTTTTTAGAAATTAAAAATCAAGTCATCCTAGTAAGTAATTAAACATTATTCTGGATTCATTTTAATTAATAGAATAGTCTGTGATACTTCCAGGGTACTATTGTAATGTCTTGAGATTATGTTATAACTGAACCTTAATTATTTGAATAATTATTTACCCTCATATTTGATTATCTATCCACTTAAAAAAGAAATTGTTAGCTAGTAGTACTAATTGAATATATAAACTTCCATGCCCATATTTTTAATACACTAATATATCAATAAGCTATTCAAACATAGTCGACATAATTAAATATCATTTGTTCAGTCATTTCTTCATCAAACACTGAATTGTTTTCAAAACAAAAGTTAATAGCAATGTTCTGTTTTGAAAGCTTAGTTAATAGGGAATTTTATCCTTAATTCCTTTACTCTTTTGTTGTTCATGAATATTATTGCTTTGGTCACAGATTGTAAATTAAAATTAGACTGAGGGCTAAATCAATTTCACTTTTTGTATGTATCTATCATACTTTCCCCAATACTTAATAATATGTTCAAAATGAATGGTTTTTATATTAACTTTTATTTTTTTATGCCTTTAGTAATTTGCTACCTTTATTCCAGTATGCTAAGTTCTCAGAAGGGAGATTTGAGAAGAGCTATGTTATGAACTGTTAGGTGAATATATTTAGGAAACTGGGGAAGAGATAATTTTCTTTGTTTACATAGTAAAAGTGGCACAAGGAAACATATATTAGTATGTGCAAATATAAGTGTGCATATACATGTGCATATATGTCCATACACACATCACACACTAACACATTGAAAGAAGTGTGAATTTTATAAATTAGTGATGATAGAATTTAGTCTTAGGGAGTGGTTTCACAATAAATCTTGGTAGGAGTAAACAAGTTAAGAAGATTCTCACAATATGGACCAGATAGCACTAGTTCTAAATGGCATTGGATGTGAAGAAAAGGGCAAGTGGGTTACTGACAAAATTAATTAACTATAATATCTAGTCAAGTAAAATCATTGGACATTTATGAATTATTGCAACTCTGTTGTTGGACATGTATCTGTGAATGTCAGGCAGAGGAAAGGTCACAAAAGGAAAATTGATAATATTTAATAAAGAAACATATGTGAGTACGCACTTAATTTTTTCATATTAGGTACTTAGTGTGAAATTAATAAGTTCATTTGTTTCAAAGTTAATATTCAGGCTGCTACATTTCTTTTATGAAAGAAATTGAAACTGGTAAGTATTGTGGTCCAACATAAGAGATTCCATTCTTGGTATATAGATTCAGCAAAGAACTATGAATTATTTTATCTGTGTGAATTCTAATTATCATTATCTTTGAACAATAATTTTACTAGTGAGTATAAATAAGTTTACTAGTGAGTAGAAACACATGGTATATAGACCTCCTCTGTTTTTCTTGAGCAAAAATATATCATCTATCTTCCAGTGAAAGTAAATAAATTATAGGAAATTTTAATATGCTTTTAATAATTCATAGAAATTTGAGCTAATCAGCAAATGCATTTTTACATACTGTTATTTCAACATTGAAATCACTTAATAAAACCTTTGTGTGGTAACATCTTCAGATGGCTATTTCATTAGAAATGCAAAAATTATAGTTTTATTATTATACATGTAAAATATGTAGGAACTTATGATACCAATAGTGTTTTTCATATAATATTAATATAAAATTAATATTGAAATAAAATTCATGTTACTTTAAGTAAATACTTATAGAGGACTTTGAAAAATGAAATACTGGAAATATTAATCTGCCATTTCATTGAATTCATGGCATTAAATTCTATCCTTGTAGTATAATTGCGATTGAGTAGGGAAACTTTACATACTTATATATATGTAACCCTCTAAACTGTCTCCCCCAAATGGCCATCCTTTACACATTCTATTGAAATTCTGATTTAAAATATACAAGGGAGAAAATAAAGAGGCAAAATGGGGTGTTATCTCAGATCAAAATAAAATTAAAATCTTTTATAAAGGCTAGAATCATTTCATACTATTTTTGTTTGTTTTATATTTCTTAATAAACTAGGTATTCGATGAAAAAACAGTTAAGAACTATTTCCCAGTGAGTCTTTACCCTTCAGAAACATGTTGATTTTAGACTGAAGTTGAAAGACTTAGAGGTATTACACATCAAGCTCTGGACCTTAAATCTGCCATGTAAGCAGCTATGTGATCTTAACCTTGCAGCTGTCACTTGCCCATAAATAAAATAGTGGTGACAGTGGTGATTCTTGCAAAGTAAATTGAAGGATATCACTTATCTAATTTAATGCCTCCTTAGTTTCCCATGCACTTAAAATGCAAATTCTTATCAAGGTCTCTGGGGCTAAAAACGTGTTCCTAATAGTGCTTCCTGTTCATTTCCTATGTGTCTCCCAAATCACCATGTTCCAAATTGATATATTTTAGTTTCTTGATCAGTCCCAGCCATCTTTGTTTTCCACGTACTTGAACACAATTTCTTTTCTATCTAGAGGTCTCTTCTCTACATGGTTGACGTTTGCTGTTTTCTGATAATTTATTTTCAGATCAAGTCTTTCTAGGCAGGCTTTCTTTTACCTACCTTTTTTTAATTTTTTTTTCTATTATTTTAAATTTACATCCAAATTAGTTAGCATATAGTGCAACAGTGATTTCAGGAGTAGATTCCTTAGTGCCCCTTACCCATTTAGCCCATCCCCCCCCACACAACCCCTCCAGTAACCCTCAGTTTATTCTCCATATTTATGAGTCTCTTCTGTTTTGTCCCCCTCCCTGTTTTTATATTATTTTTGTTTCCCTTCCCATCTGTTTTGTCTCTTAAAGTCCTCATGTGAGTGAAGTCATATGATTTTTGTCTTTCTCTGACTAATTTCACTTAGCATAATACCCTCCAGTTCCATCCATGTAGTTGCAAATGGCAAGATTTGATTCTTTTTGATTGCCAAGTAATACTCCATTGTGTGAGTGTGTGTGTGTGTATATATATATATATATATATATATATATATATATACATATATATATATATATATATATATATATATATATATATATACCACATCTTCTTTACCCCTTCTTCTATCGATGGACATTTGGACATTTGGCTCTTTGCATACCTTGGCTATTGTTGATAGTGCTGCTATAAACATGGGGTTTCATGTGTCCCTTCAAAACAGCACACCTGTATCCCATGGATAAATGCCTAGTAGTGCAATTGCTGGGTCGTAGGGTAGTTCTATTTTTAGTTTTTTGAGGAACCTCCATACTGTTTTCCAGAGTGGCTGCACCAGCTTGCATTCCCACCAACAATGCAAAAAAGATCCTCTTTCTCCTCATCTACACCAACATCTGTTGTTGCCTGTGTTGTTAATGTTAGCCATTCTGAAAGGTGTCAAGTAGTATCTCATTGTGGTTTTGATTTGTATTTCCCTGATGATGAGTGATGTTAAGCATTTTTTCATGTATCGGCCATCTGGACGTCTTCTTTGGAGAAGTTTCTATTCATGTCTTTTGTCCATTTCTTTACTGGATTAATTGGTTTTTGGGTGTTGAGTTTGATAAGTTCTTTGTAGATTTTGGATACTAACCCTTAATCTGATAAATCATTTGCAAATATATTCTCCCATTCTGTCAGTTGCCGTTTAGCTTTCCTGATTGTTTCCTTCGCTGTGTGAAAGTTTTTATTTTGATGAGGTCCCAGTAGGTTTTGTTTTGTTTTGCTTCGTTTTGCTTTTTTTTTTTTTCCCTTGCCTCCGAGACATGTTGAGTAAGAAGTTGCTGAGGCCAAGATCAAAGAGGTTTTTGCCTGCTTTATCCTCGAGGATTTTGATGGCTTTCTGTCTTACATTGAGGTCTTTCATCCATTTTGAATTATTTTTGTGTATAGGGTAAGAAAGTGCTCCAGGTTCATTCTTCTGCATATCGCTGTCCAGTTTTCCCAGCACCACTTGCTGAAAAGACTGTCTTCATTCCATTGGATATTCTTTCTTGCTTTGTCAAAGATTAGTTGGCCATATGTTTGAGGGCCCATTTCTGGGTTCTCTATTCTGTTCCATTGATCTGAGTATCTGTTCTTGTGCCAGTACCATACTGTCTTGATAATTACAGCTTTGTAGTATAGCTTGAAGTCTGGGATTGTGATGCCTCCTGCTTTGGCTTTCTTTTTCAAGATTGCTTTGGCTATTCGGGGTCTTTTCTGGTTCCATACAAATTTTAGGATTATTTGTTCTAGCTCTGTGAAGAGTTCTGTTGTTATTTTGATAGGGATTGCATTGAATATATAGATTGCTTTAGGTAGTATCGACATTTTAACAATATTTGATCTTCCTATCCAGGAGCATGGAATCTTTTTCCATTTCTTTGTGTCTTCTTCCATTTATTTCATAAGCTTTCTATAGTTTTCAGTGTATACATTTTTCACCTCTTTGGTTAGATTTATTCCTAGGTATTTTATGGTTTTTTGTGCAACTGTAAATGGGATCTATTTCTTGATTTCTCTTTCTATCAATTCATTGTTGGTGTATAGGAATGCAACCTATTTCTGTGCATTGATTTTATATCCTGCAACTTTGCTGAATTAATGAATCAATTCTATCAGGTTTTTGGTAGAATCTTTAGGGTATTCCATATACAGTATCCTGTCATCTGCGAAGAGTAAAAGTCTGACCTCCTCCTGGGTGATTTGGATGCCTTTTCTTTCTTTGTGTTGCCTGGTTACAGAGGCAAAAACTTCCAATACTATGTTGAATAACAGTGGTGAGAGTGGACATCTCTGTCTTGTTCCTGACCTTAGGGGGAAAGCTCTCAGTTTTTCCCCATTGAGGATGATATTAGCATTGGGTCGTTCATATATGACTTTTACGATCTTGAGTTATGCTCCTTCTATCCCTACTTTCTTGAGGGATTTTATCAAGAAAGGGTGCTGTATTTTGTCAAATGCTTTCTCTGCATCTATTGAGAAGATCATATGGTTCTTGTCCTTTCTTTTATTGATGTGATGAATCACATTATTTGTTTTGTGGATGTTGAACCCGCCCTGCATCTCAATTATAAATCCCACTTGGTCGTGGTGAATAATTTTTTTAATGTATTGTTGGATCTGGTTGGCTAATATCTTGTTAAAGATCCATGTTCATCAGGGGAATTTGTCTATAGTTCTCCTTTTTAGTGGGGTCTCTGTCTGGTTATAGAATCAAGGTAATGCTGGCTTCATAGAAAGAGTTTGGAAATTTTCTTTCCATTTCTATTTTTTGGAACAGTTTCAAGAGAATAGGTGTTAACTCTTCCTTAAATGTTTGGTAGACTTCCCCTGGAAAGTCATCTGGCCCTGGACACTTGTTTTTTGGCAGATATTTGATTACTACTTCGATTTCCTTACTGGTTATGGGTCTGTTCAAATTTTCTGTTTCTTCCTGTTTCAGTTTTGGTAGTGTATATGTTTCCAGGAATTTGTCCATTTCTTCCAGATTACCCATTTCCCTGGCATATATTTGGTCATAATATTCTCTTATTATTGTTTATATTTCTTTGTGTTGGTTGTGATCTTTCCTCTTTCATTCTTGATTTTATTTATTTTGGTTCTTTCCTTTTTCTTTTTTATCAAACTGGCTAGTGGTTTATCAATGTTGTGGATTCTTTCAAAGAATCAGCTTCTGGTTTCATTGATCTGTTCTGTTTTTTTGGTTTTGATAGCATTGATTTCTTCTCTAATTTTTATTATTTCCTGTCTTCTGCTGTTTTGGGGTTTTATTTGCTGTTATTTTTCCAGCTACTTAAGGCATAAGGTTAGGTTGTGTATTCAAGATCTTTCTTCCTTCTTTAGGAAGGCCTGGATTGCTATATACTTTCGTCTTATGACCGCCTTTGATGTGTCCCAGAGGTTTTGGATTGTGGTGCTATCATTTTCATTGACTTCCATATACTTTCTGATTTCGTCTTTAACTACTTGGTTAGCATGTTCTTCAGTCTCCAAGTATTTGTTACCTTTCCAAATTTTTCCTTGTGGTTGATTTCGAGTTTCATAGCTTTGTGATCTGAAAATATGCATGGTATGATCTCGATCTTTTTGTACTTACTTAGGGCTGATTTGTGTCCCAGTATATGGCCTATTCTGGAGAACGTTCCACGTGTACTGGAGAAGAATGTATATTCTGCTGCTTTAGGATGAAATGTTCGGAATATATCTGTTAAGTCCGTCTGGTCCAGTGTGTCATTCAAAGCCATTGTTTCCGTGTTGATTTTTTGATTAGATGATCTGTCCATTGTTGTGAGTGGGGTGTTGAAGTCTCCTACTACTATGGTATTACTATCAATGAGTTTCTTTATGTTTATGATTAATTGATTTATATATTTGTGTGCTTTCACATTTGGAGCATAAATGTTTACAATTGTTAGGTCTTCTTGGTGAATAGACCCCTTGATTATGACATAATGCCCTTCTGCATCTCTTGGTACAGTCTTTATTTTGAAGTCTAGATTGTCTGATATATGTATGGATACTCTGGCTTTCTTTTGTTCACCATTAGAATGATAGATGGTTCTCCATCCCCTTACTTTCAATCTGAAGGTGTCTCTAGGTCTAAAGCGGGTCTCTTGTAAACAGCATATAGATGGATCTTGTTTTCTTATCCATTCTGTTACCCTGTGTCTTTTGATTGGAGCATTGAGTCCATCGATGTTTAGGGTGAGTACTGAAAGATATGAATTTATTGCCAGTATGATGCTTGTAGAGTTGGAGTTCTGGTGGTGTTCTCTGGTGCTTTCTAAACTTTGTTGCTTTTGGTATATATCTATATCTATATCTATATCTATATCTATATCTATATCATCTATCTATATATAGAGATATAGATATCTATATATCTATATCTATATCTATCTATCTATCTATCTATCTATCTATCTATTTTATCTTTTCTCCCCTGGGAGAGTCCCCCTTAAAATTTCTTGCAGGGATGAAATTTAGTTAGTTAGTTAGTGGTTACAAACTCCTTTAATTTTTGTTTGACTAGGAAACTTTTTATCTCTCCTTCTATTTTGAATGGCAGCCTTGCTGGATAAAGCATATTTTTCTGATGCAGCACACTGAATATATCCTGCCACTCCTTTCTGGCCTGCCAAGTTTCTGTGGATAGGTCTGCTGCACACCTGATCTGTGTTCCTTTGTAGGTTAGGGACTTTTTTTCCCTTACTGCTTTCATGATTCTCTCCTTGTTGATGGTCGGTCGTTATTGAATCTAATGGGGATTCTCTGTGCTTCCTGGATTTTGATGTCTGTGTGTTTCCCCAGGTTAGGAAAGTTTCCTGCTATGATTTGCTCACATAACCCTTCTACCCCTATTTCTCTCTCTTCCTCCTCTGGGAACCCTATGATTCTGATGTTGTTCCTTTTTAATGAGTCACTGATTTCTCTAATTCTTAAATCATGCTCTTTTTCCTTAACCTCCCTCTTTTTTTCTGCTTCATTATTCTCTGTAAGTTTGTCCTCTATATCAATGATTCTCTGTTCTGCCTCATCCATCCATGCCACCACTGCATCCATCCATGATTGCAGCTCAGTTATAGCATTTTTAATTTCATTCTATTTTTTACTTCTCTTATATCTGCAGAAAGGGATTCTAATCTATTTTCAAGTCCAGCTAGTATTCTTATTTTCATGATTCTAAATTCTGGTTCAGACATCTTCCTTGTATCTGTGTTGGTTAAATCCCTGGCTGTCATTTCTTTGTGCTCTTTCTTATGTGGTGAATTCCTTTGTTTTGTCATTTTGAAAGGAAAGAAGGAATTAATGAGGTAGGAAAATTGAAATTAAAAAAAGTAAAATTAAAAAAAATATTAACATTAAACATAAAAAACAAACACACACAAAAACTGAATAGATGATGCTAGATCCTAGGTGTGTTTTGGTCTGGGTGTTGAAAATGGTTTGACAGATTAGAGACAAAAAAGGGGGGGGGAGAAAAAAAAAGGAAATTGTTTGAGAATTTGAAAAAAATGAATACACTGAAGTAGACTAAGATGATGGGTGTAAAATAGAATTTGAAAAATATACACAAAAGTAAAGAATATATTAGGAAAAATTAAAAATATTTTTGATAAAAAGTAAAAATAAACATGATTTTTTTTCTTTTTGTGTATTCAAGAAAAAAGAAAAACGAAAAAGAGAAAAAAAATAAAAAAGGGAAAATATGGTCACCTTGTTTTCTTCCTTTTCAAATCTCCTTCTGCCTCCCTGTTTTGAGAACAGTTGTGATTGCCCTTAAGTCAACCCACATAATCCAAGATAATTTCCCTATCTCAGAATTTTTAAGTTAATCATATATGTAAAGTCTTTGCCATGTAAGATAACATTCACAGGTTCCCAATATTAGGGTGTGTACATCACTGGGGCAGAATTATTCAGCCTACCACACAGTGTATTGCTGCTGGTAGTTGTTTATCTGATATCTCTTCCTTTTAAAATTGTTTGAAGTTATCTTTGCTATGATCGGGGGTTAATTTTATTTTCATTTTCTTTCTGCCAGTTATTTGTAACTTCATTATGTAGAGTCTTTAAGAAATATCCTGCAATTCTTATCTTTGTTACTGTTTTTAAAGTATCTTTTCTCTCTTACTGCTTCTAGGAGTTTTATTAATTGATTTTTGGTTTTCAGCAGCTTAAAATAATATACTCAGAGGTGTGTGTGTGTGTGTGTATGTATGTGTTTGTGTGTGTGTGTGTGTTTGTGTGTGTGCATACACACACACCCATGGGTTTATCTTCCTTGTTTTATCAACTTTTTTGGATCTGTTGCATGTAACTGTCATTAATTTTTAGAAAGTTCACCACCATCCATTCTTCAAATATTTCTTCTGCTCCTCTCTGTCTCTTCTAATGTTGGATTTCCAATTACACTTATGTTGGAACATTTGGCATTTTCCTATAACTCTTGGATGATCTTTTCTGGTTTACATTCCCTCTTTGTGTTTCATTTGTGTAATTTCCTTTTATCTAACAAGTGTGCTGGTTTCTTTTTGTCTCTTTCAAATTTATTGATGAACCTCTCAAAGGCATTTTGTGATGTCTGCTGCTGCATTTTTTTATTCCTAGCATTTCTACTTGATTCTTTCTTTTATATTCCATCTCTGTACCTACATTGTCCATATAACCATTGATGTTGCCCACCTTTTTTCCACCAGAGCATTTAATACAGTAATCACAGGAAAAGAAAAAAAAAACTTATCTGTTAGTTCAAAAGATGTGTTGTAGTCAACACCTGGTTATAATTCACCTGATTATTTCATCTCTTCAGAGTGTGTTGATTTTTATTGCTTTTTTAATGCTCTGAAAGTTTCTGATGAAAGCGAGATATCTTGTGTAGAAAAATAGGAATTGAGTTAAGTAGGCTTTATTCCTTGAAATGGACACACAATTTGTTCTATAAAGCCTTAATATAGAGGATTCTATCAATATATCCTGAAATTGTCCTGGGTTTGGGATTTTTGTTTTCCATTGCTATTCTTAGTGTACAAGAAGCTTTTCATATCCTTCTAAAATTAACTTATGTTAAGGGTGTGGGCTATTTTACTAGAGGTTTTTCTAAATACATGCTTTACCCTCAGTTTTAGGTTTTCCTTTTTGTGTTGTATATCAGAGTTCTCCCCATACTCTTGTCCCCTTTCTATCCTATCGCCATCTTTCCAACACTTTTTAGTTGATGCTTGCTAGCCTGGTAAAAAGGAACAGAAGAGTATTCTTTGCCATTTTGATTGAGACTCATTCTTATATATTGCTTCTCTTGGTCTTGAGATTGGGCCTTGTCAGTGATCCTGCCCCCAAATCTGCATTATTGCAGTTACTGTCTCTCTATCCCAGAAATGTCCCAGAAGGGATGCATTCTCACAGCACGTAGTGACACATGCAAAGAAGAGATTGAGAGTAGGTGACAATTCTTGTTCTTGTGGTCGTCACGGTTTCATCTGTCCATTAGTAATTGGCCATTAGCAATTTGTAAAGAATTTTAGATGAATTTTTATTGGTGTCCAGTAGTATATACCCAAAGAAGGCATCTATTCCTGGAGGTGTTGGCCTTGCATTTCAGTTTAGCTGGTTATCATGTGACCATAGATAATAAGCTTTAGAAAACTTGTGAAGCTGCAGATTATCTCTTATTGTGCTTTTGTTGTTACAGGCAATGTTCTTTCCAGAGGTCTAAATCCTAAGGGGGAAAGTGTACTGTTTTCTTCTTAAGCTATATTTTTTAGCCCTTACATTTAGGTTTGTGATACACTTTGAATAAATTTTTGTGTAAGGTGTGATTTAAGGATAATAACATTATTATTATCCTTATATATATTATATTATCCTTATATATATTATTATTATCCTTATATATATATTATATATATATACTATCCTTATATATATATATTATTATCCTTATATATATATTATATATTTATTATTATTATCCTTATATATATATTATATCCTTATATATATTATTATTATCCTTATATATATTATATATATAAACATATATTTAGAAAGAGAGGGAGAGAACACACATGTGTAAGCAAGAGGGGGGAGAGAGAGAGGGGAATAGAGAGAGAGAGACAGAGACAGAGACAGAGACAGAGACAGAGAATTTTAAGCAGGCTCTATACTAAGCATGGAGCCTGATGGGGGCTAGATCCCATGATGACCCTGGAATCATGACCTGAGCCAAAATAGTAGGATGCCCAACCAACTAAGCCACCTAGATCCCCAGTTATCATTATTATTATTGTGTACAGTTAGATATTTAATTGTTGTAAAGCCTATTGTTGAAAGGATTGTCATCTCCCTATTATATTAGGTGGAACTTTTGTCAAAATCATTTGACTATACATGTGAATGTATACTCATAACTCCCTATTATGGTCTATTAAACCATATTTCTTTTGCTTTTCCCATAAAAATACTATATTGATTAATGTAGTAGTAATGTGTCAACTGTATTAGATCTTATAATTATTGTCTTTTTTTTAGTTTTTTTTAATTAAAAAAATTTTTTTTCAATATATGAAGTTTATTGTCAAATTGGTTTCCATACAACACCCAGTGCTCATCCCAAAAGGTACCCTCCTCAATACCCTAATTATTGTCTTTTAAAAAATTTCCAGCTATTCTAGGCTATTTAAATTTTCATATAAATGTTTGAATCAAATTAAAACTGTATACAAAATTTTATTCTGTTCTTTTTTTAATCGTGATTACATTTAATACATAATTCTGGGAATAGTGGATATCCTAAAAATAATTAATATATGATCAATGAACCTAGAAAATCTCTCCATATTCAAGTCTTTTTTATTCTTTTCAGTGATGCTGTGTAGTTTTCAGTGTACAGTTTACAATTTACTTTTTTAATTTATTCTTAAAAATTCTAATTTTTATGTGTTATACACAATTTAAAAATATAAATTCCACATTTTTGCCCAGTACAAAGAAATAGACTTGGTCTTTGTATATTTACAATGTATCCTGTAATCTTGCTAAATTTATTCATTGTTCCTATCAGTTTTTCTGTGGATGTATTAGAGTTTTCTACTTGGATGATCACATTTGTCAAAAAAACCCTACAGTTTAACACCTTAGTTACCTTAGTTATTTTATTTCATGTTTTCTTTATTTTGCTTATTAAAGGACCTTGAGTTAGTTGGTGGGGCACCTGAGTGGCTCAGGTTTAAGTGCTTTAAGTATCTGACTTCAGCTCAGGTCAAGATCTCGCGGTTCATGGGTTTGAGCCCTGCATTGTGTTCTGAGCTGATAGTTCAGAGCCTGGAGCCTGCTTCAGATTCTGTGTCTCCCTCTCTCTCTGCCTCCTACCCTGTCTCTCTCTCTCTTAAAGATAAATAAACATTAAAAAGTTAAAAAAAAAAATAAAGGACCTTTAGTTTGTTAGATATTGAGTAGAAGTATTGAGAGGTGACATTTTTCTTTATATTTCATTTTAAAGAGAAAGTAGCACATATATAGAATCTTCAAAAGTCCCTTAGATAAAAATGATTTTTGTTTTACCTAGAATTTTTTGTTTTTATCGTTAACATAAGAGTAAAGATCTTCCATATTGTTGTTCCCCTAATTTTTTTTCATTTTTATTTCCTTTTCTTTCTTTTTTTTTTTTTCAACGTTTATTTATTTTTGGGACAGAGAGAGACAGAGCATGAACGGGGGAGGGGCAGAGAGAGAGGGAGACACAGAATCGGAAACAGGCTCTAGGCTCCGAGCCATCAGCCCAGAGCCTGACGCGGGGCTCGAACTCACGGACCGCGAGATCGTGACCTGGCTGAAGTCGGACGCTTAACCGACTGCGCCACCCAGGCGCCCCTCCTTTTCTTTCTTTTCCTTCTTTTTAACTTTTTCTTTTATTCCCTATCATTCTACATCCTTAGTAGAAATACAGATTCTGATTTATGAATTTTATTTTTTTGTATTTTAAGTTCTTTATTTGCATATTTTTAAGTTTCTTTGTCTCCTAAAATATATTATAATTTGCTTATTATTACCATGTTTTCTAGCAATTTTTCAAATTAATTTATGGGAATTATTTGATACTTTTTATGTTATAATAACTGGTTCACCTATAACTATTATTTAATTAATATATTTGTTCTCCTTTTTTGGTTATATTCTTGCTACTTTGCATGTCACATAGTCCTTTAATTTTCCAGGTAGATTTCTTTTTTTTTTTTTAAGAGAAATGTCATTGAAGTATAATCTTTTTCTTTCTTTTTCTCTTTCCTTTTTACAAAAATTTTAAAAAGTATATATTTCTTAATGAGAGCAAACCGTCTCTTCTCTCTTGTTGATAGGGCACATTGCTAACCCTATGGATTCCTCCCAGACTTGATTTGAGTTTTGTCTGGGCCACAAATTTGACTAGGTTTAATTCAGATGCAATTAGTCAAAACGCCAAATCATAGAACTGCTTCTCCTTATTGGTCTTGTAGTATTTAAGTGGGGAGGGAGCTCATATCTGATTTCTCTTTGCTTTTCAGCCCCTCCTTTAGTGATTGAAACTTGGGGTTTAGAACAAAGATGGGAAAATGTGGAGGCCAAGAAGTTTCTTCTTGAATAAAATATTTACAGATTCCAATTTGTCCAATCAACCAATCCTGTAAACTATTGCTTGGATGACTCTTTCTCAAGCTTTCAAAATAAGTTCATCTAGCAGCCTGTTTCTGCATACCCTCTTATGCAGATGAGGGAATCATCTCCAGAAATGAAACCTGGCATGGCTTTCTGCTACCTGCAAAGGGCTTATTTATTCTTTAGACTTTGTTTTTTGTAGGCTTTCTCAGACATTACAGTTTGTCCTAGCCCCACAGAAAACTATGTTATATTACATTTTGTCTGCATTATTTTTTTTTTCTTTTTGATACCATGGGTATCACAAATAGTGGAAACATATGTATCTTATTCACTGTTAGTTCCCTAACATCTAGCAGAGTGGCTATAAATAATTTGTGTTCACAACTATCATTATAAAAAAATACATGCTTACTATTTAGTTATATTAAGCAATAAAACAGATTTGCCACCCAAGACTGGTGCAATAAATGTTTCATATATAAATAGTAATCAAATAATTAGCTACGAAGAAGAACATCATGGAAGTTTCAAATTGCAATATGAATATAATAGCTTAAAATATATGATTGTACTGTGGAGATTTAGAAGGTAGTAGTTTTGTGCTAGAAAGTAACCCTGGCAAGAACAGAAAAAAATATATTGAAAAAAGTTAAAAGTTTTGAAGCTGTTTATGAAAGAAATTATCTGAAAGTAATGACATTTTATATAAGACATAGTTTAAAAATACCAATAAGTGAAACAATAGCAAAATATATGTTCAGCAAGTTCACTTGAGAAGAAATATCAGAAGTTGAATAATGCCTTAGAATATCATAACAGCAAGTCAGATTCTTCTCTTTGTGGGGATTAGCAATCTTTGAAAACTCATGAAGGACAAGATAAGGTTTGTAGGGGCTATAAATAATGTGATAATATACTTTTATATTTCAAACTCATGTACTTTTCAGAAGGAAAGTGGTGCTATTAAAATACGTTGAGAAATCAGGTGTACTCTCCTGGGATTGTCTTGGAAAAATTGCAAAGTATTTCAACTAACTATAACTGTTTGCCTCCTCTTTGTGACTAATAAAGTCCCTTTGTAAGGGACACTGTAGCCAGTATTGCCATGACTTAGAGCACTGAATGAAAAAGTGACTGATTCTTGCTACAAGCAGTCTTTATTACCTGGAATGCCTCACAGTTAATACACCAGTTATGATTCATTCGCTTTTCTAAACATTCGAGACCTTGCTAAGTAGGAATAAAACAAAGAGTCAATATTCCTAACCTGTTTGATGCATTCACTGAATCTGCAGTCATCATGTCCCTCTCTCTGCCTGTCCATTTTAGGTAATTTCTACACCGTACGTGTCAGTCACTGATACCCTCTTATTAAATGACTAGCCATGGTCTTTTTAGCAGCTGTAATGTAGTATTTAAAAGTTTGTTGTTCCTTATTCCTAGATTGCTAGTTAATAGTTGCTATCTGATTGGAAAGGAAACTAGTGAAGATAAGTATTAACTTGTAAATGTTTTAATGTTCTGTATAACAAATGCTTAAGCGAACTAAGCAATCAATTAACAAAAAAAGAGAAAGAGAAAGAGAAAAGACACATGTACCTTCTGCAATTTGGCATTGATGTTCAGAAGTATATAAAAGGAAAATACGATGTAACTCATGGAAAGTGGTCCACACTAAATTGTCACTCAAACTTACAATTCATTAGTCATCACATACTTTCATAGCCTGTTATGATATGAATAAATAATGAGCATAAATCATCCTAAGGACTCAGAAGAAGCATATAGTTTTTCAAATTGTACAATAAAGTCAACATATTACTAACTCCCTAGAATATGAACAGTAAGAAATTTTGATGCCAAGCTTTTCAAATGGCTTATGAGGTCTTTCCTATTAATAATTTATATTTTTAGTTTTCCAATAAAGTGTTATTTTTCTTAACTTAAATAAAATTTAAATTTCCTTTTTAAAAATCCAAAGTACAGTATAAAGTGCTAAAAATGTTTAATTCATTGTTTTAAAATGTATATTTCCATTACAAGTGAAGCAATCGCTATTATAATCATATTATCTTCCTCTCCTTAAGAAGTGAAATTTTTCAGAATTGATCTATGAAAAACTTTTCAAAGATGCATGTTTGAATATATAAGTATAAATATTCAGAGCATTGTGAAAATATTCTGGATAAGAATTTTCTCTTTATTTAATATTTAATATTCTGGATAAGAATTCATCTCTCTCTTTAGCTTTTAAAGTGAACAAAATTTACATCTTACTGTATCCATCTTATCTATCCTGTATCTCATTTTACTTCCTGTCTTTATTCATTGATGTTACTAAAACTGTAATGGTATTTTTTTCTTTTTTTAGTACTAGATATTATGCATACTTTTTTTATCTTTGAGAATCTGCCAACCAAGTGGGTTCAAAAAAATGCCTGAGATCAGATGTAGAAGGATGTAATAGAACACCCCAAAAAAGAAGTCATATGCTTGAAACTTCATATGCCATTGATGTCACTGGCTTGCATTGTTATTCTTGGAAAATCATTAAGGAGTTCTGGACCTCTGTGTCTTCATTTGAAATTGTGAGATTATCAAGTAATCTGTGATATAAACTGTAGTTACTTGCAGATATGATTATAAATTTTACCATGTGCAGGGCATGACTTTGATCAAAAGAATAAAGCATTCTAACTTTGCAATTATCCATTGATTTTTAGATTTCAGAAACCACTGCTTTTGAAAATAAAGACAAATAGGGGCCGCTGGCTAGCTTAGTTGGTAAGCATCTGATCTTGATATTGGCACAGGTCATGATTTCACAATTTGTGAGATCCAGCAGTGTCGGGCTATGTGCTGAAAGCATGGAGTCTGCAAAGGAATCTCTCTTCCTCTCCCTCAGCCATTCCCCCCAGCTCTCTCTCTCTCTCTCTCTCTCTCTCTCTGTCTTTCAAAATAAACTCTAAAAAATAAAATAAGAAGAAATGAAAAATTAAGTTCTTATTAAAATTAACATTTTCAGTAATCAATATTTAATAAACTACTAACATATTTTCTAAATTGGTAGCCATTAAGGCCATTGAGAGTCTCATTATCTTTACTCTAGTGATATGGTACTAGATAATCATTTCTTATAATACTAGGGATAGTTTACTTGTTAATGAAAATATGACAATTTGAGAAAATGTTAGAATGTAAGTTATTATATGATGAATACTCTTTTTTAAAGTTTATTTTTATAAAATAAAAATATATTTGTTTTATTTGTTTTAGAATATAAAACAAAAATAAAACTTCCCATAAAGTAAAGCAAATATAAGTTCAGCTATTAAGAGCTGCATCCTCTTAAAATGTTTGACCTCTATTGGATGCACAAATAAGGTACAACTAAATGTATTTAGGATACTCTCTCATTTGATGCTGACAATAATTCTATGAGGTCGGTACTATAATTCTCCTTTATAGAAGATAAGAGACACAGCAAACTGACATACATTACTGAAGTCACATCACTAGAAATTCCATAGCTAAAATATGAACCCAAGTCCACAGGATTTAACAGTATGAACTCTTGCCTACCTTCTATAGATTATCCAGAAGTCAAAAGAATGCAGGAAGGTTAAGAATCTATAAAGTCATTTTAGAGTTGAGAAAACCTGGCTATGGCTTCGAGAGGTTGGATGGTTAGCTCAAGGTCACAATGTAAGTACAGTATTTAAAAAGGGAAGATTACTTATTTGAGGCAACCCATGTCCAATTTCATCTGCATAATGTTTCTTTCATTATATTTATGCATAGTAATTACATCATTAATCAGATTGATAAAGGAAAGCAATAGCAATAATTCAAACCAAAACTTCATAGAAACATTTTTGAAATCATAACTTCCATATGGTTATTGAAACATTATTTTCAATTTGTCTTTATAAATGAAAAGTCATATTCAAGGATTGATGTACCCAGAATATGCCCTGTTGTTAATAGTTTCAACAACTTGATCTTATGAACAATGAAGTTCAAATGTTACTAAGCAATGATATTACTATTCCATTAGCCTGTGCTATTATTAAATATTATAATACACTTACTAAGCTGTCACTAACGTAGGATTTGATATGGGATAACCACAATAAATTGTGTTCCATTGTCCCTGTGCTTTCCCTATATCTTTTCTTTAAAAATAAATTTAATACTATTTTCTCTTATCTACTGTCAACTACCACTTCTATGTAATTTTTTCTCAAATCTATATTTCTCACCATGTTTCTGTTCTCAAATGGGAAGTTCAGGACTGTCTTTCATCTTCCCTTCCTCCCCTCCTCCCTTCCTCCCTTACTCTTTCTTTCTTTCTTTCTTTCTTTCTTTCTTTCTTTCTTTCTTTCTTTCCCTCCTTCTTTCCTCCCTTCCTTCCTTCCATTTTTCCTTCTTATTAATCTTTGTATATTACAATAGAAATTTCATCTTAACCCTCATTTAAGTATTAAGTTCTTTAAAATTTCCCTTCCTTTGTTATTGGCATCAAAACACTCTTAATCACTATTTTGGTTAAGTTTCTGTTACAAACAGTAACTAGTTTGAGCAGAAAAGAATTTTTACCTGACATTAGTTTGCTTACTACATAATTGGAAGGGTAGAAATAATAATAGGCTATAGACAAAACTTCTAAAACAGCTCTCTGCCACCCAAATTACACTGTCTCTGCTAAGATTGCAAAAGCTACTCATTATTGTGTGAAACCATGAGTCAGAAACTTGACTATAATGGCTTTGTGAAGAAATATGTGTATTACCACCGCTAATGCAGGAAACCACAACATCATGAAGCCAGAACCACATTACCTCTGTCAATATTTAACCAGCAAAAAAGACCTCTAATACAGTTAGTTTTCTACACTTAATACGGATTTGAATGTAAATTGTGTTAGGAGTAAATTTGATTGGTAGAACCTAAATTATATTCAGAGTTTTAACTAGAAGGGAAGTTGGGGTATGTACTTGATAGTAGATAGTATTATTTAAAAAAAGCACACTAGTAAGAATTTGGAAAGAAAATTGAATAAGCCAGTTTATAGCATACATTAAAGTCTTCCTTATTTCAATGCTAGAATTCTGTCTGCTTCCTCTGTTTGCTGTAACTCTCTGTCCTATAAGGCACTAAATTCAACACATTTTTTTTTTAATCACAATCACATATTTGTCACTTTGTTTCATTTCTACTATTTCTGTTTAGGTAATTTTGAGCTTATTCACATTGCCAAAGCATTCTTATAAGCCTTCTGTGATTTGGATTTTCTAGATATAGTAACTTTACTAAAATGCTCCTAAACAATCTTTAATGATTAACCATTTTTGAAGAGCTCCAACTCTGAGCATGGCAGTCTGACCCCATGTCTTTCATCATCAGTCTCTAGCACTGTGTTACAGTACTCACATACCCAACTGGCAGAAGATTCCATATACCTAAACCCTTGATAGCCCCTTCTTTCTTAGGAAAGAAAGAAATTACACAGCTATGTATTGCTGTCTTTGATTTAATTAACTACATCTTTGAGAAACCTGAGAGATTGAATCATGAGGCTTTTAACCTTACACATTCATTTCTTTATTAGTGGCATACTCAAAGTGTAGACAAAATGTCTATAGAGAAATAAATACACAACACTATAATCTTGCATATTTCTCTATAAAATGACAGCAAAATCTTAAACCTTAAAATTTGTAAAGACTGTATGCACATTAAATTTAGTGGCTAATGCATAAAGAACTTTATGCCATTGCGCATTTGCTCTTTATACATTTTATTAAAAGATTATTTCATCAGGATATAAATAAAGAATTTGTCTTATGTTACCAAATAAATACTTTGGACTTAAATTTTAACAACTCTATATTAACTTCACAGTGCCATTCTGTGTGAGGTGAACTTTTATCTTAGCTCAGAAATCTCTGTCAAAGATCTTCCTAGATAGGTTTTTATTAAATATATTTTAATTGAATTTTAATGATTTTTTTAAAAAAAGTTTATGTATTTATTTTTAGAGAGAGACAGACAGAGAATTCCAAGCAGGCTTGACACTGTCAGTACGGAGACTGACATGGTGCTCGATCCCATGAACCATGAGATCATGACCTGAGCCGAAATCAAGAGTCAGGTGCTTAACCAACTAAACTACCCAGATTCCCCTATAATTTTAATGATTTTAAATGGGTTTTATTACAGTGTACTTTTCCTTTCCAATGGGTAGTGGCTGATGTCTCCAATACAGTAGTCCCCCACTGAGTCAAAGGTTTTGATTATCATAATAATGTGGTATGCGGTGAATCCCTCTTACATTATGAGTTATAGCAAAATACCACAGATTGGGTGACTTTTATTTCTTGTAGTTGTGGAGCCTGGAAGGTGCAAGATCAAGGTACTGTCCAATTCTGTACCTGATGAGAGCCCTTTTTCTTGCTAACAGACATTTGCCTTCTTGCTGTGTCCTCAGATGGCTTTGTCTGCCAACTTGGGACCGTTGGCCTTTCTTCTCTTCTTATAAGGATAATAATCCCATTATGGGACTCCATCCTCATAACCTCACCTAAACCTAATTACCTCTCAAACACCCACTTCCAAATACTATCCCTGTGCAGGTTAAGGCTTCAACATATCAATTTCTGAGAGACACAAATATTAAGACCATAACACCTCTCCAGTTGATATTTACTGGATGCATCTATTAAAAAATACTGAAAAAGGAGAGGATAGTTTGCACAGATTATCACATCTACACTAATATTAATAAAAAATGTGCCTTTTATGCATCACTTTCCTGCCCGCAGAATAGCTGCTACTGGTTCCTCTTCTTCACTGATTTACTTTACATCTCTGGTCACTGTGGATTCCGTTTTTCACACTCCAAATTACTGATGCCATTGCCTCTGATGAATTCTTCTACTTGATCCTACTTTTCTTCTTTTCATGTTTCTTCCTTTTGATCTATATTTGATTTTGTCACATCTTAGATTATGTTTTTAGATTATTTTGGATTTTAGATTTTATATCCTATAGTCTTCAATCTTAACTTCTCATTAAAAACATTTTGATAATATTTCTGACAAATTTATTTTAGTGAATCCAAGGAAATGTACTTACCTACAATATTTTGGCTATTTCCTGGACCAGGAAAATACAAGAAATACACAGTCTCTTCTTTTAAGGTCTCTACAGACTGTCTTCAAAGTTTAATCAGTAAATGAAATGAGTTATTGAAAAACGAGTGAGTAGGTCTTCCACTAATTAACTGTAAACAATGGGAACATAAGGGACACCCACCTATATCCCATCTGTGTGGAGGAAAATGAGAGATTTTTCTAGAGAAAATCTTACTGGCGAAGAGTTAAATGGTAGAGAAACTGAAGCAAAATGGAGGAAACCATGAAGAAGGAATCAGGGCTATGAAGGTGAGGAGCAAAGGTGCCAGTAGCAGAGAAAAAATAAAGGCCAGAAAAGATTGAGAGTATGATACGTTCAGGATATACAGTAACTTGGTCTGAATGTCAGGGTATGAGATTAAAAATTTAGGCAGAAATTGTTTATTAACGGTATTTACATGTTACTCTAATGTATTTGTATTAATCCTGGAGGTTTAAGTACAATGTTTTGAAGAACTTTCTCTAGGTGAATGACACAATTGTATTTGTGGAGTTCACTCAGGCCAATTAAGTCTAAAATGTCTCGTGATATCAAAAGACACAGATTCAGTGGATGATTGGACCTCAGTCCTCTGGGACTGAGGTGTTGTGGACTGGTGATATATGTTTACTATTTATTAACATATGTTCTTTGTTGAAGGAATAGACATCCACGTACTTGTACTGGAAAAAGTGCTTAGAATGGAAAAAAAGAAATGACAGAATAGACTCTAGGGAAAATCACATCACATCCCATTGTTCCATATCTTAAAATGCAAAAGTTTGTCCGAGAATGTACTCACTCTTTTTGGTAGTTACTAATTTTCTTTTCAAGCTCCACAAATAGAATGTAACTTCTTCTTTAAGATATTTCTTTTAAATTCCTTTTCTAAAACAAAAAAAAATGTCAAGAAAATGTCAAAATTATGTCTGTCATTATAAAACCCTGTCTTTTTTTTGCTGTTAATTTTCTTCATATGTCATCACATTTGGCTCCTGGTTATTACACAATTTCTTAATTTGTCAGATCTTACATTTCTGATACCAGAAAAAAAAATGTTTCCTGTTTCAATCATTAGGTGAGTTCTAATTCTCCAGTCTGAGAAGCAAGCACAAGACAAGTAGTCAAAATGATAAAAGGAGAACACTCAAGTGACTCAGAAGACAGAGCTGCTTCAATTAAAGGGAGTGGCAAACAAAGCTGATACTTCAGAAAGATTAACTAAGGGAAATGACATTTAAAAGACTCCGAGGATAGGGGTGCCTTGGTGGTTCAGTTGGTTGAAGGTCCAACGTTGGCTCAGATCATGATTTCGCAAATCATGAGTTCACTGCTGTCAGCGCAGAACCTGCTTCGGATCTTCTATCCCCTCTTTTCTGCATCTCCCCCACTCCCGCTCACTGTCTCTCTCAAAAATAAATAAAACATTAAAAAATAGGATAGGATATTAGGAAGTCACTAATAAAGTTGATTCCAGTGGAGTCTTAATGGACAAAGATTGTGCTAGATTGAAGTATGAACTGAAAAGACAGTAAAGACATAGACCAATCTTCCAATAAATTTATCTGGGTGTGAAGGGAAGAAGAAAGGTAGCAGATGAGAAGGATTTTAAAGAGTAATGGTTCAAGATTTTGTTTGCTTTGTTTTAATTTAGTGGATTTTGTTTCTTGTTTACCTGTGTCAACATTTTTTAATATAGAAAGATATTAAATACATTAATAATGCGTAGTTGTTGTGAAGGGCTCAGAGAGAGTTTATTTGTGTTTCAAAATATTTGATTCCTTTTTGGTAATTCTCAGTTCCATAAATTGTTTTTGGAAATCCATGATATATAGAATAAAGATATTTTTAGATAGTAGCTTAACTTTGTTTTGTTTTGTTTTGTTTTTTTCTGTCAATTGTATTCTTTGTTCAGACTGATGTTGTCCTTTAATCTACCTATAATACTAAAGTCTTAAAAACACATCAGTAATATTAACTGCAGTTCCTCTAAAGTAATTACAGTACCATGAACAGGAATTGCTGAAATTCCTTGGGGGAAGGGTTGCCCAGACACGGTATACAATAATATACACCAGTTTTAAAATGCATGCATAACAAAGGGGTATGAGCAAAGTTTGCCTAAATGCTAATATACATCTGCATGTAATATATACTTCTGAATCAACATATAAAATATCCAATTTAGCAGCTTTGCAAAACATTTACAAACAGAACAAAAGGTGACTAGTAACTTCGAATGTTCTTTTTAATGTTATTAGATTATGATGATTTTAAATATATGACTTCTGACAAATAATTGCAACAATTGAACATTATGCATAGTAATTTGTTTCCTTATTAGACATTGTCCTGGTTTTATTCAATATGTTAAAATATAGCAAATTAAAATGATCTTGCTTCTTTGAAAAAGATTTACTGATTAGTACTCATGTTTAGATTTAAGTGCTTATCATTATTGTATTACTTGATGAACACAAATTTGAAATGCAAAGTGATAGTTGGTTTGAAATAATGAAATGAGACAGGCACTTGTATTCATATTTACTAAAATTGCTTTGTGTATTATGCCACAATTGTATAACAAATTTTGCTATTTTGGCATTTTGTCAGAAGTATTTTCAAGGTTATTATGTGGCTACTAATAATATTCTAGAAAATGGTAAAATTAATTTTATGAATTTTAGTAAATCTGTTTATCTCTACAGTGAGAATCAGCTATAATTAAGTTTGAAAATTTCCATGACTCTTCCAGTTATGGTTACAAACAATTTAGTATTCATGCATAGTCAATAAACATTGACAGAGACCTGGGAATAATCAGAAGAAATAGCATATGCTCTCTGCTTTAGAAGAATTTGGTCTATTAGAAGAGACAGATCTGTAAGCAAGTAATTGGTGCTCTAGCATGCTATGAACAATGTGCTGTAAAAGCCCAAAGAAAGGGAAAATGCTGCCTTGGTCTGAATATTAGAGAAGTTAGTGAAACAAGGATTTACAAGGAAGAAATATTTTAATTAGGTCATAAAGATGAATAGTAGGAATTTTTCTAGAGTGAAAAGAGGGGAGGCCATTATACATTTGGAAGCAAATATTGATGTTATCCGAATCAAAAGAATGGAAATATACATTAGGAGAAGATCTGACAGGCATCATTTTTTTTATCTCATATTTTAAAACAATACAAAGAAATCTGGATGGACATGTAAATTCTAGACACATATTTTCATTTTCTCGCTCTCTTTTTTTTTACAGATGATTGCTTTTTTGTTTTTATTGAAGTATAGTTTACATACATTATTGTTAGTTTCCAGTGTACAACATAGTAATGTAGCATTTATATAGTTTACTAAATGATTGTTGTGGTGTCTAGTTACCATCTGTCACCATACAGAGTTATTACAATATTATTGGCCATATTGTCCATGGTGTGCTTTATATACCTTCAACTAGTTTGTTTTATAACTGGAAATTTGGACCTTTTAATCCACTCTACCTGTTTTGCCCATTCCTCCACCTCCTTTACCTCTGGCAACTGCCAGTTTTTCTCTGTATTTATGAGTTGTTTCTGTTTTGTTTTGTTTGTTTTGGGATTTTTTTAGATTCCATATTTAAGAAAAATCACATAGTATTTGCCTTTCTCTGTCTGACTTATTTCACTTAGCATAATCCCTTCTAGGTCCATTCATGTTGTCACAAATAGTAAGATTTAATTCTTTTTCATTACTGAGTAATATTCCAATATATATATATGTGTGTGTATACATATATATACACATGCACATATATATATATATACACACACACACATATATATATGTATACCAATAGACACTTGTGTTGCTTCCATATTTTGTCTATTCTTAATAATGCCACAATGACATAAAGGTGCATGTATCTTTCTAATTAGTGTTTTGGTTCCCTGTGGATAAATACTCAGATGTGGAATTTCTGGATATTATTGGTATTTCAATTTTTAATTTTTTTGAGGAAGCTCCATAATGTTTTTCACAGTGGTCACACCAATTACATTCCCACTAAGAGTATACAAAAGTTCCCTTTTCTCTATATCCTCCTAGGGATGTGGAAAAAGGAAGGAAAGAAAAAAAAGGAAAGAAAGAAGTCTGGTAGATAGTATCTTCACCCAAGTGGTGAAGTCAATGCAAGATGTATAAACAAGTTCTCTGTGAACTTAAAATCAATACTTTCAATTACTCTGCATGCGTGCACGTGTGTGTGTGTACTGATGGATACATAGGTATATATGTTATTAAATCGTCACCCAATGCTATTTTTAAATATTTATTTATTTATTTATTTATTTATTTGAGAGACAGAGTGCAAGCAGGGAAGGAGCAGAGAGAGAAGGAACAGAGTACAAGTGGGAAGGAGCAGAGAGAGAGACGGAGACAGAATCTGAAGCAGGCTCCAGGCTCTGAGCTGCCAACACAGAACCTGATGCGGGGCTGGAACCCATGAATCCCACATGACCTGAAGTTGGACGCTTAACCAACTAAGCCACCCAGGTGCACCACCCAATGCTATTTTATAAGGACAAAATAAGGCTTTCTCTGTAGAGAGACAGGTCCTAAGTTGCGGTGACGAGAGAATTGAAAAGCAGATCTCTGCTTATGGATTCTCTGTTTCCCTCTCTCTCTGCCCCTCTGCCACTCACAGGTCTCTGTCTCTCAAAATAAATAAACTTAAAGGAAAATTTTTAGTCTGAATGAAAAATTGTGACATAATATAAACCTAGTTTAAGTGAATGCTGAGTTATAGTAATATAAAATTATATCTTCAGCAGGTCTCTCATTTGAAAAATAAACATATGTTTCAAAGAAACATAATTCCAAGTTATGTTGAAAAAGTAAATATAATCAGCCTTTAAAAATATGGGTCTATATTACTAAAATCAGTCTGTTGTTTTTAAGTGAAATCAGTGCTTGTAAAGTGAGTGCTGCATGCATAGAATCTATAATTATTATATATTTATTTATCAATATCTTGTTTTAAATCAACTTTAAATCATTATATTTTATGATTTTGCTAAATGACAGTTTCCTCCATAAACATCAGAAGGATTTTCTTTTGCAATATGTATATAATGTAAGAAATACCATACATAATTAGACTATTCAGATAGACTAATTATCCATATTCAGTATCCTGAATATGATTTATATAATATCCATATCATATCTTTTTATTATATAAATTAGTGATATTTTATCAAGTATAATACTTTCTTAGCAATATCTTATCTTCCTTTATTTTATATAATCGCATATATTTAAAGCTATTTATATATGCATAAATGTAGGTATAGAAAAATGTAAATACAGATATATAGCATTTAGAAATATATAATTTATTATCCAACTCTAGTTGCATAAAAAATTATATATTCAAATATGAAAACACACTTGATAATAAAGAGTCCCTATTCATAATTATGGTAGTTAAACTTACGAAGTTTGAAAAGGGTGGTCTTATAACTCCCAGTAGTATGGAAAGAAGAAATATAATATGATGCAATATTAGGCTACAGCTTTTTATATTGTTGATAAATCTTCATGTATATTTGTTAGGTAGAAGCTAGATATGAGCAGTGGAAGGAATACTCTGAGGAAACTTCATCCTTTTACCAATAGATTACAGACTCTCAAGTCTTTAAGGGGAGAATGAACTAGTAGGCACTTAGTTAGATATGAGCTGGAGGTAAGGACAGTGATAAATAGGTTACACATTGGAAGCCTGAGGGCACAACATCCTGACCTATTCATTTCCAAGACCCTGAGGCTAATAGACCAAGAGCCACAGGTGCAGGGCATGGCTCTCCTCTTTCACCTCTGCCCCAGAGTAACCCCTAGACTCATTATAATGGATTTGCACTGCAGTTATTGCCCCACCGTTGGAGGAAGGCTGCCATAATCTTTCCTGGTACAAACCTTAAAGGGTTTCCCCTTTCAACCTATGGAAAGAGCTCCCCAGATGATTAGAAGCAGCCTCAATCAGAGACCACACTGTCTATGACACAAGACCTTGTTCACATAAAAGGAAAGGAAGCCTATAACCTCAGAGTGGTTGCACCTCTGGGCCTGTCCTTTCTCCCACCTTGAGAGTGTACTGTCCTTAATAAAACCATTTGCTGCTTTCAATTGGGTTCTGATCTCCAAGTCTTTATTGTGTCCATTATAAGAGCTGAGACAGAACGTTTTTTGCACGGACATATTCCATGGCTTAGTGATGTAGAATAGCAAGATTTGAGGGACAATATGTGAAATTCAATACTATAAAATTAACCATTACTATTTTTACTGGAGGCACAGAAGAAAATGATATAAAGTGTGTCACAAAAATTAACTAAAAACAAGTAGAATAGTATTAAGTTGTTCGTGTATATATTTTTAAATAGGTCACATGTACGATATCTATTGTGTACTTTCAGATATTATGAATCCAAGAACTGTGTGTGTGTGTGTGTGTGTGTGTGTGTGTGTGTGTGTGCATATCTATGTGATTACTCACTTTGGTGAGGGTTATGAGAAAGAGAGGGAGAATCAATGACCTCAAGTTGAAATGACTCTTGCTTATAGCATTCATTTGTGGTTTTCTATGAGCCGAGTGTGACATTGCCAGCAAAACGCAGCAACAAGGAAGGCTTTATAAGGATTTCAGAAGAACAGACAGAAAGGTAACTCTGACTTCCACTAATCTGGAGATATAAAATCACCTTAGACACACACTGGAAGGCAAAGTGGTGGACTCTTTGTCCTTTTTAATTGAGGTTAATACATTATTAGGGAAAAAATGTTTAGGGGCTCCTGAGTGTCCAACTCTTGATTTTGGCTCAGGTAGTGATCCCAGAGTCATGGGATCAAGTCCCACGTCAGGCTACATGTTGAGCATGAATCCTGTTTAAGATCGTCTCTTTCTCTCTTCCTCTGCCCCTCTCTTTCCTGCTTGCTCTCTCTCTCTTTCTCTCTAAAATAATAAAAAAAAAGAAATAAAGAAAGAAATAAAACAGTGTTTACAATATGCATTATATAACTATGATCCAAACATTATCCAGAAGCCCTAGGAATGCATTAAGAAATCTTTCAGAAGAAATGTTCACATAATTTTTGCTAATGGCCACTGGTTTTTATTCCCTGAATTCTCCAAATTAGTTTTCCCTTGGATCTTGAAAAAGAGAATTTTAAATCAATTAAAATACGGTCAATTAAAAATAAGATCACAGTTTACAAATTATGTTATTTAACATGGAAGGACATGAGAAAATTTACATGGCATATTAATTATAAAGTTAAAAACAAAAATGTTATAAATTATATAATCTTCCTTGCCTTCTATTTCATTGAAGTTGTGACTGTGCATTTATCAAAGACAAACCCTTCTACTTGTGTCCTGGATCCCATTTGATCTTACATTTCAAGAAATGATTCCCTACCATTATACCTTCTTTCAATTGTAATGTTGACTCCTCCTTTTCTCAGGTTCATTTCTGTCAGCATACAAATGTACTTTAGAACCAATTGAAAAGAACACCTCCATTACATTTACTCTTGAATCTGCCTATTTTCTGATTGTACTACTCTGCTAAAATTACTTCTGTTAGGGTCACCAGCTATAATCCTGCACAACATTGTTCTCACTATATACTTTTCTTAACTGCCTTTCTCATTTGCTGTTTTCTCCTCTAATAAACCCCACTGGAATTCCTGTAACTAGATCTGACTTTTTAATACATGTATCTCTTTTCCATGGATAGGTAATTTCATTCATCCAATGGTTTGAAATATTCTTTTGTAATGAATATTAATTTGCAACTCCAGTGTTAATCCCTCTTCTGATCTTGAGTTTCTTATATCCATCATCCAACTTAAAAAATCATTGTGGACATTAAAAATAATATTAAGCATAATATATTCAAATTAGAAGTCTTTCCTCCTCCCAGAACCTGTTCTTCTATCCTTCTTCTCAAGAGGTCTTAAGTCAGACTGAGGCCAAAGATTATGAACTATTCTTGATTCAAACTTTTTCCTCACTAAGATTCTCCTGCAACTCATATTCAATCCAACAATGAATACAGTTGCATATTCTAAATTTGCACGTTTGTCCACTTTCTCTGTCTCCTGATTTCTCTAAGATACTTCAACTCTCAACTGTACTTCTATAATAGTTTCCTAACACTTACTCCTGATTTGAATTTTGCCCTTGCTATCAATTTAGCAGCCAAAATGCAGTTTTACAATTGTAAATAAGATTGTATAACCCCTATATTTTAAAACAAACGTATAAAACCAAAATGATTTCCCATGACCTTCATGACTGTAAATGTCTGGTGTGATCCACTTCTCCAAACTCCTTTAATGTTCTCCTTTGTTCACTATGCTGTGACTCCTCTAAGACTGCTCCCTCTTCCTGATCATTATGTTTGCAATGGGCTGTGTTAGGACAATTCTTCCACAGCTCCTCCCATGACTGGTTCATTTTCCTCCTCTATGTCTCATCTCAAAGAATGTATGTGACAGGCTAGCACATTCTCTGTTAGCCTTCCACAGCTTCCCACTTTGGTCACTCTATGGCACATAGTTATCTCCTATACTAATATTGCTTATTTATTTGGCTTTATGTATATTGACATAATGATTGTATACTCCTTTTCACCAAGGTTTGTTCCATGATCATAAGAACTTGGTATTCTGGATTTTGTTTTATCCTTAGCATCTAAAACAGTGTGTCACATAGAGAAGATGCTTTGTACATGTTATCAAATCAAAAGAATAGATAAAATATAAGTTTGAACTGCTTAAATTCATAAATGCATAGGAAATACTGGAATAATATATAAAGAATTTAAAAATAATGTTTATTTATTTTTGAGAGAGAGAGAGGTAGACTGCAAGCAGGGGAGGGACAGAGAGAGGGAGACACAGAATCTGCAACAGTCTCCAGTCTCTGAGTTGTCAGCACAGAGCCTGATGTGGAGCTTGGACCCACAAACTGTATGATCATGACCTGAGCCGAAGTTGGACGATTAACAGACGGAGCCACCCAGGCTCCCCTAGTATATAATTTTAATAAATGATATTCTATTAGGGATATTTTATGAATTTTTATCTTTTTACTTTTCAAAACTCTTTAAATTTTACACAATAAAATTATAATTCTATACAATTTAATAAAAGCAAATATGAAAATTTTATCCTAGATGATACTTTTTTTAAGTTTATTTACTTATTTTGAGAAAGAGAGAGAGAGTGAAAGAGAGAGGGAGGGGTAGAGAGAGAGAGAATCCCAAGCATGCTAAACACTGTCCATTCAAGGCCTGTCAACATAGAGCCTGACCTGGGGCTTGAACTCATGAACTGTGATATCATGACCTGAGCTGAAATCAAGAGTTAGATGCTCAACCAACTGAGCCACCTAAGAGCCCCAACATAGAAGATATTTTTAACAAAAGTATAAAATGATAAAGTCCTTTTCTGGGTTAGAAATGGTTTATAAGGTGAACAAGCTAATTTTGAGGACAGTTTGGCAGTTTTTTTTAAAGCTAAAAATACACTTATCATACTCATCAGATATTCCACTCCTATATATATATATATATATATATATATATATATATATATATACCCAGGAGAAACAAAATTATGTCTACACAAAAACTATACACAAATGTTCACAGCAATTTTGTTTTCAATAATTAAAAACTGAAACAGACTAAATCTCCACTAACAAGTGAATAAACAGATTATTGTATGTCTTACTCAACAACAAAAGTAATGAATCGTAACATGAATATTAACTCATTATACTTCATGAAAGTCTAGACAAAAAATATATATATATAATGTTTAACTCCATTTATGTAAATGCCTAAAAATGCAGACTAACCTACAATGACAGAAAGCCAATCACTGGTTGCAGAAAGACAATGAAAAAGAATGAGGGAGTTTTTTGAGTGTGACATAGATGTATTTTGACTGTGATTTTGGTTCCATGTGTATACATATGTCAACACTCATCTAATTGTACATTTGAAATATGTACAGCTTATTGTACATAAGGTATTTTATAATAAAATTTCAAAAAAAGATAAATCTTAAGGAGAAAATAACTTATATTCCGTGTGTTTCATTATGAATCTCTTGAATTGAAAGGAAACATCAAGAGAAAACTATTCACTTTTGTGCTAATGCATGTACCAAAAGACTCTGGTGAGAAGTATTTATGAAAATACACTTTTTTGCACATGTTAGGTGTATAATACCACATTCACATGATGGTTGCTCTATTCCAAAAATGTTTTTCACTGTCAAGTGGATTACACCTTAATGCAGTAATAGTAACTTGTTCTTCAGTCAGGAGAAAAGCATATTTTCTATTTCAAGTATAGTTTTCCTGCCCTCTGAGCAATCTGCATTAATTTCCTTTTGACAGCTTCATTCCAGCCTCCATCATCAATCCCAAAGAAAAATTATTTAGATATGAGAGCTCTAGGCATATGATTATTTTAAGAATTATAATGATTTGAAAACTCTGATAAATCTGAATAAGCAAAGGAGATGTTTGGTAGTTTATCAAAAGATTAAATTTTTCTGAAAGTATTTGTGTAATGCATGCTGTTCTAGTGTAATTCTTCATCTGTGTGTGATTTTTCAATTACATTTGTTTAAAAAATTTTTAGTGCCACAGGGTAGACAAAAAGTAGAATAGTGACAATAGAATAGTTAAAATAGAAGCTATCATATAATGTATATTTAAAAAAACACATAACAGTCATTTATGAACTGCTTTACAGGGTCATATTTATTCATCTATTCATGAGATAGTACCCATGACTACCCTGTACTGAACACTAGGCAAGGCAATAGGAATATAAAAAGGGGGCCCTTGGGTGGCCCAGTTGTTGAGCGTCCAACTCTTGAGTTCAGCTCAAGTCTTGATTTCACAGTTGGTAGGATTGAGCCCTGCTATGAACTCCACAATGGCAGCACATAACCTGCTTTGGATTCTCTCTTTCCCTCTCTTTCTCTGTCCTTCCCCCTCTCACACACTCTCTGTCTTTCTCAAAATAAATAAATAAACTTAAAAAAATAAATTAGGAATATAAAAATGAAAATGACAGAACCTCTGCATGTTTTAATGACAAAATACTGATATAAAGTTATTTATTATAATAATAAATGTGAAAAAATCTGCAGAGAAACACTTGAGCCTAAAGATTAAGGATGCACAGTTGGTTTGCTTGATCTTTTTTCTTTTCTTTTCTTTTCTTTTCTTTTCTTTTCTTTTCTTTTCTTTGCTTTGCTTTGCTTTGCTTTTCTTTTTTTTTTTTTTTTTTTTTTTTTTGAGTAAGGAAAATCTGAACTTCTATACCCTCCCTAATACTTTAGATAAGTTATTCAACATGTCTAGCATCAATTTCATACCTTAAAATATCAATAATAATACTTTCGGGGCGTCTGGGTGGCTCAGTCGGTTAAGCGTCGGACTTCAGCTCAGGTCATGATCTTGTGGTTCACGAGTTCGAGCCCCGCGTCAGGCTCTGTGCTGACAGCTCAGAGCCTGAAGCCTGCTTCTGATTCTGTGTCTCCCTCTCTCTCTGACCCTCCCCCCATTCATGTTCTGTCTCTGTCTCAAAAATAAATAAACGTTAAAAAAATTAATAATAATACTTTCCTCACAACAAGGGACTAGTAAGGAAATATTTATTAGTCCTTACCTAGTCCTTGGCATGTAGAAAAAAACAAAAACAGCAAGTTTTTTTGAAGATCTATTTGTTAATTTTGAGAGAGAGCACACAAGCAAGGAAGGGCCAGAGAGAGAGGGGGACAGAGGATCTGAAGTGGGCTCTGTGCTGACAGCAGAGAGCCACATGCAGGTCTGAAACTCACCAACTGCAAGATCATGACCTGAGCCAAAGTCCAATGCTCAACTGACTGAGCCACCCAGGTGCCCCCTCAAAACAGTAAATTTTTATTTCTTGTTGCCTTTAAGCTATTGGACAAGAAAAATTGTTTATTATTTTGCCCATAGTACTAGCACAGTGCCAGCCTTTTAGAATGTTCTCAATAATAATTACTTCTATCATGGATATAGAACGAGTATACTTTTAATTTTTCTCTTTTTTTGTCTGGTTGAAGTATAATTTACATACACTAATGTACTCCAATATTAGCTATACAACTTCAGTTTTTTTATTTTTTTTTTTAATGTTTATTTATTTTTGAGACAGAGAGAGACAGAGCATGAACGGGGGATGGGCAGAGAGAGAGGGAGACACAGAATCGGAAGCAGGCTCCAGGCTCTGAGCCATCAGCCCAGAGCCCGACACGGGGCTTGAAATCACGGACCACGAGATCGTGACATGGGCCGAAATCGGACGCTTAACCGACTGAGCAACCCAGGCGCCCCACAACTTCAGTGTTTTAAATAAAAGTTGATATACTTGTACAACCACCATCCAGATGAAAATATAGAACATTTTCAATTTCCCCAAAGCCTCTTTTGTGCCTTCTTCATTGAATACCCCTCAAAGGCAACCATTACTTGCCGTTTTTTACCTTAGATTTTTGTTTTTTGTTTCTAACATTTATGTAAATGTCATCATATAGTATGTAATCTTGCATACTTATTTTTTTTTATTTTTTTTAAATTTTTTTTTCAACGTTTATTTATTTTTGGGACAGAGAGACAGAGCATGAACGGGGGAGGGGCAGAGAGAGAGGGAGACACAGAATCGGAAACAGGCTCCAGGCTCTGAGCCATCAGCTCAGAGCCTGACGCGGGGCTCGAACTCACAGACCGCGAGATCGTGACCTGGCTGAAGTCGGACGCTTAACCGACTGCGCCACCCAGGCGCCCCTTGCATACTTTTTAAAAAAAATCATGTCTGTAAGAGTCATCATGTTGTCACATTACACAATAGTTCATTCCTCTCCATTGTTATCAAATATTCCATTGTTTAGATACCTATTCTATGATGGAAAGTTAGTTGTTTCCAATTTGGGATCACTATGCGTAAAGTTTTTATGAACATTATTTTACTTGTCTTTTGGTGACATGGTCACTCATTTCTCCTGGGAGTATGTATAAAGTAGCGTTGCATTCGGAGGTCATGATATATATATATATATATATATATATATATATATATATATATAGCTTTAGCAGTTACTGTCCAAAACTTTTAAAATTAAATTTTAAATAACACTTTCTAAGAGTTATTAGCATTTATGATGGCTCTCAGTAGAGGAACTTGTTTAACTGAGTAAATGTTCACTGAAGGAGTAATGAGTGAACAGTTCTAGACAGAGATAGCAGAGAAAATGTATTCCAGAAAGAACCAGGATGTGCATCACAAAAATTATACAACAAGTTGTCATTATCAATAATCTTGAGTAAATGAGCACATCTTGACCTGAAGTCTTAAGTAGGTTCACGTGTGAAACAAGACAAAAAAATGCAATGAATATATGTTATTAATCAAAATTCTGAACCTTAAAAAAGTACACAAAACATCAAAAGTCATAACAAAGTTATTTAGCTATCAAAAGGCATATTTTCATTCTGCTATTACAGCTCTTCCTAATGCACTAAGAAATACTGAATCCATTGAATATTTTTAGGTGTTTCATGAAAGAATACTATGTATTCTGTTAACAAATGTATTAAGCACATTCTGGCATTCTGGGTTGTACAAAATTATAAATATTTACTTTGTGTGTAATTTCTCAGGGTTTTTATATAGTATATTATATATCTCCATGAAGACATGCAAGGCACTCTCTCTAAAACTTACTAATTTGAAAATTTTTTTCCAGGGCTTGCTGGACTAATTCTTGTCTCTACCAGCATCTATCTTTTACTCTTCAATAATTTACAGCTACAATTCAGGCATATATTATTTTTATAACTTATACAGATATAGGTAATACTAAAATTTTGACAAAGATTCTCAAGTTATTTGTAGAATTTAATGGAGGAAACTATCACACCAATGAACGTTGAGGGGGAGAGTGTTTGCCAGGAAGACTATGAGATGGTGATTGAACTTTGGAAGGATTTTGCAGATGGAACGATTATGTGTGGAAGGAAGAATATGAATTAAGGAATAAATACAATAAAATGTTAGAGAACTATGAGTAATCTAGGTTTGCTGTAGTGTTTGAAATTATTCATTTTAAAAAGAAAATTTTGAATGCTAAATTGGGTTTAAATGTAAGATACAAAAATGAATGGAAATGGAATCATGACATTTTTCTGAGTTGAGTAGAAATATGATTGAAGCGCGAATGTGGGAATTTATATTGAAGATATATTTGTCATTGGGAATACAAAAGTTTATAGGCTTTTGAAATATTCTGTCAGAGTACTCTAAAAGTATAATCTAGGTAGTGATGATGAGAATATAAAAAATACAAAAGGAAGATGAGCAACAAAATGTGGCAATGAGCAGTAAGCTTAAAATATTTGGAACTATGTTTGGGTATTAACAGAACTTTGGTGAATAAGATTATTTTGAAGGGAATTTATCATTTTGATTGCCATTTATTTAAGAGATGACCTGTGTTCAAGTGGAGTTTTCCAGCAAAAAAATTGCAATTATAACACTGAGACTTGGTAGAGAATTGGGCTTGATGATGATGGTATTGGTTTGTGATTCATCCATGTTAAGAGTTAGTGAAAGCCATTGGAATAGATGTTATCATTGAGAGCAGTTATGTAGAAAAAGCATAGGATAGGGGCGCCTGGGTGGCGCAGTCGGTTAAGCATCCGACTTCAGCCAGGTCACGATCTCGCGGTCCCTGAGTTCGAGCCCCGCATCGGGCTCTAGGCTGATGGCTCGGAGCCTGGAGCCTGTTTCCGATTCTGTGTCTCCCTCTCTCTCTGCCCCTCCCCCGTTCATGCTCTGTCTCTCTCTGTCCCAAAAATAAATAAAAACCGTTGAAAAAAAATTAAAAAAAAAAAAGAAAAAGCATAGGATATGTCAAAAGTAGAATTTATTTAGGGAATAAGTGAAGGAAGAAATTAGGAAAGAAGATATACAAAGAAAGGTAAATGATCAGGTTACTTGGTGACTCAGTCAGTTAAGTGTCCGGCTCTTGATTTCACCTCAGGTCATGATCTCGTGGCTTTGTGGGTTTGAAACCCGCAGCAGTCTCTGTGCTTGCAGCCGGGGAGCTTGCTTGGGATTCTTTCGGTCTTCCTTTCTCTGCCCCTCCCCCACTCACATTGTCTCTGTCTCTCTCAAAAATAAACTTAAAAAAAAGTAAAAGAAACAATATGACAAATTACAAGGTCAAAACCAGTAATCAAGGGATAAAATTATGGGAATACCAAGTAAAGCTAAGCAATGTGAGTTACCTAATATTCCCCATAACATCAGTAAGTTCTCAGACTTCATAATGAGGTGTGAATGGAGGACTACCACAAGGCCATCTTGACCCAGTTTTGCATACAAACTCTTTAGCCACCATGTCTAAGTACCATAAAGCTATCTAGGCAAAGGAGTTTTCCAAGAAGAAGGAAGTTGAAAATATAAATTTGTCCCCATTTACTGCCATAACTAAGTACTCAACTTCTCTGAATCAAATGATTAAAACCTCAAGTTTGAAAAGTTACTCAAGACTATGGTGAGGCAGAATAAAAACCAGTAACTTCTTTAGTAAAACCACATGTTGCTCTGCTTGCTTGGTGAAGAGAAGATTAAACTGAAAGTATCTGGAAAAGATCAAGGAATGTTACATTGGCCACTACCAGAGGAAAATGAGTTTTTCCTACACAAACCAGGGTTTGTAGTCAAGAAAATTGAGCTGAGCTTTTTTTTCAGGAAATGAGCACTTCTGTGCTGGGGCAATGGATTTTGGGAATGTGCAAGTGTCTCACTCATATGTATAACTCCATGAGAATCTTCTTCATTGATAATATCAGCAACTGAATAGTCTTTGTAGATGCCCAGGGTTACATGAATCTATCTTTCAGTGTGCGTGTGTGTGTGTGTTCGTGTGTGTGTGTGTGTGTGTGTGTGTGTGTGTTTCTTTTGTTTTTTGTTGTTTGTTTTGCCAGGCAGGATTGGGAACGTTTGTTCTAGAAAATGTGAAGAAGGACTGTAACAATACCAAAAACAAAGATAGAGTGGTTTTTAAAAAGAACTCATGATGACTTTACTGAAAAATAGACTGCTGCAGACTGGTGGTCAGACTCATCCAGGACTTTGTGTTTCTGGCCACAGAAGTTGTGGTTACTTAATGCTGATGGAGCTAGATGACAAGCTTGCCAAGATCTTCAAGTTTATGTCTCCCCAGTGGGACAGGAATGGAGTAGTGGGCAGTAAAGCCATATGGAAATCAGTTCATGGCTTTTTACTAAGATGGAACCACCAGACTGGGAACAGTTTCTGGGATGTCATTCAGAAGTTACACATAGGCCCAAACAAAACTTTAAAAAAAACCATCACCAAGTGCTGAAAACACCTCACAGAAATTCTGATCCCAGTAAACTCCCTGAATATTCTTAGTGTGGGCACCTTCAGCCCTATAGATTATAGTCACTTTGTGATCAGAACAGGATCCATCACACCTCTTGCCATTCTGGAGCATGAATCTTTTATTGTGGAATTTTAGAGAGAAGTGCCAGCTGCTCAGTCAGCCTTCAGGGCACTCCTAGCTGGATCCACAACCCACACAACTTTCTTTCTTCTCTCTCTTTGTCTCTCCCTTTTTAAGCAAAATACAAGATCTACTGTCTCTTTTTTATCAAATTCCAATAATACAATTATACAACACAATATTGCAACTATACTCACCTTGCTATATTCACCTTATAACTGCAAGTTTTCAAGTTTGTGCTTTTGCTTTTCTTTTCTCTCTTTCTTTCTTTCTCTCTTTCCTTTTTTTAAGTTCCACATAGAAGTAACAACACTATGAAGTATGTGTTTTTATCTGGCTTTTTTCACTTAACATAATGTTGTCCAGATACATCCATGTTGTTTCAAATGACAAGATTTCCTTCTTTTGTAAGGCTTTTTAAGATAAAGTAATAAAATATATATTTTTTATCCATTGACCTAAATTATTTTCATATCTTGGCTATTAAGAATTATAAACAATGTTGTAATAAACACAGGAGTACAGATAACTCTTCAAGATGGTGATTTCATTTTCTTTGGATATATACCAAAAGTGGGATTGCTTGATCTTATGGTAGTTCTATTTTAATTTTTTGAAGGACCCCCATACCTTTTTCCATAATGGCTGTAAAATCTACATTCCTGCCAACAGTATACAAGGGTTTATTTTTTTCCACAACCTTGCCAACATTTTTTATCTCTTGTCTTTTTGATAATAGACATCCTAACGGATGTGAGATAATATCTTATTGTGCCTTTAATTTGTATTTCCCTACAATTAAGTGATGTTGAGCATCTTTTCATATACTTGTTGGCCATTTAGATATCTTCTTTGGGAAAGTATCTGTTCAGTTGTTTTTTGCCCATTTTTAATCAGATTATTTCTTATTATTAAGTTTTATAAGTTCCTCATATATTTTGGATATTAAAACTCCTAGAAGTAAACAGGGAAAAACTCCTTGACATTGGTCATGGAATTGATTTTTTTTAATTTGATGCCAAAAGCAGAGGCAACAAAAGAAATAATAACTATTTGGGGTTGTATTAAACTAAAAAGTTTCTGTGCATCAAAGGAAAAAAATCAACAAAGGGCAATTATGAATTGGAAGAAAATATTTGGAAACCATATTTAAATATATAAAGAAGACTTACACATGCAATTTTCTATCTTTCTTCTCCATCATAGGAGAAGCCTGGAAAGATGTTAAATTTCAGGTCTTTGCAAATCAAATCAATTTGTTGAGGTATTCTGGAGTTGGGGCATTATGAGAAAGTAGCTATTTAATTTTTTTTAGTGGCTCATAAAAACAAAACAAACAAACAAAAAACAATGAGAGAAGATGCTGTTGTGGTTTTCATGTCATATTAATTTAAAAATTAAGTTAAAGATGTAAGTATGTATTTAAAAACATTAGAGGAGAATTTTTGATTCCCAGTCATACTTTGTGTCTCAACAATTAGCACAACAAGCATGTTTGTGGGTATTGGCCTTTTTTTACCTACTACTGTAGAAATAATTTTATTTAAATAGAAAGTGAGGTTTTCACAGTAAATGAGTATTTCTCACATTCACATTTTTCTGAGAATATTCTAGGTTCTTCTCCTCCTTATTTTAGTTATTCTCAATACATTGTCCTCTAGTTGTAGTAGATTATAATTCACAGTTAATCTTATATGAGCTTTAGTGGGCAAAGTTAAATCCAACATTGGTGATTAGATGCCATTGAGATGTTTATGCCAATAGATTACAAAATAGCTCACTCAGATCATGGTCTCATGGCTCATGGTATCCAGCCCTGCAATAGGATGCATGTTAGCAGCACAGAGCCTGCTTGTGATTCTCTCTGAGCCCTTTCCTCTCCCTTTGTCTCTCTCTCTCAAAATAAATAAACTTAAAAAAAAATTTAAAAAGCAACAACAACTAGACATTTTATGTAACAAGAACACACAATTCTCCAACCATTACACAAAACAGCTTAATATTATGCTTCTAGACTCTATGCCATTACTTTTTCCCAAGGATCTCTCCTCAATTTCTCCCCAAAGAAGAAACAAAACCAATTACACCTTAAAGTATGATTTTCCCTAAGATTTTAGATAGTTTGTATGCAATATATCCTATAACACAAATTTATAAAAATTTAATGTTACAATAAATTTTATTTAGATAATTTAACTGGCTAAGTGAGTATACCAAATTAACTGGGAAATCTGGACAGTGGCATACAGAAAAATGAAACTACTTTCTTACACCATACACAAAAATAAACTCAAAATGGATGAAAGACCTAAATGTGAGACAGGAAACTATCAAAATCCTAGAAGAGAATGCAGGCAGTAACCTCTTTGACCTCAGCCAGAGCAACTTCATACTAGACACATCGCTGAAGGCAAGGGAAACAAAAGCAAACATGAACTATTGGGACTTCATCAAGATAAAAAGCTTTGCACAGTGAAGGAAACAGTCAGCAAAACTAAAAGTCAACTGAAGGAATGTGGGAAGATATTTGCACACAACATATTTGGTAAAGTGTCAGTATCTAAAATCTGTAAAAAAACTTATCAAACTCAACACCCAAAAAACAAATGAACCAGTGAAGAAATAGAGAAGATATGAATAAACACTTTTTTAAAGAAGATATCCAGGTGACTAACAGACACATGAAAACATGCTCAACATCACTCATCATAAGGGAAATACAAATGAAAACTATGAGGTACCACCTCACACCTGTCAGAATGGTTAAAAGCTAAAATTAACAACAAAAAACAGCAGTTTTTTTGTTGAGGATGGCGAGAAAGGAGAGCTGTCTTTCATTGTTGGTGGGAATGCAAGCTGGTGCAGCCAGTCTGGACAACAGTAAGGAGGTTCCTCAAGAAACTAAAAATAGAGCTATCCTATGATTCAGCAATTGGAGTATTAGGTATTTACCCAAAGGATACAAAAATACAGATTCAAAAGGGTACTTGCACCCCATTGTTTATAACAGCATTATCAATAATTGCCAAACTATGGATACAGCCCAAATGTCATCAACTTATGAATGGATAAAGAAGATGTGGTATAAGTTCACAAGGGGATATTACTCAACCATCAAAAAGAATGAAATCTTGCCATTTGCAACGACATGGATAGAGCTAGAATGTATTATGCTAAGCAAAATAAGTCAGTAAGACAAATACCATATGACTTCACTCGTGAAGTTTAAGAAACAAAACAGATGAACATATGGTAAGGGGAAAGAGACCACAAGAGACTCTTAATGGTAGAGACACTTCATGATGAGAATGGTAAACATTATATATATATATGCACAAATACACACATATATACATATACAAATACATATATATACATATACAAGTACATATATTTACATATGCAAATACATATATACATATACAAATAATTATATGTATATGTATATGTATATGTATATGTATATGTATATGTATGTATATCTTACCTCTCTTTCTCTTGTTAGTTAGCCCAAAGGCCATACATTGAATAGGGAAGCATGGTAACTTGTCTAGATACTTGACTCACAACTTGTAAGAAAGCTGCCCAAAAGAGCCGCTCAACTGGCAATATATAAACTGGACTTTTCCATGTGTAATAAAGATGCTTGTACTTAGCAATGAAGATTTTGAAATTGCCTTCAAGTATAAAGTGTTATGATTTTTACTAATGAAAGGGATGGAAGAATTGTAGAAAGACTTAGCCAAAGAGAGAAGTTACTTTCTATGTATTGTTTGAGACCATTAGTGGGGAATGCTTCAAAAAAAAGCTTGAGAAAGATGCATGTTACTAAAAATCTATTTTACTCAAAATTAAGCATTCATTGGGAGTCCATGATAAATGGTGCAGAATATAAATTTGAAGGGTTTTCAAAGAGGACTCAACAAGGGCCTTGCGGAAGTGTGTGTGTGTGTGTGTGTGTGTGTGTGTGTGTGTGTGACACAGAGAGAGAGAGGGAGAGAGAAAGTAAGAGAAAGAGGGAGAAAGAGATTGGGAGGAGGGGAGAGGGACAAGAGGGAGAGACAAAAGGAGAGAGAGAGAATCAATTCAGAACAAATGAATGCATAGTGAATAGGGGAATTTAGAGGAACTTCTGGAACAATAAACCTTGAAAGTAAGTTAGGTAAAAGAGACCAGAGGAGTAGATAGATAGGAAAGAAAATTGAGAAAGTCATAAAAAAGTAAGTTTACAATAATGGAATTGAAACTTAAATTGGATAGTTAGGATATTAGAATTAAGAGTATGTCCATTTCTTTGTAATATTTGGGGGATGTTGTGTTCCTTTGGGAAATTTACTTTATTTAACTCAAAATCTTTCACTCTTGAATGAGAATGAGAGGATAGAAAATCTGTGTCCTCACCTTTCTAATATTCTATAGCCTAACAGTTGTGAAACTTCTAAATACACATATAATTTTAACTAAGGAATTGCATTTGGCATGATAAAACAGTTCTCGAAATCCCGTATTATTTTTTCTCACTAAGTTAAATAAGTTTCCACACATTGTAATGTGCAAATCTCCAGTCAGAAAATAAGTATTACCTCAGCCTTTGTCTTGGACTTTTTAGAGTGATTGCATTTCAGCACCTCTTATGACAGGAAGCAGAAAATCCAAGCTTAAGATTTCATTTTGAAAATTCAAAAATAAAGATCTTTATCCTATACCATTTATTTATGTAGGAATTTTCTTGATGAAAATAAAAGGAATGACACTAAAGGAGACCTATGATCCAATTATTGACACTATAACTTTCTTTCTTGAGAAGGGTTTAAATATGTATCATTGTAATTCATACCAGAAATGACAGAATTGAGGTAGTTTCTATCCTTGAGTAAGTGAAAATGTACTAGTATGAGTAGAGACACTTTCACTCCAAAGGTTTTGAATTATTTCTTATATTTTCCAAACCATTTCTGCCATGAATTCCTTCAACTTATAAAACTTCCAATTCCAACAACTATATTACTATTGCCTTAGCTTGGATTCTATGGAAGCAGATCCTGGGACAAAGATTCCACTAAGAGTAGTTTATTTGCAAGGTGAAGAGTAAGTCAGTAGGAGTGTAGGAAAATGGGAAAGGAAGCACTCATGTGGATGCATTATGAGTCCAGTTACCCTGAAATGTCTTAAAATTAACATCACTGGGAAAAGTCTGCAGAGTCAGACCATGGACAGGCAAATAGAGAGATTTTAAACACCAGCTCCTATCAAGTATCACTTGAAGGTTGAACTTGAGCATTAACTCCCAGCATTTCATTCTGCTGCATGTGTGAGAAAGTGACTTCAGCAGCAGAGAAAGCTCTTAAAGAGATAAACAAACTGGCAGTTGGGAGTGAGGCCAGTGTGTGCTGATTTCAAAATGCCAAGGGGACATTGCACACACAGTAATAAATCCTTCCAAACCTATGATGTCTGTTGAAAAGCTACCTTCTTAATAGCACTGTTTTAGGACAGTGCTTCAATTTCTTTCCAAATATTTTAGGTGATATTACAAAGTGGTGTGGAGGATAGTGGCCAATATTTCTCAAGTTTGGTGATTCCTCAAACTTTCTACAAAAATAAGCCCATAGCTATCAAGGAAAAGGTATAGAGTTTGGATCATCCATCTTCTCGAGTGGGTTAGAACAGATCTAACAGTAAAGCTGTTTATTCATGTAATATAACATCAGGTGCTTTGGAACTATTTATTGAATAGATGGGTGAGCTGATGCATGAGAAAATGATGGTAATTTCATCAGAGAAGTGAAAATCAGAAAGATGTTGGAGGTGAAGTGGAAGGTGAATGATGTGTACCCTTATTAATTCCTTGACTTTGTGATGTGATTCACTTATCTATAAGAAAAATTTCACAGAGCTCTAATTAGGATTACACATTAAAATATTAATTACATGGAATATTACTATGCTGCACACACATTTTATAACCATCTTTTCATCACAACAATGATTTTTTTCCAAACATGAAGAAAAATGAAATTTTACCATCCCGATATTAAGCCCAGATAACAAGTTTTACTTGTTTATAAGCATTTTAGGAGGAGAAAAAAAACCTTACTTTTTAAATATGAAACAAACATATTTAGGCACACATAAGTCTAGGGTAAAAATTGATAATTCTTGACTTCTCCATGGTTCTGCAAAGATTTCATTTGATATACCCCATAGGCACTTCAATGAACCCAACCCCTCTTCTCTGGGAACACCATTAACTGCTCCAAGCGAGGCTGCGGGCTGTGGCTTGCCTTTGCTGCATGCTGTTCTGTCAGCATGTGCCAGAATAATTGCTGTTAGATTACTAGAAGTATTTTTACCATTTGGCTAAGCATCTCAGTCATATTCATTAGGAAGAACACTAACAGGTGTTTTTTTTCATGCTAAACTGTGTTTCTACTGCCATAGAGTAATTCAGGCTGTAGGGTACCACTGAGAAAGGTGGGGATGTGATCTACACAGATGTGCTATATGGGTTCAATGGTGAGGTTGTACAGGTGCTTCCAAATGAAGACTTAGGTAACTTAGAAGAAGCCAAAAGGCAGCGAACTGACTAGGTACTGGCATAAAATAAATGAGTTCCTGTGGGCTTATATAGAGAAATCAGAACATGGCAGGATCATTAGCAGAATATTTAATTAGACACCACCTTATTTAGACACTTCAATATATGTGGAAGACTGAAAGGATTAGATGGAAGATTAAAATTTCAAATTGGCAAAGAAAACTAACATATTTTTAACTCACTCATGGTCTTCCTTCCACAGGATAGATAGTTGTCAGACTTGGCACAGTTAGGAATTGAGAATTTTTCTGGTAATGACCTCAATGAGGGGAGTCACTGAGGCCTAGAAATAATTCACACCATCTAGGATGTAGACATAAATATGTTATATCTGCAGTGGGAGAGAAGATAGTTTACATATATACTTTCACCTGTTTCCAAAATTTATTAGGGAATACTTATCAATTGAATACAAGTGTTTTCTCCATTGAGTACCTTTTTTCATTTATCATTCAACAATTAAATATTGAGTACTGACAATGTGCTAAGTCTAGAAATAAAGGAAATACATCATCTCTACTCTTTTGGGACTGTATCTACAGATTAAGAGAAAAGAAAGCCATTAAAATGCTAGTTTAATAAATCCAGATGTGATTAATATTCCAAAACATAGGCATAGAGTACATAAGAGTCCTACTTCAAGAACCTGTGTTTCTAGAAGTCTTGCACAAAATTATGACAGTTAAACTGATATTTAAATTACTTTATTTAAAGATCCTTAGTTGGTGACATGAAGAGACAGGGAATGTTTACAAGCTATTACATGTTCAAATGCTTAAAAAAGGGAAGTTCTTGGTGCATTCTAGGAATGCCCAAGGAAGATAACATTTTACTACATTACAGTCAACCCAAGAGTCTAAATATGGTGAAGAAGGCAAAAGAGATAGACGTATAGCTTGTATTGCAGCCTTGTAAGGTTTTTTAAGAAATTTGCATGTTTTCCTAAGGTTAAAAAAAAAAAAAAGTGGTGTAGTGTCACTTCTGCTGCCTTCTGCTGTTAAGAGCCCATCACAAAGCCAGTCTATATTTACAAAGGTTAAGTAAGTTCCATCTCATCATAGAAAGTTAGGTATAATTCCAAAAACGGTAAAGATTTGTGGATATTTGCAACTGATATACCAAAAACAAAGGAGAATAACCAAAAGTGTGTGTGAACTTAGCATATTGAATATAATATATATGTTGTCTCTACTTTAAGGAAATTGGCTTTGGGGAGCCTGGGTGGCTCAGTGAGTTAAGCATCTGATTTCGGCTCAGGTCATGATCTCACGGTTCACGAGTTTGAGCCCCATGTTAGGCTCTGTGCTGACAGCTCAGAGCCTGGACCCTGCTTCAGAATCTGTGTCTCACTCCCCTGCTCATATTGTCTCTCTCCCAAAAAATAAATAAACATTAAAAAAATAATAAAAATAATAAAAAAATTGCCTTTGAAGTTATCTTAAAATTCTATGATTTATTCTGACTTCTATTCTCACTGGCATGCTTATTTAAACTCTATGTCATAAAAGTAATGGATTAGCTGAAATATGGAAATTAGTGAACACTCTCTCTGGTTGAATTCAGTTCTTGGAAATAAACAGGTAAACAGTTGTGAGACTTCTTCATCTGAAAGGTTATAAGAGAAGAAATTTAAATAAGCCTGAAAAGAAATTGTCTACATGGTTCTATCTATTGTGTAATGAGATGTGTAATCAGATTTTTCTTATAAGAAAAAAGTTGAAAATTCACAAGATGACAACCATTTCTCTCCTATTGCCATGGGTTTACCAGTACTGATGTGAGACTAAACTCTTATTAACGTGGAAAGTATAATAATATAAGCTCTGAACCTAATCATTAAAACAATTGTAAAAAAAAAAGTGTTGGATATTGACAATTATATTAAGACATAAATTTGATTTGTATTTGTCAGTTATTTATGTTCTCCACCATGTTTCTAAGATACATATTTGGAAGAAATATGCCTGACTTAATAATGCTAAATTGCAGTAACTTTATCTTTTAATCACATAGTGTCTGATATGTTGAGTCTTCTCAGCCTAAACGCTTCATCTCATTTGAGCTAAACTTATTTTCCCTATATTTTATTGAACCTATTTTTTGTTTTAGATTTAGTTTATTCAAATCATATCTGGAGATAAGGGATAAACTAAAATATCAAAGGAAAGTAAGTACAAATTTCTCTAAAGTTTTCCTGTTCACCTATTTGGGAATAATTGTTATAGAAACTTTAACTAGAGCTAATGAAGCAAATAATATATTTTCAATGAGAAACAGTGCCAGAATTAGGTGGTAAAATGAATTGCCTTAGGCAAGGTCTTAACCCCAATTACTTAAATTATGTGTTTCACGGAAATCATTATACTCAATTAATATTTGTTGAATTTATCCTGTATTCATAGTATTTTATGAATGCTATAAAAACTCATAGACAAAGTGAACTCAAAGCTGTTATCCCTGAAAGTTTACTTTGAAATATAGCTATTCAGATTTCTGTGGTGAGTAACCGATATTTTACAGGTTCAAATTTTTAACCTGTAAATTTAGAAATTCATTTAGATCTTTGGTTTTGCTGCATTACTATTTCAGTGTTACTAGGATCTATCTTTTATAAACTAGTAATTGTTCATAAGGGGATCCTATCCATTCTCCCCCAAATTCTTATGATCTGGTCTCAAGGTTTGCATATACTCTAATTTGTCTCCCATTCTTTTTTCATATTACTTCTGGCTGTTTCAAAACACCTGTGTTAGCATATTTCATTGCTCCTCATAGTACCTCTCAAATAGAAATCGGAAAGATTTGTTTTAGAAAACAAAAGTTCTCAAAAAACTGTTTATAGCATCATAAACAATTATATCTAATGATTAATCTGAAATTTTATTAATTGGATTTTATAAGTAAAATAAATATATTGGGGCCTGGTTGGCTTAGTCAGTTTAGCATCCGACTTCAGCTCAGGTCATGATCTCACGTTTCCTGATTTGGAGCCCCACGTTGGGCTTGTGCTGACACCTCAAAGTCTGGAGCCTGCTTTGGATTCTGTGTCTCCCTCTCTCTCTGCCCCTCCCCCACCCCACATTCTGTATCTCACTCTCTCAAATAAACATTTAAAAAATTATATAAAAAATTATAAGTAAAATATGTCATTTGAACTGTTAGCTGCAAAGTAGTGGTAAAACTATAGGAAGAAGGAATGGAGGTTATTCTTGTGGGAAAGAAAAACTTACTTCATAATTTTACCTAGAAAAAATGGAAAGTCAGAAAGATTAAGTAACTATTCTAAAGAACAGAACTAGGAAGTGAGTCACCAGTTCTAAACGCTAATCCCAAACCTACATAAAATATTTCTCCTACATAATTCTGAGAGGAGGTACCAAAGAAGTATTACCCCTCCATAGGGGATTAATTTAAATTTATGAACTCACCTCTCTGATATACAATTTACTGATTTAAGAAGGAAAGTCACCTGTCATTAGGGACAATAGGAATTGCTAGTTCACAGAATCTTGTTTAATCTGTTTAAATCTGTCAGAATTCTTGTAAGAATCAGATAATAAGTGGTAGAGTTTTAAATCAAGTTGTTAAGACTGCCTACATGCCAGACTACGTCTCTACTGCAATAAAAAAAATGAAATAGCTGTACAGTTTATTTACACAGCTTTATATCTTTTGATTTTTGATTTTTCACTTGGAAAAATGTATCATTAACTATTTCTTTTATAGTTTACTGTGCATTGATAATAATGATTTGATACATACTGATTATTATATTCCAGTACATTCAGTATATTGGTGAAAATTTTGAATAAACATACTGATTATTATATTCCAGTACATTCAGTATATTGGTGAAAATTTTGAATAAATTCTGATTATTCTAAAATCTTGAAATTTAAATTGAAGCCGAAGTTACTTTCTCTGAATTGATGCAATATTCATATCAACCCGTATTTGACCATATATTTGCCGACATTAGAGATGTCAGATGCCAGATATCTGGTTTTGCTGCATTACTATTTCAGTGTTACTAGAATCTATCTTTTATAAACTAATGTTTGTTCACAAATAGATCCTAACCACTTTCCAGCATTAGAGATGATCAGAACATTGTGTGTCTCTCTCTCTGTCCCTGTTTATATCACTCTATCTACCTATTACCTATCTACCTATTTATCTATCTATCCATCATGAGACCTTTTTTATGAGTAAAATATATAATTTCCCAAACACTATGCATACTATGAGTTTTAGTTTAAAAATTAAAAAAAAAATGATTTCTGAGACTAGGTAATCCAAGATGCATAGAATGCTGTTGTAAATGTTACATATCTCCACCAAGAAGCAGAAAATGAAAGATACTCAAACATGTTATTCTTTTGTTTTCATGAAATTTGTAAAACTAGATTAAAAAGTTAGAAAGTATATAGCAGTTAGAGTCCTACATCTAACAGAATCTAGGAAGCAGCTTCCACTATGCTTTGGGACGATTCCTTAGGAACCTGAACTGTCTTTTTGAGTTGATACCCATTGCACTAGACCGGGTTTTCTCAGCCTGTGGTATATAGATAATTTTGGGGAGTATGAAAAGTAAAGTATTTTCCTAATAATACTAAGATATTATTTTCCTTCTTGTCTGTGTTGATATTTTCCCTGCTGAGGCAAAACAGTGGTAGGTACAATTACAGATACTTTAACCTGAATGAAGCAGAGCACCAAATTGTATTAGTAGTCCTGTGTTCTTCACCACCATTCACATTTACACAAGGAAAGTTTTGCTGAAAGAGGGCTTTGATGAAGCAGTGAAAATATTACATTTATTTAATCTTGACTCCTTAGTACAAGTCTTTTTACTATCCTATGTGAAACATACATAGAGCATTCTGCTGCTTATCAACTTATAATTGTTGTCTTGAGAAAAGCAGTAGTGTGATTGTTTTAGTTGTGAGCTGAAATAGCCAGTATTTTTCATAGAACACCATTTATACTTGAAATAATGTCTGACTAATAATATATACTATTCAGACTTAAGTATTTGGTAGACATTTTACAAAAAGTATCAAAGTGGGACTGTTACATTAAGAAAAGCACTGATAGTATTTTTTTTTTTTTTTGCTGAAAACAAGATCTGAATTTTTAAGCAAAAATTAGATTTGTAGAAAATTTATATTTGCCACTGTGAATTTTACAGTTATGCAGTATTTTATGACCTTTGTGATGAAATAGATGATGATATTAGTGAATAATTCTTGATGAAATATAATGAAATGTGTCAAGGTTGGAAAATCTGCATAACTTAGGGAAACATGCTTGATATTATGACATTATTTATGTGGAAAAGTTTTATTCAAGTTCAAGACAATTTATAACATAGTGCAAGTAATGCACAGTGCAAATAAATATAATATATAACAAAGTGCAAAAGGTTTGTTGATATGGCTTGAGATTACAAACTGCAACTAACGTTTAATACTATAGCACTTGTCAAATTCAGGTGGAGTATCAAAGAAGAATACCCACAATTATTTCAAAATGCTGTTAAAATTGTTTCTCTAATTACACATGGCTATGAAGCCAAATTTTCTTCATATACACTAACCAAAGCAAGATATAACAATAGATTAAATGCAGAAGCAGATGAAACTCGAAGTGACTTATTGTAAACCAGAAATTAAAGAGACTTGAACAAATATAAAACAATTTTCTTCAGCACATTGTTTTGAATAGATAATATAGTTATTTTCATTAAAAAATATTTGTGCTGATACTGGTTTTATTATTGTTAATTTTAAGTGACTTAATAGTGTTATTTCTTTCAGTTTTAGTATTTACTGTGTTTGCTATTGAAAGATAAAATGACATAAATAGAAGCTCTCTAGAGTGCAATAAATTTTTGTTTAAACATTTTTAATTTTATAAAGCATTTGTATTTTAATTTTTAATATTTTAAGTTTTTAATTCTTAAACTTTTAAAACTACAGAATATTTAACTATAATTTTATTTTTTAATTTCATGGATTTTAATATTTTCATTGAAAACTTAACATTTTAAATATTTTTATCTTTAATTTTTTGAACTTGTTAACTTTGAAGTTTATTAACTTTAAGCTTTTTAATTTACTTAGAAGTTGCAAAGATGGTACATCACGTTTTCATGTATAACTCTGATAATTTCCTGTCATTTAGTATTGTACATAACTATGGGGCATTTATTGAAACATGGAAATTAATATTTGTTCCATATTGTAGGCTAAACTGTAGTTGGTGCTTTTTTTCCTCTAGTCTTGCAAGAAATGTCCTTTTTTAAGAATCCAATTTGAGACACCATATTACATTTTAATAATTTATCTAATTAGTCTCTTTCAACTATAACAGTTTCTTAAATTTTCTTGACTTTCACAATTTTCCAGTTTTGAAAAATGGTAATAAGGTATTTTGTAGGAGGTGCCTTGCTGTGGATTTGTCTGATGTTTTCACCCAAACATGCTGAAACTATGGATTTTTGTGAAGAAGAACACAGAGGTGTGTGCCCTTTTTTTTAATGTTAATTTATTTTGAGAGAGAGAAAGAAGGAGACAGAGACAGCATAAGTGGGGGAGAGACAGAGAGAGAGGGAGACACAGAATCCGAAGCCGGCTGTAGACTCTAAGCTGTCAACGTAGAGCCCCACATGGGGCTCAAACCCACGAACTGAGAGATCAAGACCTGAAGCAAAGTTGGATGCTTAACTGACTGAGCCACCCAGGCACCCCAGGGTGCCTTTTTTTATTACACCTTATCCACTGCAGTAACTATTTTCCCCTTTTAATACTACCCTATCTTTAAAAGAAAATCACTAAGTTAAGCCTGACCTCTGATGGAGGGGTAATAAGAAACAACTTTTGAGGGAGGTGAATCAAATGTCCTGCTTCCCATAAAATTTCATCAGTAATTTTAACACTCTTCAATGACTCTCACTTAACATCATTGGGGTTCTATTGGGGTTCTATTGATGATTTTCTCTACCCTTGATTCTTTTCACATTTATTATTTGGAATTTTTCGGCAAGGGAGATTTGTTCATGTGTGTGTGTGTGTGTGTGTGTGTGTGTGCGCATGTGTGCGTGTATTTACTTACTAATTTATTCAAAAATCCATGGATTTAGGGGTTTTCTTTTACTCTTTGGCTTATAATTTGGTACTCTTGTTACCTATTCCAGCTTTGGTCTTTGGGAGTTCTTTCAGGTTGGCTCCTGTGTTCCTTTTAAATTTTTTTTTTCAACGTTTATTTATTTTTGGGACAGAGAGAGACAGAGCATGAACGGGGCAGGGGCACAGAGAGAGGGAGACACAGAATCTGAAGCAGGCTCCAGGCTCTGAGCCATCAGCCCAGAGCCTGACGCGGGGCTCGAACTCACACACCGCGAGATCGTGACCTGGCTGAAGTCGGATGCTTAACCGACTGCGCCACCCAGGCGCCCCTCCTGTGTTCCTTTTAAATGCCCGCATCCTTTTATTATGCGAGCAGTTCTTTAATTTCTGTACAACCAGGTGCTTCAGGCTTATTTTGTATTTTCCCTGTCCTGGTGCTAGAATTAGACATTTCTCCAAAGAGTTTCAGCTCCTTACCTTAGAAAATGGTGTTGGAAACCAAGACCTGAGTGCCAGGTATGCTCAGTGCTATTCAAATGACCCTAATTCAACCACTCTAGTTGACTTTTTTCTTCTCTAAATTAAAATCTGCCCTTGATGAGGCCTGGATGGCTCAGTCAGTTAAGCATCTAACTTCGGCTCAGGTCATGATCTCACGGTTTGTGGGTTCAAGTCCCACCTCAGGTTTTGTGCTGACAGCATGGAGCCTGCTTGGGATTCTGGGTCTCCCTCTCTCTTTGCAGCTCCCCTGCTCATGCTCTGTCTCTCAAAAGTAAATAAACATTCAAAAAAATAAAATCTTCTGTTGAGCCCTTTTAATAAAATTTCATTTCAGTTATTGGTCTTTTAAATTCTAGAATTTCTATTGGTTTTTAATAAAATCTTTATCTCTTTATTGAGATATTGGTGAGATAGAGTTGTCATACTTTATTTCTTTAGACATGGTTTCCTTTCATTCCTTGAGCATATTTGTAAAGGTTATTTTATAGTGTTTGTCTACTAAGTCCAACATCCAGGTCCACTCATGGCCAATTTCTATTGAATGCTTATTTTTCTTTTGTATGGACTATAATTTCCTGTTTATTTGCAAATCTCCATTTTATGTTTGTTTGTTTAAACCTGTATGTTTTAGATAATTTGTTGTAGCAATTCTGGGATCATATCCATCAAAGGTTATTATTGCTGTTTTTGTTGTTATTATTGCTGTTTATTTACTCTTCTAGACTAATTCTCTATAGCTTTTATTCCCAGTAGTGTGCAACCGCTGATGCCTCTGATGTTTTTGTTTGTTTGCTTTTATTATTATCATTATCTTAGTCCATTTGGGCTGCTATGACAGAATACCATTAAACAGGGTAACTTACAGAAAACAGATATTTATTTCTCATAGTTATAAAGGCCACGAGGTCCAAGATCAAAGTGCCAGAAGATCTGTATCTGATGAGAGACCTCTTTCTGGTTCAAAAGCCAACATTTGCTGTGTCCTCACATGACAGAGAACAAAGGGATCTCTCTGGGATCTCATTTATATAGCACGAATCCCAATCAGGAGGATTCCATACTTATGATGTAAGCAACTTCCAAAGGCCCCGCAGCAAATGTATCACACTGGGGATTACATTTCAACATATGAATTCTGAGGGACACCAACATTTAGCCTACATCAATCACATTTATTTTTACTCCTGACTTTCTAACAGTTCTACCTGAGCCCAGGAGTCAGTATAGCTTAATGGTCAGCTTATAATTTCCTTAAGTTTCTGGGGTCTTCTTCCTTTAGAAGAGAACTTGTGTGCATGTGTGTGCTAGGGTTACCTTCAATGTACAGGCAGTGTATAATTCCGCTTTATGCTTTACTTCCTACCTATGCAATGCTTCAGGAATAGCCAGAGGTAAATAATTACAGCCCTCCAGTCTTTCTTGCGCATGCATGCAATTTTCTCAATTACCAAGAATTTGTCACAGCTTTTTAAAATCCCTCGTATACTTCTTGTTTCCTAGACATTACCCCTAAATTTTTGACTGTGCTCATTTGTCCAAACTGTATTGTAGTCTTAAAGAGCTCCTATGTTAAACAGTTGCAGCTGATTGTTTTCATTGCCTGAGAATAAGGTTTCTCCTCCTGAGCTGAGCTCTGAGTCAGGTCAAACAGCCACAACACCCAGGGAAAGAACCTTTTCCTGAGAACATCATGTTGGGTCATAAAATAAACTGGTGATGGGACTTCCAATGAGTGCCAAACAGGCACACCTTTTCTGATGGCTAAGAAGCTGTTCGTTTTTGAGGCTAGCGTTTGGGAGAGGTTCTAAATTAAAGCATCACAAAATCCACAGTTCTAAGTGAGGATTAGTATTTATTATTGGATAAACATTTTGTTTGTTTTAAAATTTTGTGAATTTCTAGAGCTCAGTGTTTGTGAAATATATCTTGAATAAATACTGTGCTGGTATGTAGAAATAATTTAGTTTCAGTTTCAAACATATTTGAAGTCAATATATTAGCCATTTATTTTATTTTTGTCAAAATTGATAAAATTATTCTAGAATTTATTTGGAACTAAACCTAAGTGCAATTTGACACACTTGGATAAAAAGATAAATAATTTTTATAACTGTGTTACTGTTTTTTCTTAAATTTATTTATTTACTTATTTTTGAGACAGAGAGAGACAGAGAGAGACAGAGCATGAGCAGGGGAGGGGCAGAGAGAGAGGGAGACACAGAATCTGAAGCAGGCCCCAGGCTCTGAGCTGTCAGCACAGAGACTGACATGGGGCTCGAACTCACAGACCGTGAGATCATGACCTGAGCTGAAGTCAGATGCTTACCCAATTGAGCCACCCAGGTGCCCCCGTGTATTACTGTTTTAAATGGTATAAAAATGAAAGTTTTCTGATACTGGACAAGAATTTGTTTTCAAGAATATTACCAACTTGATTGGAATCCAATTTCTTATTAAAATAATCAGACTAAATCACCCATGTTTCTGCTTCTACTGTTTAATAAACAATTCTAAGATAGAGATGAGAATATTTTACTGTTGTACATTATACATTTTCATATACTTTATTATTTCTTAATCATGCCTTGATACAAAGATATCTTTGACATTATTAATTTATATTAATATAAACATTAATATAAACATATTGATATAATGTAAATTATAAAATTAATTTATATTTATATAAACATGATATTTGGGAACTAAATTTGATAACTTCTGCACTTACTACTTCCTTCAGTGAATAAATGTTGTTGTTACATTACAAGTAATATACTGAATACGGGGAACACAGGATTAAGCAAAAGGTATAGGATCCCTACCCTCATGAAATTTTCTTATTGGAAGAAAGACACAAATTAAACTAAATGTTCAGGAAAAAAATAAACAAAGTAAATATTCAGAATGTAGCCCAGGGCCAATCATAATTGCCAAAACACTAAAATTACAACCTTGTTTGCTTTTAGGATTCAGGCAACAGCTTTTTAAAACATCACCGTATTTTCATTTTATCCAACTAAAGCAAATGAGACTTAATATATCATAAGAGATAACATTGGCCAGATATAGAATTTGTCACTTTCAGTTCTCCATCTTTCAGTGGACACCTAAGGGTTTAACTTCAGAGTACTTTAGACATAAGAGGAGTAATTTTGATGAAAATCCAAATAGAGATTCTGGCGAGCACTCTGATTAAAATAGTTTTACAGGCCCTCAGTTATGGAATGAGTAAGTCACAGGAATAAGTCACAGAATAAGAAATATAGTCAATGATATTGTAATATCAGTGTATAGTGACAGATGGTAGCTACATTTGTGGTGAACATAACAAAACACTTAAACTTGTCAAATTACTACATGTACACCTGAAACGAATGTAACATTTTGTGTCAACTATTCTCATATTAAATTTTTAAAAATTAATTTAGTAAGTAAGTAGTTTTATAAATGTCAATATAGACAAAAGTATTGTCTTGGGAAAAAATTATAAATAGTCTTTTATTTCCTGAAAAAGATGAAGATGAGCAAGGATAGGAATCAGAATAGTCCATATGAACTCTGGAGTTGATGGTTAGACAATTACAAATTTAAGCAATTAAAAATTATGTACCCTTTATTTTCATATCTATAAAATAAATAGCTCCCAGAAATCTAGGTGTGTCATTGAACTTACATGACAAGACTTCAGAGAATAAAAGTAAGCATTCTTTAATTTGAATTATAACACACCGTGAGACTTCCAGGAATAATACATACAAATATATATATATATATATATATATATATATATATATATATATATCACATGCTTATATGGGCATATATATTTGTATGTGTGTATATATATATATACATATATATGTGTGTGTATATATATATATACCCTTGGAACATATACAAACAGAGGCATATATGCAGATATTTTATTTTGGGAGATTTCTGTCTCCCACCACCCTCCAAATAGTTTATTGAGAATATTATCATTTTTTTAATTCTTCTACCAGTTAGAAAAGGATCATGTGAATGACCTCTGCACCATGAAATATGCATTCTGCATAGGATACATATCTGACTTTTAGCTTTATTATTAGAACAAAATGGGGTTGGAATTAGATCCACGTTGCATAGTGATCATGTAAATAATCTATTTTATTGATGAGTCTGTTTGTGTCTTTGACCTGAGATGTGGAGAGATTTCTCGCATTTAATATGTGAATACAGTGACTTCCCATTCCTTTCTTTTTTATAATTAAGATTCCAAGAGCTCTATCTTGTTCCTCTAATGTGTTTACTGGAATAGCTTAATATGGGTTTTATAGGTAGTGAAATATTGGTTATTTTCTTGCATGATATTAGATTTGCCTTCTTGGACTATTTTGGGGGATAAAAATGCATACAACTTATTCAATATGACAAAGTGAATGCATTAAAATTTATCTTGGTGGAATATTTAGTTTGTTATTAATTTTATATACTAGGATACTAGTTAAGATACAGGATTCTGAATCCAGACTGACATAGACACTTAACAGCCATCTAATGCTGTCACTAGACAGCTTTATGGCACTGATTTGATAAAATTGGACTAAAGAATTGCCTACTTTGTAAAGTAGTTAATAACAATTGAATTAATACATATAAAGCATTTACAATACCGGTTACATGGTAAGCACATAATACATGCTGGTTGATACTATTCCCAAATAGCAGAAGGAAGAGGGCTTTCCATGTAATAAAAAAAAAAAAAAAAAGAATTTAGGTTCTTGTTTCAGGAAAAGTTCTGAGGTGATATATCTAATTTGGAAGAGAGTACTTTTAAAAAATGTACTTTCCATGCATTGATAAATAAACAGGTCAAAAGGAGACACAATTAATTATATTTCTAAATTGCTTTTTGGGATAAACTTCTGGCATAGTCCCAAACTCATTGCAGTATTACCATTTCCATTTTCTGTGAGGATAAATTTCCCCCATATCCAAGTCACTACTTTTAATGCAGCCTCAGTGTCTTCAGCACTTTTTAGTTTCAATCAAAGATGACTCAGATGTGACTCTTAGGGCTTGAAAGCTCTAGTTTTTCTTTACACTTTTTTCTGCTAAAAGCAATTCCTTCAGTCCTACCTATTTCCTTCTAGGCAACAGGCCTTGGTGTTACATTAACCCTTAGCTAACATTCTGATTTAAACCTGGCTTCTGTTCCTTAGAATTTCCTGGAAAAAAATATGTGTCTTATGCAAGAAACACTATAATTCTTCCATTCCTATCTCCAGAGCCATATTTGTAAAAGTTTGGAAAAATGTAATAGACAGTCCTGTTGCAGGGAGTATGGCCAGAGTCGCAAAAGATGAGTCTGCAAACAAAGTGCAGTTAAGTGAAGGTCCTCATACTTGAGTTGGAATGAGGCCCTGACTCCAGAATGAAGCTTTTTTTTAGTAGGATAATTGCTACAGACTACATGCATAAAGTCAGCTAAGCAAGTGTGTTAATCAATCTAATGGTTTAGCTTTTCAAGGTTGAATTTCGAGTTAATTGGTTTCTATAACAGTAGGAAGGGTCAAGTGTGAAGGAGGATCCGGCCCTGGACAATGTTTTGGTTTTTTTAAGAGATATAAAATTTAATTTTATTGGGGCGCCTGGGTGGCTCAGCCGGTTAAGCATCCGACTTGGGCTCAGGTCATGATCTCACGGTCCATGAGTTCGAGCCCCGCAACGGGCTCTGTGCTGACTGCTCAGAGCCTGGAGCCTGTTTCAGATTCTGTGTCTTCCTCTCTCTGACCCTCCCCCATTCATGCTCTGTCTCTCTCTGTCTCAAAAATAAATAAAAACATTAAAAAAAATAAAAAATAAAAAAATTAATTTTATTTATTTTTTATTTTTTATATGAAATTTATTATCAGATAGGTTTCCATACAACACCCAGTGTTCACTCCAACAGGTTCCTTCCTCAATACCCATCACCCACCCTCCCCTCCTTCCAACCCCCCATCAACCCTCAGTTTGTTCTCAGTTTTTAAGAGTCTCTTATGCTTTGGCTCTCTCCCACTCTAACCTCCTTTTTTTTTTCCTTCCCCTCCCCCATGGGTTTCTGTTAAGTTTCTCAGGATCCACATACCAGTGAAAACTATGGTATCTGTCTTTCTCTGTATGACTTATTTCACTTAGCATAACACTCTCCTGTTCTATCCATGTTGTTACAAAAGGCCATATTTCATTCTTTGTCATGCCACGTAGTATTCCATTGTGTATATAAACCACAATTTCTTTATCCATTCATCAGTTGATGGACATTTAGGCTCTTTCCATAATTTGGCTATTGTTGAAACTGCTGCTATAAACATTGGGGTACAAGTTCCCCTATGCATCAGCACTCCTGTATCCCTTGGGTAAATTCCTAGCAGTGCTATTGCTGGGTCATAGGGTAGGTCTATTTTTAATTTTCTGAGGAACCTCCACACTGTTTTCCAGAGTGGCTGCACCAATTTGGATTCCCACCAACAGTGCAAGAGGGTTCCCGTTTCTCCACATCCTCTCCAGCAACTATAGTCTCCTGATTTGTTCATTTTGGCCACTCTGACTGGCGTGAGGTGATACCTGAGTGTGGTTTTGATTTGTATTTCCCTGATGAGGAGCGACGTTGAGCATCTTTTCATGTGCCTGTTGGCCATCTGGATGTCTTCTTTAGAGAAGTGTCTATTCATGTTTTCTGCCCATTTCTTCACTGGGTTATTTGTTTTTCGGGTGTGGAGTTTGGTGAGCTCTATATATATTTTGGATACTAGCCCATTTGCAAATATCTTTTCCCATTCTGTTGGTTGTCTTTTAGTTTTGATTGTTTCCTTTGCAGTGCAGAAGCTTTTTATCTTCATGAGGTCCCAATAGTTCATTTTTGCTTTTAATTCCCTCGCCTTTGGAGATGTGTCAAGTAAGAAATTGCTGTGGCTGAGGTCAGAGAGGCCACCAAAAGTCTGCTAGAACTGATACATGAATTCAGCAAAGTCGCAGGGTACAAAATTAATGTACAGAAATCAGTTGCATTCGTATACACTAGTAGTGAAGCAACAGAAAGACAAATAAAAAAACTGATGCCACAATTGCATGAAGAATTATAAAATAACCAGGAATAAACCTAACCAAAGATGTAAAAGATATGTATGCTGAAAACCATAGAAAGCTTATGAAGGAGGGGCGCCTGGGTGGCTCAGTCGGTTAAGCATCCGACTTTGGCTCAGGTCATGATCTCACAGTCCGTGAGTTCGAGCCCCACGTCGGGCTCTGTGCTGACAGCTCAGAGCCTGGAGCCTGTTTCGGATTCTGTGTCTCCCTCTCTCTCTGCCCCTCCCCTATTCATGCTGTGTCTCTCTCTGTCTCAAAAATAAATAAACGTTAAAAAAAGAAAAGAAAGCTTATGAAGGAAACTGAAGATACAAAGAAATGGAAAAACATTCCGTGCTCATGGATTGGAAGAATAAATATTGTTAAAATGTCAATACTACCCAAAGCAATCTACACATTCAATGCAATCCCAATCAAAATTGCACCAGCATTCTTTTCGAAGCTAGAACAAGCAACCCTAAAATTTTTATGGAACCACAAAAGACCCCAAATAGCCAAAGTAATATTGAAGAAGAAGACCAAAGTGGGAGGCATCACAATCCGAGACTTTAGGCTTTACTACAAAGCTGTAATCATCAAGACAGCATGGTACTGGCACAAAAACAGACACATAGACCAATGGAATAAATAGAAACCCCAGAACTATAGCCACAAAAGTATGGCCAACTAATCTTTGACAAAGCAGGAAAGAGTATCCAATGGAAAAAAGACAGTCTCTTTAAAAATGCTGCTGGGAGAACTGGACAGCAACATGCAGAAGAATGAAACTAGACCACTTTCTTACACCATTCAGAAAAATAAACTCAAAATTGATAAAGGACCTGAATGTGAGACAGGAAACCATCAATATCCTAGAGGAAAAAGCAGGAAAAAACCTCTCTGACCTCAGCCGCAGCAATTTCTTACTTGTCATGGCCCTGGACAACGTTAATGGCCCTGGGCATTCCTTATGAGCTGCAGCCACATTCAGCTGTGTAAACATGTCCTAAGGCCTTGCACCTTCTTCAGCCCTTTCCTATTGAAGTCTTTTCCTTTGGTTCTTCTCTTCTGCATCTCCCACACAGTCCCATGCATTCATATTTATACAATTACGTCATTTTTCATTGCAACTAGATACACTTTTACACTACATGGATATGGGACTATAAACTTTTATTCCTTTCCATTTTGTTCATAACACCCATGTTTCATAATGTACCTTCACTTTATTTTTTTTTTAATTTTATTTTTTAAAGTTTATTTACTTTTGAGAGAGAGACAGAGTGTGAGCTAGGGAAGGGCAGAGAGAGAGGGAGACACAGAATCTGAAGCAGGCTCCAGGCTCTGAGCTGTCAGCACAGAGCCCATTGCGGGGCTCAAACCCACGAACCATGAGATCATGACCTGAGCCGAAGTTGGATGCTTAACCGACTGAGCCACCCAGGCACCCCAACATAATGTACCTTCACTTTAGAGTTGCCTTCTCAGGGTTAGTATGTAAATTTGCTGAATAAACCAGTTACATTTTATTATTACTAAAAAAGCAGAAAATATTATTACTTCAGAATAACATATACATAGTGCAGCATGTTCTTGAACTAATATGTGAGGTGACCATTTTAACATTTAAAACATATTCTCTTGTGTCACAAACACTTAATATTTTATTCTTGAAGAAGCACATTTTCTTTGAACTAAAAACAAAATACAAGAATATACTGTAGGTATAAAAGAAATCAAATTCCCATTGTGTACAGTTAACTCTATATTGTTTAATATTATTTAACATACAAAGTGTTTATGATATGTTTTGAACACCATTTATTTTATATTACATATTATAATATTTTAGCAACATGTTAATATTACATGTGTTATTTTCTAACAAAATTTGTGTTCTGTGGTATCTAATGGTGTGGCTGCCTTTATGGAATGAATAATATATATTCACTTCTCCATATTATAAAATGTTCTCTGAGAAAATTATTTACTCATACGTATATTTCATAGGTTACTTAACCATCTCCCAACTGTGAAATATTTAAATTGCTTCCAATCTTACACTATTATTATAAATGATGCTATAATGCATCTTCTCAGTCATTACTTTTATATATTATTTTTTATTTTGCTTTAAAAATTTCCTATAAGTAGACATTTAAACGTTTTATCTAAAAGGTAACAGAATATGATTTTTAAGTGAGATTTGTTTCTTTGGATATGTGAAAATAATAGTAAATGTAAAGTATTTGGAAATGTTCAATAACATAAATAATAAATAAAATAAATACATTAATATATAAATTAATAATAAATTAAATCATTTGTAATCTGTTCATTTAATATTTATTTAGATATATTAATATATACAAGAATCATTTTGTGTGTTTATATGTCCATGTTTCTATTTCTGTGTATATATACAGTAAACAGACACACATAAACAGACATATACACACTTGGAACAGTTTATATGTACATATAGAGAGAGAAAGAGATGCAAAGACACAGACAGAGCATTCTCATATTGCATATATATAGTGGTTTCTTGCAATTTGTGGTAGTTATATTCTATGAAGTTACCAAGAACATAGAATTAGTAATGCTGAAGCATGGGTCCTGGACATGAATCGGTTCCTGTGAGCCTCTGGTCACAACATTTTCATTAATTAATCAATACATAAACTTGTTTTACCTGTATTTCTGTTTAAAGACTTCTTATTTAATATATATTGTTGATTCATGAGCATTGAATTCACACCCAACAACACTATATAGCTCGTATCTGAAAGATGCTTTATCCAACATGTGAATTTTCTCAGTAAAATACATCCCAGCCTTCTCACATTTAGGAATAATGCACAGAACAGCAGCACTGCATTTGGAAGCCATTTTAAGTAGCAAAATCACCAGCCAAAGGCACAAAAATGTGACCCTAAATATACTGGAAAAAAAATATTTTTTACAGTATGAGAGCTGAAACAAGAAGGCAGAACATCACTTTGGTCAACATTACGTGGGAACCTGAATAGTGGGCTACTCAAATTTTTCACTTCTCAGCATGTGTGTGAATGACCATGAAAGCAAATGAGTATTTATTTGTAGTTAAAAATAAATTTTTACAAGCAAACAAACAGGAAATATGAAATCCATGAATAATGTGGATTGACTTGTAGATATCTATAATTAGAGACAGAGATAGAGAAAGGAGTTACTTTATGTCTAAATGTGACATATTTACTGCATAATTAGAAAAAATATAACCTTACTTATAGCAGAAAAGCATTCACATTTTCTTCCAGAGGCTGGAGCTAAAATACATCCTGACTTGTATTATTAGATTTCCTTTCTGAGTTCATCAAACAGATTGTTGTACCAAAGTTTTTTCTCTTTACTTTCCTTCCTACACTGACCCTATCCTCACACATGCTGTGCAGTAGGGAGTTGGCTGTATTCTGTCCTTGGCTCGTAAGGTAAAATTGATTTACCCATGTGGCCAAGCTCAGTAAAACTTTGCCTAGATCTTCAGTTTTCAGATTGGGTCATGGGTCTAGCCAATTCTAAGCCCATTCTCTGCATAACTTTAACACACTATTTGATAAACGACCCACTCATGACTAAAGCTGATGATCCAGAGGCAGTACGGATGATAAAAGAACAATGAACCCCATTTTGTGCCACATGATTAACACTCACATCTTGACTAGGATCTTACTGAGATGTCTTGAATATAAATTCCTGGAGAGGGAATGAGCATGTTTAAGGCATTAAATATGTATCCACTTGACCGATTTACTTCCAGAAAGCTGGCATGAGGGTACATTTCTTCTAGCAGTCTATGAGAATACATTTTTCCCATTGCTTTGTCATTAGAACTTATACTTTTAATTTTATAATTTTATTATAAAACACTTACTAAAATTCAAATTACCTTCTAGTGAGGTGGATTTTACTTTTAATTAATTATTAAATTTTTAGATATTTTTTTCTGTGAATTGTTATTTTTTGCCTTCCTATTTTTCTATTGGGGTGTGCAATTTCTTTATAAATTTCCATTTGTACATTGCTGACTGAGACCTAAATTTTGTTTGCTTCTTTATGCCACAACTCGGGATTTTACCTCTTCTAAATATTTTATGAGTCAAAAGTCATCCGATAATATGAAACTAGAGACAAACACGGATTTAATCTACATCATCATCTGTAAATAAAAACCACTTTTGAATACAATTTTATATGTTAATCCCTCTCCCTACCTCACCCCAATTCTCTCCTACAAAATAGCTTTCAAGTCAAGCATTTATTATAGTATCAAGCAGAACATCATCTTGCATTTACATAAATCTTTTACTATCTTTTGATTGTATGGGGTATAAGTTTTTGTTTTCAGAACAATTCCTGCCAGCTCCTTTCTTGCTACATTGCTAGTAAAAAGATTTACCATTTGAAGATTCATCTCCACCTAGTTTCTAAACCAATATTAAACCTCTGTGGTTGTATACTTAAGTTTCTTCCCTAGATACAGTCTCCAAAAATGAATTGCTCTTTAGTGACTGAGTGCTTACTGACCCATGATTTGGCATGACCCTAGTAGACCAGGACTACTCTTTTCCAGAAGCCCACCATAACATCTCTTTCTATTTTCTTGTACAGGGGCCTACTGGTATTAAAGCTGACCTCATTTTGCTATCTCTTGCCTTACCCACCAAAGTCACCTTGAATAATAATCTTCAAACATTATTTTCTAATAACTCCAGCCCAGACTTAGCTCTTTTTCATTAAAATTATTTCATACATTTTCTTAGCTTAATCATACAGATATTTTAAACATTTGAATATTTAAAATGCTCTATCAAACTATATAACTTATCTTTTTATTAGAAAACAATGATCATCTGAATTACTATTTCATTTTCTATTTGACTACTCTATAAATTAATTGATTGATTAACATTTATTCATTTATTATTATGTATCAAATACAATTATAGATATAGGTGCATAGAGGTCATTCTTGTTCACATTTATGCCCATTTATGTACAAAGACATTAATGGCCATTTTCCTCCAGATTATCTTTTCAAAAAAGTTTTAAAGTGATCATCCCTGAAAGATATAGTATCTCTCTCTGGAGATATTTAATGTATCTGGATTTGCTTAATATCCAGGAAAATAAGACATCTCCCTCTATGGCATTTTGGTCATGTTTGTTAGCAGCCCCATATATAAGATCAGGGTTTCCCAATCTTAGGATTCTTTTTCTATAACACATACTATTGAATGTGTGGGTTGTTTGGCTCTCACCACATAACACTAAGTATTGGGGTCCAAGGAATCAGTACAGTAATATTACTCTGGCTGCTGTTATGTGTTAGTAATAAATTGTCCTTTGTCTCTGACCCAAGAGTCTTATATCTTCTTCCATTTTCCGTGAAACTAGAAAAATAACTTACCTTGAAAGTATGGTAAAATCTCAGGTCCTTCGCAGTTCCCCAAAATGGGTTGTATATAGGACTGCCAGGTCTTCAAAATAATCATACTCTATATTCATACATTATTTTTTATAAATAATTTTATATAATCATTACAACACTGCTGAAATGTAATACTAACAGAGAATTACTAACCATTTTATAGAGGCATTTAGTTAGACTCATCAAAATTTAATTTCTTGAGGCATCTTGGTGGCTCATACGGTTGTTTCGGACTTCAGCTCAGGTCATGATTTCATGGTTCATGATCTTGTGGTTCGTGGTTGGAAACCCTCATCAGGCTTTGTGTTGACAATGCAGAGCCTGTTTTGGGTTCTCTGTCTCCTTCTCTGCCCCTCCCCTGCTTGCTCATGCTGTCTTGCTCTCTCAAAAATAAATATTTAAAAAGTTTAATTTCTTTATTTATTATTTTTTTTAAATTTTTTTTTTCAACGTTTATTTTTGGGACAGAGAGAGACAGAGCATGAACGGGGGAGGGGCAGAGAGAGAGGGAGACACAGAATCGGAAACAGGCTCCAGGCTTCGAGCCATCAGCCCAGAGCCTGACGCGGGGCTCGAACTCACGGACCGTGAGATTGTGACCTGGCTGAAGTCGGACGCTTAACCGACTGCGCCACCCAGGCGCCCCTAATTTCTTTATTTATAAAATGATATAATTTCTGCCTCATGAAACCTTTATGTGAATTAAAATAGTAGATGAATGTAAAGTGTGTGGTAGAGTACCTGCAACAGAGAAGATCCTCAGTGTGTCTGTAAAATCTCACTATTCTTCCGAATGAGGCTGAGATATAATGATCATCCAATTTTTTAATGAAATGTTTCTTCTTGACACAGTTCATATTGTCTTTTTATTTCTAAAACCATTTAACAACACTATCAATGTATTACTTGTAACTTAGTAATATGCTTTCACATGTAGCTTTCTTCAATATCGATGTAGATGTTAAAGCACTTTGGGAGCAGAGTCTAAATCACATGTGTCCTATTTTTCTACCTAGATATCTAATAGAATCCAGTCCATAGTGGAGGTTAACAGCTGATAAGATTACTCTAACTACTTAATGTATTCTAAAACCTAGACATATTGGGCCGTTGAATAAATAATTTTAGACATACTTTTATTTTAAGATGCAACATAGCTCATTTTTTGCAATTGTTTTGTGTCACATCTTTTCATCATTTGGGGGGACAATAAATATTTATTTCTAGAAACATACAAAGAATGTTACCTTAAATTAGGAAAAAAATCTCCGAAATAATTGTTCTTTTGATACGTATGGTATGAAAAATGTCCACAAATCTGGGCATCTTTCCAGTAGTGCATGATTGACTTTCCCAAATGTGGTATCATAGAACAGTAAGTTAGTAATTATGAGCACAAGAGCCTTCTGTATTTTATAATGTAAATACCATCAATAGTAATTACAACTAGGAAGCAATTTTCCTGAAAACCTCACAAATCTTTACCTAATTAGATTTTGGTTCCTTTTACTTGTCTATGTCCTAGAATTTATTTATTTGTGTTTACAACTGACAAAAGTATTCAAAGTAATATTCTAATTCAAAAACAGTTTCATAATTATAAAATATGTGAATTCATGTATTTTAGATTTAGATATTCTGTAATTCAGAACTTTCCAGAACTTTGACAGATGATTTTAAACATAAAATAAAGAACTACCAATTTTTTTGTCATTGTGTCAAAAAAGTAGATTATGGATACATTAGGGTAAGACACATAGAATGGAAGTATAGTTTCACCAATCTTTAAGCAGAAACATCTGAAATTAGTCCATCAAAAATAGGTAGATGAGTAAGAAATGACACAGACCTTAATTATTTAAAACTTTACTTGTAGATTAGCCTTAAAACTATGTTGATGTTAAAATTAACATTATGTTCCAGAAGACACATATACCCTCCCTTATTTTGAAATGGTGGAAGCTATAAAATCAGAATAGAGATTATGAGTAAATGATTAATTTGTGTATATTAGCAGTTTTATAGAAATTTCCCAATTTTTTTCAAAAAATTGAAAAATAATAATGTAGATATTTACTTTAACATCATACTCTGTATGATACTCTATGTAACAAATAGTATTAAAATTAAATGATAAACCAACACTCTGTGTTGATAGGATTAGCACCCTGTCATAGAGTAAATTATTAGTATATATAAAAATTTTAGCAGAAATTATTTTTCATCTGTTTGATTTCATTTTTCATAAGGTGCATTATAGTAATACTTGAAAAGAAAATTAAGAGATAATTTTAATCCATATAAAACTGAAATTGAGTTAATTGGCATGGAATTACTACTTTTGAATAAATATCTGTAATTAGTTTTGGGGATAATTATCGTGCAGATATACGGTACCATTTATCTTATAGTCCTTATTTGTCATTACTAGACGATGAAATGTTCCATAATATCTTGTTTCTTATATAACAAAGAAAATGTGCATTTTTTAGAGAAAACAAATCACAATTAATTGTAAAATGTGCAACAGATGGTAGAACTTATAATCATTCTATCAGACTAATAGTATACTGTCTGCAGTTTGGAATTTGTTTTTCCCAAAAGATGATGCTGGGTTGAAGCCATATTGACAGCTGGTACATTGCTAATGTAGTTAGTTTGATATACCTCATCTATTAAATCTTGTACATTTTCCAAAATAACAGATGACAAGTGCAATTGACCACCTGGGGAAAGGCAATTTCAATAGAAAGAGAAAATTGATCTTCTCTTTTGGTGATTGTAGAGTTGCTTGCTGCTTTTCCTATTTTGGGTGGCATTATTAACCACCAGCATATTATTTGCTTTCAAAAAGTACACATTTTTGAACACAGATCATGATTAAGAGTAATCTACAGGCAGCTAACAGATGCTTTACCTATAATAATTATTAAAAATGTAAACATGTTTCATGGAATATCAGTTCAAATGAACTTTTACAGTATATGTTTTACAGATGCTACATTGAAATACCAATTAGATAATGAATTTCTTTAATATAAACAATAAAACATATCTCACGGAATGTTGTATGGTATATAATCATTTAATTAATTACTAATTAATTCAATTCTATTATTTTCAACTAAACATAATGTCTGATGCTTTCAGATTGAATAAAATTTGTTATGATGTTTCTTTGACTAAAGTAAGAAGAGACAATAGGTAGTTAGGACAAAAAATAATGGACTATAATGTCATGAAAAGTATACGCTATAAAACTTTTTTTAACTTGGTTGTATCACTGAGGACTTCATAGGTTTGTAAATAGGACCTCCTTATGCCAGTACATAGCTATTCATAAGAATCTTATGTATTTGATAACTTGTAAAAAGTCAAGACCTAGAATAATATTATTAGATAATAAAACAGTTCTGTTTCTAACCCAGTAATATTATTTCTTCTCAAAATGTTCAGGTTGGCAGAATCCATTTTAATCTTAAATAAATTACAAATCTTAAAAATATAGACACATTCAAACAGAAGACTTTAATCAATAATGCAATATTTTCATTCATATCAAATATATGCCCAAGGTAAATGAATTTAAAATATGTGAAATAAAATATTTGGAGAGAGGAGAAATTCTTTGTTAACTGAACAATATTATTATAGAATTTTCTGTGAATTAATATAACTGGAAAAGAGTGTCTTATAATTAATGCACAATTCCCATTATATATCATAATTTAATATACATGTTGGTATATAACTAAGCTAATTTATATTAAATTTACAGTTATTTACTGTGCATCTTAATTCTATAAATATAATGTATAAGAACCCGTGAAATTAAAGAAAAAGGGGGGGGGCATCTGGGTGGCTCAGTTGGTTGAGCTTCTGACTTCAGCTCAGGTGGTGATCTCTAAGTTCACGAGTTCCAGCCCGACGGCGGGCTCTGTGCTGACAGCTCAGAGCCTGGAGCTGCTGCCTTCTTTTTTTTTAATTTTTTTTTAATCTTCATTTACTTTTGAGAAAGAGAGAGAGAGAGAGACAGAGTGTGAGCAAGGTAGGAACAGAGAGAGGGAGACACAGAATCTGAAGAAGACTCCAGGCTCTGGGGCCCCTGGGTGGCTCAGTTGGTTAAGCACCAGACTTCAGCTCAGGTCATGATCTCACGGTTCATGAGTTCGAGCCCTGCATTGGGCTCTGTGCTGACAGCTCGGAGCCTGAAGCCTGCTTTGGATTCTGTGTCTCCCTCTCTCTCTGCTCATACTCTGCCTCTCTCTCTCTCTTTCTCTCTCTCTCTGTCAAAAATGAATAAAAATATATGTAAAAAAGAACCTGTGAAATTAAAAAAAATGGTAAAATGAAAATAATTGCAATATGTAAACAATGAATAGCAAAACAATAGTAAAAACAATGAATGGAAAAATATATGATGCTAAATCTCAGAATAGTTGCAGCTATGTAAAAATTATCATGAAATCCCTATAAATGTACTATTCTCTACAGACCTCTATAGGAGTGAGAAAGCAGGACTTTGAAATAAAATAATATCATTCCAAGCAGTGTGTGGGAAATCACTGTTATTCACAAAAAGCTGTCTTTTTATTGAGAGTTTAAATAATATTACACTTTAAAAGTCTATAGACTGTAAAGTTCTTCTGGCATGGAGGGGTAAGCCTACAAAACCTGTATTCCAAATTATCATAACTAAAAATTTTTTGCAATAGGCAAAAAGTAACTATTGAAGCATTCTGAAAGTAAACAAAACTGTTGAATAGTAGATGGGAATCAAAACTCAGAGAAATGACCTACAAGCTGTTTCCCATTTTCTCTTTCTTTTCTCTGAAGGATTTGCCCAGAAGGTAATACTAGTGTCAGAGATGTGGGAAAGAGCAGGTGGCTGAAATGGATAGAAATCCATTTTCCTGGTCAGAAGAACAAGAAGAAAGGCATCAAAAGGCCAGGTTGGGATAGAGAGGGGTGGATATCACAGAAAGGAAAGAGTGCTGTGCAAGACCCAAAGCTGCTTGGCAAAGCATCAATTAAAAGGCAACTAATCCAATTAAAAATGGTCAAAGGACTTGAATACACTTTTCTCCAAAGAGGTCATATAAGTGGCCAATAAGCACATGAAAAGTTACTCAACATCACTAGTTTCTAACAAAATGCAAATAAAAATATCAGAGGTAACATTTCACACACACCAGGATGGCTATCACCAAATATATAGACAATAACAAATTTTGAGAAGTCTATGGATAAATTGGAACCTCACATTGCTGGTGGAATGTAAAATGGTGCATCCTCTTTGGGAAACAGTTTAGCAGCTTCTCAAAAAGTTAAACATGAAATCATCATATGATTCAGTAGTTCCCTTCCTAAGTAATGTAACCAAGAAAATAGAAAGTATACGTCCACACAAAAACTTGTACATGAATGTTCACAGTAGCATTATGCATACTAGCCACAAAGTGGAAGAAACCCAAATATCCATAAATAGATGGATGGATAAATAGAAAACAGAATACCCATAAAGTGGGATTTTTGTAATTATAAAAAGGAATAAAGTAATGATATAAAGTACAATATTGGTGAACTTTGAAAACATTGTGGTAAATAGATAAGGCAGGGACAAAATCTCACAGATTTTGTGATTCCATTTACATGAAATATCTAAATAGGCATAACTATAGAGACAGGAAGTGGACTAGTAGTTTCCAGGGGCTGGGAAAAGGAAATGGCAGTGACTTCTCTTAGGTATGTGGTTTCTTTTGGGAGTGATGAAAATATTCTGGAATTAGAAAGTGGTGATGATAGGCCAACTTTGTAAATAAAATAAAAAAAATAAATTGTATGCATTTTGTAAAATTTTATATGCAAACTATTCCTCAGTAAAAATATAAATGATATAAACACAGCAATTAAAGACGAACATTGGATTAAATAAACAAGTTCAAACTATATACAGTGTATAAGAAACCTATATTAAATATAAGTAATATTTAAGTTGAAAGTAAAAATTAGAAAAAAGCTAAACCATACAAATGATAATCAAAATAAAACTGGAGTGGCCATGTTAATATCAGAGCAAGTGGACTTTATAAAAATGAATATTCTTAGCAACTAAGAGGAATATTACATAAAGATAAATTCACAAAAGAGAAAAATCTTAAATGTGTATGTATATAACAATGTATACTGTTAACTCACCTTTATTTCTATTTTTAAAAATAATAATTTATGACACAGCCTTGGGTATGAGAGTTCAAGAAAGAATATAGACATTGATGTTTAGTCCTCTGGGAAATATCCAGTTTATAGGCAGGAGGCATAATTGAAAATTCATGAGATAGTCATCAAGATACTGCCATATTCTGATGTTTATTCTTGAAACCAGAGCATAGAAAGAAGTAAATGGAAGCTATGCTCCAGTCTGCCTCTTGAATGCCATTAACTGAAATATTTACTGAAAATTCCCAAATAAAATCTACCATTGAATTGTCCTACCTACATGGCTTATATCTGGAAAAAAATGCAACTATGTTAAAAATATAGTAAACAGAATCAAGACAGGTTGCTTTACTTGAGGCTTCAAAAAGTAGCAGAGGATTCTGCCATTCACCAGATGAAAGAAAGGGTTATAAACTCTCTAGGTGTCTGTATGACATCAGACTTTCTCCACACTCAGTATCTACCAGTTTTTATAATTATGTACTACATCTTTGTCACATGTCAAAATTAAGTCCTAGAGAACACAGTGTTTCTGATACCGAAGTGATGCTTGCTGAAGTAGAACTTTGCTTGCAGGACACATGCAAAACATGGAGAACAGCAAAATGTCTAAGCAGATGCTCCATTCTGGATGAAAAAAGGACAGTTCTAAGCAAGCAGAACAGAAGTAATCATAGAAAACACTGAAGCACAACTTCATACAGTAAATTCCAGTCCCAGATTAATATAAATCAGAGGTGCAAAGAAGACAAACTCTGTGGGCAGCCGGTAAGAATATGGAGGTGTATTACGTGCAGTTTTCAGACTACTGGACAAAAAAGACTACAAATGGCAACAGGCACTGGGGTCAGTTGCTACAGACAGAAATTAAAAGATTACCTTTCCATACATTAAGTTTACTTGTCAGACCTGTGTGTATGTTTGTATGTGTTCATGCTTTCTTTGACTAGTTTGGACATCAAGAGAAGTTGGTGGTAGAATAGAAAATGACTGATATCAGATGAATAACTAGTTCAGAAGGTCCTGAAATGTGTTTACTTACATTAGTTGCATATAATAAATACGGGTACCATCACTAAGGCCTTGCACATAAAATACAATGCTAGAATGTGACATTATTATTGAAGCAAATGGTTTGGGTTCATGTTTTCATTATTCGTTTCTTTTCATTTTATTAGTCACACCCTTGGGAGCTGATCTTGAAAGATTGGTATACACAGTTTGTATAAATATGAAAATCCACCTCTCCTAGGTCATCCTAGACATTATTTAAAATTGTATTTGTCTGAGTGTAACCTCTCCCAATATATGGTCTGTGTGAGTTGGTAGCAATCCTTAAAATGAGTAAATTGTAAGAACTAAGGCATCACACTTAAATTTGGTTATTTAAATTAGGATTTGTTTGAAAGAACTAATAATTTGAACACTGTTACCTCCAGAAAGTCCTTAATTTCAATACAATCACTACCGACGCCACCAACATCCAGCTGACCGGAGTATTAATTCCGGTTGAAACCTTGGGTTGTGCTATTCAGATCACAAGGGATCTGGATAATGAAGTTCGCCAGTAAAGAAATAAAGTACTCCAAACCCATGTTAGATTAATCCCACTATTGTTCCAGGCAAAGGGAGATGAAAGAAATAAAGTCCAAATTTAGTTAAAGTATGTCTTTGTAGGAACGTTGTTAGGAATTGATACTCTGAAAATCTGGCTTAGCTAACTGAAAGCTGACATCTAGCCACCAGCATGAAATTAAAAGTCCTGTGTTGGTGGACAAACTGCCAGGAAACAAGGGTGCTGGTGTTCACAGAAAAGATGATCTTCAGGCCACTACCTGGCTTTTGCCAGTGCCTGTAAGAGTCACCTTGCCTAAGGCAAGAGCTAAGTGCCCCAAAGTCTTTGGGGAGCTACTTTAGATCAGCAAAGCTTAGCCTTGCTCAGGCTAACCATTCAGGTAGACCTCACATTGTCTACATGTCCCTTTGCCATGGTTGTTTCTTCATGTGTTTTTATTGATAAGCTCCAGGCGACCTCTCAGCAGCTGAACTATAGAGTTGTTATGGGTGAGAACAGATAAGGTGATGACATCCTGACACAACTCACTTCATTGTTGTGTCAAATTTTTACTTCTAAAACCAACTTCTTTTTTCCTCATTGTCATCTTTTGGCTTCATTAAAAAAAAAATATATATATATATATATGTATACACACACATATATATTTATGTTATCATCTCTATCATCTCTATATATTGAGAGAGAGAGAGAGAGAGAGAAAGAGAGAGAGAGAGAGAGAGAGAGCATGGGAAGAGCAGAGAGAATCCCAAGCAGGCTCTGTGTTGTCAGTGGAGAGCCCCACGTGGGGCTCAAACTCATGAACCACGAGATCATGACCTGAGCCAAAAATCAAGAGTTGGGCCCATAACCAGTTGAGCCACCCAGTCACCCCTTGGTATTTTTTACTTATTTTTTATTTAAAAATATTTTTCAATGTTTATTTACTTTTGAGAGATAGACACAGAAAGTGAGTGGAGGTGGGGGGTGCAGAAAAAGAGGGAGACACAGAATCTGAAGCAGACTCCAGGCTCTGAGCTGTCAGCACAGAGCCTGACGTGGGGCTTGAACTCATGAACCATGAGATCATGACCTGAGCTGAAGTTGGACGCTTAACTGACTGATCCACCCAGGCACCCCTGGCATCATTTTTTAAATGGAGTATATGGAGTCTGTGTTTATGAATCTAAAGTCTTCTTATTAAGAGAATAAACTGGGGCCATCCTCTGAAGTAAATTAAAACATTTGTGTACTTTCATATTCACACACAAACACACTTACAGAATAATTGAGTTATTGTCACATCGTATCCAATGTGCTAAAGATAGCATATAGTCAAGTAGAAGCTATAGTAAAACATGGTATATACTTTCAGGAAAACTTTTAGAGAAGAGAAGTTATTCTCAAAAAGATTCTCTGTCTTTTATCATGATGCATCTAAACAAAGGAATGATTCACTTCTGTATATCTGTTTGCTTTCTTGTTTGTTTTGCATTTTGATATGTAGTCACATTTTCCTTGTCACTTTTGGGTTTCAGATAAATGTAAATTATCTAATACAATATGTACAAATATTTAAGTTTTTCACATGATTTCCAAAGGTACTATATTTTTATGATCCTATTTTTCTTACAGTATAGATCTGAGTAAATGCAGGATCTTCCAGATATCTCATGCTTGTCTATACAAATGTTTTCTGCAGTGCTTTCCATATATATTCCTTTTAAAATTTGGCTATAATCACCATCTGATAGAAATATAGACCATAGTGGGCTTTTATGAAAAATAATAATTTCCTATGTGGGCATTTATCTGAAAGAAACTTCTCTATGTATCGTAAGAACTTTACTTCAAAATTCTGTCTCATTTTATCACATGTTTCTGGACTCTTGCATCTGGGGTAATGCTGCCTATCAACTTCTTTCATAGGGTTTCACTCTTCTAAGTGTTTAATTATCACTTGCAATCAAATCAGAAACATATACATGGTTAATTCATAAAATAATACCCAACAGTGGGATCTAACAATTAATTTATATTTTTCTTTGCAATGAACTTTTATATGTCTCTATTTTGATCTTTCTCTGCTTGGATGTTCAAAATTCTTTAAGATAAATGTAAAGGCATTAGAAATAATTCAGTCTAATGAAGAGGATAAAAGCTCTCCAACTGCTTCATCTTCTGTCGATATTATTTTTATTTAAAGTCATTAACGGTATTCTCATGATTCATGAAAGTTGCTTATTCTATAGACAAAAATCATTGTCTAAAACAACCAGACTTTTATTACACAGCTGCTAGTTTTCACCATATCTTTGTTTTAAAAATTATAAAATGACAAATATATGTTTTGGTACTAAAATGCTTAATACAAATTTTGCTGAACTTGCAGAAACCAAATTTTATTTATGCACATAGAATTAATTATATTCTAGCATATGTGAGGATGATGCTAACACAAATTAAAAAGTGAGGCTTAATTTAAATAAGTTAAAATGAACATACTTCACTGTAAGTCTCTAGAGTTAACTAATGGTGTTTAATGAACTATATGTTCATTTGACATGATTTTTCATATTAGAATAGCTTTTACTAAGTATTCTCTTACCCCCCCAAAAAGAACCATGTGGTCATTTTAGACAAAAAAATACATTAATAGAAGCTAGATTCAACCTATAAATAACTAGTCTACATAAGATTTTGTTATTTGTGGTATATTAGCATAGATTCAATAATTCTAATTTCATTATTTTATATTTGTGTTTTCCCACCAAAGTCATTGTTTTGTTCTCTTTTGGCAATTCAACAAAATTATTATTGGAAACTTACCATTTGAAAAATATGACAAAATATACCCTGATGTAGAAACAGTGTATTGCTTTCCACAATTTTACTTTATTTAGTGTATTCATTCATTTGCTTTTTTTTTTTGAATAATTTTTCAGAGTAACTAAATATATGAATGAGCTTTCAAACCCTACTTAAATATTTGCCAATAATATTTTGTGCATGTTGCCAAATTAGAAAAACCACTAAAGTGTACTTGGACAAGCCAGGAAACTAATAATAAATGGAAAACTAAAGTCCAGAGCTATTATCTGTCATTTAAAAATATTTTATTTAATACACTTTAAAAGTTTGAGTCAAACCATTTTTTTATTAAAAAATTATTGGAGACATTAATTATATTCATGAGCTTAATGTGCATCTAGTAAGTGAACCACTGGTCCTCCAAAAGACTAGAAATGCTGCACTCATTCATTTATTAAAGATTTTTTTTAGTTCTCCACTTACAGGCTTACATAAAAAGAATAGTACCTTCCATTATTTATTGATGGGCAAACTGAAGAAATCCAAGTTTAATTGCCCTACCTAGGATTGATGTGAGACCCACTGACATCCACTGTGTGAAGAATACTTTGAAATTGCTGCCTGTGTGATGGCTTTTAGTGTTGAAACGTCTCAATTTTGCACATATAAATCCTATTGCTGGGAAAATTATAAAAACAAGCTTTTTAAAATTTTTTTAACGTTTATTTATTTTTGAGACAGAGACAGAGTATGAACAGGGGAGGGGCAGAGAGAGAGAGGAAGACACAGAATCAGAAGCAGGCTCCAGTCTCTGAGCCATCAGCTCAGAGCCCGACGCAGGGCTCAAACTCATGGACCGTGAGATCGTGACCGAGCTGAAGTCAGACGCTTAACCGACTGAGCCACCCAGGCGCCCCAAAACAAGCTTTTTATTTTTATTTTTTTTCAACGTTTATTTTATTTTTGGGACAGAGAGAGACAGAGCATGAACGGGGGAGGGGCAGAGAGAGAGGGAGACACAGAATCGGAAACAGGCTCCAGGCTCTGAGCCATCAGCCCAGAGCCTGACGCGGGGCTCGAACTCCTGGACCGCGAGATCGTGACCTGGCTGAAGTCAGACGCTTAACCGACTGCGCCACCCAGGCGTCCCCAAAACAAGCTTTTTAAAAAGTGGATTTTTCTAATGCAAAGCTTCAACAATTTGGTTTCACTCTTCACACTGGCTGGGTGACTACAGGAATGTTTTATTTATCTGATTTACTTTTAACCCCATATAAAGCACAGGTGACAAAATACCTGTCTTTTGATTTCCTACCATTCAGTCATGCATTGCATTTTGGTCAGACATGTTATTCATTTGGGCTAGACATGGTATAGATATAGACATAGATCTGCAATGTATGTACTTAAGATAACTTTAGTACAGTCTGAGTAGTGTAACAATCTATTTCATTTCTAAAAGAGCTTATGTTCATAATTTTCTTTGCTTTTCGACTAGCCCCTTATTATTCAATTCATCTGCCTCAACAGGCTCTGTTTTTAACAAGAAAATCCAGCATTTTTATTTTTTCACCTGAGTCATTGGAAGAAGACACATGACTAAAGAAAATGACTCTTGCCAAGGTGTGGTTTAAGATCATTTAGTATTATTTAAAAGAAGAAAATAAACTCTCAAACTTATGAAATCAATAGTAGATGATTTTAATAAGGATTTTTTAAGTGGGTATAGCCTAGTGAAAGGTTTCAAATTGTTTTCAACCAAAACATGAACTAAATTCATAATATTTTGACATGTATTATGAAATGGCTTTCAGGCTAACTTGATAAATAACAACAATTTCATTGATACCAACCCACTCATAAGTTTCAGCAAAAACAAGTGTTTGGTGTACCAGACATTTAGAAGCAGAAATCATTTACTTGAAGTTATTTGGATGGGGGGGCGGGGAATGATACAAATGGCAGGAGAAATTCATCCTTCCAACCTGTTCCAAAGTAGGACCCAATTTAGGAGAGTCTCAAGATCTGGCTGTTGTTTCTGAAGGCGAACATACCTGGTAATCCACAGCGGTGACATTAATGAATCCACTTGATGTATAACTTCCCTGTATTGCTCATTTAAAAATTAATGTTTATTAATTTTTGAGAGAGAGAGTGCAAGCAGGGGAGGGGAAGAGAGGGAGAGGGAGGGAAACACAGAATCTGAAGTAAGCTCCAGGCTCTGAGCTGTCAGCACAGAGCCCGACGCAGGGCTCAAACTCAAGAACTGTGAAATCATGGCCTGAACTGAAGTCAGATTCTTAACTGACTGAGCCACCCAGGCACCTCTCTATGACTTCTCTTTTAGAGCAAGTTATTCTTACATTTGCAAAAGGCTAGAGAGTAATTTAAAAATGAAAATCAATAATCCCTTCTTCAACCGTTATTCTTTAGTCTCTTATAACAGAGACTACCTTGGGGTGCCTGGATGGCTCAGTCAGTTGAGTGTCCGACATCGGCTCAGGTCATGGTCTTACAGTTCATGAGTTTGAGCCCCATGTCAGGCTCTGTGCTGACAGCTCAGAGCCTGGAGCCTGCTTCAGATTCTGTGCCTCTCTCTCTCTCTGCCCCATCCCCACTCATGCTCTCTCTCTGTCTGTCTTAAAAAAATAAATAAAACATTAAAATTTTTTTAAATAAAAAAAAACAGAGACTACCTCTTTTAACTTTTTCTGATTTTAGTTTCCTGGTGGTTACTTCTATATTTCAGCATTATATATGTTTATAGCCTTGATCTTTATGTAATTATTTAGATGCATAATTTTACTGGACTTAAAAAAATTACAACCAGGGGTGCCTGGCTGGCTCAGTCGGTTAAGCTTCTGACTCTTGGTTTTGACTCAGGTCATGATCTCACGGTTCATGTGTTCCAGCCCTGCATCATGTTCTGCGCTGACAGCGAGAAGCCTGCTTGCAATTCTCTTTCTTGTCTCTCTACGCCCCCATTCATGTGTTGCTCTCACTCTCAAAATAAATAAATAACCATTTAAAAAAATTACAACCGATGTCTTTCTTTCCTCTTTCTAATAAAATTATACCAATGTCTTTGCATTTTCTCTATTGTGTTGCTGCTCCAGAGAGTTTATCCTTCTAATCACCACTAAGCCACATGAGGTATCAGCACTCTTGTCAATAATTCTCCCACTTTTCATTTTTTCTTAGTCAACTGAACCTTTATTTTTACCCTTTCCATGTTAAGGTGTATATTCTCTTCTGTAACCATAGTGACATCACCAGTGTTCTGTCTGTGTTTATTCTAAAACGTATCCAATATGATTTTGCTTTATAAGTATTATTTAATATAAGCAAAATGTATTACGATCTATTAATCTTTTACAAAACTCTCAGTAAATGACCCAGAGTATTCTTACTATGAATTCCATTGGATCTCTCATCTGCATTATAAATGTTTCTCAGGAGGATATGGTGTTTTTTTGTTATCTTTATATTTGGACTTTGCTTTTCTTGCAATTAAAAAAATAGTGTTAATTTTTTGTGAGAGAGACAGCGTGTGAGTGAGTGAGAGACAGAGAGAGAGGGAGACACAGAACGCACAGCAGGCTCTGAGCTGTCAGCACAGAACCCGACACGGAAATTGAATTCACAAGCCAAGCCCTGAGATCATGACCTGAGCCGAAGTCCAAATCTCAACTGACTGAGCCACCCAGGTGCCCTTATTGTAATTTTTCTTTGCTTTTTATCACCCTTGATATTTGTGGTGTGTGTGTGTGTGTGTGTACTTACTTATTCAGTCATATCTTCTATTGTGCCTAAGATTCTGCTCATGTACAGTAAAACCTAGTGTGTGAGCATAATTCATTCTAGAAAACATGCTTGCAATCCAAAGCACTTGTATATCAAAGTGAATTTCCCCATAAAAAATAATGGAAACTCAGATTTGTTCCACAAATATTCATATAAAAATGATTATAATACTGTAATATAACACAAAATGATAAAGAAAATACAAAATATAAAGAAAAATAAACAAATTAATCTTCACTTACCTTTCAAAACTTTCGTGGCTGGTATGAGGGAGAGGAGAGCAGAGGGTTATTATGTAGGACGACTTTCACTATCTCTAACAGAATCACTGCTATCTCTTGGCTCAATGGAATCTTTTTCTGCATGGGGGCCATTGTATATGCCTGCATGGATGTTGACTACAGTACAATATTAATAAACTCTTGTCATATACTGTATCTAATGTAACTGGCAATAAAGCAGCTGAGGAAAGCCTGACATAGAATGAAGCAAAGCCTTCCCAAGCTACTCTTGTATGGAAAAGCAAAGGACTGTCCATGGGTGCTTTGAAGTTACGAAAAATACATTAATGCCAGTTGTGGGTACCTTCTGACATTCTGAAAAATCACTGTTTTCTGACAAACACTGCAGTCTGAGGCCAAGCATCCAAGCATGGGATCAATCACCCACAATCTTGCAGCGAGAGAGAAAGAACCATTGATTCAGTTGTGATCATGTGACATTCAGTGTCATATACTACTTGTATTGCAAGACATCACTCATTTATCAAGTTAAAGTTTATTAGAAATGTTTGTTCGTCTTGCAGAACACTCACAGAATGAGTCACTTGCAATCCAAGGTTTTACTGTACTGCAGTCTCCAGAATCCAATTCCCCAAAATTATTTTCCCCAAGAATTCTGTACTCTGCACCCAATCTGAAATTATTCTCTAGACCTGCTGCACAGCTGCGGCCCAAAGATTGCCCTTCTTTACTCTAGTCTGACTCCACTTGCTTAAATTAAATTTTAATTTTTAATTAAACTTATTATTTTAATAATTATAAAGAAATTCTATTATTTCCTATTATCTGAGTTTTTCCTTTTATGTAGCAACCACTTCCTGTTTTATGTCTGTAAAACCTTTCTAAATATATTAGACAGCATTCATTATAGTCTTTTTAAAATATTATCTTCAGTTATCTGTATTAGCTTATTGTCTAAGATCAGATTTTTGGTTTGTATGCGTTTATCCTCTTCTTTAATGTTTGTTTAAAGTCTGGGATTGTGATGCCTCCTGCTTTGGTCTTCGTATTCAAAATTACTTTGGCTATTCGGGGCCTTTTGTGGTTCCATATGAATTTTAGGATGGCTTGTTCTAGTTTCGAGAAGAATGCTGGTGCAATTTTGATTGGGATTGCATTGAACGTGTAGATAGCTTTGGGTAGTATTGACATTTTGACAATATTTATGCTTCCAATCCATGAGCACGGAATGTTTTTCCATTTCTTTATATATTCTTAAATTTCCTTCATGAGCTTTCTATAGTTTTCAGCATACAGATCTTTTACATCTTTGGTTAGATTCATTCCTAGGTATGTTATTCTTCTTGGTGCAATTGTGATCAGTTTTTTATTTGTCTTTCTGTTGCTTCATTATTAGTATATAAGAATGCAACTGATTTCTGTACATTGATTTTGTATCCTGCAACTTTGCTGAATTCATGGATCAGTTCTAGCAGACTTCTGGTGGAGTCTATCCGATTTTCCATGTATAATATCATGTCATCTGCAAAAAGCGAAAGCTTGACTTCATCTTTACCAATTTTGATGCCTTTGATTTCCTTTTGTTGTCTGATTGCTGATGCTAGCACTTCCAACACTATGTTAAACAACAGCGGTGAGAGTGGGCATCCCTGTCGTGTTCCTGATCTCAGGGAAAAAGCTCTCAGTTTTTCCCCGTTGAGGATGATGTTAGCTGTGGGCTTTTCATAAATGGTTTTTATGATCTTTAAGTATGTTCCTTCTATCCCGACTTTCTCAAGGTTTTTATTAAGAAAGGGTGCTGAATTTTGTCAAAGGCCTTTTCTGCATCGATTGACAGGATCATATGGTTCTTATCTTTTCTTTTATTAATGTGATGTATCACATTGATTGATTTGCGAATGTTGAACCAGCCCTGCAGCCCAGGAATGAATCCCACTTGATCATGGTGAATAATTCTTTTTATATGCTGTTGAATTCGCATTGCTAGTATCTTATTGAGAATTTTTGCATCCATATTCATCAGGGATATTGGCCTGTAGTTCTCTTTTTTTACTGGGTCTCTGTCTGGTTTAGGAATCAAAGTAATACTGGCTTCATAGAATGAGTCTGAAAGTTTCCCTTCCCTTTCTATGTTTTGGAATAGCTTGAGAAGGATAGGTATTATCTCTGCTTGAAACGTCTGGTAGAACTCCCCTGGGAAGCCATCTGGTCCTGGACTCTTATTTGTTGGGAGATTTTTGATAACCATTTCAATTTCTTCGCTGGTTATGGGTCTGTTCAAGCTTTCTATTTCTTCCTGATTGAGTTTTGGAAGCGTGTGGGTGTTTAGGAATTTGTCCATTCCTTCCAGGTTGTCCAGTTTGTTGGCATATAATTTTTCATAGTATTCCCTGATAATTGTTTGTATCTCTGAGGGATTGGTTGTAATAATTCCATTTTCATTCATGATTTTATTTCTTTGGGTCATCTCCCTTTTCTTTTTGAGAAGCCTGGCTAGAGGTTTATCAATTTTGTTTATTTTTTCAAAAAGCAACTCTTGGTTTCGTTGATCTGCTCTACAGTTTTTTTAGATTCTATATTGTTTATTTCTGCTCTGATCTTTATTATTTCTCTTCTTCTGCTGGATTTAGGCTGTCTTTGCTGTTCTGCTTCTATTTCCTTTAGGTGTGTTGTTAGATTTTGTATTTGGGATTTTTCTGGTTTTCTTGAGATCGGCCTGGATGGCAATGTATTTTCCTCTCAGGACTGCCTTCGCTGCATCCCAAAGTGTTTGGATTATTGTATTTTCATTTTCATTTGTTTCCATATATTTTTTAATTTCTTCTCTAATTGCCTGGTTGACCCATTCATCCTTTAGTAGGGTTTTCTTTAACCTCCATGCTTTTGGAGGTTTTCCAGACTTTTTCCTGTGGTTGATTTCAATTTTCACAGCATTGTGGTCTGAAAGTATGCATGGTACGATTTCAATTCTTGTATACTTATCAAGGGCTGTTTTGTGACCCAGTATATGATCTGTCTTGGACAATGTTCCATGTGCACTCGAGAAGAAAGTATATTCTGTTGCTTTGGGATGCAGAGTTCTAAATATATCTGTCAAGTCCATCTGATCCAATGTATCATTCAGGGCCCTTGTTTCTTTATTGACCGTGTGTCTAGATGATCTATCCATTTCTGTAAGTGGAGTGTTAAAGTCCCCTGCAGTTACCACATTCTTATCAATAAGGTTGCTTATGTTTGTGAGTAATTGTTTTATATATTTGGGGGCTCCCGTATTCGGCGCATAGACATTTATAATGGTTAGCTCTTCCTGATGGATAGACCCTGTGATTATTATATAATGCCCTTCTTCATCTCTTGTTACAGCCTTTAATTTAAAGTCTAGTTTGTCTGATATAAGTATGGCTACTCCAGCTTTTTTTTGACTTCCAGTGGCATGATAAATAGTTCTCTATCCCCTCACTCTCAATCTGAAGGTGTCCTCAGGTCTAAAATGAGTCTCTTGTAGACAGCAAATAGATGGGTCTTGTTTTTGTATCCATTCTGAGACCCTATGTCTTTTGGTTGGCACATTTAGTCCATTTATATTCAGTGTTATTATAAAAAGATATGGGTTTAGAGTCATTGTGATGTCCGTAGTTTCATGCTTGTAGCGATGTCTCTGGTACTTTGTCTCACAGGATCCCCCTTAGGATCTCTTGTAGGGCTGATTTAGTGGTGACAAATTCCTTCAGTTTTTGTGTGTTTGAGAAGACCTTTATCTCTCCTTCTATTCTAAATGACAGACTTGCTGGATAAAGGATTCTCAGCTGCATATTTTTTTTGTTCATCACATTGAAGATCTCCTGCCATTCCCTTCTGGCCTGACAAGTTTCAGTAGAGAGATCGGTCACGAGTCTTATAGGTCTCCCTTTATATTTTAGAGCACGTTTATCTCTAGCTGCTTTCAGAATTTTCCCTTTATCCTTGTATTTTGCCAGTTTCACTATGGTATGTCGTGCAGAAGATCGATTCAAGTTACGCCTGAAGGGAGTTCTCTGTGCCTCTTGGATTTCAATGCCTTTTTCCTTCCCCAGATCTGGGAAGTCTCAGCTATTATTTCTTCAAGTACCCCTTCAGCACCTTTCCCTCTCTCTTCCTCCTCTGGAATAACAATTATGCGTAGATTATTTCTCTTTAGTGTATCACTTAGTTCTCTAATTTTCCCTCATACTCCTGGATTTTTTTATCTCTCTTTTTCTCAGCTTCCTCTTTTTCCATAAGTTTATCTTCTAGTTCACCTATTCTCTCCTCTGCCTCTTCAATCCGAGCCGTAGTTGTCTCCATTTTATTTTGCAACTCTTGATAGCATTTTTTAGCTCCTCCTGGCTGTTCCTTAGTCCCTTGATCTCTGTAGCAAGAGATTCTCTGCTGTCCTTTATACTGTTTTCAAGCTCAGCGATTCATTTTATGAGCATTATTCTAAATTCACTTTCTGTTATATTGTTTAAATCGGTTTTGATCAGTTTGTTAGCTGTCATTATTTCCTGGACTTTTTTTTTTTTTTTTTGAGGGGAATTCTTCCGTTTGGTCATTTTGGATAGTTCCTGGAGTGGTGCGGAACTGCAGGGCACTTCCCCTGTGCTATCTTGAATAACTCGCGTTGGTGGGTGGGGCCGCAGTCAGACCTGATGTCTGCCCCCAGCCCACCGCTGGGGCCACAGTCAGACTGGTGTGTGCCTTCTCTTCCCCTCTCCTAGGGGCGGGATTCACTGTGGGGTGGCGTGGCCCGTCTGGGCTACTTGCACACTGCCAGGCTTGTGGTGCTGGGGATCTGGCGTATTAGCTGGGGTGGATCGGCAAGGTGCACAGGGGCGTGAGGGGCAGGTTCCGCTCACTTTTCCTTCAGAGATCCACTTCAGGAGGGGCCCCTCTTCCCTGGGCCTCTCCTCTGTGCTTGGTTCTGGAGACTCCGTTCTGCTAACCTCTGGCAGTTTTCTGTTTACTGGGTTATTGAGGCAGGTGTAAGTGGAATCTAAGTGATCAGCAGGACGCGCGGTGAGCCCAGTGTCCTCCTACGCCGCCATCTTCCACAGGTTCCTGTGATCCATTTCTTTAGAGAATATCCTCTCAATTTTATGCCTCTAAATACCAACTTGTTAGCTGGCAACTCAGTGTGAAAATGTGGAAGAGGCTGTAAGAGAGAGAAGAAGCATTCTAACTCTTTTAAGTGCAGAATTTTAAATGGTCACAGAGAAAAGCAAGATGGTACCCCTGCACCTCTGCAACTGAAAACTTCCCTCTCTAAGGTCCTACCTAACAGCTCAGGTCCTTCTGCTGTTTAAGGACTTGGGAAGGCTACGTCTTATGTTTCATAAGTTAATATTTGTTTATATTCTTTGCATGTCCTAGAAAAATTTTGAAATATCCCTCATATCATCTTCCTCATTGTGGTTTTATTCCTTCTTTAGTTTTTTTACTGTTATTTTAATGTAGTCTGAAAGTAGAGGAAGTAAGAAGTTTAATATGACCTTTCAGTTTGGATTTTCAAAGGAGGAAATATTAGAATCTGGCAGAAAATGTGGCAGTATAAGTTTTTGAAGATTGTTTTTGTTTATTCATATGAATAACCAAACTATATAATCACAAACATAAGTTTTTTAAGACGCTGTTCAAAATATTTGCTTTTGTGTTATGGGCTCAATTTCAATTTTATATTTGTCAATTTCTCTTTGAATATATATCTTTATTAGTGTTCAACTCCAACAAAAATAGTAAAAATTTATAATGACTGTGACTTTCATCTTGAAATGTGGCTCTGTGACATTTCATTCAATAGTATATAAATTAAAGTAGCCATAAACTCTCTTTTTGAATCTCTGGGCTGCTAAGATTATGTATTTGTCTTCTAATTAAAGGGATCCAGAAATCTTAACATTTAAAGCCTCTTCTTAAATGTAATTCCATTTGGATCTGAATAACATAATTTGAAATTAATATAACAATATTTTCAGAGCAGAAATTAAAAATAAAAATTATACTATTTGCTAACAAATCTGGTGGTTTATTGAAAAAAAACAAACAACAACACTTACCTTCTTAAATTTTTTTTCCTTTGGTCAAAACATTCTCAAAATACATATTCGTTTTTAAGTTCTCTTGGGCTCAATGTATCTTCAACAAATGACATTCACCACTGTGAAGGAATCGTTGTTATCAAGAATCAGGTCTTGGGCACCTGGGTGGCTCACTGGATTAAGCATCTGACCTCAACTCAAGTCATGTTCTCAAAGTTCCTGAGTTGAAGCCTTGCATCAGGCTATCTGCTGTCATGTCAGCACAGAGGCAGCTCTAGATCGTCTGTCTCCCTGTCTCTGCTTACCTCCCTCCCTCTCCCTCTCTCTCTCGCTCTCTCACTCTCTCTCTCTCAAAAAAAAAAAAAAAAAGAAAAACCAAAAAGAAAACAGGCCTTAACATAATTTTAATGAAGTTATCAATATATCATTTGAAAGGATGTTAATCTTCTATATGCTTTTTGAATCTGTTCTTCTCTGTATTTGGTCCAGAAATAGAAACTAGAAATTACTTCCATGTAGGGAATTTTTCTCTTGTCCTTTCCCAACACTTATCCTTGTGCTGTGAAAGACATTTTGGGAAAATTTTGTACTAGTCTCTAGTTCATGTTCCAGCACTCCCTCATGATACGCTGACCTAAGACCGTGAATGTTAATATAAAAGAGATTTGTAAGCATGTCTTTTCTTTCCTGAGATTTATGAGGATGGACTAAATTAAACTGACCTTTTGAATCATAGTTTTTACAGCACAAACTTGAGTAAGAAATATATATATATATATATATATATATATATATATTGTGTGTGTGGTTTGTTTTTAAGAATAAAATGATCCAAAATTAACACTGTATACACAAAATGACTTTTAGTTATTACTCTTGCTCACCACTGTCTTTTGTTTTTAGAGTTGTCTTTAAATGCTTTAAGTTATATTTCCCCATCTCAGCTCTGCCAGTTTTAAAACAAGAAAAACAATACTTGATTTGCCATTAGAAGAATAGCGTTTGAATGCCAGTACCATTTATTCACATGGGAAGAGATTGCAATATAAGGCCCCTGGCCTCTTTAATTTGTAAAATTCTCACATACAGGAGTTTCTTAATACTCCAGCCCCTAATAGTTGTGTGAATTAAATAAAATATTTATTGATAAAGTTTAAAAATCTGTACCTACATGGTGAACAATAATTTTACATACATGTATACTAAACTCCATAGGAAAAGAATCTTTTAGTAGATTAAAAGTATAAAATATTCTATAAATTAGAAATGTTCAGATTTCATTTTACCTTAGTGGATTAAATTTATAAAATATTATATAAATTAAAAATGTTCACATTATAAGAAAGAAAAGTACACAAAGATACTTTAACAGTTCTTTACAATCAAATTGAAATTACATTGTACTTTCTGACTTTGTTGGGCTGGTAGAATGCTTTTTCCTTCTGGCCAGTTCTTCTTTGAACTATTTTATGTAGTCTTGAAAATAGATATGAATAGTCTGATCTGAAACAATTTATGCCATAAATAAGTCGTTCCATTATATCTTAAGTAACCTCTATGTTCTATACTTGTTCCAGATAATGTTCTAAAAACTTTTCTAGACATATGTATATGAGGATGAAAAAAACAGACATGATGCCTATTTTTAAAGATTCTACACTCTACCTAGAAACATATATATATATATATATATATATATATACACACACACATATATATACATATATACACATATATGTATATATATACATATACATATATACGTATATATACACATATGTATATATATGTGTATATATACGTATATATGTATATGTGTGTGTATATATATATGTTCAATTCAGTTGAATTTTTGGTATTTGACATATCTGGTGGCAGTGGCAGTGGAATCTGAAGCAAACTTCTTTTTTTTTTAATTTTTTTTAACGTTTTATTTATTTTTGAGACAGGGAGAGACAGAGCATGAACAGGGGAGGGTCAGAGAGAGGGAGACACAGAATCTGAAACAGGCTCCAGGGTCTGAGCTGTCAGCACAGAGCCCGACGCAGGGCTCGAACTCACGGACTGCTAGATCATGACCTGAGCCAAAGTCGGCTGCTTAACCGACTGAGCCACCCAGGTGCCCCTGAAGCAAACTTCTGATGACATTCAGGGACAGTGAGAAACAGAGGAGTGGTACTCATGAACCTTCTTTTGAGTTCGCTGCCCTTCTCACTATTTCTGAGGATTATGGCCAAGTTCCTCTTGGTTTTGAGCTCCACCTCCTTTATGTTGAGCTTCCAATCTAATTGGGTTTTGAGTCGATTCCCCAACTCTTTGGAATCATTAATTCCACAATGGGAACTGCTGGCAGTTTGGACCATAATTCTTCATTTATTTGGAAACTCTAGTTCTTGATTCCATACCCAGATTCCTTTTTGGAAACCATGGGCTGCAGTACCCCATTTGTGTGGAATCAGATTGCAGTCTCCATTTGTTGAGGCCTGCTTGTTCAGTCCATTCCCCAGTCCCAAGTTCCATGCTGGAAATTGTCGGATGTGTATACAGGGGCTTCTCTTGGCCAGGGTGCAGTAACACTTGGTAACTGCTAAGATATTAAGAAGCACATGTTTGTTTTTCTTTTTTGTGTAGATAAAGGCTAGCTAAAAGAAATGGGATCTTTAGGGGTGTCTGGGTGGCTCAGTCAGTTAAGTGTCCAACTTTGAATTGAGTCATGATCTCGTGGTTCATGAGTTCAAGCCCTACGTTGGGCTTTGTGCTGACAGTTTGGAGCCTGGAACCTGCTTCATGTTCTGTGACTTCTCTCTCTCTGCCCCTCTCCTGCTTGTGCTCTGTCTCTCAAAAATGAATAAATATTTTTTTTAAAAAATGGGATCTTTAAATTCCAAAGAGTTAAGCATACCATCTTCCAGGAAACCTGCTTATTTTATGGTTAGGAACTGTAGTCCTGGAAGCTGTAAGTATCTACAAAACTGACAAAATCCTATAAAAATAATCTCAAATTACAATGACCTAATTGGGGCATGTTCCAATTAGACAACATCATTCATTTTAGAAGCACACGTGAGGGGCTCCTGGGTGGCTCAGCTGGCTAAGCATCCTGCTCTTGATTTCTGCTGAGGTCATGATCTCTGGCTGTTCACTGACAGCAAGGAGCCTGCTTGGGATTCTCTATCTCCCCTCTCTCTGCCCTTCCCTCCCTCACTCATTCCCTGTTTCTCTCTCTCTCTCAAAATAAATAAATAAACATTAAAGGAAGAAGAAGCAGCACACATGAAAACAAGGGTTCCCAAATTAAATAGAATAAGATAACTATTTTAATTTATATGATGAAGCTTCCCTAAGAATTCAAGATTCCAAAATAGCTTCATTAAAAGACTTGTTAGAAAAGCCTAGTGAAAAATTAGAGGCACAGGAGATAACTAAAAAGATAATAAAACCAATGTGACTTCTACTGCTTCCCTTTTCTTTACATGAGTACTCACATTTTACTAATTCTCTGTCCAAACAGGCTTTCCATTCTGAAGATACTACTAAATAGCAACCTTTTCAAATACTTTAAAATAAAACTACCTGAGGTTTCAGACAAACTTCCGCACATATATTTCACCCTTTGGTCAAAGACTAAACTCAGAATCATAGTTAAAGAATTTCCTCAAGCTAGAGAGGATCCCCAAAAGTTTTTTTTGAAGAATTTAGAATAATCACTGGGACCTATGACCCTGGGCTGCTAGATCTTTTAGTGCACATATTGGTAGGACCTAGTGAAACCCAAAAATGTATGCTACAAAAAGAATGGCAAAACCTTGAGGACAATATTTGAGACCCTTGATCCTCAATGTGTTCCCTTTATGGCTAAGAAAGATCTTGTGAAATAACAACTGATTTTTTACAGTCCATTCCTAGAGTTTTTCTTTCCCTTACTGATTGATTGGTATATTATTCAAACATACAAATGAAAGAAAGATGAATCTGTAACAGACTTCAAAGCTCTTTTGGAAGCTGTCTTCCAATAGTATTCCACGTTCCATACACTATATAAGGTCACAACACTTGCTCTAGCTATTCTATTTATAAATGGATTATATACTGAGATTAATGGATTAATAAAAAGGCAGAAAATATAGATGGGAAGCCAACCCTCTGACTGAGCTCATGACTACTGATGAGCACTTTGAAATGACCTTGGAGTATGACTTCAAACAAAAATTTGCCTTATTATTAATCTTGCAGCCACAACAAATCCAAGAGTAGAGGCCTCAAATAATACCTAGGCCTTTCAAACGGTGCCTTCTTAGGGTCCTGTCATGAAGACAGTGGCCCCCAAATCAATTTCTCATCTGTAATCAACTAGAACACTGGAAAAAAGATTATCCCCTAAGGTCCTATGCAAATTCTTCAACTTAACTGCCCCATATCTATCGCCAAGGTAGGCCCCCCACATGTGTCCCTCCCTGAGTTGATTGACTCCAAGGGATTCTCCAGGAATTCCCTTAAACACCCAAGCTGAAATTAAAATGGAAATTAATGGGAAACTTTGACATAATCTACTTGATACTAGAGCTATGCTTTCTAGTTTAACTCCTATTCTCATAGGAAAACAAATCCCTTGGAGAAAACAAAAAAGAGCTCTCCCTATTGGGGGTATAAAGTTCAGAGAGAATTTCTATCCCAACTAATACAAATGACTCTGGGACCTTTTACTGAAAAACATTCTCTTTTGATGTAAGATGCAGCCCTTTTCAATGTATTAAGCGGACATCTCCTTTCTAAAGTTAAAGGACATTTTGCTACCAATGGATACCTCACCTGAGAATTTCCTGACCAACCTAAACCTGATCTATTATGTTCTTTACAACCCACTTTTGATATAGAAGAAAAAGAATTCCAAAAGTCGTCAGTTTACTCAAGGGGTCTGAAAATCTGTGGGATGCTTCTAATACTGACATTGGGTGAATAAAAAGTACAGAACCTATAAAGATTCAATACATGGGAGTAAACCTTTTCCTAAATTGTCTCAATATCTACTAAAGCCTGAGACCATGCAAGTCTTCACATGCAAGTCTTTCTATTCACTTAATGGGATGCTGCCCATTTATGAATCATTCGGTGAAACCAATTAGATCTTTAAAATTTACTCTGTTGGATTATTGTTATTTAACTTTACAACCAAACCTCAATTAGTACCACTTGTATTTGAACACCATGACGGATGCTATTGTAGGGGTGGGAGAGTTTTCCTTTCTTCCATCTAGGTTCGTCCGCTGGTTAAGTAATTACGTTGACATAAGACAGATTAACAAGAGAAAAACAAACAGAAGTTTAATAACATGTATACCTTGTTTATACATGGGAGAGACCCAGGAAAACTGAGTAACTCCTCAAAATGGCCCAAGCCACCACCTTAAACACACTTTAAAACCTTCAGTGTTTGCCACTGACTGCAAGATCTTGCCCAAGTGATATGGCCAGTTAACACTGTCCAATTCAGTTAACATGTTATTAGACTTCTGTTTGTTTTTCTCCTGTTAATATGGTATTTATTATTATTATTATTATTATTATTATTATTATTACAAAGGTTTCTCAGCCAGGAACCTAGAAGAGTAAAGGGAAATTATTTTTCCTTCCTCACACAGGTAAAGCAAAGAAAGATAAATAAAATACGCTTGAAAGTTTATATGTAACAGCACATTTCACATTCATCCCACTTTTAAACTAAGGAATCTTTGCCAATAGCTATTTATGCTAAAATAACTAATATTATTCCAATATTATTCTATTCCAAATCAAAATTAAATCACTAAATTATTTTATTGTATACAGTATGAACACATCTCTAGACCCTTGAGTTAATAGTTTTACATTTAATTTTTTAATTTTTTAATTTACCCTTAATCATCTTTAAGTGTATGATTCAGTGGCATTAAGTGTATTCACAGTGGTTTATGATCATCGCCACTATCAATTTCCAGAATTTTGTAGCCTTCTGATTAGTTTTACATTTTAACCAGAACTCTTAAAACCTTCCCATTATTCACAGTTCCTGTAAGGATTCCAGACCACTTTGAAAGCATCACACCACTAATTATCAGATTTCTGGCAATTTCTTTATTTTGTAAATATTTTTAAAATTGAGATGTAGGTAAATGCACAAAAAGAATGTACATATATATTTTTTTTCTAAAGTAAACACATCTATACAGCCACCACAAATATCAGGAAATAAAGTATTACTAGTGTTTAGGAAGATGCCATCGCATTTTCTCCATTTCCAGACACCTTTCTACCTCCCATCGGAAGATAGAAGAGAAATTATGAAACCTTTGGGGAAAGTGTCCAGGCAAGGACAAAACAACCACTATCAGGTGGGGCAATTAATGACAGAAATCTCCACCTAAATTGAAAGTTTATTTTAAGAAATAATGATAGAAGAATAAATCAAAAAAGATCAGATTTAGGTAACTCAAAAATTCACACAGATGTATTCAGTATTTATGCTATTGAATTCAAGTATTTTGTTATCTTTTAAGTACTCACATCCTTGAAAAGTTATTTTGTTCTTTAATCTTATTGAATAGTATTATAATTGCAAAACACTTTAAAGTCTATCTTATTGCATTCTACATTGTATCAAGGGTAGGAGTAACCTATATACAAGGAAGAAATACAAGAGACCATGAGACTCAAAATGTAATCTTTTCTAAATTAGTAGACCAAGCTTAATTTTAAACCACATTCTGTATTATTGTAGTAAAACATAGGGAAAGTTTGGTTTAATACAGATCGAGTCAGCAGTAAACCCAGAATTTATTTCAGGCAGCAGAAGCCACTCTTGTTGTTGCTGTGTTCTGTTGTATTGTTTTCTTTTGTTTGTGGGTTTTGGTTTTTGTTTGTTTTTTCCTTTTTTTTTTTTTTTTTTTTTTTTTTTTTTTTTCAGTAGGAAGTGAAATTGCAAAGCAAAGCTGTGGAAGAAATGGGAAAGGGTTGATGAACAGAGAGCCCTGCAAAGCGGTAGCCTCTTCTAGTGCATAAGCATTTATCCAAGGAGTGTGGTGGGCCATAAATGATTGTATGCACTAAAAGGAAGGTAGCTAAAATGTTATACTGTGCAGTAAGTCACTTTAATACGTATCTTTCCCCTCTTGATGCTCAACTCTGTAGCTTGATGTAGATAAAACGTCTTTCTCTGTGATTTTATGCCTACGCATACTGGACAACTGATAAAATTATAATCCTCGTAAAAATGGCAAATCTTGACAACTTTTATTTCTCTATTGTGTCTGTGTATGGTTTTTAAATTATCATTAAATATTAGAATACAGCTATTGAACTGAAGACTGGAGAGAAACCTTAGGTATACATTCCTACTAAACAGAAATTCTGAAATGTCAGTTAACCAATCAAGCCAATACAAACAAAACATAACAAAAACCTGCCTTCTCTCCCCCACCACTTCCTACCTCCATCCATCTTCTCCCCCATTTAATGTCTGTTTCTTTTCTCTTTGGCATAGAAGCAGAAGTAAGCAAGGTGCCATGTTATTATTAGTGTGTTTGTAAGTAACTTTGCAATTTTTATCAGTCTTTTGAACTCATTTTTTCTTGAGACATATGTTTTCATTGTTTTTATTGCAGGCACAAAAAAAAGTTCTTTCTGAGGAAATTTTAAAAATAACATATGTAAACATTTAAACTCTGTGCTTTCTCATTAAAATATGGATAGGGTTCTCAAAACTAAACTTTATTTTAGCATGGTCAATCTTTGATTCCAAAAACCACCCTTATTTAATAAATAGATGCTTTACTCAAGCTAAAAGTTATCCAAAGAATAAAAAGGAATATTTTGTGGAGCACCTGGGTGGCTCAATCAGTTGGGTGTCCAACTTCGGCTCAGGTCATAGTCTCCCGATCCGTGGGTTCAAGCCCCGTGTCGGGTTCCTTGCTGACAGCTCAGTACCTGGAGCCTGCTTCAGATTTTGTGTCTCCCTCTCTTTCTGCCTCTCCCCTGATCGTGCTCTCTCTCAAGAATAGATAAACATTTAAAAATACTAAAAAGGAATATTTTGTCAGCACATGGTAAACAGCAGCAATCTGGAAGAGTAACTATAGCATGCTTAAGGAATTACATATCTTTTCTGCATCCTAAATTAAGTTTTTGTTCAATGTTTTGTTTTTGGGGAATTCAAATAAATATACATAAAATTTTGAAGATTTCCTAATTATATATATATATATATATATGTATGTATACTTATATATTTATACACCTGTGCAATAAAAATATATCAATACCTAAATATTTTTAAATCTCTGTATTCATTTTAGCATGATTAAATTTTGTGTATCATTTTTATGCATGTTAAGACATAATCTTTACAAAATTAAAATTCATATTTAAAATTTTAACTTCGATTATATACAGAAAAAAGAGATTTTTTTTCATCTTTCACACCAAGTTTATCATGCAGAGACACATTTAACAACAGAAAATTGTTCATGTTTCAAAAGAAGTTTTGACAGCAAACATCAAATAAGAAAAAATGCTGTCCATGCTTTTAACATTAAAAACTTTTTGGGTTCAGAGATGGTGCTTTTAGTATTATTTTTATGTATAAAAAGTGATAGTAATACATTTGCCTATTCATTGCATATTTTGACGATATTACTAAGTGAATTCTTTATGCTTTTTCCTTTGCACAGCAGTACATGAACATAAAAGGCTAAAACTTTGCAAATTTCTATTAACCATTGATAGAAAAAATCTCTAAAGGCCTGCTCTATAAGCAAAGCCACTGTAGATTTCTTTCTAGGTCAGCATGACTATACATAAACTTTGTTCAAACACAAAGCCTGAATTACGGCAGCTTACATGCTTTGTACACCTATTTTGTGAATGACTGTCCTAATGGAAAACCATCTTGCCCTTGAGATATTGATCCGTGGTCCTACTCCTTGCATTCCTTGACTTTAAAACTCATGATTCCTGCCTATGTGCGAATCTATAATCTTTTGAGCTTTTACAAGATATAAAAATGGTATGTAACCCTGTAATAATTGTTCAATCTCCAAAGGACTTTCTTCCCCATGAAGATCATGTTTCCTGGGCAGTTGTCCTAATCTGAGTTTGAATAAAACTTTATTTTCTTTTTATATCAGATTTTTCTCTCCTGATGAATTTGCATATAGACAATCAATGGGGAAAAAAAAAGTTTGTTTTGTGAACTTTACAAGCTTTTGTGAAACATTAGAAACTATATTAAAATTGGTTATATATTTATAAGAAAATGATAAGTAAAATATCTTTAGATAGTACACTGTAATTTAAAATATAAGAAATATTGACAATTAGGCATTTTGCTATTTTAAAAACTAATGACGAATTGTGTCAACAGTGCTTGTCTTCCTCTCACTATTAAAGTTTTCATATAAAGTGAGCTTCATTTCTATATTTTAGTGAATTGTTACATTCCTTTATAAATTTGGATTAGCTTCGAGCATTTCATCCTTTTTGATTTCAATGTCAGGAATTATCTCTGAGAGTTGCTTTGGTATAAAGATTTTGCCCTTGTTACTTCCTCTGAGATAACATCATCCTATTGGCTACAAACATCTGCCTGGACTAATCCTTGGAATCTGGTTCCAAATTTCACAGCAGTGTACTTAATCTGCATTAGTAGCTTAACTACACAGCTTAATAATAATCAATGCATTCCATTTCCTGAATGGGACCAATCTTGTTGATAGTAAACAAACAAACAAACAAATGTTTTCAGTCTCTTACTAATTGTTTTTTTTTGTTTGTTTGTTTTTTGTTTTTTGTTTTCAATGTACCAACTAATTCAATGCTTTTGGCTAGCATTCTATCCAAAGAGATTGAGATTTTTTTTTTTTAATGGAAGCATGTATTACAAAGTAGAAGTAAGCAAGCATTCCATCTCAAACATAGTGTAATTTAAAACTTGCCAAAGAAGTTAACCTTTTTTTAAAAAATATTCATCAAACCCTTTCAATATAGTTCATACCTTAACTTCATGCTTGGTCAAGTCCTATATTTGCTTTGCTGTTGCCATTTTAAAATCTTTCACTTACAGAAATATCATATTTGGTTTCTTTGCTACATTTTCCCTGTCTGATTTCTTCTTTTGATAATCCATTTCTGTGGGGTGCCTGGGTGGTTCAGTCAGTTAAGCATTTGACTCTTGGTTTTGGTTCAGGTCATGAACCCATGGTTCATGAGTTTGAGCCTCACGTGGCACCTTGGAGCCTGCTTGGGATTCTCTCTCTCTCTCTCTCTCTCTCTCTCTCTCTCTCTCTCTTTACTCCTCCCCCATGCATGCTCATGTTCTCTCTTTTTTCTTTCTCTCTCAAAATAAATAAACTCCAAAAATAATATATTTCTATAAAACATCACAAGAGTTATCGCTAGGAAATAGAAGCTATGAGACTACATGCTTTGCTGTCTGTGCATACAGTGAGTGACAGGTGCTCATTCTCCAAATTCATTTAAAAGAAGTGACATATTAGTTATTCATATTGATACTGATAGTGTACTAAAGATCTTGTAGCAAAGTTCATGCTTTACTCAATTTTTTACAGTTAATATACCATGATATAAGAAATGTGAACTGTGCTGTTGGAAGGCAGGCATTATTTATCTGTGGTAACTAAAATTCATATATACCAGGGTCATGCAAAGTGATGAGTGCTTGTATATAAAGATATTGTAATTCATCTCTATGAACTTCATAACTATAGAACACAAAACATAATATATAATAGTTCATAAAGTTTTATTACAGAAGTATACACAATGTATTACTGGAGTCAAAAGAGAAAGGGGTCACCAGGAATGTCAAAGAAGTTTTGCTAAATGATAAAGACTGTGATGTTTAATAATAGCTTTAAAGAATAAATGTCACAGTAACATCAAATATTTATCTATCCAACTTTAAACATTGCCTAGAGAAATGGCACATAATTTTCATTGTTTCTAAACATCACATTGTAAATAATGAGATAAAAAAGAAACATGTATATGAAGATATCTGAGAGATGCCAAGACAGAAAAAAAATGAGTAGCTAGGATTTGAAAGAAAAGTTCCAGAAGGGAGAACAGCTTTCTCCGGTGGTTTGTCCTTAACAAAATTTACCAATATACAAAGATGGGAACTGTGAGGCTGTTAGATTAGTTAAAGGTGGTGACAAGTAGTTATAGTTCAAAAATGAGATTTTCCCACATTTTCACCTAGGTGGAGAGAATAATTGTGTTCAGTGCCAAACAAGGTTTGGTATATATACCAGTTAGGACCCTGGAGGAGGTTATGTTCTTGAAGTTCTATGAGTAATTAAATAAATGAGCCAACACACATGTTTGTAACCTAGCTTTAAACAGCTCATTTCAAAAACATATTTAAGTGTTCAGCTCATGTTCTAAAATTGAAAACTTAAATCTACTTCAGGAGAAGATAGTATCAACCAGAGGCTAGAATATTGTAATAAATACTTTGTATGCACAATATATTGTATGTAAATCAAATCTGCATGTCAGGGGACAATAACAAATGACTAAAAACCAAGAGATGTAATATGAATAGATGAGCATTGGAATTCAAATATTGAGTTCAAATGAATGTGACTATTAAGTACACAAATATATCGGTAATTCATAGAGAGTTTTGTTAGGTAACTAAAGTTTTTAGATTAATCCAAAGGACTTCCATTTTTTAGTTTTGACATTTAGAGAACTTGGTAGAGTGTCATTCCCATTAATAAAACAAGGAAAAATAGAGATACTGCAAAATAATTTTTCTTGAACCCATCAAATAATTGAGGTCATAAAACAAATGAGCAAACTAAAATGTGGAGATAAACAGACATATTCAGAAAGTAATGGGGGCTGAATATTTATTTACCTGGGGCTGATGCTGATGAATGCCATGTAAATATATAGGAAGATCAAACTAGAAAAGTTTAAAGGACTATTGAAAACTGGACATGGGCTTGCTTGACAGTGTAAAGTCCTTGAAGACCATAAAAACCTCTATTACTCACAGCAACAACAAATTTCAAGTCTGGTCTTCATAACAAAATTCTTCAAATTAAACCAAACTCTTAACTAGATAAACATATCTCTCACTAAATGCCAAATAAGACAAAAATTATACTAGACACCAAATATATACATACATATATGTGTGTGTATGTAGTCTTTTTATCTACCGTATATTTTATTAATTTATTTTAAAAATAATTTAAAAACTTAAAAAAACCTAATAAAATAACACAGTAGATCAAAAGATGAGGGGGGAAAAAAGGAATCTGAAAAGATAAGGCAATCATTAGAATCAAATTCAAAAAACCCAGAAAAGTGTTGAAAGTAACCAAGAGAGGGGCGCCTGGGTGGCTTGGTCGGTTAAGCCTCCGACTCTGGCTCAGGTCATGATCTCACGGTCCGTGAGTTCGAGTCCCATGTAGGGCTCTATGCTGACAGCTCAGAGCCTGGAGCCTGTTTCAAATTCTGTGTCTCCCTCTCTCTCTGCCCCTCCCCTGTTCATGCTCTGTCTCTCTGTGTCTCAAAAATAAATAAACATTAAAAAAAAAGAAAGTAACCAAGAGAGAAATCAAAATAATTATGATAATTATATTAAAGGTTACAATGGAAAATGTTAACATCATAAGAGCTCAGATGGTTAATTTCAGCAGAGAGATAGAAACTATAAGAATCAAATGTGAATGATAAAAATAAAATAGTAACAGAACTGAATAAAAGTGCTTCTGATGGGTTCATTCACAAATTATATAAAGCCAAGGAAATTATCAGTGAACCTGAAAGTAGATTGCTAGAGATTACCCAAATAAAATGCAAAGAGAAAAAAAAAATAGTTGTAGAAGTATGTAACATACATACAACAACAAGAGTTGTTGGCTAATATCAAGCCATGATATTACAAATAATTGGAATTTCAGGAGAAAGAGTAAATGGAAAAAAAAGATATATTTGAAGAAATGACAGTTGACAATTAATCCAATGTAATGTAAGCCAGAATACCACAAATCTGAGAATCTCAAAGGACACCAAGCATAATACTAAAACCTAAATAAACGAACAAGACAAGAAAACCATATACATGATATATATCGTATTCCAGCTACAGTAAGTGAAAAACATAAAAAATCTTGAAGGTAGCCAAAAGAAAACTTACATATAACCTGAGAGGAACAAAGATAAGAATTTGCGTAGACATCCCATCTGCAACAATACATGCCAGATGACCATGTAGTAACAGCTTTAAAATGATTGAAAAATATGTCCAAACAGAATTCTATATCCTGCAGAAAATATCTTTTAAAAGTGAAGGGCAAGTAAAAATTTTTCTCAGATGATAAAAAGCCTGGGACATGCATTCTCAACACATGTGCACTATAGGGAATGCTAAAAGAAATTTTTGGATGGAAGAAGTATTTTTATTAGAATATCTGATATTTAGAAAAAAACAGGGTGATGCAGAATTGGGGAAATGAAGGTAAAATGCAATTGTTTTCCATTTTGATTGCTGCAAAATATCTTTAACTATATAAATCAATTATTATAATCACGTATCATATGTTTATAAGCATATTCTCAAGTAAAATGTGACAATAATGGTACCAGGTATGTGAGAGAGAAATTTAGAATATACTGTAATGAGAGCTTTATGTTGTATCTATAGCTATGTGATATTAGATGAACAGGGACTTTCATTCCCAAAACAAAATGTTAATTCGTCTGAAATGTGAATTTGTGAAGATGGAAAGTGTAATGATGAAAGAGAAATGTACTTGTATATACTGAGTTTCCCTACACAAGCTGGGTTTTTTCATTTAAGGAAAATTTAGTTACTCCCAAACTATGTTACAGTTATAAATTACTTACTGTGTTTATAATCTGCCTTCTATAATTATGTAATATTTAGAAAGCAAATGTTCCCTAAGAAAAAATATAATATTATAATTAAAGAAACGACATGCCAACTTCAAAATTTAGCCATTGTAATATGCTAAGGAATCAAATTTTATGAAGAAATAAATTCAGTGATGTTAACTTGTTTTTGTTTTTTTGTTTCTTATTTTTGTTCAGCACATAAATAGGAGGAAACACATATTGGAATGGATCTTGCCCACGTGGACAAAAGGCATTTATTATTTGCATGTGCCCCATTCACAACTTGCCTTCCTTTGCATTCAAGCATCCTCGTGATAAGCTTTCCACCTATAATATCTTAAACCACCTAAGTTTGCAAGGTCACAAAATAAATAGATTTTATTTATGTGTGCATGTGTGAGTTTGGGGGAGTTAAATGCATCTCTCTGTAAGGAGTATAATCCTTCTTCCTTGGGAAAAAAAATTAAAATAAAAGACAAAGGGAACACATTAGCTACTTTTCTTTCTTTCTTTCTTTTTTCTTTTTTTAGGCTTTATTCAATCTATAACTTTTGTTTATTGACAATTTTTTCCCTGATATTCCTAAGTAATAATTAACATTCTATCTTTGTGCTAATCAGGGTTAAAATATGTTAACATCATTGATATAAAATTTATATGTAATTCCAGTATCAAAATTAATTATTACAATACAATGGGTATGTCTTGATATCACTCTTTCAATATTGTATTATAAATACTATATGTTTGATAATGTTATTCTTAGCAACTAAAGTATGTTTTGTGTGTCTTTATAGAAAATGCTCTCAAATTGCAGTATTGATAAATTATAGACTTGGAGAATTAATTGAGAAGTTCAAATCAATAATTTAAAAGCATATGACCTAATACAAATAATTGAAATTACACATGATAGATTATAAGTTATTAATATTCAACTCAATTTAGGTAAAATGTTTTTAAAATATGTTTTATTATTTGAGGGCTCTCATCAATTTTTCAGTTTTTGAATTTAGAATGAGCCTAAAACATAAACTTATTAAAGATTTGTTATTCTCACAGGAGCTGAATGAACTAAGTTACTTTCCATATCTACCATCAAATTTTCTTTACTCTTATTTTAAGGTAGTCTTAAAATACACAGACACATGGGGAACTTTTGAAACCAAAGCTAATTTTTTTCAACTTGAACAGAATCTTCAAAGAATTATCAAAGTGAGAGAAGGGATTTAACTCTTTAGCTTTGATTCAGGAGATTTGGGTTGTTCCAAATCTTATAAACTAATTTAACTCATATTCTATAATTATTTATATACTTATGCTTTGTTACATGTACAATTTGATGGTTGAGAGGTGAGTAGCCTTTTAGTTGTGATTTTAGACTTAAATCCCCAAAATCCAGGAACTACAAAAGAGTACTTTAAACATTTACTCTCTAATAAACTTCTGTCTTACTATTATTGACAATTGTAAGGATTATTTAAGCCATGCTTTTCTTAATAATGGACACTGTTTATATGCTTGGGGTTACAATTTTATCATTTCTATTTTTTTATGCCTTACTCAATTTATTGGTTTTTTTTTTTTTAATTTCCCTTTCTTCCACTGTGTTTGCTTTAGTTGTTTTAAAAATATTTTGCTAATTAAAATTTCTGGGTAACAGAAATATTAAAAAGCAAGCAATTGTGAATGTAGCTTGCACTGCATATGATGATATTTTGACCAACAGTGATTGTTCTTAATGCTATGTGACAACAGAAGTTCAGAGATCTAAGTCCCTCTATTTGAGCATGCCATTGTAAAATTACTTTTAAAGTATGTATGATCCAGTTATAGGTGGGGCTCCATCATCTTCTGAGAGTTTCTTATTTGACACTGTTTACCCAAAGTGACCTACAGGGCAATAAACCATGGATATCATTTAACTTGCAATGGTATGGACCAATATGGGTCATATCTATAGGGACTATTGACTAATTCATTCAGATAATTTTTCTATAAAACAGAAACATGAAAAAAAAATCTAATGATGTGGCTGCAAGTCTCTGCCCAAAGTTCTAAATTTATAAAAGCAAAGGTCCTAATTTTCTATTTGTTGGACAAGAACCATCATCTAAAAGACTTCAGAAGCTGAGCATCCTCAACTATGTGTATTCTTACTTCATACACTGCAAGAATGTTTCTATTATTTAAAGGGTAAATTACTTGAGCTTGTCAGAAGAACATTTAAGTGGCATTGACCAAAAATAATCTAGACTCCAATCTATACAGCCTTATTTAGAAGAAAAAGAATAGAAAGGACATTTAAAACATGATTTATTAATGAAAACCATGAACTGCTTCCATTCAGTATTAAATTCACATTTTCCAAATAAACTAGTGATATCTTTCATCTTGTTAATTAAGGGGATTTTGCATTATTGTGCTTATTAACACTGTGAATCATGTTACTTAATTAGAAACCTAAACTATTTCAGTTTTACATCTTTGGTTAGGTTTATTCCTAGGTATTTTATGGTCCGTGGTGCCATTGTAAATGGGATCGATTTCTTGATTTCTCTGCTGCTTCATTATTGGTGTAGAGAAATGCAACCGATTTCTGTACATTGATTTTGTATCCTGCGACTTTGCTGAATTCATATATCAGTTCTAGCAGCTTTTTGGTGGAGTCTTCAGGTTTTCCATGGAGACTATCATGTCATTTGCAAAAAGTGAAATCTTGACTTCTTTGCCAATTTGGATGCCTTGTATTTCATTTTGTTTTATTGCTGAGGCTAAGACTTCCAATATTATGTTAAACAACAGTGATGAGAGTGGACATCCCTGTCGTGTTCCTGATTTCAGCGGGGAAAGCTCTCAGTTTTTCCCCATTGAGGATGACATTAGCTGTGGGCTTTTCACATATGGTTTTTATGATGTTAAGGTATGTTCCTTCTATCCCGACTTTCTTGAAGGTTTTTATTAAGAAAGGATGCTGTATTTCCTTAAATGCTTATTCTTCATCTATTGACAGGATTATAAGGTTCTTATACTTTATTTTATTAATGCGATGTATCACATTGATTTACAAATATTGAACCAGACTTGCAGCCCATGAATGAATCCCATATGATCGTGATGAATAATTCTTTTTACATGCTATTGAATTCACTTTGCTAGTATTGTGTTAAGAATTTTTGCATCCATATTCATCAGGGATATTGGCCTGTAATTCTCCTTTTTTGTGTCTGTCTGGTTTAGGAATCAAGGTAATGCTAGCTTCATAGAATGAGTCCAGAAGTTTCCCTTCCATTTCTATTTTTTGGAACAGCTTGAGAAAGATACGTATTAACTCTGCTTTAAATGTTTGGTAGAATTTCCCTGGGAAGCCATCTGGCCCAGGGCTCCAAGATAGATCACAGACTGGGTCACAAAACAGCCTCAGTAAATATAAAAGAATTGAGATTATACCATGCATATTTTCAGATCATGAAACTTGAAATCGAACACAAGAAAAAGTTTGGAAAGCCTCCAAATGCATGGAGGTTAAACAACATCCTACTAAAGAATGAATGGGTTAACTAGGCAATTAAAAAAGAAATTGAAAGATATATGGAAGCAAATGCAAATGAAAACACAACAGTTCAAACCCTTTGGGATGCAGCAAAGGCAGTCGTAAGAGGAAAATACATTGCAATCCAGGCCTCTCTCAAGAAACAAAAAAAATCCTAAATATAAAATTTAATAGCACACCTAAAGGAACTAGAAGCAGAACAGCAAAAAATCCCAAGGCTCACAGGAGAAGAGAAATGATAAAGATTAGAGCAGAAATAAACAGTGTAGAATCCCCAAGAAACAGTATAACAGATCAATGAATCTAAGGGCTGTGATTTTTTTTAAATAAACAAAATTGATAAACTCCTAACCAGGCTTCTCAAAAAGAAGAGAGAACCCAAATAGATGAAATCACGAATGAAAAAGGACAGGTCACAACCAAAACCACAGGAACACAATTATCAGAGAATATTATGAAAAATTATAGCCAACAAACTGGACAACCTGGAAGAAATGGACAAATTCCTAGACACCCACACACTACCTAAACTCAAACGGGAAGAAATAGAAAATTTGAACAGGCCCATAACTAGTGAAGAAATTGAATCCGTGATTATACTGCTTCACTTCTAATAAATAAAAAAATCCTCTCAACTATTACAGGTACTTTATAGTTCCTTTTCTTTCAGAATTTCTTTAACCTTTTTGGTAAGTACATTTGTACAGTTTTGTCTCATCTTTTAGATTTGATGAATATACCATTTGCTATTTCATAATATTTGTATCTACTTGTTAGATAGCTGCCCAATTCTCTGGTTTATATTTAAAAAGGGAGAGAAAGAGAGAGAGACTGAGGCCAGGCATTTTTAACAAATCTGCTGAGGATTATTTTTATTTTATCCATTTGTATCCATCCTACCTTCCCATGAGAATATTAAAAATAACAAAAGGTCATGAGAAATTACTTGCATGACTATTCCAAGAAGAAAAAGAAAAAGGGGGAAGAAGAGGAGGGATAGGAGATGAGAGAGGGAGAAGGAAGGAGAGGGGAAAAGAGAGGGAGAAGGGGGAACAGAAGAAAATGTTCTGAAATTACTTTCCTTGGCATGTCAGAGTCACCATAGGCTAATGTAATTCCCCACAGACCAAGTAATATCAAATGCTAATCAAATATAAATAAATAAATCAATAAATAAATAAATAAGATAAGATAAGTCAATGATTTTATCTCATTTATTCAGCAGTTCTTTTTAAGTTAATTTTTTGAGTATAGTTGGCACAAGATATCACATTAGTTTCAGGGGTATGACATTGATTCAATATCTCTATACATTATGCTCTGCTCACCACAAGTGTAGCTATCATCTGTCACCATTCAGTTATTCAATAGCTCCTTTTTGAAGAATATAAAACCTCCAAATTCCAGATATTTTTAAAATATTACATAATATAAAATTACAAAAAAAATAGTTTGGAATTATTTCCAAAAGAGAATTCCAAAAAATGTTCCCAAATATTTGATATTAGTATATAATCAGATCATTTTTCCATACTTTTAGAATTTCTAGAGGTAGGTACAACAACAAAAAAAAACACAATAAAATTGCTTAAATAAAGGTGTTATGCTTGCATATCTGTCAATTAAATTTGTTCAAACTGATTGAATTCTTATTAGGCTGTCTTCAAAAAGATTATCCTGTGCAAACCTTCTCAACTCAACCAATGAAATAAAATATAAAATTCCTGAGCTTTGATTATCTATAAAAAGTTCTTATAGGAAAGAAGTCTTACATGAAACATATAAAAAATAGCTCTCCACAGCCTACTCTATTTTTGATCATTGAAATGACCACTTCCTGGTATATATTTCCATTTATGTTGTTGCTTGTCTACTCAAATACAATAGCAGGTAGATCTATTTTGTTCCTTGGAGTATACTCTAAAACTAGAGGATCCTGGTCCATAAAAAGTGTTTATTAAATATTTGTTAAATGAATTCATGAAAGATAGACACAATAGTTCCTAACTACACCATAAAAGCTGATAAGACGAGGAAACCTAGTTCAGAGATTGACTGCAATACCACATTTAAAAAATTCCCATGAATTTCAGTTCAGAAAGGATTTGTTTCCTTGTGCAAACTCCTAAAGTGAAATATGAGAATGTTAAAGGCAGTTTCACAGACTTGCAAAGGAAACTGGTTAATATTTACAGTCCACTGGGAAACCTAGTCATTTACAGTTACCACTGATTATTAACGCTAGCTTCTTTTGCCCTGAAAAAAAAAATGGGGAGCCTGAATGGCTGGGTCGGTTATGCGTCCAACTTCAGCTCAGGTCATGATCTCCAGGTCGTGAGTTCCAGCCCCATGTCAGGCTCTGTGCTGACAGCTCCAAGCCTGGAGCCCGCTTTGGATTCTGTGTCTCCCTCTGGCTCTGCCCCTCCACCCACTTACGCTGTCTTTCCCATTCAAAAATTAAATAAATATTAAAAAAATTTTAAGTAGCTTTTCCCTCAAACATATTTTGAATTAATATGCCTACACCTCAATTTGGCATGCATTCAAAGCAATTGTCTCATACTCTTCTCTCACTGCTGAGTCCTTATCTAGGTCCTTCATGGATGGTGTATTCGAGAAAGTCTTTTTGATTTTTCCCACCACAAGGAATTAACTGTTTATGCTCTGCTCCATTTTTATTAACTAGATCTGTACATCTTCACCATGATAAAAATTAATAATCATAGAGTCATAACTCCAAAAGACAAATGGTTTCATTTTTTTTCCAGTAATGGCAGTTCTACAGAACATATGATTCAATGATATAAATCCTATGTAGGAAAAAAATAAGTATGGTAAAACTTAAATTTTTTTGTGCTTGCTAATCTACTTTATAAAAGTTAATATTGTTTGTTATTGGTGAACATAAATTTTGGAAAATCAATTCTCTCATATATATGAAGACATCTATTTTAAAATCCAAACTCAAGATACTTAAAAGTGGTTTCAAAATTTATACTGGTTTCATCACTGTAAACTTAATAAACCTCAAAATACATATTTTTTGATTATGCTATGTACTTTTTTTAGATATTTATTTCCAAATTGACACTTCTTTTTGACTACTGAAGTTCCTTATAAGCTTATTATTTATTACTGATAAGCTCCAAAATATTTAATATGGTTCATAAGACCCATCATAGTCTCTACTTTCCTTTCCATCTTATCTTACACCTGTAACTTTCTTGCTTCCTAGGCTCTAACTACTTAGAGTCATAGTGCCTTAACCATATTCCTGATGATACATGATCTTTGGACTTGATATTCTTTTTGCCATTTCTTGTCTAGTTAACTCATCCTTTCAGGTTTAAAATACTCAGAAATGAAGATATGTCTCCTTAAAGTGATTACATATATAAATATTATTTATATCTATAAATTTATATAATACATGTAAATATGTATATAATATATATAATATATAAATCCCAAACTAATTTGCTTATTAATATCCTCCTGAGCATCTTGCCTTTGCCAGGTACAATGTCAGATGTAAAGACACAATGATGGCCAAAACAAGCCTGATGCTCTAAACATGAAGATTATGTAGTAGAATCAATAATGATTTTTCCAAAATTTTATTTTATAAAAACCTAACTGGGAAGATTGCAGATTGCTCCTCTTTGGAGAGCTGTGCTATGGTAGCCTACATAAAGAAAAGTCTCCTTAACTGCAGTAATGGATTAAGAAATTTAAAAGTTTAAAAATTTATAAATGCTTCAATGATGCACCATGGACTAAGCATGGAAGTTGGAGTGTAATATGAAAATTCTGAGCTTTAAAATTAAGATTGGTAGTTTCATTTTTATTTCTCATATATTTTAAGTATCTATTTATATTCAGGTCACTTAATCCCTCTGTATCTGAGTAAAGTAGGACTAATTATAATGCTCACCTAACAAGATTTCTCTTCAGTCATTTTATAAATGTATATTGAACATCTACTATGTGTCAATACCTATGGAAGCAAAAAAAATTACATAAGAATCCTTGCTGTCAGGGCACCTGGGTGGCTCAGTCGGTTAAGCGTCCGACCTCAGCGCAGGTCATGATCCTGCGGTCCTGAGTTCCAACCCTGCTTAGGGCTCTGTGCTGACAGCTCAGAGCCTGGAGCCTGCTTCAGATTCTGTATCTCTTTCTCTCTCTCTCTGCCCCTCCCCCTCTCGCACTTTGTCTCTCTCTCAAAAGTAAATAAACATTAAATTTTTTTTTAATTAAAAGAATCTGCTGTCATGGAGTTTTCATTTTTGCTCTGAGTGGCAAAATTAGAAAATATAAAAAGTACTGCCCAAAAGGTACCCAAATAATAGCATCCAAAATGGTAGATGTATTTTCTTAAGTAGTACTAACATAGAGGATTTTTTTTTTTTTGCTTACCACTATTTTTGTGATTCGTAGCTATAACCTTCACATCTTTGTCATTACCACAATTTAAAATGTGATGTATGTTTCCTTCATTTGTTTAAATGTATAACTAATACTTAACATATGTTGGGAACTGTGCTAAGTGCTTTTGCTACAGTACTTCACTTACGTTTTACCATTAAATAAGGAGATATCTAGTATTATTAGCCTCATTACACAGATGAGGCAATACAAGGAAAAGCCAATTAAATAGATTTGCCCAGATCAATCAACAAAAAAATGGTAGACAGAAGATTTTTACTCAGACAATTTTAATCCAGTTCTTGCCCTCTTAAACTTTATGCTAAGTACCCTCCTAATGGTTTCAATGTTAAATATATTAATTACTGAATAATAACATTGATGATTATAAAACTCATGCAATTATTTTTATTTAACAAATGGCCAGCAATCTTTCCATAAAGGGCTATATACAGTCACTCACATATTTTTTCTTTATTTCGTTTTGTTTTAATATTCTATAAATGTAATGTAAATGTAAAATAAATTTAAAAACATTTATCAGCTGAAGGCTGCACAAAATCAGGTCAGGAATTTGATCCGGGGACCATAGTTTAAAGATCATAATTAATAATAATTAAAATATGTGTTATTTTTTTAGAAGCATGCTATTATTTTTGTAATAGCTTCTTAATGTATAAAATTCCATATGTAATATGTTCTGAACAATCTACTAATTAATCTGTCTTTTGTTTTTAGAAATATTATTTTTGTTAATTATCAGATTCCCTGAAAAGAAATAAAATCATGTTGAGAATATTTAAGATCTAACCTCTTAAAAATTTTAGTAGTTTAATATATCAAAGAACCTTTCCGGGTTCAAGAAAACTAAAAAATTGTGGCTATTCTGTAGATAAATAAGAAGGGTTACCATTAACTGGAGTTAGATTGTTATTTTTATTGTGTAGACACAAAATAATTATTTAGTTGTCTTTATTTTTACTTCCATATTGAAAGCACAGTAATTCCCAGTATTTGAAAAAAAGGAAGAAATATGCCTATATTAGAAATTAATTTTGCCTAGATTATGTGCTATCTAAATGTGAAGGTGGTGGTAGCTTCTGTCTGGGATGTAAAAAGTTGGAAAGAACATCACTCTCAGTCTAACAGTGATTTGTTTGGATGAACAAGTGCATGACTTTCTTTCAACCCATGAGAGCTGAGGTTGCAGGATACCCAAGCAGCATACAAAAACAACACAAACAAAACCAAACAAAAAACAAAAAAAACCCACCACAAACCAAACAAAACAAAGCAAACAAACAAAAAAAGCAGCTCCCCAATTGTCAAGGTGGGCTGGCACATGCACGTTTTCACACTTTTGCAAAACATGGAAGGAAAATATTCTAACCATCACACAAGTAAGCAAGTAGAAACCAGATAACATTTTAATAAACTGCTCAGAGCAGAATGTGAACTAGTGTGAATTACTCTGGGGTTGTGGTGGGAGATGGATACAAGAGGAGCTCACATTTTCTGGTAGGCTCTTTTTCACAACTTCCACAGGGTACTGAGGAGAAACACTGGGGAGATTCTATATGGGGAATTGAGGCATTGTGGAAATTAATGATAAAAAAGGTCTGAATCCCTAATTCCATTTGCAGACTCTTCCTTCAAATGGAGCTACAGCCTTACTCTACTGAGAAAGAGGCAACAAACACATCACTCCGAGGACTCAAGTGAAGACCCATGTTGTTGGAAGAAAGGGAAGGAAAAGACCTCTACACTCTGTAAGGGAAAGAAACAGTACTGGTCCCTTAAACCCTATCTCATCAGAGGTCTCCTCCTTCTGGGAAAGAGGCAAGACATTCTCTCTTGCAGAACACCCATCAGTTACAAGGCAGAAAAAGTCTCTATCAATGAAGCTAAGGAACAACTCTTAAGCAGATAGGGCCAAAATAAGAGAGAATGAGTCAAGGAGTTACTATGGAAATTAGAAAATATTTTTAAATAAACGACAATAAAAATACAACATATCCAAATTTATAAACCATAACTAAAGCAGCATTTAAATATAAATTTGTGATATTAAATATTTATATAAAAAAGTTGCAAGCTATTAGCATGACTAACTTTTTAACAAAGTAGGAAGAGTGAAATAAACCCAAAACAAGCAAAAGAAAATAGAGCAGATATTGATGAAACTAAAAACAATAGAGAATATCAATGTAATCAAGAACACATTATTTGAAAATATTAATTTGGTAATATTATAACTAGATTGATCAAGAAAAGAACAGAGAAGACAGAAATTACCAATATCACCAATTAAAGAGGAGGCATCACCATAGAGATTCATAGATATTTAAAGGAGAAACTATCATATCCAATTTTATGACAATAAATTAGACAACATAGCTGAAATGGACAAATCCCTTAAAAAACACAAATTAGCAATGTTCACTTAGAAATAGTTAATCATAATAGTTCTACATTTCTTAAAAAACTAAATTCTTAGTCAAAAATGTTCCCACAAAGTTAATCTCATAGTCAAATGACTTCAGTGATGAATTCAATCAAATAATGGAGAAATTATACCAGTTCTACACAAGTTCTCACAGAAAGTCAGAGAAAGGGATACTCATCTACTGAAGTCAGCATTACCTTGACACCAAAATCAGAAAGAAGAAAAAGAAAAGAACTACTTCACACTAATATTCTTTGTAAACATAGACTCAGAGATTTTCAACAAAATTATGAGCAAATTAAATCCAGTAATATATAAAAAGTATGATTAAGTGGGCTTTATCCTGGAAATGCATAGTAGTTTCAACATTCAAAAAGATTTATTTAGCCACATGAACGTGCTAAGAACCCATATAATTATCTTACTAGATGCAAAGGAAGCACTTGAAAAATTTTAACATACCTTTATAAAAAACAAAATAACAAAAACAAACACAAAAAAACTAAGCAAATTAAGAATCAAACTTCTGCAATCTAATGAAGGACACCCATGGTAAGACTAACTCTCCCACTATGCAGAATGATAAAATAACAAATGCTTTAACCTAGTATCAGGAAATAGTCAAGCATATCTACTTTCATGATTTCTATTCAACATGATAAGGAATTTATACTCACCTCATCAAGGCAAAAAAAAAGTGTTGTTTAGATTTCAACATTAAAAAATCTATCTAGATATAGATATAGATATAGATATAGATAGATATAGATATAGATATAGATATAGATATAGATATAGATAGATATAGATATCCTGCCCTTCAAAAGACATGCTTAAGATTTCAACATTTTTAGATTTCAATTTCAACATGTTTAGATTTCAACATTAAAAAATCTATCTAGATAGATATAGATATAGATATAGGTATAGATATAGATATAGATAGATATCCTGCCCTTCAAAAGACATGCTTAAGCAAATGAAAAGAAAATTGAGAGACTGGGAAAAAAAAACACATAAAACAAATATCTACATATATAATTTACTAACAGTAAAATTTGCTGGACACACACACATACAGGTATACTCAATTATCGGATAAGAATGAAAAAATAACACAATTAAAAGTAGACAAAGACTTGAATAGATACTTTATCAAAGATATATGGGTAACATACAAGCACAGGAACAAATGCTCAACATCATTAATTATTAAGAAAATATAAATTAAAACCCTGATTATTTACCTTTAAATACTTATTAGTAATTGTCAAATTAAAGAAACCCTGAAAATAATAATGGCTGAGTAGAGTGAGAAACAACTGGAGCTCTCAGCATTATTCGTGGGAATTCAGCATGGTATAACAGCTTTGGGAAGCAGTTTGTCCAATTTTTAAAAAGTTAAATGTGTGTTTTCCATATGTTCCAGAGATCTCACTCCTAAGTATTAATCAAATTTGTATGAATATTGATGTCCATAGACAGTCCTTACCTATAACATTTATAGTGGTTTTATTTCATAAATGCCAAAAATGGGTAACAGTCCAAATGCTCTTAAACAAATGTATGGATAAACCAACTGCAATGCATTTATACATTGGAAAACTACTATGAGAAAAAAAGAGGAACAATTAACTGATACCTGGACCACCAATAATTTATGCTCAGCTAAGGTAAACTAAAAAAGCTGCATATTTTTTAGTTCTATTTTTATGATCTTCTGGAAAGGTAAAACTATAGGGACAGAAAATAGATCAGTGGTTACCGGGGTAGAGTTCAAATCATGAGATTTATTTCAAAGGTCCACAAGTAAATTTTTGGAGTGTTGGAGTTGTTCTGTGTTTGAGTGTGATGGCAATTACATGACTATAAGTATTCACTAAAATTCAATAGAATTCAATACTTTAGGGTGAATTTTATTGTACATAAGTTATAATAACAATGACTTTAAAATAGTGTATATATAACTGGCAAATCTAGCAACAGTGATTAAAAAGTTGTATTATAATATATGGAAATTAACATTGAAGAATTAAATTATTTTCTGCTAAGATTTATGTGATTCCATTTATTTGATAAACAAAGATTTTCAAAATAAATTCCAGTTTTTCTGCAGAAGGGAGATGTAATTTGGATGCAATTTGTTGTTTACAAATTAATTCCAAAAAATGACTATCTTCAGTGCTTTATTTGGAAGTAAAATGCTTGAGATAACAATCAATACAAACTAAACTAAAAATTCTGCTTGTGAAAGAAGTTTTGTATAATATAAATTCCAGATGACTTACTAATAGAAGAAAAAAACATATAAACAAAATATCCAGATCCATCACTGACCCCTAAATATTATTGTAATTCGGACTCTTGATTCACTCATGGTTCTACACTCTAATTAACATATTCTCAAATAACAAACATGTGAATATGATACCTCTATCAGCCTCTGTCTTTTTTTTTTTTTTTAATTTTAGAGAGAGAGAAATCAAGCACAAGTGGGACATAGGGGCAGAGAGAGAGAGAAAGAGAGAGAGACAATCTTAAGCAGGCTCTGTGCTTGGCGTGGAGCCCAACAGTAGGCTCGATCCCATGACCCTGGGATCATGATCTGATTCGAAATCAAGAGCTGGCCTGGCAACCAACTGAGACACCCAGTTCCCCCCAGCCTCAGTCTAAGTAAGAATTTTTGATCTACCGAATTCCTAGAAGTTAGCAGACATGCATCATTATAGCTCTCAGGATTCTTTTTACTTCATTATGTAGATTTGAACTATGGGCGATGATAATTTAAGTGATATGATATCCCTTTATAAAATCAAAAACTAAGTATTTAACTAAAATATTCATTTAAAACATACCAGATATGCTTATGTTAAATGTCTAGTTCTAAAGGTAAGTATCAGTGTAGAATTCTACAAGCTAAATGAGAGTACTCCTGATTTATGACCATTAAGATAGGCAATGGATTGTGAAAAGTGGAGAGAAAGCTGACTCATTTATGTGGAGCTGTTAGGATTGTTGTCTCTGTTTACAAAAATAAAGCAGAAGATTTCATTCATATCTGCTCCCAAGGCTTCTTTCTTTAGGGAAAGATGGAGATTGTACATGTTATCTCAGTGTACTCAAAAGTGGCAAAGCTTCTAGCCACACAAGTTGTCCTCTGGCCAACAAAAAAACAATCTAGTATACCCAGAAGCACAATTCCAGAACAGAATCTAGAAGATAGGTAGGCTTTAGGCTCTTTTAGCCCTTTGCCTACCAAAGTATAAATTCTTCAGAATAAGTTGGGGAATAAAGCTGATAACTTCTGAAGGAATATCTTTTAAGATAAGATGAAATATCATCTATCTCTTGATACCCATTGTAACAACAATGAATATGCAAAACTGATTTTGATAAATCTGCTTTTGGACTAGTCATTAATAAAAAATGTCACAACAGCACAGAGGACAATCCTAGGTCACCTTTTTATATAAAATAATTGATTGCTCTAACCCCATTAAAAAAAATATTAGTTACTTTATTTGTACATTTGACTTGTTGATTTTAAGAAAGGCATTCATGAGTTATTATTCTTCAATAAGCACTTTTTTTTTTCATAAAGTAAACACCTTTATCAAAGCCTGAAAGAGTTCTAGTAAAGTTTTGGAGAGACTGATTATATCTTATAGGTGCAAATAAAGTGTCAGAATGTTTAAAAAATATCCTCCCTTATTAAGGGGAAAAACAACTGTGTCAATAATTCATAACTTTCCTCTCACAAGTGGACATGCTCACATAAAACATATGAAAGGATAATTGTTACATCTTATTTTAAAAGCAATTGGTCAATCTTAGCCAGTAGATTGGTTGTAGGAGGGAGGGTACCTTCAGCTATTCAGAGTCCATTGGTGTGGAATGAAGTCAATTGAATTCATCACAAATGGCCCATCTCCTCCCTATATCCTATATATCATCACATTGGCTAACATGTATGAAATGACCAGTTGACTGAAATGTATTTGCCGTGCCTATTTAGTTGCAATTGTATGATACAGATAGACATTGACAAATGTCCCATGTCCATTTTTGAAGATTATTTCTTGTCAATAAACTGGAAAAAGTGAAATCTGGTATGTAATGGGGCAATTTACAAAATCAGTGAAACATACTCTATTCTCAATAAAGCCTGTTCTACATCATATAACTCTCTCAACTATGAAGTGATTCTTTACAACCAAATTGTGTCCTAAGACCACTTGACTTATATATTGATTCACTAATCCTCATTAACATTGCAGTGATGCAAATAGAACATATTATGGTTCCTATTTTATAGACGAATAGGCAGAACAATATAAAGTTTAGCCAATATCAGAGCTCACTGTTATACGGAATGAGATCAAATTTCACGACAGGTGCTTGTTCTTACTTCCATTACCTTTTTTGACAAAGGTGATAAAATGCTAAAAATGTATTAAATCTTCTAAGGTCTTGTGATGAAGTTTTTGTATTGTTTTAATACCACTGCAGTAATTTTTTAAATTATTATTATATAAAGGTACTATAGAGGAGGAAGAATTTTCCTTCTTTTCTTAAGGTTCTTCCAGCTGATTTAGGAATTAAATTGACATGAGACAGATTAACAGGAAGAAAAAAAACAAAATTTTATTATGCAAGCATGGGGACACAATAATGAAATGGAGACTGAAAGAAATGACCAAGGCAAGCACTTTATATATATTTTAGACAGAGAGACAATAAATTTGTGAGACATTGATAGGATAAAGAAAACAGGGATTTAGGGGCTCCTGCGTGCTCAGACTGCGTCCGACTTCGGCTCAGGTCATGATCTCACGGTTTGTGAGTTCAAGTCTCACGTCGGGCTCTGTGCTGACAGCTCAGAGCCTGGAGCCTGCTTTGGATTCTGTGTCTCCTTCTTTCTCTGCCCCTCCCCAACTTGTACTTTGTCTCTCAAAAAATAAATACATGCAAAAAAAAAAAGAAAAAAAGGGATTTGGGAACTTAATTAGTAAGGACCTCTAAGTGGAATTTGGACTGAGGTAATAGGTTAGTAAAAAATGTAACAAGATTTGTTTCTACAGCTTTCTGTTTTAAAGTCCCTGGATCTGGTAGTAAGAATGCCTTTTTACTTATTATTACAGGGAGGGTACTTTTCATGTGGGAAATTTATTTCCTGGTTTGGGGAGCACATATGAGGGTCTGAGTGTTTCCCAGGTAACTTAAATTCAAAATAATTAATATGCTGTTGTGTTACATTATGAGGCAGTCTGCCTGGGCTCCTAAAGTACCATAAATAATATTGTCAAAATGACTTTGAACACAAAATTTAATAAACTTGGATTATAAGCAATTTATACATAATGATACTACATAGTAGCTCCTAACTTCATCGTTGCTAAATTTAAAACTATGAATATGATGACAGTAAACTCTATAAAAATAAATACTCATGCATGTAGACACATGTTAATTTAAGTAAATGACATTTATGAAACAGCTGTAGCTTTTTAATTGATAGATTGATGAATTAGATAAATAAATAAATGATATAGAGAGTTTGAGTTCCTTTAAACAATGCATAATGAACACCACATGACAGGGAACCCCACACTGCTAGTCCATCCAGCAGAGTTGGGGAATTGGAGACTTGTGTTGGTGAGTAGGAGGTTAGTGTGAAGGGTTTAGGCAGAAAATTGGAAAGTAGGTTCACATTGTCACCCGCCCTCACAAGTTTCTCTTGACTGCATGTTTCATGGAAAAACCCATCCAGAATTTCCCATGATTCAAGATCACACTCAGATGTAGACCTGAGTAGAAAAATGATACACCATATTTGCTGAGAAATTGCAGCCTAAATTAAGCACAGAAATATATGACAGGGGCTCAAGCCTAGCTATGCCAAAGGAGGCCAAGTTAGAGTCAATTCAGTTGAGGCACAGTTAACAAGGTTAAATTAGGCCAATTGGGTTCCTTGATGAATACAGATATTTCTAGGAGTTATTACACTCAATATTTTAGGTTTTTTTTTTCAAAATTTGGTATGATTTTTATTTTACTATATTTCACTATGGTCCTAAGTTGCTTTATTTGTTCATGATTACTATTTCCCAAAGATAGAGAGTATATTTATTTTTAGACCACAACATTGTCCAATTTTGTATTAATAAAAATCTCATTATGAAATCTAGCAGTGTCCAATATATATTAAGAATGGTCATTAAATAAATCCTGTTATTTTCAATTTTTATAAAACTTTTTTGATTGGGATTTTGTCTCATAGTGTCTACATCTTCTTGAGTCTTATTGAAGATATCTTGAAAAATATGAGTGGATAAAATATGATTGCCACTTCATTATAGATGCATTTTTCTACAGCTTTATTTATATTTAACATAATTAAAAATATAAATTAGATCTTCAAATATACTCTTCTAATCAGGTAATGAATTACAATTAAATAAAACACTTTTATTTATTCTTATAAGAAACTCTCTGTTTCTTTGTGTATATTTGTATATATGAGATATTTTATATACACACATCATAGTTTTTTTAATATAAAATAATTGTTATTTCCAGACACTAAATTGTGTTAACTAACTATACTTTTTACTTTAGAATCTGTAGTCTGTAGATTTTCTCTTAAGTTCTACTAATATATATATATGTTAGTGATATTTTTTAGTCTTATAAGATTTCATCTATTTTTTTAACTTATATATATGTTAGTGGTTGCTAAAGATTCAGAGGAAATAACTAGAAGATTTGCAGGGTGACTGCTTGAGCCCCTGCCTTGACATCTCACTACTTTAGTTCCACTGGGATGTATAAAGGTAAACTAAATAGGAATGAAGTGAAATTTGTCCCACCTCTGAAAAGTTGAAGAGTAAAGTCATCAAGCTGGAAAGTTTAAATGTTTGCTAGGATGTATGGAACAGGTGGGTTCCATTTAATGAAAGTTTATTTATTTCAAGAAATGCAAAATGATAACAATCTTGTAATGCTTTCATTTTCTTGAAAAATCAATGAAAATTTTCTAAATTTACAGCAGCAAAGTATGGACCTTGAGGAAGTCATTGGGAAACAAAATAATTTGACTATTCCATGGGTGCATTGTGTATGGCTGTCATGTTCTGCCTCTGCTTTCTTCCAACAAAGCATTGATGAAATCACATGGGGCGCCACAAATGATTCCTAATGAAATTTGTTAGAGTACACAAAGAGGCGATGCGTTGTCCCTTCTAACTTCCTGCTGCCAAAATAATAACAAAACATATAACTTTGTAAAAATTTTACATTATCCCTAAAATACGTTGACTTGCTTAGTGTCTCTCCTATATTGCATAGTTAAGACTGATTGTTTCTTGTTTGCATCGCACAACAATTGAGTGAGAGGAAAAGTGAAAGCCATGTACGATGCAGGGAATTGCATTAACCATGGGCCCCAGTACACACCTATGCACACCTATAAAGCAAACACACCTATACCCAGTACACACCTATAAAGCAAAAACACTTAAAAGTTGGCAAAAAAGCAATTTTCTCTTTCTTTACAAAAGGAGTTGGACAAATCCCAAATTCAAATGTCCGTCCGTTCTTGGGTGGAAAAATCAGGCTTGCGTATTTGCTCTTTTACTAGGACTATGGTATTATCAGGAATCTACATACACACTGAATAAAAAAATTCACTCAGTAACTGAAAATAGTTTTTAAAAATTAGAGGAAATATGAAAAAGTCATCCGTCTTATTTTAAATGACTTTCCTTCGGTTGTCATGCATACTTGCATCTGGTAGGACTGTGGTTGACATTTGTGCATCATTGAACATTGATTTTCATAGTTCTAGATAAAAGAAAGTCATCAAGTTTCTTTTCATAAATCAAAAACTCACCATTTTCCTCTATGTAAGTAATCTTGATAAAATGCTAAATATTACTTCATGGGGAGCTTCCAAAACATTATAATAAGAATCATGTATATGAAATATAAATAAAAACTCTGTCCTGTTTTTTTCTTCTCTGCTGAATTTTAGATGCTGATTTTTAGTTCTACCCCTTTTTCTATTCAGGGTCCTTTTAAAAATATCTTGGGGTTGATTAGGACAGCAGAACATCCATTAAGTTTTAGCCGTGTCCTACCATAAAGTGCAGCCATCCCCCATTAGGTTTATTTACTTATCTACAGCAAAGCCAACAAAGCATCTACCTAGTCATTAATGCAGTCACGAAGTTATAAACATCATGCCCTACCTCCTCACAATGCCAAGACACAAGTCAAGATGTTTATGTGGTTCCTATGAATCCCCAATTCACTTTCCTCAAGATGAAAGAAAGAAAGAAAGAAAGAAAGAAAGAAAGAAAGAAAGAAAGAAAGAAAGAAAGGAAAAAAATGCTATCAGCTCCCTGCACCATACACAACGTGCAAACCTCTTACCTCAACACTTATACCCACAAGGTGAGTGATAGTTAATTTTAGCCAAAAGGATTTTATAGCATTTTAGATTTTCATATACTGGCAGATTAACATTTAGTTTTTGGATATGGAGTTACCCTGCCACAGTTGTAGTGTTTTCACATCTAAAAATTCAGTCAACTCTGAGAGAGAAAGATTCTCATTTTAATATCCTGTTACATTAATATCCTGTTGAATAACTACTGTTAGTGGAGATTCATGTATTTGATATATATATAGCTAATTTAAACTCTAGAATTCATAGGAATTCATACAACTGCAAAAAATAATGGGACTTTACTTTCTGATGACTTACCCAGTTAGGTGACATTTTATAAAACCTTTGCCAACCAGATAGCACAAATGGTTTTATTACAGACTTAGTATTTTTAGAAAAACCTTCTTTAGGTATGATTGAAATTCATTGAGCTGCATATAGTTTTATAACTTTTGACACCTATGTATATATATTTCTAACTATTAATCTATCCTCTTTCTATCATCTGTCTACCCAAAGAAATCATCAATACAATCAAGATAATGAATGTAACTATTACCTCCAGAAGTTTTCTTGTGCTCTTTTGCAATCCCTTCCTCTAGCTTTTCCTTGTCCCCATCCCCAAACTCTCTCCACAGGCAAATAGTAACATGTTTTCTTCACTATATATGAGTTTATGTTTTTAAGAATTTCATATAAATATACAATATACATACTTTTTGTTATCTTTCATTCAGTATAATATTGATATCCATCCACGTTTTTGTGTATAACTATAGTTATTTAAATTGTATTGCTGAGCTACCTTCCACTGTATGGATATACCACAATCTATTTCTTCACTCACTAGTGATGGACATTTGTGTTGTTTTTAGTTTCTAGCTATTAAGAATAAAGCTGCTATGAACATTTACATGTGTACACAATGTATTGGAATTTGCTTTCATTTCTTTTGTATAAATCTTGAAGTGGAATAGATTGAGCATATATTAGGTATGTGTTTAACTTTCCAGAAAACTGCTAAACTGACTTTCAAAGATATAAATCTTATATTTCCAGCAATGATATGATTATTCCAGTAGTTCTACTTCCTTGCCAATATTTAACAGGGTCATTCTAATAGATGTGGTGTCTCATCATGGTTTTAATTGGTATTTTCATAATGACTTGATGATGTTGAATATCTTTCTCTCTGCTTACTTGGTATCTTCCCTGGTGACGTAGCTGTTCAAATCTTATGTACACTTTAAATTAGGTTCTTCAATTTTTATTATTTAATTTTGGGAATTATTTACATATTCTGGATACAAGTATTTTATCAGACATGTAATAGCAAATGTTTTCTTTACCTCTCTTTACAGTGTATTTTAAGAGCAGAAGCACTTAACTTTTAAAAAAATCCAGCTTTTTTAGGATGCTTGGGTGGCTCAGTTAGTTAAGCACCTGACTTTGGCTCAGGTGATGATCTCACTGTTGGGTTTGAATCTCGCATCAAGCTCTGTGCTGATAGCTCAGAGCCTGGATGGAGCCTGCTTCAGATTTTCCCTTCCCCTTACTAAAATTCCTATTAATCAGCTCAATCAAGAGAGATGAGTTCCTTTAGTTAAGGAAATGTGGGCTTCATGAAGTTGATAACTTCTAGAGCCTTGAGCCTGTACACTATGAAAAATTAAAGATAGCAACTAGGTAAGTCTTAAGAGAATATAAAGTGGGAAACTAGTTTTTGAAACTTAGTTAAAATCAATAGAAAGCAGTTATAGTTTCACTGCTATGGGAACTCAAGTTATACTCTCTAGACTCAAGCTAACTGACTTAATAGGCCAACACAGTTCCTAAAAATCAAAATGTACTTGGCATTAAACAATCAGCCTGCACAGTGATGCATTCATTCAACCAACCCTGAACAGACAAGCTAAAAGATTGTTTAAACTGTTCAATCATTCTTCCTCTTGCAACAATGAAGCATTTGGCACTGTACTACCCTTGTAGCCCTCGTCCTCATGGGCAGCTGGCCCTCATATACACCTGTGGGGGGTAGATCCTCTTCCATAGTCCACATTCTTGTTTCTGACTTCAACACTTTATCTCAAGTCCCCCTCCCTTAGGGAGAGTCTGACCTGGTGTGTTTGGTCTACTTTTCACTGTCTTGCCAGACAGTAGACTCTACGTAATGTTCACTGTATGTGTGCCTCAGAGTTTGGCTAGCAAAAGCCGGTCACATACAAGGAAAGCAGCCAAGAGTAAGCCTTATTCACCCCCCAAATTTATAAAAATAAATGCCCGACACAAGTCTTAATACTAAATGCCAAGAAATGTATCGAGAGAGTTGGTTATATCTTCTTAAATTGAATTTTTAAAACAAAGAGTGGATCATTTATTGGCCAGGTTATTGAAAACAAGACGTAAATCAATAAAGATGAGTGAAGAGTGGAATGTTAAAAGTTGTTTTGTTACTGGCCCCCTCTTGCTTTGAACTGCAAGGAGAAGACCAAGATCGGTGTTGCTCACTGAATGTCATTTGTCTGATTAAAACAGAAGACCAAAGATACATACATATTAGCATTAGAAAAATATGGGTATCTTATCTGTACCTCAATTATCATCAAAAGCATGCCCTATATCAGGAGATACTTTTGAAGGTTTTGCAATGGTAATAAATTCTTATTTGTTGTGCATCCTGACTTTTAATGATTACCAGTACAGATAATTTACTTCAAGTATGTATCTACCTGCTTCCAAGCCCCAAGCTGCATGGTTATTCTAAAATCTTAAAGTTCTTCTGACAGTATTTTTGGAAGTCTCATTTTCTAACAACCTGCCACAAAATATTGAGTTTTTCCAAATATCAATCTATTCATCTCTTGAGATGCCACTCTATAGCTGCTTCATAAGTGATTTTGATTTAAATTAGTCTCATAGTAATTTTCTTATACAAAATTTAACCCAGAAAAATATTCAATAATCTCATTGTGAAAATTATATTTAGCATTCATTGACTACTTATGAGTATCTAGATTTCAAATAATAGCTAAATGTCTATAAACAGGTCAGTTTTCCTCTAAACTCCCCTTGTGTTACAAAATTTTATAAACTCAGAGAAATTTGACTTGTAGTAATAAGTTATTGCTTAATTTGATTATTTATCAGACTCTTTACTATTTGAGATACTTTATTAGTATACAAAAAATAATTCTAGTGGCACAAGCCTTGAGCTGCAGAGTTAAAATTATAATGAGGTCATTGCTCTGTCACACTGAAAGAGGTATCAATTACTTTTATTACATCAAAAGGAAAGATATTACTGATCTGTTAAAAAAATGCTGATTTTTTTAATGTTTTTGACCTGCAAAATAGCAACTTTATGTGGTTCAAATTTATAATTTTACGAGCGAATTCACACAGGCGGAGTTGAGTGATGAGATTTGGCTCCCTGATGTTGGCTGGGTTTAGACACATCAAGAGTGGATGTGCCTTGCCGTGGCTCCCACCCAGAGTCAGAGAGCCCCAGATAATACAAGTGCAAGTCTGGGCTGTATCTTCACTGACTTGTCCAGACTGGAGAGATTCCCTGCTGACTGCCTGATTACTCCAAGTGGTCAATTGATTATTCTCATGTAAACAATAAAAACAACTCGAGGGGTAATTACTGTTGCTTCCCCTGGCCTGCACTGGCTCTTTAGTGTTCCTCTTCAGATTTCATTCTGAAATACTGTTTTGGACTTGTATTTAGATGGAGGGAGAAATGAAAGGGCATTCATTCTACTAAAGTGAAAGTCAAGCCTTAAGGGCAGCTGCTCACAGGAACTAAACGTTTTCATTCAGAAGAGTCCTAACAAAATTTTCTTCCTCCTGTGTCTTGACACACATTAAGCACTAATTGTTCTTAATGACGACAGCATCAATGTTGACTCATATGCTAACTTGAAGTGCCCCAAGTGTTAGAAGATTTATATTTTTATTAAGAATTCTATTTACTATAGAATTTATTTTATGCATGTTGGACTTTCAACTTTTTTATCAGAAATTATTTCATCCCTTATTTTGTAAATTTCCCACATTTCCATTAGAGCAGGTGTTACTGGAATATGGTATCAAAAACATTATTGTTAAAGTTGTAAAACCGACACCAAGAAGCTGTATACTTTAGGCAGCCTCCATATAAACATACTGTTTAGGGCACCTGGGTGGCTCAGTTGGTTAAGCATCCGACTTCAGCTCAAGTCATGATGTCGCAGTTCATGGGTTTGAGCCCTGTGTTGGTCTCTGTGCTGACAGCTCAGAGCCTGGAGCCTGTTTTGGATTCTGTGTCTCCCTCTCTCTCTGTCCCTCTCCCACTCATGTTTCTCTCTCTCTCTCTCTCTCTCTCAAAAATAAACACTAAAAAAAACATCTAAACATAGATGTTTATATTAGTTTCAGCAAAAAGTTTCATCAGCTTAAAAAATTGAGTCATTCACCAAAATAACGGAGCCATAAAAATAAAGTAAATTAAACTGAATCCAGAATTTCGTGTTAGGTTGGTTCACCTCTCTTTTGAGTTATTCATAATAGTTTTAAAACTGAGTGGATAATCAAATACTATTAAAATTGTATTTGTATAACCAATTATGAAGCACTATAGTGACTTCACAGAAATGAGATGCATGTCCCAAACCAAAATTTGGTTTGGATGCTCAGACTGATATCACTATACATGTTCCAAGAGGGGATAGAAAGTTTTATTACATACTTAAAAAAAATTTTTAACGTTTATTTACTTTTGAGAGAAAGAGGCAGAGCATGAAGGGGAGAGGGACAGAGAGAGAGGGAGACGCAGAATCGGAAGCAGGATCCAGGTTCTGAGCTGTTAGCACAGAGCCTGACACGGAGTCGAACTCAGAAACCGCGAGATCGTGCCCTGAGCTGAAGTCCGACACTCAACCGACTGAACCACCCAGGCGCCTCTTTATTACATACTTAATGAGGTCTTTGTAGAAAGCCAGACAGACTCCCAACAGGTTGAAAAATGGCTTGAGTGAGCAGATACAATGTTATATTTGTGTAAAAGATAGACTATGTCTCCTTATGCACAGCATGAAAATGTGGGGTTTTGCAGAGATCTCTTTCTAGTCTTGTTTTTTAAATTGAGATATAATTGACATATAACAGTTCATTAGTTTCAGGTGTATGACATGATGATTCAATATTTGCATACATTGCCAAATGATCACTACAGTAAGTCTAGTTAACATGCACCACCACACCTAGTGATAGAAATTGTTTTTTCTTCTTGCTATGATGACTTTTAAAATCTATTCTTTTAGCAATTCAGTATGTTTTCAGTACCATATGTTTCCATTCTTTTACACTTAAAATATTTTTCCCAAAAATTTTTATTCAATTTTAAAATTGACCTGGAATTTCAGTTTTTGCAAATACATGCGTGTAGAGTATATTCTAAATATGCAAACACAAAACTGAAAAATAAAATAAACAAAAGGACAGCTAATTGTATTATATAATCTTTGAAATTATAATTTTATTCAACAGAAAATATATTATAAGACAGTACAATATGGAAGTGATTGATTATAAGAAAATAAATTATTTTAAAAATACATTACAGTTTCTCATGTATTTTGTTTCAATATAAAGAGTCATTTTTCCAAGTATTAGTCAAAATCTTTCTTATTTCCTTTATGTTTCACATTGTTGTCACTTCTTTGTGATAAAATCTACTTATATTTAATGTCTAAGAATTATAGTCTTTACACCAGGAATTAATAGTCATCTAAATGTAACTAACTTAGAATATATATGCACGAGATCATGCCTACTTTGTTAATGTAAATAATCAATATACCTTGTCTTTTAAAGTCACCTTATACAGTTAATGTTAAATTAAATTTTTTTCTTGCTCATGAATTTATTATTTTTTCAATTTTCTTATATGTTTTACATTCTAAACATCAGCAAATGTGATTATTTATAGAGTCAGTTCTCATTTAACCAGGCGTTGTTAAAGAAGCAAGTTACTCTACTTAGCAAACATTGTGGTGAAGTATATTTTCGTTTGATTTTTTTCCTCCTTTTGAATAGTAATTATAATATACTGTAGTAAAATAAAAATAATCACTAAAGCCCATGGTATTCTTCTTTCCATAGCCAGATCAGAGATAAATGATAATCCACATTACTACCATTATCTGAGAATGGTAGTCAATAAAATTTTACAGTGTGGAATTTGGGAATAGTTCAAGTAAAATATATTCTAGGAGATAGAATTCCTTTGCTAAATTATCCTCTTCGATAATGACACATTTGTAATTTTTCACTCACATCCAGTTACTCTTCTGTCAGAAATTTTTAATGAGTTAATTTCCTGAAATTTAGTTTCTTCATCAATTCCTTGAGTGTCATATTTATTTGTTTGTGATTTACAATCTAATTGAAGATGAAAGATTCCATCTGAATGTGAATAAAAAATGAAAAGGCAATATTAAGTACGTTTTCTTTGAGTTTGCCAGATATTGGACTTAACTAAGGTTTGGGTAGCATTTCAGGCATGTGTATCCATATTCTGAACTCTGGCCAGGCCACACAGGTATCATTAAATGCACTTCTAGGGGCCCCTGACTGGCTCTGTCAGAACATGTGACTTTTTTTTTTTTAAAGAGAAAGAGAGAGAGAGAGAGAGAGAGAGAGAGAGAGAGAGAAGCGGGGCTCACCTGGGGCTCCTGTTTTTACCCAAGGTGGGCTCATGCTCACCTGAAGTGGAACATAAGCTCACCCAAAGCAGGGCTTGTGCTCACCCCATGTGGGACTGGAACTCACCAACTGTGAGATCATGACCTGAGCCAAAGTCAGATGCTTAACAACTGAGACACCCAGGTGCCCAAACATGTGACTCTTGTTCTTACAGTTGTGAGTTCAAGCCCTATGTCAGGCATGGAGCTTACTTAAAATAAAAATAAAAATAAAAATAAAAATAAAAATAAAAATAAATAAATAACTGTACTTCTAGTAAACCTCCTGTTCCCCATTATTCCTTGCTCTTTACTTCCACTTATACTGCAGCATTTTACTGAGTTGATACCTATGTCTATTTACCTCCTTCTTAAAAACTCCTACAGCCATTTTCTTTGGCCTCCACAACATTCATACTTTAGTCTCCTTTGCTGTCTCATTCTTACAAATATTCCCTTCATACATTCAGTTACTACTTTTTGCTTTTCAGTTCCTACCACTATTAGAACTGTTGCTTTACTTTGGGATTATCTCATTTTCACCACAATGCCAAACTCACTTATTGGTCACAGCCCTTGTGTGACTGCATGCTTTCCTCAATGATCTAGACTTGTCACAAGATTACAATGAATTCCTCTGACCCTTTCTCTCAGAGACTGAATAATTCAGTCTCTATCACAACTAGAAAGGAAGGTCCATATGTCTAACCATCTGCAAGGTACAAACATTTAAGGGAAAATGTAGAAGATTGAACTCATTATTGTCATCCTAAACAAACTCAAATGCAAACCTTACTTATCCCTGTCATTTGTCCCTTAGATTATAACAATATATATATATGATATATATATGATATATGATATATGATATATATGATATATATACAAGATATATATATATATATATATATATATATATATATATCTTAGCCTTGTATTTAAGAACTTTAATAATCCAGCTTCCCAATATTCCTTTCATGCTCTTCCTCTCTTTTAGACATTTCTGTGTTACAAACAACTTGAAGGTTTTTTTTCTTTTTATTTGCATGCCTTCAGTTTACTTACAAAGTTGTTCTTATATGTAATTTCTCTACCTCTTATTTCTGATTATTCAAAAATTACTAGGATTTCAAAGGCTAAAATTTGGGTTCTAAATCAGTGTTTTCTCACTCATAATATTTTTCTAGATTATCTTCTGGAAGTAAGCATTCTTATGACTCATTTTAACACTGCTTACCTATTTCAAAGAACATTTTTTGTTGTTATTAAATTCTTTAACCATTAATTATGCTTTTGAAATTTCATCTACTTAATTATAAATTGTTTAGAGTACTTTTTATAGCATATATAGTATTTTACCCCTTACTCTACTTTGAACATAGAATGGCTTTAATATTAATGAGTTATACAAAATAATTTGCTATTTAAAAGTAATCTGCATTTAATTTTGCATTTATGTCACTAACAAGATGAAGTCTATTTACCATGTTATCATTGACAATTTAAATAATAAAAAATTCATTTTATTTGTGAAATTTGAAGTAAATTAATGATATATTTAATTTGTGTTTTTCTCATTTTACTAGTACATATGACACATATGACCACCTCTCTCCTTTTAAGAATAAATTGTATACTTTTGAAGAAAAATGAAATTAGTAATTTATAAGCAGATGAATGGATCTATTGAGTGATGAAAATAGCACTTAACAATCATAATTGTCAATTCTTAAGAGATTGTACTAAAATAAAAACAAACAAGTAACTATTGCTGTACTTTCTTGCTTTTTAGTACAATCTTCTGAATTAATTCTTAGTAACACCTACACTCTTGAAATCAGTAAATGTTATAAGAAATTTCTCCTTAACTAAGAATGTTCCCAAATTAAATATAAAATTATTAAATTATTAAATATAAATATTATGATAGGGAAAAGAGAGGGTAAAATAGACAGAGAGGGAAAATTAGGACATGAGTTCCCTGGTTGGGGAAAAACACATATTTTGAAACAATGCTGGGAGTGTCTGATCACAGCAAACCCCCTCAGGCATAATGTTCCTCTTAAGAATGTAACAGACACCACCTACTGCCCCTCAAGTTCCCCTTAGGAATTTGACAAAACACCTGCCTAAAAAAAGTAGACCATAAAACCTGTGACCCACAAGGAACTGTATGGCCATTGACCATCTCTCCCACAATGGAGTTGAGCCAATCAGGAATGGAAAACCCAGTAGCTAGAGTTATTAAGCCAATAAGGAAGGGTAGTACTTGAGAAGGAACGAGGGGGAAAAAAAGAGGAGGGGGCGATGAGAACCTTCTAAGACAAGGCCCCTTGTCTACAGTCGCAGGTATTCACCTTCAAATGTCCCCTCTCTATAAAGACAGCTTTCATACTATTCTTCCTTTTTGATCTTATACTGTAATAAACTTTTGCCTGCTACTTATTTTGTGTCCACCTCTTTATTCTTCGAAGCTGCAAGATGAGGAACCCCGGGAATTGAGGTAAAAAAAAAATCCTGCAACAATATTACTAAATCTGATTAATTATGAACAGCAACAAAATAAAAGTAGTATCGATACACAGTTGGATCAACATAAAGATATGTAGTGGTAGATTTTTCTAAATGTATTGTAAATAATACCTTTGAGAAAAGTCAGCAAATACATTTTCTATTTTGATTTCTTTTAGAATACATTCATAAATTAAAGACAATCATACATAATTTTAGTTTTAATGTTACCTTTTTATATCTTTAATTAGGAAAGATTTTATTCATTTAAAGTTGTTCTACAGACTTTCTAAATTTTGATGACACTCCAATGAATTTTCAAGTACTCTCTGTTTTCTTTGGATTTGTAACTTTACACGGAAGGAGAGGGGTGCCTGAGTGGCTCAGTTGGTTAAGCACCTAACTTTGGCTCAGGTCATGATCTCACAGTTCATGAGTTCAAGCCCCATGTTGGGCCCCGGGCTGACAGCTCTCTCACATTATCTCAAAAATAAATAAACATTAAAAAAAAAAAGAAGTAAAATAAACAGGTATCATCAATTTGTTATGTGAAAAGTAGACCTCCAAATAATTCTTGTGATCTAACATATTTTTCTACTTAACCTCTCACAAGTGCCTGGAATCTAACTTAGAGAAATACATTGATGGTAGTGCTTTTCCTATATGCTGCATGGGGGTTGTTTCAACTATTCTTTTTTTTTTTTTTATTTTTTTTCAACGTTTATTTATTTTTAGGACAGAGAGAGACAGAGCATGAACAGGGGAGGGGCAGAGAGAGAGGGGGACACAGAATCGGAAACAGGCTCCAGGCTCCGAGCCATCAGCCCAGAGCCTGACGCGGGGCTCGAACTCACGGACCGCGAGATCGTGACCTGGCTGAAGTCAGACACTTAACCGACTGCGCCACCCAGGCGCCCCAACTATTCTTAATGTGTAGATGTGGCATGGACAGGCACAGAGGAGGCTTCTGAGGGAGAAATCCCTGTCAAATTCCTTGTATCTTTCTTGGAGAACACCAGTGATTCGTTTCATTGATGTCTGATTAGGGGCTGCCCAATGGCTCAGTTACTGTATTGCTGTTTTCTGCCCTGTGTGGAGTCAGAGAATCAGGTTTCATTTGTGTGTGTGTATGTGCATGTGTTTAACTTGTTTATATGTTTAATCATGTTGGATCCTATTTTAGGTACAAGTGGGTAAAAAGTAAATAACTGAATAAATTGTAGGGAGTATTCTGGCTTCTCTTATTCTCATAGTCTTAATCCACATGGAGTTTTTCTTTAACCTTGTTTTATCTATCCTTCCATGTTATCTAGCCCCTACTTGTGATGTATCAACTCTGTTGTTTCAGATAACAACTAAATGATAACATTGGGATTTTTTGGTTGTTACTGTTTTTTGTTTTTGTCTTTACTCTGACTCACATCAGGCTTCATGGAAATGAATAAAAAGTGAATAATTCAATGCAAAGTTGTATCTTTGAAAATTTCATTTATTTTTCTCCTAAATTAGCTTAATTCAAGCACATCACAACTATAAGAATTACAAATGTTAAGAGTATCACCAAAAAATATACATTAATCTTATTAGCAGATATGGGCCCATTTCAATGGAAAAAAAATAATCTTAATTATAGATTTACTGATGTCCTTTATAGTTTTCATTTTAAAAGACTCTTATATTAACAAAAAATAATTTTAAAAAGGAACTTGCAGAGACTAAGTTTTCCATAAAAATTGCCATTGTCCTCAAGTTTATTCTTTTGATAATTTAATCTTTTCTCTTAGTGGCATCTTAATGCTGAAACTTGAAACTAAGTAAGATTTTCCCTGGTAGGGAAGTTGCTATAAAATATTAAAGGAATACCAAAGTCTTTAGTGAACTTTTTACTCATCCAAACCAAAATCTGCTTCCTCTTGATTAGTAAAACCCCTCATTCCACTTTGTTTTTCTCTTATCCATTCAGCCTTGTATAGAGAAACACCCCTTTAAAAATGTAAATTAGATTCTTTCATTGCCATGCTTAAAGGCTTCAATGGGTTTTTATTGCTCTTAAAATAAAATCTACACTTCTTTCCATGATCAATAAGTCTGATTAACTCCATTCTGACTAATTCTCCAACTTTACTCCTTAGTATTGCTACTCTAACTCAGTCTAATCCTATCCCATTGACATGCTTTCTCAGTTCCTTAATAAAGCCAAGCCTTGTGTAGCTTCCATGAGTTATATCAGTTCTGTCTTCACATGCTTAATTCATTTTAACTATCCAGATCACATGTCACCTCTTTAGGGAGGCTTTCCATTTTTATTCACAAAAGTAAATCCAATTAAGCACATATATACAGGCACACACACACGGTATTAATTGATTCTCAGAACCAAATACTCAAAGGAAAAGTAGTACTTTCCAAGATATACTATGTAGGTGACTATGTTGTCACCTAAGAGGGTATTTTAAACGTTTTCATATATTTAAAGTTTCTGAATAATTCTAAGAAAAGACTAAGAGTATACAAATTAATCATATTGGAGGAAATACATCTGATATGTTCTCCAATTTTAAAAGGTTCGTTTAAATAATACCATTGTAAAATATTGAGTAAAACTTGTTAGGCCAAGAATTGATTAATATGAATCCATATTTTCCTTACATCAAAACTAATGGTCTTGTCATTACAGTGCACTTCATTCTGAAATTAAATCAAGCAAGCAAATAAACAAACAAAAGCAACCAAAAATCTTAGCTCCATCAGAAGCAAATGATCTGGAGGAAGAGACATGTAAGTGCTCAGGGAAGGGGCGCCTGGGTAGCTCAGTCAGTTGAGCCTCTGAATTCTGCCTAGGTCATGATCTCATGGTTCAGTTGGTGGGTTGGAGCCCCACTTAGGGCTCAGTTCTGTCTGACAGCTCAAAGCCTGGTAACTGCTTTGGATTCTGTGTCTCTGTCTCTCTCTGCCCCTCCCCCACTCACACTCTGCCTCTCTTCCTCTCTCTCTCTATCTCTCAAAAATAAATAAACATTAAATTTTTATTTTTTTAAAAGTGCTCATGGAAAATTTTATTCCTACTTTCGATGTTTCCTTCTGTGTGGATGGTTATCCATTAACGTGGCACTCCTAGCTCCTTCTCTCCCATTTACTCCTACTCTGAATAGAAAGGTGATCTCTTTTATTGGTTAATTAAAGAGGTAGTGGGCATATCTCAGCTTCTTATTTCTTCTTGTTTTCAGGATTTGTCTTCCTGAACAGAGGACTGCTTTGTGGGCTGCTTTTTCATGTCATAAGTTATCCAAGTACTAGTCCCCAGACTGGGGGGCCTGTGTGAATAGCATGCCATGTGAATAGGTCAGAAATCTTTCAATGTCCTTTTTCAATGTTAGGAAATCCATTACTGCAGCATGCCCAGATCACACTGTGCTTTATCAACAATCTCAATAATGAAAACGATGTGTAGATCTGTAGGTATATTATCCTTTATGTCTGTTTCTTGGTCAGTTTGGGACTTGGCAGGAAAAGGAAAAATGTCATTTTTGTGGCCCAATCAAACTTCAATGAAGTATGAATAAAGAATAATAATGAGATGGGACTTAGAAAAATCTGACTTTTGAAATGGTACCTAACAAATATAATGATATATGTTAGAAGGTGGTCTTAGTTAGAAAACCTCTTCTAGGTTTAAAAGTATCTAAAACCAAGTTTTATTTGGGGTTTATTCTACGCAATAAAAACTTAAATAAGGTAAATAGATAAGGAAATTCAAATTCTAAATATGAAGTGAGTTGCTGCTGTTTTTGAACCTGTGTGCCTACACAATTCTTAACATTCTTTAAAAGAAGTCACAGTCCATCTCCTCTGTGATGATTTCCTTGATTTGTCAAATGCTAAGATATTACTTTTATTCAAATTTCTACTGCAATTTTGGCTCAATTTGATAGCAGAAGTAAAGTTAATTTCATATTTTTACAGATTTCTATCTTTGTTTTGAACTATTTCTTAAACCTTTTACTTTTCAAATGATCCTTCAGTTGATTAAATATTATTATGTCAACTAGATTAGACTTTTTATGGATTTAACTTTACCATGGATTATAAATTTTTGTATCTCCATAGTACCTTGTACTGCTTCTTAGAGCTAGCACATAATTAATTATTGTTGGTTTTATCTTTTAGTGCATAGCATAGCAAAAATCCAATTGCAGTGAAAAAAAGGACAAAAAATACCTGTATTTCAAATTTACTATCAGTTAAATAAGCCAATCAGAAAATATGTTGTGCACTGAGGAAAGTATATTTATGGGAAAGGAGCAGGATGAATAAGAAAGTGGAATAAATATAATATGTATGAGAGAATAGGTGCTCAGTCAATCAATCAATCAATAAGCATTTATCCAGAACCTACTCTGTGACAGGCACTAGGCATTATGCTAGGGATACATCCTTAAACAAGTAAATATGTTCTCTTGTCTTCATAAACGTAGAGTCTAATAAGAAAAGATAAACAGTAAAAATAATGACAATACATTTGATAGTCCCCAGCTTAAACACAGAAGCTCTACACACATTTTTTCAGCAAGAAAAGTGCAGGGAATGGGATTCATCATGTCAGTATGTTGGGGTGGCAGTTTGCTTACATGTATGAGGTGAATCCCAAACTGAATTTATATGTTAAATTAATTTACATGATGGAAATACAGCCTTCCCTCTATAAATAAATAAATAAATAAATACGTACATACATAAATGAATAAATAAATAAGAAATAATAAAATGTCACCACAACATTTCACTGTTACTGAGCTACAACCAAGCAAAGGAAAAATGCATTTTACCTTCCAGGGGGATATTTTGGATCTACACCAAAAATGCAAGGATTTTCTTTTCTTCCGGATAGACCCTGGCCACTAAATGCTTGTACGGAAAAACTAGAATGCAGTGAGGTTTTATGTGGAGTTAGAGAACATTTTAGGGTACAAGGAACAAAACAGACATAAAATGTGTTCTCTTCAAGAAACCATTTTAAGTAGTTTTATTGTGTCCTCACAGAAATTAATTTAACTGACTAATCACCAAAGAGATAAAAAAAAAAAGGAAGGAAACACAATTAAGCAGTGTCCCTTTTAATCATCTTTCAAAATTTTCGACTATATCTAGTTATCACTTTAAATAATAGGTGGCTAAGGAGGGAGAATAACAGTGGGTCAGAGAACAAGCAAAAGTGGTGATGCATAATGTAATATGCATGGAAATATCTTGAATGCTGGATAATGTAAGTTTGTGTTACAAGCTTATTGATCCAGTTGGTGAGGTTATAAGCAATTTCAGCACAGAATATTTGTCTAAAAGTGTTTTATTTTGTGTTTCTTGAAATTGTATGTCATCACGTAAGATCCAAGAGGAAGATTCTAGCAAAAATTTACTTTTTGTTTACATACTCTATTGGATATAACTTTATAAATCTTTTCTTGCATGTGTGTAGAGAGAGGAATAGACTTATTGACGGAAAAAATTATAGATTGCTCAACCTATGCTTAAAGCTTCTGACATCTGGCTGTTACCATTTGCAGAGACTTTCACAGAGGTAGCTTTTTTGTTTCTTTCTATTTTCATATTTCCTTGGAAATTTCTATGTGCTTATGAGGCAAATCATATTCCTGTGTTTGCATTATCTTGCTAATATATTCAAATGATTATTATTTTTAACAGTTTCATTCATCAGGAGAACAACATTTCAACATTCAATGTGCTTTACAGTGTAATAAAATTATCTTACATATTAGTATTAATATGGCAAAATTTTAAACTACCAGTTTCCGCTAATAGTTTAATGTGAGACTTAAAAATGGTTCAATTTCTCCACAAATCATTGGGATGTGGGACGAAATTGACTGAATTGATCTGTTGTTCTGCTGCTCTGTGGGGCAGAGCCTGGGCAAATGGAAGAGCTTTTTTCTGAATCCTGGCTTGCTATCTGAATAGTGACCATATCAATTATTAGCAGCACTTGTCATCTGCCTTGTGTTCTTAGAGGCTGCATAAATCTTTTTGCCAAATGAAATCATCTCTATGAGAGCATAAGAAATGTCATACTGGGTTACACAAGTGATCCTTCTAATCCTAAATTCATTCTTGACAGAGATTTCTAGGACTATTTTATGGGAAGATATGGCTGTACCACATGGAATCAAGTATTTTCAATTGAAGACCTATTGGACACACCTTAATCTTTCATTATGTACTATGAAAATATCATATGAGCTTACCTAATCATTTCAAATTTACTTACATCATGTAGCATATCTTGGGATAATATAGCAAATATCGAGCAATGATAATCTCTCGTTTGACAGTTAAATACAAGTAAATTAATCCCTGTGTATCAGGCAGGGTTTTCCAAGGAAACAGAACCAATAGGATTCCACATATAGAAAGAGATTTATTGTAAGGAACTGTCTTACATGATTATGGAGACTGGCTGGCCCCAATCCTGCAGTGTGGGTGGTAGGCTCAAGATTTAGGAGAGCTAACAGTGCAGTTCTAGTCCAAAAGCTGGAAGGCAGAGACTCAGGAGAGCTGACTTTCCAGGTCCAGTCAGAAAGCAGTCCAATAGAAAATTTCCTCTTGCACAGGAGGGTCTGTCTTTTTGTTTTATTCAAACCTCAACTGATTGAATGAGACCTACTCACATAATGGAGAGCAATCTGCTTTACTCAAAGTTCACCCATTTAAATGTTAATCTCATCCCAAAACACCCTTCAAACTGATGCACAAAATTAACTATCATGGCCTGTTAACCACAGTTCTGCCTTGTACTTATAGGCAGTGTCTGAACCCCTCATGTTCCAATCACAACTTTTTATCTGACACTCATTTTGAAATCTCAGCATATTCAGTTCTCTGAGCATGACACACAACAGATATGATTTTTAGAATAATAATAAAATAATAATGATAGTAACAACAACCAGGTGGCAAAGAAAATAGGACTTTATTTTTTGATAACTAAATCACAACTTTTTCCTCATTTTTGTAAAATCCAAAAAAAATAAAAACTGTAGTCAGTTCAATATAAACAGACTTGCTTTATTATGCCTTGTTAATACGAGCTTTGGTTCAATTATTTCCTAGCTGCTTTTCCTTCCTAGGACACTGTTTATGTTTCTGGAAGTTTATATTCTGTTATGGCACCAAGAAAAGCATCTGGTCATTGGTGGTGCCTGCCTGTTCGGGATCTGGCTGAGGCCTACACACGTTTGTTCTGGTTGACTCTTTCTCCATAGTAGCAACTGCTAAGTTGGTCTTCAGGGGAAGAATCCATGCAGCTAAGTCTCCTTCAAGATCTGAAGGTTCTCCCTTTTATTAAATGATCCATGTTTTTGAGTGTCACAGGAATATTTAGCTCTTTCCTCATCCAACTCTAGGGTAACAAGAGGTTTGGTAAACCTGTGGCAGGTACCTTTTCCTCCTGTTCACACACCCACGGTGTTGTCACACCAAAGAGGTGCTGGGAATTTCTACCAAGTTCTCACCTTCCAGAGTACTAGCAGGGAGTGAGGAAACAAAATTTTCTCCACTCTTAAATTTCACTAAATGTTCCTAGAGGTCATATCATATTCTTGCTCCAGTGACAAAAAGGCTGAAGGGAGACTAGACACAGAATCTCTCTCAAGCATTCCAATACCACCTATCTCTATTCTTTATGTTTCTGCTTTACTCCCTTCTCCTTCACTGTCTTAAAAATTATGTTAATCCTGGGCGCCTGGGTGGCTCAGTCAATTGAGCACCTGACTTCAGCTTAGGTCATGATCTCACAGCTCCTGAGTTCGAGCCCCACGTCGCTCTCTGTGCTGACAGCTCAGAGTCTGGAGCCTTCTTCAGATTCTGTGCCTCCCTCTCCCTCTGCCCCAACCCACTCGCATTCTGTCTCTGTCTCTCTCAAAAATAAATAAACATTAATTTTTTTTAATTATGTTAATCCTTAGGTAAGAGAAACGAGAACACCAACAGGCATTTTCACATATCAAAGTTGTAGAACATATTTTGACCTACTCATATAGAAGTACTAAGATTTAGAAATATAAAACATTTTCCTATACATAATTACTAGAAACACTAAGAAATAATGAAGGAGGATTGTAAAGACAGAATTAATTGGCTTTTTCACCATTTTTCTAATGTTTCTGTGGCAGTAAACACAGATTTCCTGCACTGATGCTCGATATGAGACTTATAGAAGAAAAGAACTAATAAGGAAGAAAATCACATCTATTCATAATTGCAGTTAGAGCTGGAGGATAAAACATGTTTATCTCTACTCCATTCTCAAATCCTACACTTAGAATACAATAAAAATAGCATGAAGAGACAAGGACAATGAGAACTTAGAGGTGACGAGAGTAGATAAAAAAATGTCAAATTATTTGTTTATGATATTTTGCAGATGGATGAGTGATAATTGACTTAAATCTGCTTCTTCTTTTTTCTAAATAAGAACCTTCAACACAGAAAGTCAATAATATGTAAAATTGTGCCACAAAATCCAAGAAGGTCATAAGAAATGTGGGTAACAGTACCTTTGAAAAACTGGGTGTTGTATGGAAACCAATTTGACAATAAATTTCATATTAAAAAAATTTAAAAATATAAAAAATAAAACTCAAAAAAAAAGAAAATATGTCATTGAATGGCACTAAACAGAGAATTGGTGACAGATAATTTAAGTTATAGTTGGATTCCAAATAGATTATCTCCAACACAGAGTCTATTTGACTACTTCACAGTGATAGAAGACAAGTATTATTGTTAGTGGAACTTGAACAAGGGATTCTCAACTTTGGGAAAACATACCCAGTTGAAAGAAGGAAAGGAAATAAATAATAATTCTGTACATGGAATGCTTAAAAATCCAGCATTTTTCTTGATTAGCTTCCAGAATGCTAGCTGTCACCTTCAAAATTGTCTGGTAATAAAAGAATCCCTTTTGGAAAAACTGGAAAGCCTAAGAGACCACCAACTCTAACATTTCAGAATCTTTCAACAAAAATGTCCAATCCCCCTGCTAGATCACCTTAATATTAGACTCTCTATTGACAAATCTTATCCAAGGAAACAAAGACTATTTCCTAAATATGGCAATGATCCGAGATTAATCGAGGATTTCAAAAGCTCTTACAAAAGAAAGATGGGGGAGGACAGCTAAGATATAACAGAGAAATACAGAAAGCAAGAAAAAATGAAACATATTTGTGTAACATAGTTAATAATATCCTCAAATATTAAAGATATTGTTACACTCATAAAACAAGATAGGATGTCTAGGAAAATAAGACACACAGATAAGAGGGGTAAAAAAGCCTTGAAAATAAAATCTAAATATATGCAAAACCAAAGTAGATATAATATTGTGTAAAATATGATAGGAAAAAAGTTTAATTCATGGTAAATTTGGGACTGTCTTTTAAAAAGGAAAAAAGAGAAGAAAAATACAAAAATGAAAATAGTATAAAAGACAATAAGAAGACCTGCTGGGAGGCAAAATATTGAAATAATATAATTTCCACATAAAATATGCAGAGGAAATTATCCAAGTAGTAATAAAAGCAAGTGCAGAAGGAGTCCACTGAATGCATACCATATAAATAAAAAAGATCCCCACCAAAGCATATCACTGTGATATTTCAGAACACTAAGCATAAAAACAGAATAAAACATTGCCATTCTAGATTTCCACTTTCCAGTTTCTATATCATAAACAAGAACCGGAAAAAAAGGTGTCTCCCTGTTGTTTACACAGACAATCATTCGTCCTCTGTAACTGATACTCTTGGATGTGTCAAGAGTTATAAGAAGTCTTTACTGGAAACCTATCTAGTATGCAGTAGAAATTATTACACTCTGCTTCAGTGTCACAGCTTTGGTTGTTGTTTAGATTAGGTGCTTTACTAGTTATATGTTCTTAGCATAGAATTTCTTCCTCAACCTTTATTCATCCTCATCATGTCACAACACAATTGTAATTCACAAAGCCATTTTTATCTGAAGTTCATGCTCCAGTTTATTATACTTAAATATTTATTGAATATTCATCAAGATTGACCCACTGGTACTTCAGATCCTCTGTGGTTAATATAGTATTCTGGCTAATTACTAATATTGTTTAGCTAATCACTAATATTACTGAGGGGAAGAAACTAATTGCCTCACCAATGCCATTCATTTCTTCCTAGTTAGTAATAAAACTTTTGTATTTGTGGCAATGTATCCAGGTAAAAATTACATTTCTTAGATTACATTGCAGTTACACATGATTATGAAACTAACTTTTTCTCAATGAATTTATTGCGTTGGATTTCTGAAAATGCTTCTTAAAATTAAGACAGATAGTGGAGAAACACTTTTTATTCTTCTTCCTTCCACTTCTTGTCTAGACTATGTGTGTAATATATTTATTAAAGAAAGTAACATCTTTAATTAAAAACTTTGTCTCTCTCTGTCTCTCTCTAAAATAAAATTTAATTCAATTTATAAAAGGGGGTTCCTGGGTGGCTCAGTCAGTTGAGAGTCCTATTCTTGTTTTCAGCTCAGGTCATGATCCCAGGATCAGTAGATTGAGACCAATGTGGGGCTCTGTTCTGAGTGTGGAGCCTGCTTAAGATTCTTTCTCTCTCTCTCTCTCCCTATGCCTCTCACTCTTTTCATCTTGTGCTCTCTCTCTCTCTCTAAAATAAAATTTTTAAAAAATTAAAAAAAATCTTTCTCCAAGAGGAAACTCCAGGGATATTCCACTGGTGAATTCCACCAACATTTAAGAAAAAAATAACATCAATTCTACTCAATTTTTCCAAAAAGTAGAAGAAAAATTAACACTTCCTACCTCATTTGTAAGTCTAATGTTCATGAAGCAAACACAAATACAAACATATATTAATATAAGTATGTATGACTTAGTATCTATACTTATATCTCCTAGCTCAATCCTCTGGAGGCTCAGAAAGAGTGACACAAGAGTAAAAATGAGCATAGGACATGTAAAGGTCCCAAATCTTTGCTTTTAAATATCACTTTCCAATCAAAGGAACCATGACTCCTTTGAGAGTTAGTTGATTCCAGAGCTGTGATAGAGAAGGAACAAAATGAACCAGAAGCATCTCATAGTGTCAGAAAGTAAGAAAGTCCTCAAAAATATAGGAAGGCATATTTCAAAAGCAGGATAGCCAACATGAAAGTGACCACAACTGTGAAAGCTGGAACAAGCTTGGAAACAAATCAAATAACAGTAGCATTGTATCCTACCCCATACAATAAAATAAATATCTATGAATTCATACTAACATAAATAAATAAACTGAGGAAAAAAGCCAAGTTTACCTTATAGAAGAATTTCAATTAAAGAATATTTTTTCCTTACAGAAAAATTTCAGTTAATGAACACAGGAAGGGGGAGAATAGAAAATCACCATTAGAATAACACAGTAATAATTATTGTAGGCAAGAACATCCAATGGATGCAAAATTAGTGAACACAAGTTTGAGGAAAATAAAAGATTCCAAAGTTCAAAATGTATCCTACAAAAATTTTTTTTAATCACCCAGGGGAAAAAATATATACCGTATGGTAGAGAAGTCTGGCAGATACTACTTTAACAAGTGACCAAGAGTCACGTCAAAAGTAATAAGACACATCAGTAAAATGTCCCCTGGTACAGGATGCATAAGAAGCCTCACTTCTTTGGTATTCTGGCCAAAATTGCACAGCCTCAATCTGATCATGAGAAAACATTAGACAAATTGAGCTTGAGGGACATTGCAAAATAACTGGTCTGTGGTCTTCAACGGTGTCAAGGTCATGAAAGACCAGGAAAGACTGAAGAACTGTCTCAGCATTCAGAAAACTAAGGAAATATGACAACCAGATCTAATATGAGATTCTGGATTGGGCCCTGGAACACAAAATGACAAGTGGAAAAACTGATGTACTTTGAATAAAGTTTTCAGTTTAGTTAATGATATTGTAACAAAGTTACTTTTTATATGGTTGTGTACTACTGTTATAAAAGATATTAACATTAAGGGAAGCTGAGTGAAGGGTATACAGAAATCTTCTATGATATTTGAAAATTCCTGTAAACCTAAAATGATTCAAAGGAAGAAAGAAAAAAAAATCTGTATTTATCACTGTGATTTCTCTGGTTTAAATTTTGCCCCAGTAGCAAAACAGGTAGAGACCACTGGACCTTCTTAGAGTTGCTGAGTTAAGGCATAGCCAGCATTCTCCCCATGGAAAGAATCCCTTACCTGATCATATGCATCTGGATTATATCATCTTGTTTATGGAATTCATTAGATTCCTTACCCAAGGATATATAGATTCATTATATTTCCTTTAACAGTAGGTATACACAAAAATTCTGATTCAAAAGAGCATATGCACCCCAATGTTTATAGCAGTGCTATCTACAATAGCCAAAGTATGGAAAGAGCCCAAATATCTATTGACTGATGAATGGATAAAGAATACATACATATTCATATGTATGTATACATATTCAATGGAAGTATACATATTCAATGGAATATTACTTGATGATCAAAAAGAATAAAATCTTGCCATTTGCAACAATGTCGGTGGAACTAGAGTGTATTCTGCTAAGCTAAATAAGGCAATCAGAGAAACACAAATATCATATGATTTCACTCATATGTGGAATTTAAGAAACAAAACAGATGAACATAGGGGAAGGGAGGGAAAGATAAGATAAAAACAGAGAGGGATGTAAACCATAAGAGACTTTTAAATAGAATATAAACTGAGGGTTTATACTGGAACTGAGCTGGAACTGAGGGTTCCAGCTAAAAGATGTTGGGTGGGGGGATGGGCTAAATGGTGATGAGCACTAAGGAGGGAACTTGTTGGGATGATCTCTGGGTGTTATATGTAAGTGATGAATCACTGGGTTCTAGTCCTGAAACCGATACTACACTGTATATTAGCTAACTTGAATTTAAATGAATTTATTTAAAGCAAAACTAAACCAAAAAATAGTAAGTATACAAAATCTCAAAGATTTCCAAACCCTCACATTTGTGAAGAGTAGAAGTATTCAAGGAGATATACAAGTTTGATATGTTACATTAAAGAAAAAATTTGAAAGATCAGAATTGAATTACGTTCTCAATGCTTACAAATATAAGCTTGCAAGAAGAATACGTTTATGCTATTTCATGTACTCATAATTTATTTAAACCACATTCATTTGTAAAACGAACAGAAAAAGTGATAGCAAGACATGCTATTTTTGGAAATATTCTATGCAAAATAAAAACATGTGTGAGCAGAATCTATTTTACAAGTTATAGCACATTTCAAAAAGCCGTAACTCAAATTGCAACAGAAATGTAGTTGTACTGAGATAAGTAAACAAGGGTATCTCTTCTCATTCACTCACTGAAAATTATATTCTATGGTATCTCTAACTTCTAAAATGTGCTGGTGGCTGAGGATATAAAGGATACATAAAAAAGAATGAGACTTAAATAGCATCCACAATAGTCTACAATCTAATTTGTGAGATAGACAAATAATTATTATTTACAAAGTTGAAGGCAATGGAAGATAATGCATTTGGCAGTAGAGTGGTGCTCAGCCTGGAAGACTAAATCAATTCTTGGAAAAGTAATTACCTGTATAATTACCTGTAGGATGAGGTGGCTGTTCCTTGTTGGAAATGAAGGAGATGCAGGAAGAGGGGCGAAAGAGAATTGTAAGCAGCGGAAAAAGCAAAATCCAAGGTACATCTGCAAAAATTCCATCTTATGCCTGGGAAACTATAAGGGGAACTTGGCTTTCTTGTAGTTTGAAGGGTGTAGGAGAATGTTAGGACTGAAGATGTATTCTAGCACTGGCGTAGTTGATGTTGCATACCAGCTTTATCTAGTAAATGCTGTGGTCTATTAAAGAGTTTTAGATGGGGAAGAAAACTGAGAAGTATTTGCATAGATCACCTTTGTGGCTATTAGAAAAATTGTGAGAATGGAAACAGAATGGAAAGATTGTGTTACAACTAGATTTCTGGCTTGAAAGAATATGGTTATTAAAAAAAAAAAAAAACAGGCAGGGGACCTGGGTGGCTCAGTCCGTTAAGTGTCCGACTTGGCTCAGGGCATGATCTCACAGTTCGTGAGTTCAAGCCCCAAGTCGGGCTCTGTGCTGACAGCTCAGAGCCTGGACCTTGCTTCAGATTCTGTGTCTCCCTCTCTCTCTGCCCTGTCCCTGCCCACACTCTGTCTCTCAAAAATAAATAAACATTAAAAAATTAAAAAAAATAGTTTAAAAAAAGAAAAAAATAAACAAGCAAAATAATGGCAAAATAGGGCAGTGCTTGGTGCTTGGTTTCATGAGTTAGCATAAGGAAAGGTTAGGAAGACATTCATTCCAGTAGGGTTGCTAGTGAGAAGGACCTAGCCATGATATAAAGTAAAGAAAAAGGATATAATAGGAGAAAGGCGGGAAAATGAGTGTTTTAGACATCTTAAAATGCAGATTGTTGTGAAAGACCTTGTGGGAAATATATAAAAGAATTATAAGAAATTCCAAAATTTGAAGGAAGGGATATAACTTGATAGAGATGGAATGAACTCATGCAAGAAAAGTGCATACAGAGGGCAATGGGCAAAGAAGTTTACCTTCGGGAATATAAAAGTATTTTGTTTAAACAAAGACACTGTACCAAAAAAGTTAAATCAACATTTTTTTCCTGATAGATCTTGAGATACAAATTTTCTGGAAGCATTAAATACCAAGAAGGTTAGCACTAAAATGATCACTCAAGAATAGCAATTGTAAATGCCTGTGGATTATCTCTGTCCCAATTTTACAGTTAATTAATATTGACCCCAAATCACGTTTTTCCTTGCCTTATAATCTTTTCTGCATAATCTTTTAATATAAATTGTAAGTTATTTCTACTTGTAAGTAATTTTTTCACAAAGTAAAATATCTTATGGAGCAAATTATACAAATATATAATGTAAATTACTGAAAAAATACATGAAAAAGTGATTAACAAACAAATATTAATTGTTGGACCTACAGCTAATGAAAGTTGAGGTAGGTCTATTACATTACTGTCCCTGCTAAATTTTATTGAACCTGCAAAATAAAACAGTACCAGTTTATATTTATTTTAATATAAATCAAGTCATTGTATTATTATTCACCAGTAACAAAGAGCAGCTAATGCAGGACTAGAACTATGTATAGTATGTGAACAAGAAAAATTATTATCTGTGAAATAAATGTCTTAAAAGAACATCAAATATATCCTTCATTCTTCTTTTTCAAATAATCTGATGACTACCTCAAACTTGTTCTAAGTGCCCGAGTATTTACAAAGGACAGAAAATACTTAAGTTTTCAGACACTCAGCAATAGTTTTTGATCTCATGATGGCCACTAGCATCAGGCCAGCTGTGCTGTATGTTAGCCTTTCCCTTTCTATATTCTAATCAAATAGAGGTCATAAACAGCCCTGGAAAGAAATAATAGAAATGTTTAATGTTTTTTAAGACTTCTATTTTAATGAGAAAACATGTTGACAATGGTTTTTGTTTTCTCTCCCTTTCTACTCAACATTAAAAAAAAAAAAAGCCTATTTGGTTCACACTTTAACACTTTCATCCTGAGATGAGGAGGGTTTTCTATGAGTTTTTATTTTTGGGGAATGCTGTGAATTTTGCATTCTGTTCTTATGTGCTTTGAAACAATGAGAACCAGATTTCAACTTCACCAAAACATACAAATGCCAGGGACCCAAAAGCTATCTTTATCACTATTTTTACATCTCTCTCGCTACTCTCCCTCCCTTAGTTTTTGGTAAGAAAGCTACTTTATGTCTCCCAGCTCACGGACACATTTAAGAAGACTTTTTCCCATCACTGCCATAACAAGCAAATCCTTACTGCTGGTTTAGTTTAGTTTAATTTAGTTTTGTTTACAAGGGAGGTAATCTAGTTATTTAAACAGAACTATTACCAGAAATAAAAATTCTGGCTAGTTATTTTTGGTCATTAAAGCTTCAGTTCAAAGATAAACTCTTTTGTGACTTATTCACTGACTCTCAAAGAAAAGTTAATGCACTTTTTCTTCCATCCTACATTTTTTAAAAATACTCTATTTTTGGGGCGCCTGGGTGGCGCAGTCGGTTAAGCGTCCGACTTCAGCCAGGTCACGATCTCGCGGTCCGTGAGTTCGAGCCCCGCGTCGGGCTCTGGGCTGACGGCTCAGAGCCTGGAGCCTGTTTCCGATTCTGTGTCTCCCTCTCTCTCTGCCCCTCCCCCGTTCATGCTCTGTCTCTCTCTGTCCCAAAAATGAATAAACGTTGAAAAAAAAATTTTTTTAAAAATACTCTATTTTTATATGTTGCATATTACATTTCAAATTTTTTTGTTCAAATATTTTGAGCCCCTTTAGATGTGGGCAACTTATTAGTCAGCTTGGTGTCTCAGAGTCCAACACTTTCTCTTCTATAATTTGATCACTGGTGTTCCTAAGGGACCTTGTATTATCAAAAATTTTGAAATTAAGTGATTTGTTTCCATGAAAGACAACATTGATAATAATAAAGAAGCTATTGCTCTGTATCTTTTCATATTAATAACAAGATTGTTTTTTTCTGAAAAATGTTAACTTTTACAACAATCATTGTTTTATTATTTGTTGAATTAAAGTAATTAAATATTTGATGGAAATAGGGAAAAATCTAATTGATTATTTGACCTTCTTTCCATAATTTCTGTATCTCAGTCTCCTCCATCACCTTTGACCTTAACCTTTGAATTTGGCTTGAAGAAGAATTAATAATTGTAATATGTACATAAGGAAAACACAAAGTAAATAAAAGAATGTCTTTTCAGCAAAGTATTCAGTGGCTCAAATGTAGTGCTGAGTTGTTATGCTTTATAAGTTACAGCTTTAGTTCTACTTCTATTGTGCTCATTATAACCAATAACAGGTGTTGAAATGCAAATAGTCTACCCTTGGTAATAAATCATGGTATTGTGTGTAATGAACATTACAGTATGAAGAAATAATTCTCCTGCTAGGCTTGTATTGGTTGCTCAATTTATAATTGTTCAGTGAATATCATTCACTGATCTTAAATGCATTTGTGCAACTACATTTCAGCCAACTAGAAATCGAAGGCAAACTGGGGCCCCTGGGTGGCCCAGTCGGTCAAGTGTCTGACTCTTAATTTTGGCTTAGGTCATGATCTCAAAATTCGTGGTTTCGAGCCCTACATCGGGCTCCACGCTGGCAGTGGGGAGCCTGCTTAGGATTCTCTCTCTCCCCCTCTCTCTGCCTTTCCCCCACTCATGCTCTCTTTCTCTCTCAAAATAAACAAACTTTAAAAAAAATTGAAGGCAAACTATTATTATTGTATAATGATAACATTTATGGAGTAATTTTATAGTTTAAGAAACATTTGTGGATTCACACAGGACTCCTCATTTTCAGTTAACTAAGGATGAACAGGCATAATAAGATGATGAGCCCTAAGGGATCTCAGTGCATGACATGGAAAAAGAGGAGCTCATTGGAGAAGCTATGATTTTTACCTGCTATTCACAAATATGTCCAAAGACCATTTTCCAGATTTCTGTGTATTTTTCTTTATACAAGATTGGGAAAACTGATGATCTTTAAACCTATATAGCAAATTGGAGGATGAGGTTTACTTATACAGTAGACCTCCATCATCCATAAGGAATACATTCTAAGACTCTAGTGGATGCCTGAAACTGCAGAATATATATTATGGGTTTTCCTATACATACATACCTGTGCTGAAGTTTAATTTATAAATTAGGCATAGTAAGAGATTAACAACTATAACTAATAATAAAATAGAACAATTATAATAATATATTGCAATGAAAGTTATGTGAATATGGTCTCTCTCTCAAAATATCTGCACTGTACTCCCCCTTCTTCTTATGATGATGTGAGATGATAACATGACTATGTGATGAGATGAAGTGAGGTGAATGACAGAGGCCCTGTGATATTGTGTTAGGCTACTGCTGACCTTCTGATGATGTCAGAAGGAGAATCATCTGTTTCTGGACCAACGTTGACCACAAGTAACTGATACTGCAGAAGGTGAAACCACAAATAAAAGGAGACTACTATATATCAAGCGAATTAATCAAAGATTCCAATAATTCAGTACTATTTTTATCTCCATCTTCCAAATCTGCTTTTATTTGTTGTCTACAACTTCTTATACCGCTAATGACTTCTGACATGAAGGAGAAGATTAGATATGCTGCAACATAGTCTGATATTGAAATCTGGTATTAAACTTAAAAGTAGAGAAAATATTCTAATATAGATTTGAATATACAAAATATATAGTTTTTAAATGCATGATTCCAGAGATTTATAAACATTGATGTTTTATTAATTACATCTATTTTCACTAATGCTTCAAAAATTTTTGAATATTTCTATTAATGTTACAGCCAAAAGTCACATACCAACCCTGGTAATGTTATTTGCAACATCTCCTTTCCTTCTCTTAAAATCTAATAAAGTTATGGTATTTTCCAACATATGAGTAATAACAATTTATTTTTATATAGTTGTATAGTGTTATTATTACTGTTGATATTTTTAAAGCTAATATTTATTTTATACTTACTATGTGCCAGCTACTGTGCAAAGCACTTTATAACCACCATCAGTTCTCTTATTCCTTATAAAAATACTTTGAGGTAGACATTATTATTCTCATTTTACCCATGAGGAAAACAGGACTTATAAAGTTTAAATAATTTGACCAAATATACACAGCTGGGAAAGGCTCAGAGAGGGTTTGAGGCTAGATGGTAATTTTGAGAACTATAACTTTGTGTTAATATACACAACTTTCTTTTTCTTGCACAAAAACCTCCCTGCTAAAACAACAAGAACAACTAACAAGCTGGCTTATGTGCTTTTGAATTGAGCTGTGTTTATGTGTCTTTGTGTGGGGATGGAGAGCATGGAGATCAACATTTATGTTCCTTGTTCAGTTCATTCATAGAAATAAATCTGTAGATGCAATGTATTAGGTTAAGTGTCAGTATGGTTTAAATCTTAAATAAAATCTTTCATTTTTATTAGGTGACAAATAGAGCTATAGAGGAAAAGAATAAAACCTTTTCATCAAATGAAATAGTGTCCTAGTATATAGGATTCAAACTGTGATGATGGAAATGTTCTGCACTATCCAATATGGTAGCCAGTAGCCACTTGTAGCTATTTGAAATGTGTCTAGCATAACTGAGGACCTACATTTAAATTTTTTTATTTAACTTTGATTAAATTAAATTTAAATATGAGAGCCATGTGAGGTTGGTGTGTACTTTATGGAACAGTGTAGTTCTAGGTGATTTCATCCAATCCAAATGATGGCTTCCAATTACAGCCCCTGAATTTCTTAATAATAATTGGAATGGTTTGCTAGACATTTCAAAATGGATATCTAAAAAGCATTTCTGTCCTATCTCCAAATTCTTGGTTTTCACTGAAAAGCAGTAGCTTCTGTTATCATTCCATCTTTAACAAAGCAAATTTCTGTACAGTCTTTAGGTCAGGATAAAAACCCTGGAGTCATCCGTAATGTTGTCTCTCCTATTATCGCATAGTCTATCAATAAAATTGCATGGAGTCCTTAACTTCAAAAATCTATCAACTGTTCACCAAACCTAGAACTACACCCTACTCTAAACAACATTGCTCTCTTGTCTGGAATACAGTAGCTACTTTCCAGTTAGTCTTCCTCCTTTCACTCAGACTATCACACACTCATTACTCTTACCAGTTTTCTTTGTCTTTGTTCTCAGATCAGATTTATCTTCCAGCCTCACAAGCTGACTATAAGTCATCAGAATGAGCCAAACAGCCTTCTCTGTAGAGGCTTTGAATTCACCCATATCTCTGGAATTATCTCTATTCAGATATCCTCAAGGCTCCTTCTCATTTGGGCTTCATTTGGGCTTCTACTCAAATGTTACCTTATTAGGAAATCCTTCCTGAATAATCCTTTTGAATTACACCTCCCTTCCCTTACCTGACCTTATATTTTATATTAATATTTCTCTTATGTTCTGTCTCCTCCCTCTAAAATCTATGAGCAATGTAGCCAGAACACTTTTGTTCACTACTGTATCCTCAGGGCATAGAATATTGTGTTGTAAATAAAGTAGCACAATAATTATATATAATTATATGTGTATATAATTATATATACTTATATATAATGTTTTAGTTTTATTTATTTATTTTCTAAACTATTTTTTTTAAGTTGGGGAATCTGGGTGGCTCAGTTGGTTGAGCATCCAACTACGACTCAGGTCATGATCTCATGAGTTCAAGCCCTGCACTTGGCTCTGTGTTGACAGCTCAGGGCCTGGAGCCTGCTTCAGATTCTGTGTCTACCTCTCTCCCTGTGCGCCTCCCCCATGCATACTCTGTTTCTCTCTCTCTCTCTCTCTCACTCTCTCTCAGAGACAGCATGTCTCTGGAGGAGGGCCACAGAGAGAGGGAGAGAGAATCTCAAACAGGCTCAACTGTCAGCACAGAACCTAATGTGGGCTCGAACCCATAAAACTGAGATCATGACCTGAGCCAAAACCGAGTCTGACACTTAACTGACTGAGCCACCCAGATGCCCCTGTAATGTTTTAGTTTTAAACAGCACCATAGAAACAACAGATAATGTGAATGAAATTTCTTTTATGCAAGACATGTAAATATTTGTTTTGAACATCAAATATAAGGAGATGTGTTGGGGTTAAAAAATAAAATCCTCAAGTTAATATCTTAGAAATATAAACCCAGACTCTTCATGTGCAAGGCAATAACTGAAATTACGGTAGTGGACAAGAATAATGATTCACATTTTTAAAAATTAAATAACATAATACGGTAGTTAAATCCATTTAGATATATTTAGTGGCTTCATTTTTTTTACTTTTTTATTTACATTGACATTTAATTAGCTATAACAATTCTATGGCAAATTAAATTTATTTAACATTCATATATTTTATTTATTTTTTATTTATTTATATTATTTATTTATATATTATTTATTATTAATTATATTTATTTGTTATTTTATTTAATATTTATTTAATATTTGATATTTAGACAACATTTAACATATGTTGAAATGGATTAAAATTTATACCTTGCATCAAATGCTGGCAAGGACATGGAACAACAGAAATATTCATTGTTGGTGGGAATGCAAAATGGTATGTCACTTTGGAAAATAGTTTGGCAGTTTCTTATAAAACTAACATGCTCTTACCATATGATTCTGCAATCACACCCCTTAATATCTACTTAAACGAGATATTTCTATCTACAGAGAAACCTGCACATGAATGTTTATAGCAGTTTTATTTATAATTGCCAAAATGTGAAAGCAAGCAAGATGTCCTTCGGTAGGCGATTAGATAAACAAACTGCAATTTATACAATAGAATATTATTGAGCATAATGAGTCATGAACTATCAAGCTACAAAAATTCATGGAGGAAACTTAAATGCATATTGCTGAGTGAAAGAAGCCAATATGGAAAGGCTATCTATGTATGATTCCAACTATACGACATTCTGGAAAAGAAAAAACCATGCAGACAGTAAAAAGATGAGTGGTTGAGTGGGGGGAGAAAGGAGGGAGGAATAAGAGGAAAATGAGGGATTTTTAGGACAATGAAATTATTATTTGGTATGATATGTAATGGTGGATACATGACATTATATGTTTGTCAAAACCCATGGAATAAACAACACAGACAATGAAACTTAATTTAAACTGTAAACTTTGGTTCATAATAATGTATTGATATTAGCTCATCAGTTGTAACCAATAAACCATATTAATGAATGCAAGGTATTAAAAATAAGGGAAATTGAAGAGTACAGTGAAGGGAATGTGGGAACTCTCTGTACTTTTTGTTTAATTTTCTCTCTTAAACTAAAACTGCTCTAAAAAATGAAGTCTATTAATTAAAAAATAATTTCTGAGGTGATTCATTTGGGTTAAGCAAGTGATATTAAAAAAAAGAAAATACTGACTCCAGAGTTTAATTATCCATCTTAGTATCAAGAAAACATAGGACATACCATTCTCTCTAGTGATCATAGAGAATCAGTCTAATTCTCCATAGAGTAGGATTTGACAATTTTATAAGCAGAACCTTTACAAGTTGCTACAGAATCATGTTTGTTTTTATGTCATGGAGAATTGAGTATATATTTCAATCAGCCAGATAGATTTCCACTACCGAGTGCATATATAGTATAACTAGTCTCATAAAAAATGGTAGAAAATACTAGCCCACTTATTTTTATATCCTTATTGATGACTCAGTTTGATTAGAAATAATTAAGAATTTTTAAATTTGAAGTACTCAAAAAACAACAGTAAGTGGTTAATGTTATCTTATTCACATAATTACATTCATATCTAGAATTCTTGATTAATTGGTTTGAGTTGCAAGCACCAAGATTCATACACATAATCTATTTGTTTAAGGATTATAGATAACTTTTGACAAATATAATAATTTCCAGGGCTTTTGTATGTTATAACTGTCAGTTCAATGGCTGAATGAGACTCAGTATAATAGGATTTGCATATAGTTCATACATGAGATTGGTCATGTTTTAACTGCTTTTCCTTATTTTTAGGTAATGCATTGGTAAGTTTTTGTAGCCAATATTTGTTAGACCATTGGGTGGAGAAGTCTACATCTTGTATTAAAGGCTTCCATGAAAATAGTATAAATATAATACATGATCAGTATTTTGCTATATAATTAATTACACATAGTAATGCCATCTACAAATAGGCCACCAATGATTCTTCACGCTAGAAGAAAAACAGAAGCATTTATATTTTCAGATTATTTTCGTGTGGACTCAGATTGTTTGGATGACCAATTTAAGGCTAGGGTTCCATAATTATTGCTGATTTGCAGAGAAGTAAGAAAAATTGAGAGTGATGTATCCCACAATGATAATGTAGCTTCACAATTATTTGTTCTAGAGGCACCTGGGTGGCTCAGTCAGTTGAGCATCGGACTTTTGGTTTTGGCTCAGGTCATGATCTCATGGTTTGTGAGTTCGAGCCCCACGTAGGGCTCCGTGCTGACAGTGTGGATCCTGCTTTGGATTCTCTCTCTCCCTTTCTCTCTGCCCCTCCCCTGCTTACTCTCTATATCTCTCTTTCAGAAATTAAATAAACTTAAAAAATTATTTATTCTAGCAACAAATTTTCCTGATGGCTAGATAGATTTTATTTGGTATAGATTGATCAAGAACGATGTATTTTGTGCCAAGTACATTAAGGGAGACCATGAGGCACTTCAGTAGCTTTTACTGGCAGATGTTTATGAAAGGAACAAATAGATGTGCTGCTAGGCTCCTTCTCCCACTTCAACCCAGAAAGCTCCATGTTCATCAGGTCTGTAATTCACACTCTCAAACACAGTTGGTGTTTGTAGCCAAATAAAGTTTTGGGATTTACTACACTAAGCAAAACCAGCAGGAAAATCCTCTACAAAAAAGGTGGTTCAGGCCATTAAATCATTTAATTAGATTAGTACTATTTCTCACAGAATCTCCTCTCTTCCATATGGTAGCTTTATACTAGTCACTAAAAACATAGAGACGAAGTATCTCTGCTTTTGAACTTATTTCACTCTGGAGGAAAATATAGAAAACTAAAATGTGTGACATGGAAATGAACTCACTTTATAAAGGAAATAAAAAAAATATTTAAGTGCTGTGCTGTGTTTTTATGTATACTACCTTCTTTAAAAGTAACAATGATTTTTGTATGATAACTGACAGAAATTCAAGTTCAAGTAGCATTAACAGGTAGGGATGTGTTCAATTTGTATATCTAACAAGTTAAAGAGTAATGGATAGAGACGTAGGTGGTTATAAGAATACAATGATGGTCTTAGGAATATATGCTGTTTTAAACATTCTCTGGTGTGTTTATTCTCTTGTTGAGTCAGGTTTTAATCAAGCTGTGGGAACAATGGTCACTAGCCACTCTAGAATTGCATTGTCTTTTAAGAATAACCATATCCTTAAAAAGAGAGTGCCACTTTCCCAAGAGTGTACAAGTGAATTAACTGATATTTTCCTTATTTCTGGCTGAACTAATAAGAGATTGAGAAAAGGGCTATAGAAAATTCAAAATCTCAAAATAAGTGAGATATACAACAAAATTCTAGGCAGAATAGTACCATGTCCTTTACATCAGTAGTAGTATTTCCAGTATGTCAGTGTAGTGAGTTGAATGGAATCTCCCAAAAGGTATGTTCACAACCCAATTGCAGAAATCTGTGTGTATGGGTGAGACTAGAAACAGGTTGTCTATTTAGAAAGGTGGGATAGAAGTGATAGGTAGAAATAAACACTTCAGGTATAACTCATAATTAGTTTAAGAGAACTAAACTGATCACACAATCCTTCTTTGTAGGATAAAGAATTTAGCAATGATACTTCTGAGAAAAGTATGCATTATTAGGCAATTTGACAACATATTTACTACACAAAACACCTAAATGAAGCTACTTGCTTTGCCTGACTAATCAGTAACTTCCTCCCCAAACTGTTGTCAACTAACACATTACTAATAAAGAATCAGCCCAATCCAATGATGAATAACAAACAGACTTAGTTTGAGATTTAGGATTGCTGGTGGAGTTAGCTGTCCACCAATAAATTATGCTTTCCTTTGTAGCATCGCATAACTTTACCAAAAATTAGATTTCAAGTTCTATGATTCTCAAACCTCTTGCAATCAGGTATGGCTTTTTGAAACATTAGTGTGTGGTACAAGTGATAAGTGTACTTCTGATTCTGGCATATAAAATATCCCAAGTTCCCCTACTGTACTGTATTGTATTTTTGTCTTCCAGATGCCTAGCTGACATCAACCCCCAAGACAACCTCAGAAAATGTTTTGTTCAAAATGGTAGAGCCTGTGGTCTGCCAGATTCCTTTAATTATTTCATAAAGGAGGAATACTTACTGAACTATTTACTGTATAAAGCAAGATGAGAAATCGATTTCTATCACTTTTAGTCATTGAAAGTTCCACTTTTTATGAATGGAATAAATGTATTATTTGAACAAATAACAAATAATCTGACAGCAGTTAGATTACTTTTTGCAATGCAATCATGGATCAAAAAAGAAAAGTTACCACAAAAACAAAAAGATGAAGAGAGTATTCAGAAGAAACATGCCAATATGGGAAGATCCTTATGTCTGCATTATCAACTCTAATCCATATTCAGAGATCTAGTCTTATTCCCAGAGGGAAACAAGGATCTCCCCCTTACATTTTTCCCCCCACTGAATTAAATAGGTGAGAATTTAGAGTGAAAATTTTCTTACAAAAGGTGCTTTTTTTCTACCCCAATTCTTCTGAAACCTAAACTTTCCCGTCCAAGCTTGGTCATTCCTACATCATCTGCTTCAGTTGTTCTTAATTCTAAAATCTGTGTTAGCAGTACGAAACTTCCAGCAGTTTAAGCTGGAGCTCAAACTCAAAGTGTATAATTCTCTTCTACCATTTTACTTGGAATAATAAATTCAAAACACAGATACCACAAATGCTTATCATGTTAATCCTCCTTTCAAATGCAATTAGACATTCTATCACTGGACCACTGGTGGAGGCTTTTATGATTTCCAGTTTTAACAAAGTCATTCCATCACCATTGACTCCTCACTTACAAAATCCTATTCTATCATTCAAAGTCATCTTTCATGTATGGCATTATTCTCTGCATATTTTTCTCTAATTTCTAGTTCTATAGCTCTTGCTTAAAATTTATATCTAACTATCTATCTATCTATCTATCTATCTATCATCTGTCTATCTATCTATTTATCTATATCATCTATCTGTCCATTCACAGATATATAATTCTTAGTCTCCAAAGTAACTTATACAGATGACCAGTTTGAGAAAAGGCCTTATAAATGAAATAAGATGACCTCTATGTCTACAGAAACTTCCAGTTTGCAAATTTATATGCAGTATCTTTAATATAGTAACTACATTCTTCTTTGCATGCATTTGGCTGTGTGTCAGGAATACTCAAATCTAGAGCATAGTTTTACCAAAAGATGTTTCCAATCTTCATTCAATTTTCTAAAGTTCCTTTTGGCTGTCACCTAGAACTCTAATAATCATTCGTGTTCAACTTTGTCAACCTCAAAAGTAAAATAGCCTGTCATTTTACTAACACAGTAGCAGAGGAATAACAAGTCAGGACAAGCAAGCTATGGTGAACCATAGGCAAGTCTGAAGAGACAAAGAAAAGGTAAGCTTTTGTGAGGTTAGGAGAAAATCCAGGAGAGCTGCTTTGAATGGAAATTTGAGGTTGTGGCAGTTTCTCATTCCCTGTAATGGGTGGTTAGTGCCTTGTTGTTAGGGTAGGGAGGGTACTTCCTTCTTTTCTTTAAATGCAGGAGGTAAATTTCCTATATGAAACATGTCCTCACTTGTCAAAGTAATTCTTACCTTTCTTCTTCCTGCTAGCTAGGCAGTCTCAGTGAGTGGCACATGCAAGAGAACTTCCCCTTTAGGGCTTCCTGACTCCATTTTAAAAGAGATTTGCTTTATTATTTTCATAACTTTAAAAATAATTTTAATTCCTTTACAATATTACTTCAGTACCTTAACAGATATATTGATGCTGTACTCATTTATATATGATGAATTAATTTAGTATGCTTTCAATATTGGGAAGTAGACTTAATACATAAGTAATCACCATGGTACACTGATCCTAAGGTTATGTTTTGTTTATGGTGGGGAAAATGCACTCATAGATGCCTCTTAAGAGATATATTTAAAGCCACAGGGGTGTTATTTCCAGGTCTTAGAATTATTGCATAATGAAGGTGGACTTAGGAATGACTTCTGATTTTTCCCATCTGTATTCTCTACAGAACAAGAGTTGTTGCTAATAATGTTCTATATCGTTTTTAAAGAGTTAACATTTTTGAAATATTTTCTGAATATAGCTTTTATTATGAATATTGAGATTTAGATGCGTAGTAGTATAAATAGGTTTGTAAGAGTTTTCCATGCAGGGAATATTCCTCTCTGGTGTTCTTGGAAATAAAACTCTCTATTTTGTTTCCTAAGTTAATAATATTTATAAATCCTAAATTAACAATAATTATAATTCATATCAAAGCATGCATGCTCAAGCATAAGAGGTTTGATTGTCCCAATTCAAGTTCATGGCAGTACTTAACCTTTCTTTCTCCTTTTCATTCTCTTGCCTCAAAGGGAAGATAAATATCTTTTCCTCTCAGTTAGTCTCTAATATACCTGTGGATACCTGAATATTTCAGTCCCATTATTGTCTAGAATACAAAACAATAGCTGAAAAGATAGATCAGGGTTGGTACTGGGATTACTTGTGGAAAAATTTTATTAAAATGCAAAACACTGCATGTATTCACAGCAAAAATTCACAGATGCAGGTATATGCCATTCCTTGAAATATTCTCAATATTTTGACAGACAACTGCAAGGCCCACAATCAATTGTTTTTTTCTGAAAACAAAAACAAAAACAAAAATTTTTCATTGTTCCATGGGTGGTAAATAAATAAATAAATACATTATATATATATGCATATATATATATATGCACACACATACATACATATATACATTTTTAAAATTTATTGGGGCGCCAGGGTGGCGCAGTCGGTTAAGCGTCCGACTTCAGCCAGGTCACGATCTCGCGGTCCGTGAGTTCGAGCCCCACGTCAGGCTCTGGGCTGATGGCTCAGAGCCTGGAGCCTGTTTCCGATTCTGTGTCTCCCTCTCTCTCTGCCCCTCCCCCGTTCATGCTCTGTCTCTCTCTGTCCCAAAAATAAATAAACGTTGAAAAAAAATTTTTAAAAAAAATTTATTTACACATGCATCACAATATTAATTTACCCAAATATTATACATAATGACTACAGGTTTTTATGTAGATTCTTCTATAAATAATGTTTTATTATTTGGGGTTCTGAGAAACAGAACTGAATAACAAAAATATTATTTTTGGTACTTTTTTCACTTATATATACAAAGACAAAAATACATATGAAACAAAAATAGATTTTTGTAACTTAGATGTCACCAGTCCTTACAAAATGATTCAATATTTCAAGAAGTTATGACTTTCCTAAACAACTGTTTAAATATAGCCAGACATCTGTTGCCTAGATGAGTTGCTAACATTTTTTGGATAAGGATATTTCCCAGCAAGCTATTCTGCTTTGGATTACTTGATTTTGAGCAAGGTGAGACGGATAATCCACATAGCAGTGGACTCTCAACAAACCTCTGTTCTAAGTTACTCCTTGTGTCAGAGATGAGGAGAAAGACCTTATGTGTTTTTATGTCATTTCTTAATTTTCTTCAAATGGAAGACTTTTCCTCTTAAACTAGCATAACTGAGAGGGATCCCCTGCTTTTTGTAATACTCTGAATCCAGACACTGCGAATTCTAAAGATAATTTCAAGAAAGATAAGCTTTCTATTTTACACAGAAAATAAGCTTGAATGAAATTTGGTCAGGTATGTGTTTCACCCATCACCTAGCAAAGACAGCCCCCTTGCCTCCTAAGCACTGACTAATTTATTTCCCAAGAGAAATAGAAATGATTTTGCTAGTAGTTTAAAAATGTAAATACACATGGACACTTATATCAAAATAACATCCCTATTTTTTTTCTGAAATTTAATTAAAAAATCTTTATTTGATCTTCTTACTGACCTGAAGTACAGCTTTCTTCCATAATGATAATATAATCTATATTTTAGTTATTTTTTAAAGCAATATTTAAATTAAAGGACATTTGGTAATATATAAATTAATTATCCCAAACCTCTGCCTTCTCATGGTGTGTATCCACCCAAATATACCATATAAATATGTGTCTTTTTCATTCCAGTTGCTATGACTAAATGTTACACACTTGGTGGCTTATATACAGCAGAAATTTTGCTTCCTCGTACTTCCAGGGGCTGAAAAATCCAAAATCAAAGTGCCTGCCTGGTCATATTATGATAGGGGCCCATTTCTTGGTTCATAGCCTGTGCCTTCTTGCTGTGTCTTCGCATGGTGAAAGGGGCACAGGATCTAGATTCGGCCTTTTTTATATGCACACTTCAGATAAATTTTCCATGAAGCCAAGGGAAAACTACTCTAATGGCAAATGAATGAATATACGGATGTATGGATCCAATTACAACTTATTTCCCATGTAGCTATTTATAGAATTCTATGTAATTCAATGTATGGATATTGTACTTTCAAAATATAAGGTACATCTTATGTTTCACTTATTTATGTTATTTGTTTGCAGAAGCTCTATATGCATTGTAAGAGAAAAAATGAATGTGCAGCTATATCGCTATTAGTTACCTGATATACTGAAATTTTATATAAGAACACATTACATAAAAATAGTTTTCAGTGATGTGAAGAATTTTAGGAGAGCAATCAGTACAATATAAAAGCACTCATTTTCTCTATTTAAATGGTGAAAAATTTTGTGCTTGAGGGAAAATTAATCTATTTTAGAAAAAGATGATACTTAATGAGGCACAGAACTGAGTATGTTTTAAAAAGATATCAATGCGTGAAAGCACTTTTTCTGTATCAGGTTCTAATTTATTAGTGACAACCTGGTATTTTAGGCTTTAATATTCAATGAACACAGATGTTTACATGTTCATGAATTTTCCCTTTGAAAGTATCTTTTTGATAAAAGCAAACATGTAGGTTTTAAACTGGGAAATATAAATCATTATATCATCATGGCTCTTATACCTTTTAAATAAAAGTAAAATTCTAGGATTTAAAAAAATCCAATTATAGTATATTGATTTGCAAAAAAATCAAGAATTTAATTTAATATTGTAGAACTCTGTAAAATATCTGTAAACTAATTCAGTCTAAAATTACTCTGTTTAAATATCACATACCCTTTCTTAGCCATCTTATTGACTACTTGTTTATGATTGTCAATTATTGGCTTACTGTAGTTTTTCTTTTAGTGAGATATCTAATCTATATTAGAGTATTTCAAGAAAAGATCAGCTGGAACTGATATCACTGACCAATGATAAATGATCTATATTCAGCATTTAAAAAAAAAAGGACTGATGGGATATACAAACACTTGACTCCATGATACGTTTTTAGGTAGCTCCAAATGAGAGCTGGATTTCTGTGACATGACAAGTTCATCACTGACACTTATTGTTTTTACTCTCCTCTAAATTCTTTGCACATATTAGTACATTATGTTTTCAGAATAACACCTATGAGGTAGACACTGGTATAGTCTCTGTTTTTTTTTTTTTAATAGAATAGGAAACTGAGGCAGGAAAAAACTAAGTAACTTGTCAAAGATTACAAGCCATTCATTGTTGGAACTAGGAATCCAACTGAGTAGTCTGGACCCTGAGCCTGGGCTCTTTGTGGTTATGCTATCCTACCACAAAGAGCCCAGCTCCTGCAGTGTGACTGGGAAGCTGTCAGGTTGTCAAACCCCGTCTCTTCTCCTCCAATGAGATGGCTTAAGAGGAGGGCTAGTCCTTATTTCTCAAAAATTTTCCAGCAGATATTTTATTTTCTTTCAACTTCCATCAACTTTTGCCTTCTCACTATATATTTTGTTGTTGTGTAAAGAGGCTTCCCCTTCTCTGTTTTATTCTTTTTGGTCCTTAAAACTAACTCCAAATGATCCAAGAACGCTCTTCACTCTCCCACACAGAAAACAAAAAGTCCTGGTGACCTTTTAACTTTTCTCTATTTCAACTATCATTGATCCAACATAGAAGAGGCAAGAAGACAAGTGAGAATTTATGTTATCATTGCAATCATTTGTCACCTTTTGGAAACATCTGAAAAAGCATTTAGAGATGTCATGAAGAGATGTTACTTCTGAAAAGATAAAAATGGTGCCAAATAGCCCAAGGGTAGATTTACAGCTTGATAAAGATGAAGATAGTCTGCTTCAAACACTTTGAGTTATATTTTACTGCATGTGAGAGACAAAAAATTTGGAGATAAATTTAATCAAATTTAGGAAGGGGACACATTCGGTAAGGAAATTTAATAATTATTCAAAATAATTATATTTTTTTATTTTTTTTTAATTTTTTTTCAACGTTTATTTATTTTTGGGACAGAGAGAGACAGAGCATGAACGGGGGAGGGGCAGAGAGAGAGGGAGACACAGAATCGGAAACAGGCTCCAGGCTCTGAGCCATCAGCCCAGAGCCTGACGTGGGGCTCGAACTCACGGACCGCGAGATCGTGACCTGGCTGAAGTCGGATGCTTAACCGACTGCGCCACCCAGGCGCCCCCAAAATAATTTTAAAGAATCAATTTTAAGGGTAGAAAGGCTGACTCACCTTTCAAAATTACTTCTGATGCTGAAATACATGCTTTCTATGGAAACCCACAGTATGTTCAGTAAAATTTAATAAATTAGAAGATGATAAATTTAGAGGCATATCAAAAGAAGGGCTATTTTCTTCATATTAAACTGCAATGTAGGACAATAAGTGAACTCCGGGAAGCTGTCTTTTCAATTTAAAGATGACCCCTTGGAATGTAGATCTTTTGCACTGACATTGAACATCTAGAGGGCAACAAATAGTGATGCAACTCAAAGGTATTTTAATTTCAAGAACAAAGTAGGTTCTAGTTGACCTTTGAGTTCTATTTTATTTTCTTCACATACTGGACCAAAAGACTTTGAATTAATGAATAAGAAACAAACTGAACTTAACAATGTTTGTTTCTTCTTCAACATTTATATAGTCCTCTATTAAACAAAATTAAAAGACAAAAGACAAAAGATATTAAAAATTCAGTCTTCATCTTACTTCCCATATTCTCTCAAAACTTTTTGCCCTTGTTCATATGATGTGATTGGAGACAGACAGATTTTCCCACCATTAGGTAAGAAAAAAATAGACAAAGACATGTCCCTCTTATATTTTTTCTTATATTTAAAGTTTTGCTTTATCCAAAGTACAAAAATTGAAAGTAACTTTTCCTTGTTACTCATTATCCATATTCACTGAATTTTTGAATGATTTTAATGTATTTCAAATAAAGAGAATTCTTACCATCTGCACTGTAATCTTCATACATTGTCTCTCCAACATTGATTCTTCTTTACTGCATTATATCTATTCACAGATGAATAGCTATCACCCTAAATTAAAATATTATCATATTTCTGCCCTTTGAAAATAATTCTGACTTAATATAGATGTTTATATCAGAAATATTTATAGGCATGTGCATTTATATTTGTTAGTATACACACACACACACACACACACACACACACACATTCTTGCTTTATAAGCAGAGAGGGCCTAGAAGCAACTCCTCCTTGGTAGCAAGAAACGCATGTAATCCCCAGATCTTGATTTCTAATATTGTTCTCCAACCAAAATGAGTTAAAAATCTTTGGAGAAACAGCTTATTTTTGGGCTGAGACAAGGAATATACAGGATAAACCTCCAGTGTAATAGTGTCAAAAAGAAGTGCTCAAGAACAAACAACCAAACAAGTAAACCAACACATATGCACACAAGGACCACACACACACACACACACACACACACACACACATATGCAGAGACAATGATGGGGCTATGTCAAAAGGACATAAAAGGCAAATCAAAGGTCTTTCAAAGGAGAAAGCTGGAATGATTTGAGAAATAAAATAAATAAAAGTACAAAGTAAATATATATGAGTCCATAATTGCATAATTGAATAACTAAATAAATTAATGGGAGAAGTAGACAAATCTCCCATGTGGAAGAATTCTAAATGATTTATGAAGACATTCCATAGGCAAAATGGTGGGACATAATTCCCCATTGCCTCAGTGTGGCTATACATAGTGACTTCCTTCCAAAGAGGATAGTGTATAAAGTGGGGAGTTGAGGAGGGAATGGTAAATTTATAGTGGAGAAACTTGAAAAGCAATACATCACTCAGGTAGTAAACATGAACATTAACAGTGGTAAGTCATGATGATAATATGCACCCTGGTACAATAAGAATGACACTTTACCTCTGTGGTCTTCCTCTCTAAAATTCATAACCTCAATTTAATCATAAGGAAAAATCAGAAAAATTCCAAATGAAAGATATTTTATAAAGCATTTGACCAGCCCTGCTCAAAACTCTCATGATCATAAGCAAGCAAGCAAGCAAGAAAGAAAGAAAGAGAGAAAGGGGGAAGGAAGGAAGGAAGGAAGGAAGGAAGGAAGGAAGGAAGGAAGGAAGGATGGAAGGTATGAAGGACAGTCTGAGAAACTGTCACAGCCAAAAAGCGCCTAAGGACATATGAAAACTAAATGTAATGTAATATTCTAAATGGGATCCTGGAAGAGGATCATCAGGGTATTAAAAACACAAAGGATATTAACTAAAAACTAAGGAAATCTGAATAAAGTATATGCTCCAGTCAATAATAAGATGTCAATCAATATTGGTTCATTAATTGTTGCATAGGTACTATACTAATAAAATGGTGGTAATGGTTTATATGGAGACTCTCTGTACTATTTTTACATTTTTTCGTAAAGCTGAAAGTATCCTAAAATAAAAGAAGTATTAAAATAAAAAAAAAACAATTCTCAAGTACTTCTGATTATAGATGGTAATGTCTTACTTGAAGAAACAAAAACAATGACAAGAAAAATAAATCAGAAACTTCATCTTACGCAGTATAATAGCTACAAATTAAAATCAAAACCCTTCAAAAATACCCAGAGAGGTGCCTGGGTGGCTCAGTCAGTTAAGCATCTGACTTCAGCTCAGGTCATGATCTCATGGTTCACGGGTTAAAGTCCCGTGTCAGGCTCTGTGCTGCTCAGATCAGAGCCTAGAGCCTGCTTCAGATTCTGTGTCTCCCTCTCTCTCTGACCCTCCCCCACTCACACTCTGTCTCTCTCAAAAATAAATAAGCATTAAAAAAATTTTTTTTAAATACTCAGAAAGTATATCATTGCAAATAGATTTAAATGAGAAATATGGGTATAACAACTTCATTTGAGTTTCTCCAAATCCCAGCAACAGAATTTATTCTTAAAGTATGATATGAATGAAAATTTAATTCAGTGATCTTTCATAAAGATAGCAAGAACAAGAGGGAGATTGAGGGTAGCTAGAGAAATAGAAACATAATTTAAAATCTTCCAAAAAATAAAAGATGCTTTAACTGTCAAACCCTACCAAACAACTAAAGAATAAGTAATACCAATTTTTGAAATTGTTTTCAAAAAAATTAAACAGTAGGATTTATCCCAAAAATGCAGGAATGGTTAAACATTTGAGAATCAATTAATATAATATGCCAAGTTGATAGAAAAAGAACAAAAAAACACATCATCACAAGAGATGCATGTAAAATATTTGACAAAATCTAACACTCCACAACAACAACAAAAGAATATAAGGGAAATTTCTCATTCTGATAAAGATAACCCATAAAAAATTTATAGCTAATATTGTACTTGATAATAAAAGACAATGTTTTTTATTTTTTTAAACTTTTCTCTTTAATGTTTATTCATTTTTGAGAGACAGAGTGAGACAGAGCACAAGCGGGGGTGGAGCAGAGAGAGCGGGAGACACAGAATCAGAAGCAGGCTCAGGCTCCGAGCTGTCAGCACAGAGCCCGAGGCGTGTGGCTTGAACTCGCAAACCATGAGATCATGACCTGAGCTGCAGTCAGATGCTTAACCAACTGAGCCATCCAGACGCCCCAACAATGCTTTAAGGTCAGAAACAGTTGTTGAAACTCTATTCAAACCAAGAAAAAAATATGAACACACAACTTATCAATATCAGGAACAAAGGAGGGCATATTACACAGATCACACAGACATAAAAGGATAATGCATGACAGTAGGAAAAGTTTTGTGCAAATAAGTTTAATAACTTAGATGAAATCGATCTATTCCTGGAAGACAAAACTACCAAAATCATTTAAAAAGAAAGAGAACACAACCAGTCTAACAAAGGAATTGAATTTGCATGAAAACCTTTCTAAAAAAAAAACCAAACCAAACCAAAACAAAACTTCATCCACAGTGGCTTTACTGGTAAATCCTACCAGCTATTTGAGACAGAAACAATAGCAATTCTACACAATTTCAAAAATAAAAAACAACAGTTATGTTTAGAATTTCAAGAATCCTAGCGTGATACAAAATTTGATTTCCACTTCATTTATCACATGGCATTCCTGAATTCCAACTCCACACAAACAGTTGGCCAAGATGTTTTTATGTTCCCTGAAATTATTATTAGTTCCAGAATTTAATAATCCCTGAAGTATATGGATATTTTGCTTTTCCTAGTCTACAGTTTCCTTGGAAACTAGCCACGCATTGTATTGGAAATGACTACAAAGAACTTTTAGTGGTTATTGAGTGTAGTGTTAGAACAGTCTTTCCTCAAGGGTACATGGACTTCATTCAAGGGGCTTTGTGTCGGTGACACAGACCTAGGTAGAGCCTGCAACTATCTGTACTGGTGGTTAAATTAGATTTATTTTCCAAAGGCATGGATACCTTGTACTTTTCTCAGTATATACAAATTTTGTGGTAGCTCTGTGAATGGGTTGCCTGTTGATTTCTTTCCTAAGAGCTCCATGATTAATTAGCCATATCCAAAGTACACAGCATGTATACTACTTGCTGAATCCAATTAGCATGCTTACTCCACTGCTTGTTATATTAACCTTATACACATTTATATTGATCCGTTAAATACAGTGAATAGACTCAGGTGTCTCAGTTTCTTTCTGTTTCTGCTGATATCAAAGTTTCTTTATGATAGAAACTCTTATCTCCTATAATCCCAACTTGAAAAGGAAAAAAAATAACCCTACAACGATTATTTCTTCAAAGATTATGGCATTTCTCTACCGATTTTTCTTCATGGCATGACGGAAAGTAGTTTTTTGGGAGGTCCCATGGAATGTAGATTAGGACAAATATGACTCAGAATTCCAGTTTCTTAAAGTTGAATCACCAAGTACTTACTAATTGGCCTATGCTAGCTAACATATATATTTTCCCCAAAGAAATATTCTCAGTAACTACAAGAGCTCAGATAAGTACAGGATATGGCATGGTAATTTTTTTTCTCTCTGAAAATCATGTGTTTCTAATTTTTTTTAACTCCAAACTGTGGATGGGCATTTCCTAATAATTGTCTTTTACCACATTTAAACACAATAACCAATTTCAAGTATCTTACAATTTTCTATTTTCTGCTGCCTGCTTTCCATGATCAAATTCTTAATTAGAAACAAGTTGTAATAACAAATGATAATAATTAGTAATAATAATAATACATTAAAATGCTACTAAGAAATCCACAAAACTCAAGAAGTTTTGAAGGAAGATGTGAATATCATTGATTTAGGCAAAATTGTAATTAGATTCCTTCTGGATTTCTATAATCAGGAAGTGAATCTTTAGGAGCATAATCTGGTCCATTTGATGTCTTTGAGGCTTTTTCTGACTTCCACTGAGATGCTCATGTCCCTTATTTATTCCCACTTGTAATTATGTGGCAATGTATCAGTCATGTGGAATCACATATAATCTTGTAGGATCATTTGAAAGCAGAATCATTGCATTTGGTCAGCTGGACATTCTACACAAGCCCAGGTCAGTTGGGGAGCTCTTGGCATATCTGTGTTTCAAAAACAGGCATGTGGAAATCTCCATATCTGCCACATGCCCTATGCCATCCTCTAGCCCAACTTCGGGCCATTTATCTACATCAAAGATAGTCCTTTACCAATGATGCTCCCTTCTTCCCATATCACAGAAGAACTGCCAGAGAAAGAGTGCTATCATAGCTTCTTTTCTCATATGCTCTTGTAAAGAAGAGCCTTTCCTGGTGACCTTATATCCATGATTTTTAATGATTTCACCTAAGTCTAATCCCCCCCCTTTTTTTTTACCAGCTCTTCAAGTATTGTAGGGCTTGTACTCCTTCCCATATCATGTTTTATCTTATATTTCTCTTTTTCTAGGCATGCTATGATTATAGTAAAAGTTTCTACTTGATTATTATATAAATACTTATCATTGAAGAATGATGTGGTCTTATTAATTTAGCTAATTCAATTACATAAAGAAATGTTATTTTGTCATATTCTAGTCATTATGGGAGTTTTTAGCTAGTTATGTCACATTGATATCTCTGTTGTTCATAATCACATTAGGGTCTTCATATTAAGTTACATTCCAGAACTTCAGGTGCAAAATAGAACACAGGCAAATTCTTCATCTATTACAAACCCAATGTATCGTAAAGAGTCATCATACTTCCTGGGGCTCAGTTTTGGAAGATCAAATTGTATACCCTTTCTGAAAGCCACTCCAGTTCCAGACACTCTGATAATACTTCTCCAAGTCCAGGAGGATTTTAATCAGGAACAAAATAAGCTTTTAGACAAATTTTCTCAAAGATATAACTAAATATACAAGATCTTGGTTTTTGAAGGACAAATAGCAATAGTATGACACTGTTATACCATTATAACAGCTACAACCTTATCCTGAAACACTGGCTATCAAGGGGTAGTATTAATTATAGGAATGGAAAACACATCCATATACGCACTCGGCAGGTGTCTATATGATATAATTTTGCACAGTTCTCATTTCACATTATGAGATAAACATTTTCAAAAATATATTTTGTATTTTTAGTATTTTGGCAAAGACTTTAAATAATCCCTCTGGATATTTTAGCTAGAAACCTGAACTCTCTATTCAAGGCAATATTCAAGGCAAGTTTTAATGCCAAAATTCATCCGAAAATGTATCACCTTTAAAAGAATACAATTTTAAAGACATTTAATTGTATTTAGTACATATGTTACAGTTTGAAATATTGAATTCCTATCTCCATTATAACATTGAAAGGCCAATAAATGTCATCCTTCTCCCATCCCAATTTCTAAATTAAGAAACAAAACATTTAACTCTAAAAAATGTAGAAACAAAATGGAAGCTTTATTTCTGCTGTAAAGCATATTGGAAAATTTGGCTTAGTTGTGAGAGCCAAGCAGACTTGCTAACCAGCTACTCTCCAGCCCACTGGAGAATAGATTGAATGAACAGAATAGTTTCTTTTTTCTAGGTTATTGCCTCCAGTGGGCTGAACTTTTTTTTTTTGCTATGTCCACAATTTATACAGATTCCTTTTCCTAAATCCAAAACCATAAGTAAATACTACTACCATCATCACGTAACTTGCTCTACCTCTATCAAGGGGAAGAGTGAAGGGATTCAGTTGAAGACAGCCAGAGATAGAGTCTCAAAGACAGAGTTCCCCCTCTTTGAACAGGGAAAAGAATAGTGTGGTGGCTTTATAATATGTTAACTTGTTAGGCTGAACTATTTACTTCCCAGAATTTCCACCATTATATTTCCTATAAGGGTGGGATTCAAGAAAATCTTGAGAGACTTTGAGTTTGGAGGAAAGCAAAAAGTCATTTTGTGATCCACACACATTGTTGTTGACCTACAGACTCATCTCATTGGCTTAATGCAATGGTTGAGCCTGCACCTGCTCTGCCTTGCCATAAATCCTCCCTCAGATATTCCCACCAGTGTATCAAAAGTTAGTGTCTAGTTCTGAGGAAGGGCTCTGGCTACTGTCTCCTTCAGTAGTCACTAAGGTCAGAAACAACAAAAACTGACACGAGTTTCACTTCTCTTTTGTGGGATTCCAGTTGATGCATGTGCATCCATCCCAGCTTTGATCTACTCTACTCTATATTCATCTTTACTTCCTGATGGCCTACACTTCAGATCTGAAGATCCGGCAACAGATGCTGAATGAAGAACGAGTCTTTCAGAGATAGTTTACCAAGCTCCTGTAATTTCTTAAGATCAATTACCTGTAAGGAATTGCCATAAGAAATTTTAACATTTCTAAGCCCCTGTCTTTTCAGTTCCTACCTTAAGCTGATGTTCAACCAGGAATATGGCTATTGCCCTTAGGTAGGGGAATAGCAGTCTATCAATCTCCCATATTCATGAGTAGGTTCACACTTTACAAACTTTCCCTTTGTGAATATTCATAGAACTATTTTTGAGCAGTGGATTTCTTGTCCTTATGGATCAAATAGCAAAAGAGGTACATCTATTATAAGGACATGTTAAGCTCAAACTTGAAAGCTCATACCCTATTTTATTTCACTTCCCCAAAGATATCTATCTGCATTTCCCAATCACATGTTTTATCTATAGTGAAAATAACATAATCATAAATATACTCAAATAATCAAATGTTAAGGCTATGTCAAAAAGAAAATGCAAGTAGCATAGAAAAATCACACATTTGCTTTATACACATCATTATCAAATTTCCAGGGAGAAATTAAAATCCCCTTGCAAGTCAAAACCCAAAGACTAAAAGGAATTAAAAGAAACAAATCAAAGTATTTTCATGTTGTGAGTTGAATCTTCCAAAGGAATTAAAATCAACTTTTTTTTCATAATTCTGTCAGTTTTAACCTGAGGACTTTTTGAAATTTCTTTCGCATTGCCCACCAGGTGAATAAATATGTATCCTTCAGGATCTCAGAAGGTGAATTAGTTCAATGCCATGTCTCCAATGTGACCATTTTATGTAAGTATTATAGTGTGCAAGGACACACGATAACATCTCACACTTTCTGCTCACCTATTGCTCTTAGAGTGCAATTTAATACCTAGTATTTTAGAATTTATTCCAGGCTATTTTACTTTCTTATTAAACAATATTAAGTATTGCCCAAGATGAATGCAGAGATTTGGTGGTATCTGAAGACAACAAGGTCAATGAACAACTCAGTTGTTTTCTTTCTTTTTTCTTTTTTTTTTTTTTTTTACCAGACTTTCTTTTTTAAAGCAGTGTTGGGTTCACAACAAAACTGAGCAGAGAGTACAGAGAGTTCCATACAAGCCCTATCCCACACAGGCACAGTCTCCTCCATTATCAGTACTCCCCACCAGAGGAATATATTTGCTACAACTAATGAACCGACATTGACAGATCATTATTACCCCAAATCCATAGTTCACATTAAGCTCCATTCTTAGTTTTGTATATTCTATGAGTTTTACTTAGTATATGCATTTAAGTTTCCTGTTTCGTTTTTTTTATCGCTTGATAGCTCATTTATTTTTAGTGCTGAATAATATTCTACTATATGAATGTACCACATATTTTTTTTTCCATTCTTCCACTGAAGGTCATCTTGATTGCATCCATGTTTTGCCAGTAATGAATAAAAATGCTATAAACACCCACGTGCAGGTTTTTGTGTGGATACCAGTTTTCAACCCCTTTGGGCAAACACCAAGGAACATGATTATTAGATCATAAGGCAAAACTATGGTTAGTTTCAGAAGCAGCTTTGAAACTTTCTTCCAAAGTGGTTGTCCCATTTTTCATTTTGACTAGCAATGAATGAGAGTTCCTGTTGCTCCACATTTTTGTCAGTATTTGGTGTCAGTGTTCTGGATTTTGGCCATTCAACTATATCATAGTAATGCAGTACAGTCATACCTCATACTTGTTTTAATTTGCATTTCCCTTATGACACCTGATGTGCAGTACCTTCTCATTTGCTTATTTCCCATCTGCATGCCTTCTTTGATGAGGTGGTTTATGAGCTACTTGGCCCCTTTTTAAAATCATGTTGCTTCTTTTCTTAATGTGAGTTTTGAGAATTCTTTTTATATTTTAGATAAGTCCTTTACAAATATATCTTGAACAGATATTTCTCTCAGTCTATGGTTTGCCCTCTTAATCTACAGACAGTGATTTAACAGAGCTGAAAATTTTAATTTGAATGAAATCAAGTTTATCAATTCTTGCTTTCATGGCTCATGACTTTAGTGTTGTATCTAAAAAGTCATTGCCATCCCCAAGACCATCTAGGTTCTGTTGTGTTATCTTCTAGAGCTTAATGGTTTTGTGTTTTACATTTAGGTGTATGACTCCTTTTGAGTTACTTTTTGTGAAAAATGTAAGGCCTTTGTCTAGACTTTTTTTTTTTTTTTTTTTTTTTGCATGTAGATGTCCAATTACTCCAGTACTAGGGAAATGTTATTTTGTTTTGTTTTGTTTTTCCCCTTTTTGAAAGATTAGTTGAATATATTTATCTGGGTCTACTTCTGAGTTCTCTATTTTATTCCATTGACCTGTTTATGTCTTCTGTTGTCAATACCTCACCATCTTCATTAGAGAGCTCAGTTTTACACTTAACAGAATGGCAGTCATTTTAGTCATTGTCCACACTCCATGTCCTGGGAAAATAATTTCAATTGGAGGAAATATTCCAGAAAAAAATAATTTTGGCTCTATTAATTGATCTTGGAGAAATCCTTCTACTTAGAGAGGCTTCCTTCTCAGAGAATAAAATTTGAATCATAGTTGTATTCTTTAAAAGCAAGTCATTTGTAATAGACTTAACAAGGTTTTATTGAGGTTTCCTTCTTTCTTATGCTTTCCTAACCTTTTAATCTCCATTTCCATTATGTACTTTCTGCTCAGAGACAGGAAAGGGGAGAAGCTAGAGAATGGTTTTTCTCTCTCATTGATCAAATAGTTGTCCATGAGTTACCTCATCTCTCTTAAGAATGTGCATTTCTAGCCATTGAGAAAGTCTCACAGCATCTTCTTATCCTGACCAAAGTCCATTTGGAGGCAAAAGGCAAAAAGCACAGGCATAATAAGAGGCACTATAGGTTGTGACAAGTCAGCTTAATTGGAATCGCATGCAGTCATTTGCTAGTTTAGGACCATAGCCGACACTAGAAAGGTTATATTTTTATATAAGAGGTTGGAGCATTGTTATGCTTTGGAAATCTATACAATCTTTCTTACTCTAGGTCAAAGTGTTTAAATGTAAAATGTGAGGAAAGGAACACATTTGTGCATGATTGCAGATGTGTACATACACACACTTTTCCAAAAACTAGTTACTGTTGTAAAATATCATAGAAAAATCTTGACCACTGATTGACCTGTGAGCTGAACCCAAGCACTTGGAGGCTCCTTATTATCAACCCCTGTCCTTGGAATGTGGGTTCTGTTTGCCTTTCCCACTTTCAAGCACTGACCCAAGGAAATAGCCATAAGATAGTGATGTGATTTTGAGAACACCTGCATGGTGTATGTAATTGAAACCAGTTAAAGCCTCTTTATATACTTTTAAGATTTGGCGGGTGAGTGTGGGGATCCATTTTTCTTGCTGCTGTCCAAACTAAGCCTTATTTGTAAGTTACCTTTGTTTATTAAAATAGCCACTTACCAACTTGGAGTGGCGGGCCTCTTTCTTTTTTCTCTCCTTGACCTTCACATGCAGGAGCCCAGTTTCATGTTACATCCTGGAAGCTCCCAAAAAGGTACAAAATGAACAATTGTTTAGTGAGCCAGGAGACTGAAGAAATGGGCCTTCGGAATAAGACATTCGTGGGGGAAATCCCAGATTGGCCATTGACATCTATGTGAGAGAGGGACGGCCCATATGTTAGATACCTGTGGGCTGCCCCGTACAAGGATGCCCCCAAATAGCAGCCAGTCTAAAGTGCTTGTTGGTGGAACTGTGCATAATGCATTGCAGAAGGGAAAGGAAGGAAGCTCATGGAAGCCACTGTAGACTGACCTCTACTGAAGGCTGAAGCTCATGTTAGAAGGTCAGCTAAGACTAGAGAAGCACATGACAGTGTCCACTAGCCTGATGGTTTTAGGGCAAGTGGACAAGGCAGGAGAGTAGGATAAGTTTAGACCTTAGTGTGCTGGTTTGCAAAGCTAGGAGGGTGCACACTGCCTCAGATTACTATCCAGGCACTTGTGACCAAGTCTGGTCAGGACCTTATGAGGTGGAATCTCTAAAAAGTAAGGAAAATGAAGAGAAATATTTTGTGGTAATTGTTGAGGAAACAGACAAAATGTTCCATGCCTTCTGACCCCTAAAAAAAGGAAAATTTTAAACAGAAATTACCCCAAAATGCCTAGGAGAAAACTTGAATTCTTTCTCTATCTCTGCAATTGTAAATCTTATCACGTGTTTGAAATATGAACATCTTAAAGATAACCAAAATATTTGTCTATAGACACTGAAAAAATATGTGAAGTTGGGGGAAGTCTTTTCAAAATATAAACTCCTGTAGAAGTTCCATTGTCAATTACATTATAATGAAGTCTCATCCTATCTGTAACTGTGGCCATTTTTAAGTGGCTTTTTTTTTTGTCATTTACAGACAGTTATTGTTTGATCTAATGCTATGGCACAAAAAAAAATGTTCCTGCAAAAGTGCTTCAAGAAGATTTGTGGAAGACTTTGACAAGCACAGTTTTTTGATAATTAAAATCAATTTACTTCATTGGGGAGAGAAGGGGGGACAATGAACCTTTCAAGTGCTGCCCCAAAGCTACCCACATAGCCTCTTAGTATGTCATGAGATGTTAGCTGGGGACCTGTCATTGATTCTCCTTCCTCACTTCAACAAAATGGGCCCATTACATTGCTGGTATAATGTTAACATGTAAAGATTTACTTCTCCTGCAGGACACCCTGCAGGCTTTTCTGGAACATCTTCAAGGGAAAAAATGGTCAGTGAACCAAACAAAATTGAAGGCCCAGGCACTGTCATAAGGTTTAGGGTGTCTGGCTGGATAAGACACATGTTGTCCCCAAAACTATAATGGATAACGTGCAAGCCTATCCAACCCCTAAGAAGGTGAAAGAGGTGCAAGCCAGCCTCTGTAGGAATTTTGGACTTTTGGAAGACTTTCAATATCCACCTGGCACAGTGCCCTCATCTCTTTACCACCTGGTAAAGGAAGGGAACATATGGGACTAAGAAGCAGAGCAATAACCACCTTTGAGAAGACAAAAATACTAATGAAACAGATTAAAGCTCTGTACATCTCCTAAGCTAACATTTGACTTGGATGTGCTCTGACTATAGAAGGTATGAATTGTGAATTGTGCCAAAAACCACAAAAGGGGAGAATACCAGTGGGATTTTAGTCCCAGCTCTTGAAAGGTGTAAAAATCTGATATAATCCCATACAGCAACAGCTCCTAGCTGTATACACAGCACTCCTCGGGATAGAGCCTCTCACATAGCACCCAGTGCCTCAGCCAGTGGGTTGAACTCAAACTGGTCTGGCTGGTGGTTACACTGGAACCATAGCCACTAACCCTCTTCCCTGACTGTTGTCTTATTTTAAATGAATTAACCCTCTGTCTGGGACAACGGGAAGCCAAATGTAGGTGATCATAAATTATCCCTTGTGGGGTCAGGAAGCATATGAGACATTCGGGTTTCTTTGCCTGAACCTGGGACAATCCTCACATTTTTTCATGTCCCGGCTAATAGGGCACGGACACCCCCTGGCAATCAGGAAGCTGATGCCCTTGCTCAGGTACAAGCCCTATCTACTACTGACCTTTCAGTAGATAAAGGCCAATTGGGTGCATAGAAAGAGTGGCCACCAGAGTGCCTCAATATGATACTATGTTGCCAAGGATACTGGAATACCTTTGAAGTACAGTGACTTAGTTAATGCAGTAAAGGATTTCCTAAATGTTCTTTTAAAAATGTTTTTTACATTTATTCATTTTTGAGAGACAGAGAGAGACAGAGCACAAGCAGGGGAGGGGCAGAGAGACAAGAAGACACAAAATCCAAAGAAGGCTCCAGGCTCCCAGCTATCAGCACAGAGCCCTACCCAGGGCTTGAACTCACAAACCGCGAGATCATGACCTGAGCTGAAGTCTGATGCACAACCAACTGAGCCACCCAGATGCCCTTTCCTAAATGTTCTAACAAGTCCCAAAGAAATGCCAAAAGAATCTGGAGCTTATCTGCCAGAGTTTCCAGCTGGTGAAGAATTGGCATATTGATTTTATTGGCTTCCTTCTTCCCAGTGAGAGTATTAAATATGTCTTGATTTATGTGAGCACTGCACTTGACCGAATCTGAGCTTTCCTCTGCCACCATTCAATCCAGGATGCCACTATTAGGGGATTAAATAACCTGAATACCATATATGGATACCCTTGTTGAATAGATAATAATCAGGGATCACATTTCAAAGGTCATGATATGCAAGACTGGGCAAAAGAACATGACTTTGAAAGGAGGTTCCATCTCCACCATAATCGCACAAGTAGCAGGGTGGGTAAAAAGACGAATGAAATATTAAAGCAGCCAATTAAATTGTTAACATGTAAAACCACCTTGGCTGGATGAACTAAAATACTATTCCAGTCTTTAATATATTTGAATGTTCTACTAGTAGGGCCTGTTGTCCCATATACCAGACTGGGGACACTTGCCTAGACATCCAATATCACAAAACTGTGTAAATCATGGTAAATAGGAATTGCCCCAACTCTCTCAGTAAATCAGCATGCTGTGTTGCTAAGAACACCAAGTCCCATCACACCTGGAAAAAAATTATATCCTGGAATTTGCAATGGGACATCTCAGTGGGATGGGTGAATTACTCTGCACCACTGGGTGAAGGGGAACTACTCAATCTTCACTGGGATTCCATTGTCCTCCTGCAAGCTAGACCAATTGCAACACACTATACCTGGTATGGGGCATGATCACTTGAAAGAGGGGAACAGATGGGGTTCCTGGTGTAGCATGTCTCACCCCCAGGCCATCTCCTCATGCCTGACAGTGCTGTTGCTCCAGTAAATACATATGGTATATATAACTAGGTCAAATTACTAAAGCTGCCAACCTCCCTCTCTTCAAGGCTGGATAGGGGGGAGGAATATTTTATTTTGAAAGATCATTTGGCTGTTGTCTTTCTTCTCTCGATTGGCTTGTAGGACATTATAGTACACATGAAAGCCCTTATTAATTCACTCAGCAAGGCTTAAATGATAGCAAACAAAGCCTACCCTTACAGAACATTGAAATGTTTCTGAAAAGAAAAGCCATTCTCCAAAATAAATTGGCCTTAGACTTTATTACTGCCTCAGAATGAGGCTCTTGTGCCATTATCCAAACAGAATATTAGATGTTAATACCTGATAAGTCTGCTAATGAATCATCTTCATTAAATCGCATGGACACAAATGAACGCCTTGAAACCCCCAGCCTAAAGGACGTAGTAAATCAAGGATTTAGATCCTCGGGCTCTTAGTGGAAAAAGTTTTCAATGATTTGGGGAATTATTATCATAATTATCTTTGTTTTCTGTTGCATGTGCCTGTATTGCTACTGTGGCATCTACCTCCAATGCAGCCACACAGCCTCCAGAACAACTATATCCTTACTAATGAAACCCTTTGCTGGCTGCTCAGGGACCACTATGGAAAAGTAAGTCACATGATACTGTAAGAGCTGGTCATGAAGAATGGAGTCTTGGAGAACATCATCAAAAATCTGTGACTGCTGATAGACCTGTGACCTGAACCCAGATTCAAGGAGACTCCTTACCCCCACCTCCTTGGAATACAGATTCTGCTTACCTTCCCCATACCAAGAGGCTCCTCCAAGAAAATAGCTTTGAGATAGTGATGTGGTGTAGAGAACCCCTGAATGGTATTCATGACTAAATCCAGTTAAGGCCTCTTTATAAACTTTTAAGAATGGACAGATGGCTGTGGAGATCCTTTTGTCTTCTTGCCACCCAAGACAAGCATTGTACATAATTCCCCTTTGCTTTTTAAAACTGCCACCAGCAACATAGAGTGGCCTGTGTCTTTCTTCCATCTCTTCCTGTTCTCTGTGTACAGGGGCAAGTTTCAGATTATACCAGGGAAGCTCCTGAAGGGTTACTAACTAGCATTACTCTGCCTCCTGAATGAAACAATGCAACAGTAGAAGTCTCCAAGATGCAATGATAAAGAGCAAAATACACTTTTTAAAAAAGATAATCTTTTTTCGTATATTTGACAAAAAACAAGATTGAAGTTATTGATTTCACATTTCATCAAATAAATGTAAAACCAAATAAATTCTTAACTGAAAAAATCTTCACATGCCTATACAATTTTTCTTCCTTACAACAATCCAACAAGAATGTTATTTTTATTTACCAAACATGACACACTAAAGAAACAAAGCCTTGATAAGGTTAAATAAGCTATCCAAGGTCACACAGCCAGGAAGTTCTAGAAGCAGTATTTAAGTGTGAGCAATCTGCCTCCAGAGTGTGACCCTTAAACCAATATGCTATGCAACTTTAGGAATAAAAATGCTTCCTTGAGGAAATATAAAATAAATTGGGACATTTAGATTCTGGTATAGATTATAACTCGTTATCTATGAAAACTCCAAGTTGTGACATATCCTTTGACAGACCCTAGTGTCAGTTGTGAGAAATTACTTGTACCAGACTATGCATCTGCATAGATTATGGAAAACATATATTTTGTTGACATTTTCAAAATGGTACTGTTTTTAAAACAACTGCACATTGTTAGGCCAGAAATCAATGATGTATTAAAAGCGTTAATGCAGGCAGTGTTACAACCTCTTAAAAAGGACCAACACTATTGTTAGCAGATAATTTATGCAAGCTTGTTCATGTACATCTGTTGATTTGCCAGATAGCTAATTAAAATGCATTAAAGCCATTATGATGTTTAAAGGCACATTTTGTGATTTCATAAAATGTCATCTATCTAGTTTAAACCATACTTGTTTTGATCTGCAGCACAAAAATCACTAAAGGCACAGATTTTGCATATAAATGCACCTCAAAAGAAGAAGGATGTGTTTCTTTTGACCTCAGTTTGAATTGAATATAATCTATTTTGATGACATTGTAGTGGATAAAAAAATGCCATGCCTAGCACATGATTTTAATTCTTTACTAAGAATAATTTTATATTTAATTTTTTATATTCAATTGCATTCGATCTGACAGAAATTCTCATCATAATATTATCACCTAACATTTATCGAGTTTTGATATGTGACAGGCAAATTTAATTTCATAATATATATTAAATAACTTTACACTGAAATTATTTAATGCTCAAAACAACCTTTTAGAGTGTATATATGTATATGTGTATATATATATATACACACACTCTAAATAAATAAATAAATATATATATATATATATATATTACAAACATACACGCATATGTACACATACACACACACACATACATATTATCCTTATTTTGCAGATAAAGCATAAAGAAAAACTGGTCAAATATCACCCTACTAGAAGGTAGGAGAGTCAGCATGAGTAGCCCAGCCAGTCTGGCTCTTGAGCCCTCATCCATTGCTTTTTCCCACCTCTCAATTTTTCCAGTAAGAATCCTCTTTATTTTCTCAGGAAACAACAACAACAACAACCACCACCACCACAACAAAATAAGATAGGTTTTGTATTTCCACTGTAAAATCTCTAGCATTATTTAAGATTTTTAAGATATTTGAGAAAACAGAAATATTTAATTTGGCTCACAGCCATGGTTACTTAAGGAATCAGGGTTGTTTTCACATAATCATGCTAAAGATGGTAAATATGAGTTGAGTCACATTTTAACAATACCGAAGATGCTTAAAGTTAACAACATTTTTTTACTTGGAAATAGCTTTTCTTTTCCTCTACCTCTACTTACTCTTTAAAAAGAAGTTTTTTTTTCTAAGTTAAAATAGAAAAATACTTTATTTTGATCAGGAAATGTTATCTACATATAGTAAAGTTTCAAAATGAATTAGCAATTATCTTCACTTGAAAAGAAATAACTTATCACAATATTATTTCAATAGGAATTTTATATTATACCATCTACTCTAAACTGTGAGATAATATTGAAATTTCTAAATTGGACTTCTTTAATTCTACAGGTTTTACTCCAATAAATATAGACAGGATTAAATAGAAGAAAGCAATTGCTTTTCTTTTTCTTTTTTTAAAATGAGGCAAAGAAAGGGAGTAAGATGTAACACATCTGCTAATTCTCTGGAAGGAGAATTTGTATCTATTTGCCTGCCCACATGTTGGTAATCACATGTAGCATTTTGGGCACTATTCTCAGGCTTTGGAAACCTACCTGATTTTTCTTACTCTAGATCAAATTTCTCAAATCTAAAACCTCAGAGGAAAAAAAGCACACATTTGTTCATGTATGCTCACATGCACATGCACATATGTGTACACACACACACACACACACACACACACACTTTTCCTATGAAGAACTGACAAGAAAAAAATGTGTCTTGGATTATAATTTGTTATATTCAATATTTGACACCAGATAAAAAGTAACTGTCACAGCATTGTGATCCTCATCATAGGTGGTCCTGAAGAACAGTGAGAAAGTGAAAGACTCTAATAAATAGATCTTTAGCAGTGAATCTGCCTATCAAATTTGTCTAGAGACAGTGATAGCTAGAAAAAAAAATTATTCATAAGCAGTTGCTAGTGGCTTGCTTTATGATGAAGCACGTGTAAGAAACAAATGGAAATATTACTAATGAGGTGGTGTGAAAAAGACTCACATGGATAGAGTCTCACAAATGGACCAATGACTATGTGCTTTTTTGGTCTTTATGAGAATGCTCACCCACATAGCAGAAGAGATTTTCAATAACCAGATGCACAAATAACCCTTTCTATTAACAATTCTTCCCCAGCCATCCCAATGTCATCAAGAAAGATGAAGTTTATGCATGAGCTTGAGCAAATGGTATTCACCTCACCAAAACCAATATTATCACTGCTGATGATCATTTCTGGAGGAACTGGCCAGCCATCTATGAGTAGGTTGATTATATTAGATATGCAGAGTTAATGCTTTGTTCTCACTGGAAAGTATAATTAATCTATGTTTTGATTGCCTTTTCTGCCAGTAATTCTTTGGCCTGCACAACCATAAATGAAATTACTAAATGCCATGTTCACCATTTTTATAGGCATTTTCTGACCATGTAACAAATTTTACAACAACAACAACAAAAAAGTGAGGAAGTGAGAAGAAAACATTTACACTCATGAGATTCACTGGTCCATCCTTGTATATCATCACCAGGAACAAATTGGCCAGATAAGCTGGTAAAATATTCTAATGACATATCAGTTGTGGCACTGGCTAGGAAATGTTGGTGTTTGTTCTGTTGAACAAGATGTGGAATATATTCTGATACAATTGATCTAGTGTGTGTGTGTGTGTGTGTGTGTGTGTGTGTGTGTAGGACCTCCTGTTTCTAAAGCTTATTCTTGAATGGTTATAAGGTCTTAATTGCAAAAAGAAAAATGCCTTGTCCAGAGAAAGCAGATAACCATTTTTCTATTGATTAGTAGTGGAGACTTCTACTAAGTATATGGGATCTTATTTCATTAACACTTCAAAGTAACTACAGGGTTACAGGGTAACCCTACCACCAAAAAAAAAAAAAAAATGGAATTGATGCTAAATAGTAGGGAGGCATATATTAAGAAGCCAACGAACTCCCTACTTTGGGAAAGGTTATTTTTACTATCTCTAGGGTAAATGCTGAAAGAAAGCAAATAAAACTCAATTTAGGCAGGATTAATAAGAACTCTAAACCTCTAGAAATGAGTTTTGAATCACCCCAACAGGTAAGGTACCTTGTCTAGCTAAGGTACTTGCTGAGATGTTAACTCAGAGTAAAGTGACCTGGGGTGAGTAATGAAAGAAGGAGGTAATAAATATTGCTTTACAGCTAGCTATGAAAGAAGAATTATAATGCCTATAATCATATCAGTTTTGCTTTGTTATGTAGATTTTTAAAAAATATTAACCTGTAATGTATTTTTTCTTCTTGCCTGTTTCCTATTATTTTGTAAAAGGTGTGATGATGTTAGTCAACTTTCTAATTTAATCTTTAGGTTACAGATTATCAAAGGGTAGGTTGTAGTTGGTCTAGAAGAGGAAGCAAATAGCAAATGACAAATGAGTCTTCGGTGCTCCTTTTTGGAGAAGTGATGAGCACTATCATTAAACAAAGAATAACTGCATCATGTCAGGAAGACAAGTAATATAGTTGTTATTATTTTTATTTGCAATTAAATTTAAATGGAAAAGTATATGTGGATGTTGAATTGACAAGCTGATGGACCACTTCATATTGTTTTGTTATCATCTTTAAATCGACCCCATGCTCTTGCAAGGTCATCTACAAATAGGAGAAACATCTGATAACTTAGTTTCTAGAATCTCTTTTCCATAGCACTCTGGTACAATATTGGAATGCAAAAGATGGGGTGAAGGCTTTTTTTTCCTTTGGAAGTGTTAGGTTTTTTTCTCCATAATACAGGTGTAAAATTTACATTAGATTGCAGGATTTCTTAGATGTGTCACCCAGGTCAGTGCTGCAGGTACCAGTATCATCAAAGGCAGATTTCAGTGCTTTCTGTAGACTTCTAATGTCCTGAAAGCAACAGTGGTCTTCCATGAACATTTTTCTTCCAACCTTCCAATTTTGTTGTTTATTTATGGTACTATCTATCTATCATCTATCTATCTATCTATATCACCATCACCATAATTTTCATCATCATCACCATCTATCTAATAAAATCTGTAATTTTTAGCATAAAACTAAGTGGCATTAACTATATTCAAAATCATCTATTACAGTTACAGTCATCACAACTATCTTCAAAAGTTTTTTTTTTTTTTATCATTCCACATAGAAACTCTGTGACCACTAAACAATAACTTCTCATTCCCTCTGCCTCTGCCAATCTCTAATCTATTTTCTGTCTCTAGAAATTTACCTTTCTAGATATCTCATCTAAGTGGAATCACATATTTGTCCTTTTTTTTCTGGCTTATTTATCTCAGCGTAATGTTTTCAGGGTTCATCCCTATGGTAGCCTGTGTCAGAATTTCATTTTTTATGGGTGAATAATATTTCATTGCATGCATATACCACACTGTGTTTATAACACATGTGTTTATTCATTCATCTGTTAATGAACTTTGTATTGTTTTCATCTTTTGAATACTGTAAATAGTGCTACAAAGAACACTGATAAACAAGTATTTATCTGAGTTTCTGATCTGAATTATTTTGGGTATATGCCTAACAGGGGAATTGCTAGGTCATATGGTAATTCAATGTTTAACTTTCTGATGAAGAATCAAACTGATTTCCACAATGCCCTTACCATTGTCATTACCAGTAAAAGGGTTACAATTTGTCCAGAACCTCACCAACACTTGTTGCTTTCTATTTTTTTTTTTTAGTTAATTGTCATTGTAATAGGTATGAAGTGATAACTCATTTTGGCTTTAATTTGCATTTCTTTAATGACTGATCATGTTAAATACCTTTTTGTGTATTTACTGTCCATTTGTTTATGATTTTTGGAAGAATATTTATTTAAATAATTTGCTCTTTCAATGTATTTATATTCTTCTTTAATCATTGTGTTGTAGTTTTCAGGGTACAAATCTTTCACTTTCTTGGTTAAATTTATTCCTAAGTATTTTATTCTTTTGGATGTTATTTTAAATAAAAAAAATTATTTTCTTTTTTTATATGGTCATTGCTAGTATATAGAAAGAGAACTTTTTTTGAGTGTTGATTTTGTACTCTGCAATTAAATTTGTTATTTCTAGAGGCATTCCTGTCCATTTTTTGTGTGAAAATCTGTATATAGTAATGCATCATTTGCAAGTATACATAGTCTTAATTCTTCTCCAATTTGGATATCTGCTATTCCTTTTTCTAGCCTAATTGTTCTGGCTAGAACTTACAGTACAATGTGGAAAGCAGTGATGAAAGTGGACATTCTTTTCTTGTTTTTTATTTAGTAGGGAAATTTTGAGTCTTCCACTTGAGTGTGATGTTAGCTGTGGGTTTTTCATAAATGTCCTTTGTCATGTGAATGAGTTTCTTTTCCTTGTTTTCTGGTTCTTTTTATCATGAAAAAGTATTTAAATTTGTCACATACCTTTTTTTCAACTTAGATAATCATATTTTCCTTCTATTACTATGATTTCATTGATTGATTTGTTTATATTTATTGAACATAACATAATTGAACATAACCAATTAAGAAGAATTGGTGTTAATTATTCTTTAAATGCACACAAGTTACCAATAAAGCCTTCTCATTCTCGACTTTTATTTGCTGTGATGAAATGTTTTAAAGCACCTAATTCCCTGTACTTGCATCTTATAATCCCTGGGGTGTTTTGTCGTATTTTGTTTGGTTTTCTTTTTCTGACTGATGCATAATGCAGTGGCTCCTACTTGACTAAGAATAAGTGGATGTATTACAGCTGTAGAATGGGTTAAAAGATAGAAATAATAGTAACCCTATATATAAATAAACTCCAACTTTTTCTCTAAGAAGCCATTTCACTCTCAATTCATACAGGTGAAGTTATAAGTAGGGTTTTAAATATGTCAGAGAGAGAAGTCACTTCAACTTTTACCTGAAAGTTTTAGGTCTTTGTTACATGTGGACTTTCTAAATGTAAGGTAAAATGATATGTTAAACTTAGTTGTTTAATCATGTTTGCATTGCCATCACCTAGTACTTGGTAAAAAACAAACAAAAAACATTCTGGGGCACCTGGATGGCTCAGTCTGTCAAGTGTCCGACTTTGGCTCAGGTCATGATCTCACGGTTCACAAGTTCGAGCCCTGTGTCAGGTTCTGTGTTGACAGCTCAGAGCCTGGAACCTGTTTAAGATTCTGTATCTCTCTCTCTCTTTCTGCCCCTCCCATGCTTATACTCTCTCTCTCTCTCTCTCTCTCTCTCTCTCTCTTTCTCTCTCTCAGAAATAAATAAAAACATTAAAAAAATTCTACTAATGAATTTTGAATGAATACAGCAATGTAATTAGTAATTGCCACATTATTCGTAAGTAAAATAGTGAAAAAAATAAAAGATAAAGATCAGTATATTATTCACAAATTAACAAAACTCCAAATGTTTGCATCATAATTAAAAAAATCTCGGGGCGCCTGGGTGGCGCAGTCGGTTAAGCGGCCGACTTCAGCCAGGTCCGTGAGTTCGAGCCCCGCGTCAGGCTCTGGGCTGATGGCTCAGAGCCTGGAGCCTGTTTCCATTCTGTGTCTCCCTCTCTCTCTGCCCCTCCCCCATTCATGCTCTGTCTCTCTCTGTCCCAAAAATAAATAAACGTTGAAAAAAAAAAAAAATCTCACCTATCATTTTTTAAGGCACAAAATATAACTAATTAATTTAACACTTGTTCTTTAAACATGTATGACTGATTTATATAAAAATATAATTTCTGCTTAATGGGAAAGAAAATGTCCTTAAAATGTAAAAAGTAAATTTAAGATTTTGATTCTATTGAAAAAACAATTCAATCACATGCTGAGACAACTTTCCGGGAATACCTGGTTGATACATTTAGCGGTAGACAGTCTTGAACACAGCAGAATGCAGAGTTTCAAACGATGGCATGGTATTTGAGTTTTGCTCTCTTGATTTTGGATTCTGTATGCTTCTGTGTATGTTTCCTTACTGGTTAGTGATTTACCTGGTAAATCTGGGAAACTCAAGGTACTCAAGGTACATTATTTTTATGTCTCTACATCTGGTATCTGAACAAGATGAAAAAAAAGGCACAAGTGATAAGACATTACAGCCATATGAAAAAGAAGGTCCATAAATACACGGTTTCTTTGTCTAAAAGAGACAGAGGTTCTGGAGGGAAAGGTTGAAGTGAATAGCAAATCTTTCAAATGGTTTATCCCTATGGGTTAGTTAAGGATATCAAGGAAGGTCTAGATTCTGAGACTGGGGCAAATGTGTCAGAGACCCCTAAATTCACAATACTTGCTCTCTCAGGCCCTTGTGAATACTGAATGCACTTCTGTTTGTGCCAATGACATGCTCAAACCCCAACTTTCCATAATAGGCAGCTGGGGGAGGAAAGTGCCGTGGACATCATAGGTTTCTTATTCCCAGTAAAGAAAAAAAGCTGAATTGAACAAAGAAGCAATGTCTTAACAGATACTTCAAATATATACCAGAAGAGAGTTGGGTTCCCAAGTAATTTGTTTTCTATTAACCACTCATGGGAAAGAAAAATAGACTTGAAAGTAATTTCATGTATGCAAATAGAAGTAGTGCAATGTTTTTAAAATATTATTTTTTTAGACACACAATCCTATGTATAAAGAGATCTGCACTTTAGTTAGACCATGTTTTTGTTTAGCATCATATTTAGGCATTCCTTTGTCTTTTTTTTTTTTTTTTAATTTTTGTTTTTTCAACGTTTATTTATTTTTGGGAGAGAGACAGCATGAACGGGGGAGGGGCAGAAAGAGAGGGAGACACAGAATCGGAAACAGGCTCCAGGCTCTGAGCCATCAGCCCAGAGCCCAACGCGGGGCTGGAACTCACAGACCTCGAGATCATGACCTGGCTGAAGTCGGATGCTTAACAGACTGCGCCACCCAGGCGCCCCAGGCGTTCCTTTGTCTTTATGTTGACTAGAGATAAAGGTCTAGAGTGATGAGACCTAGTGAACTTGATTTACACAAAGAAGGTAGATAAGTTTTGAGTTTATAAACAAAAAAGAATGTTTTTAGTTGTTTATGCAGACTCAGCATCTACCATTATAGAAAATAAATGGAATGAGAACAAAAATGAGTGATAGACATTTTATTTAGTTGTGTAACAGCACATATGTGAACATACTATCCTCTTTATCTCATATCAGCCAGTAAAATTAATATGGATACCTAAACTCTGGAGTGAACTTAATTTTGAAGAGATTTTAATAAATGTATTAATTATTTTAAGGATTTTATGACAAATTAAAAGGTTATTCATAAGGATACTGTCATGTTTGCATTTATTTTAGTTATCCTGAAGAAAAAGGATGGACTTTACCCCCAATGGTTTGAATGCTAAAATTAATGATTCTGCACACACATGTGCATGCAAACACACTCACATGTACACAAACACACAAGATGGTATGAAAAAGCTTAATAACATAATAAGGTCTTGTGAGAGAACAAGGCGTGTGTCTGAAGCTGATCTGAAAATATTATGAGAAAAAGCAATAAGTGAAACTTGGTTTCAGATTTTTGTAGTTGTTGGATGCGGACAAGATTTAGGGCTCTCATGAGCATCAGGGGTCTTACATGGTTTGCTTCTCCTAGAGACACCAAAGGAGAAATTTTTAGATTTTCCTCATCATTAGCTCAAATTTGGGGTAAAAAGTGCAGAGGGGGAAATGAGTCTCAAAAGCTATCAGCTGGAAAACATAAAAAAAAAGGATTCATATTCTTTATTACAGTGTTCCTTCACTAATACAGGGTACCCATAACTAGTAAAAGAATTCTTCTTTTATATACATAAGAAATTTACTTATGAGGAAGGACCAACAGAATGTCTATGCTAACTTTTGAAACAGGAATTAAAATGGAACATTTTTTCTGTGAAATGCAAATTATTTAAGTAAATTCAAAAGCAGAAAATCTCAATCAATCAACAATAGTTAAAATGAAAAAATCTACCACAAAATAGCATTATAATGTTAGGTTAAGTCAACGTTCTGAGGAATTTCTACACTAGACCTTAAAAAAGGAGATCATTACTATATTGTATATATTTTCCATAACACACATTAAAAGCTTTTTAAAATTTTGAAATACATATCATGTAAACAGCAATAAGCAATATCCAACCAGAATTAGTTTGATAAAATAAGGATGATTCAACAATGGAGAATGTTTAGGTTTCTTGAAGAAGAAGAAGGGGAGGAGGTCAAGAGGAAGAGAAGGGTAAACTTGGTGGGGATGGTGGGGATGGCCTCAAGTACTTTTATACACGATCTCATTTGATTCTCATAATATCGGTATGAGAAAATGCTATTAGGATTATTCGTATTTCACAGGTACATGAACTTAGCCTGTGCTACATAGCCAGTAAGGAGCAGAGTCAAGACAAGAACACATTTCTATATGATTCCCCAAAATCACATTGACAAAGATGAGTATCATCTGTCATTGAATGAAAAGTAGGCCTTAAATGATTTCATAAAGAACTGTGATTTGTTTATAAAGGAATCTTTTTATTTATGTAACTAAAGATTGACACATTTATCTATGTACATTAATATTTGCATTTGTATTTAGAAATGTATGCAAGTACAAATTTAAATATGAAGATTATATATCAAAATAGTAATGATGTTCATGTATGGATATTGGAATTATCTAAATGATTTTATTTCATTTTAAGGCTACAATTTTTTGTTTTCACTAATCTGAATTTACTAATATTTGCAATTAACATAGAAGTTAAAGCTCTGTAACGTAAAAAAAATTAATACAAGATCAAAAGTGGACATAAGGTAAGAGAAAAGATACCTAGTATTTGAGTACTTATTAAACTGGACTTTTAATTGTTGAGTTATTGAGAAATGAATGAATTAAAATATGGAATCTTAGCTAATATATACCATATAATTTTTCAAACCAAATGGGCATTTGTTATTTTATATTTAACATTTTGTTTCATTTTCCATAGAAATAAGACCCTAAATTGCATGAAGAATAATAAGAATGGAAGTAACTATCTTGTTAAATTGAATATAGGGATTTTTTTTTATCTTATGATGTGAGTACAGGACACCTTATTAAATTAAATATAGGGTTGTGTGTGGTGGTTTCTTTCTTTAATTTTTATTTTTTTTAATTCCATGATCTGAGTATTCTACCTTTAGAAAAATTAAAGTATCAGTTACTTATAGAAATTTTATTGTAAGTCTTCTTTTACCAATAAAACAGGTCATTCCATACTACTTTTTCTTCATTCTCACTAACATTTCCTATATCTGTTGAAGCTTTGACTTAACTTAATTAACTGAATCTTCATTTTGGGGACCTTAGCCATTTCTGTGTTTAAAAAAAATGATAGAATATATTCGATGTGCTATTTTTACACACATTCTAATTAAAATTCACCCATCTCTTAAATTTTTTTTAATCCCTTCAATACTCGCTAGTAGACCTATATTCTTTTGCTGTACAGGCAGAGGTTTTAATGAGTTATCACAATTTGAAAGGGCTTTTCATGTGCAATCTTGTTTAATCAAATATGTGACAAGCTTCAGATTAACCACTAACCATTAGAATGTCAGTACAAAATAATTGTATCAAATTGATTTGGACCTCCCCTGAAATTTTAAATGCCAATATAACTTAAGTTGTGTGATATTTTGCCAAGAGTCATTTACAATAATCCATGATCATTAATGACAGATTAGGTAAATAAATGCTTCAAATTTATCAAATGTTTTAGAGAAAAAATGGCATAGAATAAAATCTGAAATGCATATTGTATTTTAATTGAATATTTTAAAATTTGAATCTCTATCTTATCTATAAGTATTTCTCAGAAAGATAAAATCCGTACTCTGCATTTGTTTCTAGGTGAATAAAAGGGAAGAATGTTAATGGATATTCATGTTTATCATTATTGTTTATAGTAAAGGGAAGCCAAATTTTCAAGAGTAATGTAAGTTCTGAGCAAAACATTCAACCCAAATGTATACTATTTCATTCTTCTAATTTATCTCTCTCTCTTTTTTTAATGTTTTATTTATTTTTTGAGAGAGAGAGTTCAAGGACGGGAGAGGCAGAGAGAGAGGGAACAGAGGATCCAAAACTGACTTGACATTGACAGGCTGACAGCAGTGAGTCTGATTTCGGGCTTGAACCCACAAACTGTGAGGTCATGACCTGAGGTGAAATAGACGCTCAACTGACCCAGCCACCCAGGCACCTCTAATTTACATTTCTAAATAAACTATAAGGATTTTTCAGATTAGGTGTTTTGTTTTAGTTTGAATTTATTTCTGGTGACAAACTGAGTGTCCTGCATATAGTAGGAAATGCAGGCTGAAATCAGGGAGCTATTCATTTTTATTAGATAATACAGCAGTAAACGGCAGTAGTAATTTCATTGATTAGGAAAATGATAAAGGATACTCTCTTTGAAAATTAAATTAAATTTTATTTTGAATCTGGTATTAAATCAATTGTGAATTACTGTCTTGGAATTCAAGGTATTTTTACTCTGTTTAATCTAAGATATGATATACTGTATATTTTAGTGCAATATTGGGCCAATAAGTGTACGTTAATTGTCTCCTTCTTGGTTCACAAATTTGCTGATGGTTCTCTGTTTGGTGGCATTTTCGGTTCATTTTAGTTAATTTTAATTTTTGGCTTACTTTTTCATTGATACAAAGGTTTAACTTTTTTCCATAAAACCATCTTTCTAAATAACTATGTGTTCCACAGATTTACATACTGACTAGAACTAAGATATTTAGTTCTAAGATATGGTCTGTCTCACCATCAGAACAGGGTTGAACTTCCCACCGGTCCAACTCCTTGAAGTTTTAATGGCATAAGTGGGGACTTATATCTAATTGATTTATTTAAACTATTTCACAACTCTGTAAATTGTACATAGTTTAGAAATTATCTAGATTTAGATTTTATATTTAGAAATGATTATATATATCCATGTAAATGAATTCTGGTCAACCTCCCCCAGTGTGAAAAAGTTAGTTTTCTGTCCATTTGCAAGTGACTTCTAATATCCCTCATCTGTAAGCATCTCATTTGTGCATTCTCCTTTGAGCTGGTTGTGACATTATTAATAATAAGTTAAAGTTGTAACATGTGTAGCATTATTAATAATAAGTTAAATAAAGTTGTAAAACCTGTACAGATTTTTATCTGTATCAGAGATGATTTTATCTATTTTAAAAATTGTTTCTTAAAAATAACAGAATTGTCATCTAAGAATAAAATAAAATACAATAAAATAAGGGATCTGACACTTAAGATCCTAAAAAATATTAACTTAAATGTCTACATCACTCTACTATGTAACACAGCATATAGATCTGATCAGTTGACATACTCAGTGAATGAGAAAAACATATCTTCTGTATATTCTGCTTCAGTGCATTCTGTACACATGCACAATACTGGACTCACAATGCTTTGTCCTATTTTCCTGGTTATTGTAAGTCTTACATGTTCATAGTTCCCACCTTTATAATTATGACACTCTCTCCATATATGTACATACTTCGGACCAAAAATTTTTCTTCCAGAAATTTATCTTTACATGTTTTTATGGTGTGAGTTTTTATGTTTCCTAACATTCATGCAGTGGTTAATCATAATGTTACACCTTTTACATACGTTCCAGCATATTTTGGAGAAATGGCTTAAGATGTAAGTATAATTGAACATCACTCCACAGTTTATTGACAAAAGAATCTTTCCAGTTCTGGACACTAAATTTTTTTTTAAATATTTGACGGTCTTTACACAGTTGCAAAGTTTAATCTCCCAAGTGGAGTATCTGTACCTTAGTTACTAACTTCCTAAGGTGATATGGTATAGAAGAAAATGTTAGAAGCTGTGTTGGCAAATGACTTTAACCAAGTCTAAAAAAGTAAATTAAATTCTTACTAACATTAAACATGGAGTGATAGTTACACATACACACAGGAAGGTACAAACACACAGGTAGAAAGAGTACAAATAAAAACACTTGGAGGGAGAGTACTATCAACATAATGGTAGAGTTTGCAACTTCAAATGCCCATCCCTTCACTCAAACATGGAAAAAGCAAGCAGAAAATCTCAAAAGTAACATTGTCCTAACTGAAAACAAAATGAAACTTTATAGAAATCAAGCAAATAATGATAAGAAAAGTGCAGCTTAAAAATGGTAGGAAAGTTTTGTAGCATTTTAACTCCCTCTTTCCCTAGGCTCTGCCAGCCCGGAAGCACTCTTGAAGGTGGCAGCCTTTATTCTCAATGTAGGACCAAGGTCCTTGGTCCTGAAAGGAACAGAGTGTATCTGATTTGCAAAGCACTGTGTTTGCCCTTTCTAACTCTTCTGGAGGATATGTGAGGACTGATGAAAAGCATTCATCAATTTTTGCCTAACTTGCAACTCTCTCAGGGTGGAAAAGTAACAATTGTTCAAAACCATTGTTAAGTGAAGAAGCTCCTGCAATTGACTGGTGTAAAATGTTATGGTTAAGTTATATGTATTACTTTTTAGAACAATTTGGCAAGTAAAAAAATATGTCATTGTAAGTCACTAAGGAAATCCAAATAAAAACTATAATTAGATACAGCTTCACACACACAAGTATGGTTTTAAGAATATTTAAAAAAGGAAAACAACGGCTGATGCTGATGTGAAGAAATTGGTACTCATACACTGCTGTGGGAATGGTTTAGCTGCTACAGAAAACAGTTTGGTGAGGGCTCCTGGCCTGTTAAGTGTCCTACTTTAGCTCAGCTCACAGTTCGTGGATTTTGAGCCCCTCGTTGGGCTCTGTGCTGACAGCTCAGAGCCTAGGGCCTGTTTCAGATTCTGTGTCTCCCTCTCTCTCTGTACCTCCCCCGATCACATTCTGTCGCTCTCTCTTTCTCTCTCAAAAATAAACATTACAAAATTAAAAAAAAAAAAGAAAACAGTTTGGTGATTCCTCAAATAGCTAAGTATAGAACTATCATATTACTCTGCAATTCCACTCCTAGATAAAAACCACAAAAACTTAAAATTCAACAAGTACATGTCTAAGCATGTTCATAGCAGCACTCACAAAAACCAAAGGTGCGAACAGCTCAAAATTCCATCAGTGGATAAATGGATAAGGAAATAATGATCTATGCATACAATTGAATGTTATTTAGCCACAAAAAGGAATGAAATACTGATACATGCAACAAGGTGGATAAACCTCTAAAACATTATGCTAAGTGCAAAAGTCAGTTACAAGAGACTGCATGAGTCTGTTTATATGAAATATCCGGAATAGATAAATCCATGGAGATAGGATGCAGATTGGTGGTTACCAGAGGATGGAGAGACACTACTCGATAGTTACCAGGTTTTGCCTTGGAGTGATGGAAATGTTTTGTATCTAGATACAAGTGATGGTTGCACATCGGTGTGAATATACCAAGTATCAGTGAATTGTTTGCCTTGAAATGGTTAATTTTACAGTATACGAATTTCACTTTTTATAAATTATTTTTAAATATTTGAATAATTTTTTCTTATTACTGATCATGAGTCCTTGAATATAATTTCCTAGAATGGAACTTTTTTTTTTTTTAATAAACAGGGTCAGAGAGAGAGGGAGACACAGAATCCACACAGGCTCCAGGCTCTGAGCTGTCAGCACAGAGCCCGATGTGGGGCTCGAGGCACAGGCTGAGAAATCATGACCTGAGCCCTAGACACCTAACGGACTGAGCCACCCAGGGGCCCCTAGAATTTACATATCTAATAATTAGTTTTAAATCAAGACTTAGATGGTATCTATTTGACATAAACAAAAGTTCCTTTTTAACTCAATTTATAGGCTAGCTCAAATTCAGCAGACTTTATTCATGTCAAAATGTTTGTTGGATGAAGAGATAGTATATAGATAAAGGAAACAGATAATAAATTAAATTAAATACAAATCACAGAGAATAAATCAAATTAAATACAAACCAATACATTTCATAAAGTTAGCTGAATAATATTTTGCTTTTTATTAACAGTAAAGAATGAAGGCTGACCATGTTACTGTTACAAGTAATAAATACATTTCCTAACAATTCAGAATACTTTATCTTATTTTCCCCTTATAATCAGATATACCCTTATAAGTCCTTGGCTTATCTGGACTCAGTTACCTTTTAGCCTCATCACTCCTGTTCTTCTTGCTCCCCTTGTTATGATCATATTAGATTTTTTTCAGTTACTCTATAATCTCTGTTTCCCCCACCCCAACCCTTGTATCCTTTTAATGGCTCCTGAAAGAATTCTCCCTATCTCTTCATGAGCCCTTCATGAGCCACTTCTAATGTTGTGTTTAATGGACTGATGGATTATCTATGTCCTAGAACACAATTGTATTTCTTAAGTTCATTGACCATATTTATCTTTACCATTTGACCACCAGCATCTAAGGGTTGGGTAAGTGACTAGATGTATTATGGCTTAGATGAGAGAAAGGGTCCAGAGAGGAAGACTTGTCAGAACAGGAATACTTATTATAAACCCATGCAGAAAATGGGTTGCATTTGTATGTAATTATTTATTTAAGTTTAAGTATTTACTTCAGATTTTATATTCAAACACATTCTTTTTGTTTAAGATACACTGAAGTTATGTAATCTTTAGTGGTTTATTTTTTGTTCTGTTTTATTTTTACTGAATACCCATGAAAACCTCTGTCTCCTATAGTTATATAGTTCATTGGCAATGCCAGCAAATCTACACTAGAGATTTCTTAAATCATGTCAGATATAAAGAAAGAATGGTTCATTTCTGATATTTAAGTCCTGTGATAGGAAACCAACCTGTAACAAAAGCAAATTGATCATTGGTAATATAAACACAAAATTTAGTTCATTGTTGCTTCATTGTTGGTGTATAGAAAGGCAACCAATTTCTGTGTGTTGATTTTATATCCTGCAACTTTGCTGAATTCACTAATCAATTGTAACAGGTTTTTGGTAGAATCTTTTGGGTTTTCCATATATCCTGTCATCTGCGAAGAGTAAAAGTTTGACCTCCTTCTGGCCGATTTGGATGCCTTTTCTTTCTTTGTGTTGCCTGATTGCAGAGGCGAAAACTTCCAATACTATGTCGAATAACAGTGGTGAGAGTGGACATCCGTGTCTTGTTCCTGACCTGAGGGGGAAAGTTCTCAGTTTTTCCCCATTGAGGATGATATTAGCATTGGGTCGTTCATATATGACTTTTATGATCTCGAGTTATGCTCTTTCTAACCCTACTTTCTTGAGGGTTTTTATCAAGAAAGATGTTGTATTTTGTCAAATGCTTTTTCTGCATCTATTGAGAAGATCATATAGTTCTTGTCCTTTCTTTTATTGATGTGATGAATCACGTTAATTGTTTTGCAGATATTGAACCAGCCCTGCATCCTAGGTATAAATCCCACTTGGTCGTGGTGAATAATGTTTTTAATGTATTGTTGAATCCGGTTGGCTAATATCTTGTTGAAGATTTTTGCATCCATGTTCATCAGGGAAATTGGTCTATAGTTTTCCTTTTTAGTAGCATCTCTGTCTGGTTTTTGAATCAAAGTAATGCTAGCTTCATAGAAAGAGTTTGGAAGTTTTCTTTCCATTTCTATTTTTTGGAACAGTGTCAAGAGACTAGGTGTTAACTCTTCCTTAAATGTTTGGTAGACTTCCCCTGGAAAGCCATCTGGCCCTGGACTCTTGTTTTTTGACAGATTTTTGATTACTAATTTGATTTCCTTCCTGGTTATGGGTCTGTTCAAATTTTCTATTTCTTCCTGTTTCAGTTATGGTAGTGTATATGTTTCTAGGAATTTGTCCATTTCTTCCAGATTGCCCGTTTTATTGGCATGTGATTGCTCTTAATATTCTTTCATTATTGTTTTTATTTCTGCTGTGTTGCTTGTGATCTCTCCTCTTTTATTCTTAATTTCATTTATTTGGGACCATTCCTTTTTCTTTTTGATAAAACGGGCCAGGGGTTTATCAATGTTATTAATTCTCTCAAGGAACCAGCTTCTGGTTTCATTGATCTGTTCTACTGTTTGTTTTTTGTTTTTGTTTTTGTTTTTTTGTTTTGTTTTATTCGGGTTTTTTTTTTTGTTTGTTTGTTTTTTTCAATAGCATTGATTTCTGCTGTAATTTTTATTATTTCCTGGCTTCTGCTGTTTTGGGGTTTTATTTCCTGTTCTTTTTCCAGATCCTTAAGGCATAAGATTAGGTTGTGTATCTGAGATCTTTCTTCCTTCTTTAGGAGGGCCTGGATTGCTATATACTTTCCTCTTATGACCGCCTTTGATGCGTCCCAGAGGTTTTGGGTTGTGGTGTTGTCATTTTCATTGACTTCCATATACTTTTTAATTTCCTCTTTAACTACTTGGTTAGCATGTTCTTCAGTCTCCAAGTATTTGTTACCTTTCCAAATTTTTCCTTATGGTTGATTTCGAGTTTCATAGCGTTGTGGTCTGAAAATATGCACGGTATGATCTCGGTCTTTTTGTACTTAGGGCTGATTTGTGTCCTAGCATATGGTCTATTCTGGAGAACGTTCCATGTGCACTGGAGAAGAATGTATATTCTGCTGCTTTAGGATGAAATGTTCGGAATATATCTGTTAAGTCCATCTGGTCCAGTGTGTCATTCAAAGCCATTGTTTCCGTGTTGATTTTTTGATTAGATGATCTGTCCTTTGCTGTGAGTGGGGTGTTGAAGTCTCCTACTACTATGGTATTACTATCAATGAGTTTCTTTATGCTTGTGAATAATTGATTTATATATTTGGGTGTTTCACATTTGGTATATAAATGTTTACAATTGTTAGGACTTCTTAGTGGATAGACCCCTTGATTATGATATAATGCCCTTCTGCATCTCTTGGTACAGTCTTTAGTTTCAAGTCTAGATTGTCTGATATAAGTATGGCTACTGAGGCTTTCTTTTGTTGACCATTAGCATGATAGATGGCTCCCCATCTCCTTACTTTCAATCTGAAGGTGTCCTTAGGTCTAAAGTGGGTCTCTTGTAAACAGCATATAGATGGATCTTGTTTTCTTCTCCATTCTGTTACCCTATGTCTTTTGATCAGAGCATTGAGTCCATTGACGTTTAGTGTAAGTACTGAATATGAATTTATTGCCATTATGATGCTTGCAGAGTTGGAGTTTCTGGTGGTGTTCTCTGGTCCCTTCTAATCTTTTGTTGCTTTTTGTGTATATATATGTGTGTGTGTGTATATGTGTGTGTGTGTGTGTGTGTGTGTGTATTTGGTATATATATATTTTCATCTTTTCTCCCCTCAGAGAGTCCCCCTTAAAATTTCTTGCAGGGCTGGTTTAGTGGTCACAAACTCCTTTAATTTTTCTTTGTCTGGGAAACTTTTTATCTTTCCTTCTATTTTGAATGACAGCCTTGCTGGATAAAGAATTCTTGGCTGCACATTTTTCTGATGCAGCACACTGAATATATCCTGCCACTCCTTTCTGGCCTACCAAGTTTCTGTGGATAGGTCTACTGCAACCCTGATCTGTCTATCCTTGTAGGTTAGGGACTTTTTTCCCTTGTTGATTTCATGATTCTCTCCTTGCCTGAGTATTTTGTGAATTTGACTATGATATGCCTTGTTGATGGTCGGTTTTTGTTGAATCTAATGGGGGTCCTCTGTGCTTCCTGGATTTTGATGTCTGTGTCTTTCCCCAGGTTAGGAAAGTTTTCCACTGTGATTTTCTCACATAACCATTCTACCCCTATTTCTCTCTCTTCCTCTTCTGGGACCCCTATGATTCTGATGTTCTTCCTTTTTCATGAGCCACTGATTTCTCTAATTGTTAAATCATGCTCTTTTGCTTTAATCTCCCTCTTTTTTTCTGCTTCATTATTCTCTATAAGTTTTTCCTCTGTATCGCTGATTCTCTGTTCTGCCTCGTCCATCCTTGCTACTGCTGCATCCATCTGTGATTGCAGCTCAGTTATAGCATTTTTAATTTCATTCTGGCTATTTTTTACTTCTTTTATCTCTGCAGAAAGGGATTCTAATCTATTGTTGACTCCAGCTAGTATTCTTATTATCGTGATTCTAAATTCTGGTTCAGACATCTTGCTTGTATCTGTGTTGGTTAAATCCCTGGCTGCTGTTTTGTCGTGCTCTTTCTTTTCGGGTGAATTCCTTTGTTTTGTCATTTTGAAGGGAGAAAGGAATTGAGGTAGAAAAATTGAAATTAAAAAGTATTAAAATTAAGAAAATATTAAAATTAAAAATTACACACACACACACACACACACACACACAAATGGAATAGATGATGGTAGATCCTAGGTGTGTTTTGGTCTGGGTATTGAAAGTGTTTTGACAGATTAGAGAAAAAAAGGGGGGAGGAGAAAGAAAAAAAGGAAATTGTTTGAAAATGTGAAAAAACGAATACACTGAAGTAGACTAAAATGAGATCATGGGGGTAAAATAGAATTTGAAAAAATTACACAAAAGTAAAGAATATAGTAGACAACAATTAAAGAAAAATATTTTAATAAAAATTAAAAATAAATATTATTTTTTTCTTTTTCTGTATTCAAGAGAAAAGAAATGAAAAAGAAAAAAAAGATAAAATAAGAAAAAAAAGGAAATCGTTTGAAAATTAGAACAAGTGAATATACTGTAGTAGACTAAAATAAAATGATGGAAGTAAAATAGAATTTGAAAAATTTACATAAAGGTAAAAATATAGTAACAAAAATTAAATAAAAATATTTTAATATAAATTGAAAGTAAAAATGAAGATTTTCTCTTTCTGCATTCAAGAAAAAGAAACGAAATGAAAACGAGAAAAAAGAAAAAGAAAGAAAAAAAGGAAATTGTTTGAAATTTGAAAAGGTGAATACACTGAAGTAGACTACAATAAAATGATGGAAGTAAAATAGAATTTGAAAAAATTTACACAAAAGTAAAAAATATAGTAATAAAAATTAAAGAAAAATATTTTTAATAAAAATTGAAAATAAAAATGATTTTTTTCTCTTTGTGTATTCAAGAAAAAGAAGTGTAAAAGAGAAAAAGGAAAAGGAAAAAAAAAGAAAGAAAGAAAATTGGATAGATGGACCTGCTAACAGATTGAAGTAGGACTGAAATTACTTTGTTTTCCCCTAGAAGTCAGTCTATGTAGTACTTTATAGTCCATAGACTAAGCCGGCAGTGAGACTTGTATTCTTGAAGAGTGAAGTTGGCCCAGTTGGGCGGGGCTCAGTGTAACAGCTCCACTCTCCAGTAGATAGCACTGCCATCCTACTGGGGTGGATTGTTGAGGTGCTTATAGGTGCCTATGCGCATGCACGGGAACCGTGAAAATGGCACCTCCCAGCTACCCAGTCTGTTCTCACAGATCAGCAATCGTGCACCCATTCTCTGTCTTCAGCTTTTGTCCACTCCCAGCTTCTTCACTCTCTGTGACCAGGCCCCAGGCAGTACCTCTCTCCAGATTTTTGTATCAGATGCGGCTGGTTTGCCCAGTCCCTTACTTCTGAAGGACTGCTGCTTTGACCAGTTCCGCCCCTCTGTGGGAGGGTCTCATGGAGCAATGCCCAAATAAGCAATGGACAAATGTCAGCTGCACCCAGGAATACTTTTGGGACCCTGCTGCTGCCGGAGCCCTGAGACTGTGGCCAAGTGCCAGCCCGCCCCAGAAAAAGTTCACGAGATAGAGTAGCAGCAGCTTTTCAGGGATTATGGAAAATCACAACACACATCTGGCACCAGGCTTCACCCTTAATGCCCTTGTTCCAGCATCAGAGAATGTGGCTGTTTTCTGTGGTCTGCTGGGACCAGGTGGCTTCAACAGTCTCTACCAAATGTCCTTCCAGCAGTGGAACTGCTTTTCCCTGTGTGGCCTGCAAACCTCCCAGACCCACTTTGTTTCTGGGGATTCACCCGTCCCACCAGAGTACTGCCAGGTATTGAGCTGTGGAGTTGCAGCCTTTGCACTCCCCTTGTTTACAGTCTTAATGGAATTTAAACCCTCTTGTTTCTCCTTTCTCCCTTTTTAGTTTAGTCCTTGAAGCTGTTTCCAATTTTCCACTTTCTCTCCAGCTGCTTTTGGGGAGGGGTGATTTTACTGTATTCTCCCCCTGCTCCCCCAGTCTCCATACGCTCTCCACCTGTGCTCCTACACTCTTCCCTACACTCCGCGGCTTCTAGCTCCCCAAATTCATCTCTCCGCACCGTGTACCTGTTGAATTCTGTGGTTCAGGTTGTGCGGATTGTTGTGTTAATCCTCCAATCAGTTTTCTAGGTGTGTAGGATGGTTTAGTGTTGGTCTGGCTGTATTTCATGGACACAAGACACACAAAAAACTTCCATGCTGTTCGGCCATCTTGGCTCCTCTTTGAATTAAGCGTTTAATTGGACTGTTCTATGTAAGTGGCTTATAGGGAACTGTGTTAAAATAATTTTTTCTTCCTTTTTCTCACTAACCTCTATGCTGGTAGTGGTAGCTGGTAGGCTATTGGAGAGCATATTCATATAAGCATTTGCAATCAGGCACAAGTCTTGATGTGACAAGATCCATTACCACTTCATTTCAAAGTTCTTAGGCTATCAAAACAAAAATTTTCCTTCATCACAAATAATTGTTTTATGCCATAATTAGGATCAGTAGGATGTATCTATACAAGGATACGGGGGAGAAATAGTCTTTTTTATACTTCCATTTCCCTCTCATGGCAGTCTTTTTTATTTTCTCTAAAAATCAGTACAATAAAACAAAGCAAAAATAGAACACATAGGTTCCTTTCTAAATAATACTTTGCTCTAATTGTGTATTCATTGGGTTTTGACATAAAACCAAAATTTATTAAGTAACAGTTATAATGCAGATATCATTCATAGAAACCTAATCTGTGAAGAAAATTAAAAAGGGAAATTATCTAGGGAAAAAATTCATAACAAAAATCAGGATAAACAAATGTTTCTAGTCTTTGAGTTTTCCCTAAGGGAATGATTTTGAGCTTAGCATCGACTATTTTATAATAGCAATTCCTTATCTGGAAAATGAATTTATTGAACTTGCTACTGTCAGTTGGGAATGCTATTGGGAATATTTTTTTTCCAGGAAATTGTTTATTATGCAAAGATTGTTATTTATTAAAGTAAGTCCAATGCATCAGGTAAATATCACCACTTTCAAACCAAGCAAAGATCAAAATTATCTCAGGGCAATGTTGGAGAAGTAGCTAAAGATTTAGATTTTATTAATGTGATGCTAATCATTTGACTGGAAATGGAATAATGTATGTGTGTGTGAATACACACATGTATTTCAAAGTATATGAATGTGTGATCAAGTCAAACATTTTTATTACACACTTCATCATAATCTATCAAATAATGTCCTACTAAATTGAAAGGGCAAATAAACACATTCTTTCTTATAATAATCTAGGTTTATAATACTCTAGTTTAAATTCTTTTTTTTTCAAATTTTTATTTGCCATATAGATATAGCTATAAAATGACACTTGAATGATAAAGACTTTGACATTCCTACTAGGAAGGAACATGAAAAGTTAGTGTAGACTTTCATTTTTTATAAATATGTCTTCTATAGTATCCATGGCAGCTTGTCAATCAGACTCTTCCTGAACATTCTCCTGATAAACAGGTGTTTCATCTTGTAACACTTTTTAAGCCTGAAATGTATCTTTTCATATGGGTGCTTGTTTGCTCTAAGTCTACATTTATATGCAATTAAAGATAAAATCCAGTGAACTTTCTTATATTTATAGGAAGCTCTCCGAGAACTTTTACATATTTTCTTCTTTAGGCCAAACTACACAACTTCGTCTTCTTCAGTCATTTTATATGATTAGGTTTCCATATGCTTCATGATCTTTCTCTGGATGCATGTTCCCTTCCCTGGATGCAATATGAACATTTATGTACATTTATATTGATATGTGTAAATTTAAAACAATAATCCACATGTGTCCTGACCAGTATAACACTCTTGTTGATAATCAATTGACCATAGGTTTTAGGGTTTTTTTCTGCACCCTCAATTTTATTTCACAGATCTGTAAATCTAGCCTGATACCATTACCCTACTTGTTTGATTACCATGGCTTTAAGTATTGAAATCAGAAAGTGTGAGTCCTCCAAGTTTATTCTCCTTTTTTCAAGATTATTTTGGCTATACTGGGTCCTTTGAATTTCCATATTTTTTTTTGATAATTTCTGCAAAACACTGAAAAACAAAAAACAAAAACAGCTGGGATTTTGATAGGATTACATTGAATCTCTAGATTACATTGGGGACTATCACGATTTTATGAGATTTAAAGCAATCTCCTGATCCATAACATGGATTGTCATTCAATTTAGTTGTCTTTTTAATTCTTTCAGCAATTATTTATGATTTTCAGTGTATAATTCCTTACTTATTTCATCAAATTTATTCTTACTTGGACTTTATTGAGCTTTTTATATATTAATACTATTTTTCATCAAATTAATTTTAAGCCATTATAGCTTCAAATATTCTTCTGATCCTTCCTCTCTTCTCTCTTTCTGATATTCCCATTAAGCATATGCTGGTACACTTAATGATGTCTCATACTTCTATAACGTTCTCTTTATTTTCTTTTTTCTTTTCTCTTTCTGTTCTTTAGATTGCATAATCTCTAATGATATGTCAACATTTTTTTCTGCCAGCTCAAATCTACTACTGAGCCTTTTCAGTGAATTTTTCTTCTTGACTATTAAACTTTTTGTTAAAGACACATTTATTAATGTCATGATCAGACTGTGACATTTAGCAATCAACAGCATGGGGCAAACAAAACAAAACAACAACCCTACATTAGAACCCTTTGTTGGAATGCTTTACACTTTCCACATAACAGAAACTGAAATAACTTCTAATTCAGTTAGTCATAATTATGGTTCTCAAGGTTTTTATCCATACACAAGAATATTGTCTAAAACATGTCTTCTTTGTAGTAGCTAGGCACTGCCACCACTGTACTTGGTAGAGTTTACAAATCTGTTGTAAACTGTAGCTTCCCTGTCACTTCTCTGGCTTTCCTCTCCTGCTAAGTTTTGTTTCTTGACAGTATTGGCCTCCATCATCATAGAATTCAGAGCTTCTGTCTCCAAACTTTCTTCCTTTAATGGGTCCAAAATTTGAAGATTGGTGGCTATAATTGCCAAAATCATTACAGCTTTCACTACCTCCAAAACTGCTTCCATCATTACCAAATCCGCTATAGCCATCTCCACTGCCACTATTTTCACCAGCACCTCAACCGCCACCAAAGACACCTTGCTCACTGAAGTTTATTCCATGACCAAAGTTGTCATTTCCACCAAAACCATCTCCAAAATCACCACCAAAGTTTCCAGAACCACTTTAACCTCTTTGGCTGGATGAAGCAGTAGCCATCTCTTCCTTAGATAGGGCTTGCTTTACGTCACAGTTGTGGCCAATCGCAGTACAGTATTTTTTAAAAATTTTTTAACGTTTATTTATTATTTAAAGACAGAGAGAGACTGAGCATGAGCATGGGAGGTGCAGAGAGAGGAGGAGATACAGGATCGAAGCAGGCTCCAGGTTCTGAGCTGTCAGCCCGCCTGATGCAGGCTCGAGCTCACAAACCGTGAGATCATGACCTGAGCCCAAGTCTTGACCTGAGCCAAAGTCGGACGCCCAACCAACTGAGCCACCCAGGTGCCCCCACAGTAACGTATTTTTGAATGGCAATCTTGTCTATGAAGTTATAGTCATCAAATGTTACAAAAGCAAAGCCTCTCTTCTTGCCACTACTTTGATCAGTCATGATTTCATTCACTTCAGTTTTCCCATACCTTCAAAATAATTTCAGATGATGTCCTTCAGTGTTTCCTTTAATGTCACTAACAAATATCATTTTCAGTTAAGTGGGCACCAGGTCTTTGAGAATCTTCTCTTGAGACAGTCCTTTTTGCTTTATTGATGGGTGGATTCTTTCAGTGAAGTCTATTCCTGCTGAAATTTTCAGCCTTTTCTAGAATCTTACAGGGTGCATTCTAATGTATAGTCACAATCATCATGGGATGAACTGTGGGATGGTGTTGGGTTTTGCAGGGTTCTCTTTGACTTTTCCTTCCCCTGATCTGACCTGTTTAGTTTTTAGGTGATTTGCTTCCATTGGCATTCCACTCAGCTCTTAGCCCTCAGTAATTGCCAGCTGATTACTCTTTTTGATTACTGCTTTGACAAAGTCCTGATACATAAACTGTTTCATAGTCTGACCCAGTTAACTTTCACAGGGGTAGACTTTGAGGCCTGTCTTTGTGCCTTGTGTTAACACCCAGGAGTACTCTTCTCACTTGTTTATTACCCCAAATATCTCTGCTAAAATTTTAGTTCTTCTGTATTTTCACTGTTTATTATCATGGAGCTACTACCTCATAATTGCTTTTAACAAAAATTCCCATTGCTTTCAATGGCGCCTTTAGACTTTTACTTTCTTGAGATCTGTATGAAATAAAGTCAGTCTACTTAGGGACAGCTACTGATGTCTCTCTTCTTAAGACCTACATCTCCCCCTGAGCAAACATGTATACCACTGCTTTGGAGTTGGGCATAAGGTAATGGCCCGCTTCTCTCAAGTGACAGCATGTGTTATAAGAGGGGTACTAAGCAGAGGCAGTAGCTCTTCATTTTCTCAGCTTGCCTCTCCTAATGAGGAATCTCTACCTACAAGCAAACAAAGGTGAGGGCAATTCTGGATGAGGTCTCTCAATGTTCTGTACTTGGGGTAAATATTCTACCCACTGATAGGGGATGGGCACAGACTACTAGCTGAAAGGGCTATAGAACTCACAGATGCTCTTGTTTGGAATAGAGTTTCTACAACAGTGAGCTAGGCAGATGATAAATGCTGGCTGGCTGCCTCTCTCAGGGAGATACAATAACCCTTGACTGGTAGTTATGGAAGAGAGAGCCTCATATTCTCATATGCAACTGCTCGGAATAGAATTTCTCTTTTTCTGAGCTGGGTGAGGGAGAGCTGTTTGTACCTCAAATGCCACAGGCTCTCGGTATTTATACCATATTGAGTAGAATTTCTTGAATGAATGTTTCTCCATTTGTTATTGTCCTTTAGACAGTTTCTAGCAGTTTAAAATGTCTTAAATACACATATTTAAACAATTTTCAGGATTATGATTATTTTGGTGATGAAAGAGTCCTCAGAAATCCTCATATTGATTTCTGAAAGTGTGCATCCTATAGTAAATATTATATTGTATGATTATAACCCCTATTATTTATTCATTTTCCTATTGATGGGTATTTAGAAGTTTGAGAAATTCTCTTCTGTTACCACATATCCCCTTGTGCACTTATGCAAAAGCACTCTTAAGGTGTAAGCCTACAGATAGATATCCTCTGGTGTGATGTCCATTTTTCTTTCATTAGTTTTTTTTTTTTACCCAAAATTTTATTAGCAGTTTTCCAGTTTCTAATTACTCTTTCTAATGAGTTATAATTTGTATTACCACTTGTAAAACATCAGAATAACTTTCAAAAAAAAAGAAGACATGAGGTGAACCTCACATTTGCCTCTACTTTTGCCAATGCATCATCTGCTGAGAGAAGTAGCTTGATACTTACATTAGCTTCATTGATCTAAGGTAACAGAAGTTAGAATTCAGCACTCCCAAAGCACCTAGATATTGAAGATTCAAGCTATAGAGGAAAAAAAAACCCTATACATTCTAAAATTGTTATGTAGTCTTTACCCTGTGAAACTTGTTGAATCCTAAATTGTACTTGCAGATGGAAAAGATTTGAGAAAAATGTCAAAATTAGATGCTGGGAGGCTAAATCAATAGTCAAGGATTTCACCCTTTTTTTTAGACCTAGGGAAGAAGTTGTTGAATATCAGGGCATGATAAAATAAAGGAGTACTGATAAATACCTATGCTATTACTGAGGGCTTTGGTAGTAAGGGCAAACTAGAAATAGGTGATCTCTACAAAATTGGAATCCTAGCCTAAACTAGATCAATGTGATCTGACTATGCTCAAAAAGTCTAAATAAATAAATCATCTCTGGAGGAAGAAATACCACAAAATGCTCCTTATTTTTAAATACTCAATAGTCAGCACTTTTTCAAAATTTATCAAGCATTCTAGTAAGCAGTGCTAAACAACTAACAATCAAGAGGAAAAAAGCAATACATAAAGATCCATAACTGACCCAAAAAACAAGTTTTTTTAAGTTGAATTTTATTTCTTTAATCATTATAATGTTTATTTATTTTTGAGAAATATAGAAAAAGGGAGAGGAAGAGAGAGGGGGACAGAGGATCCAAAGCAGGCTCTGCACTGACAGCACTGAGCCTGATAATATGGGGTTTGAACTCATGAACTGTGAGAGCAGGACCTGAGCCAGAGTCTAACGCTTAACCAACCGACCACCCAGTCACCCCCCAAAAAACAACTTTAAAATAGCTATGATTAAATGTTCCAGAAAATAAAAAAAAAAATAAAGAAAATTTTACCAGAGATTTTAAGTTACATAAAACCCCCTGAAAATTAAAATTTTAGAAATAACACATTCAATCATTGAAACAAAAGTTCAATAGATGTGTTTCATGGTACCTTAAAGCAAAACAAAAAAACATGTGAGCTAAAAGATATGTCAACAGAATGTATCTAGATTGATAGAAAGAAAATAATAAATACAGAGAAGTGTGTAGAAGAAGTTTAGGATACGTTGCAAAAGCTTAACATACATTAATTTGAGTCCCAGAAAGAGACAAAAGAGGATGGAAAAAAGTAAAATTTGAAGAGCTACTTGTTGAGGACTTCCAAAAACTGATGAAATACTTCAAGCCAGAGTTTACAGATATACATGTAACCAAAACATAATATATAAAAATAAAAGCAAATGTAGGCACGGAATAGTAAACATCCTGAAAATGAAATGTAGCGAGAATATATCAAAAGCAGTTGGCATTGGTGGGTCCACAGCTTAACTTCAATGTAGCAAGCAGAAATCTAAAAATTAATTGCTCACAATAAAGGATAAAAGAAGAATATTATAGAAAAATACTTTAAAATACTGAGTGAAAACAATGGTCAGTCTGGAACTTTAAGTTCACTAAAAAATCTGAAAGCAATGTCTATATAAAAATATTCTCCACAAGAAAAAAATTGTAAAGATTTTTTCCAGCAAAACTTCACAAAAAAAGAAAATACATACAATCAACAGGAAAAAAGACTGAGCAAAGTTCCTCAGGAAGTAAAAAAGTATGTAAGATGGAATCATGAAAATACAGATATCTCCTACTATCTGAAAATACAGTGTTCCTAAGAAATCTTTCATAAGCCAGAATGGTGAGGAAATAATTATCATGAATTTATATAGACAATTTTTGAACATTCCAAGACCCCAACTTCTCTTAAGCTTTTCTGATACTTAGGACACAGGTTGCTAACAGATGCACACAACAGATTCAGATGAAGCACAGATGCTCACAGACACAGTTCAAAGCTTGGGTTGCTTGATGCTAAGATGCTGAGTGTGGTTCTGGGGGAAGGACCTTGGTGGCGCCACTCTCACTGCGCTGAGTGTGCTGCTTCAGCAACCTCTCACTGCAAAACACACTGAACAGTTTTTGCTTTTCATCTTTTTTCATGACAGTGAAAATCCTCTTCAAATTTCTTTCATTTCGCAAAAACAGATGTGAAGGCCTTTCATAAAGGCGGAGTGACGTAACGTGAACCTTCCAAAAGCAGGAGATACTTGTATAGAAGAGAACTAGAAGAAAGCAATTATAAAAAAGTGACAAATGGTACAGAATGGAAAGTGCAGAAATAAATCCACAGACTCACAGTCACATGATTAATGCAGACACTAAAGTGTAAAGACTGCCCTGGGTCTACCGGATATCTATATTTATAAAAATAAAAATTAATTATATTCTGTACCTCAAACAAAATTCAAAGGAATACAGATACCAATGTGAAGGTCAAAACAATAAAGCTTGTAGACAACATATGAGAGTATCTTTGTAAACTCAGCCCTGGCTAAAGTTTTTAAACAGTATTACAAAGCACCAACCTTAAAAAACAAACAAAACAAAACAAAAAACTAATGCAGACGTCATTATATTAATTACATCAAAAGCAAGTATTAAGAAAGAGAAACAAACAAGTTGTAGAATCATTGCAATTCTGTTTAGTTCCAATTCTTTTATGACGAAGATTGAAAATTGTAGACCTTAAATGGGATTCCCAAACTATTTTTATTATATCAGCAGAAATGTATGTTTTCATTTTCTTCTAAGCTGTCTCCAGCTTTACATTTCTACCAAGTGAAGAAATGAGCACTGTGAACATTTCTATTCCAGACTTTATTATAGAAGAATAAGGTAAATTATGCTTTATTCGGTGGCATTCTATTGACTCTGATTCTATCTTCTGCTCTAAATAGTACACATGTATTCACTGAACCAAGAAATAACTCATTTCAAACTCATAACTCATTTACTTTTACCATGTCTGTCTTCTCTGTAAGACAGAGAATGCCAGCAATGGTTCACAAAATTGGCAGCTACCACAAGTAGAGAAGCTGGGTGAAAAAAACTGTGACAGTGTTTCAGAAAAGGGGAGAAAATTCCTACAGACAAAAGAGTCATTTTTATCATATTATCTTAGGGTCAAAAAATAAACTAAATCCAAACTTTACACAGATTAACTGGTAAAATATAATTGAATTTTGATTAAAAGCTGCATTATAGCCATTATGTTTGTAATTATTTGGCAATGGGTGTATATAAAGGAAAGTACACAGTTCTCTGGAAATTTAAGCTAAAATGAAATACGTAGTAAGAAGGCATTATGAGTTTCTGAAGAAATACTATGAATAATTGTATGCCAATAATTTTGGTAAATTCCTCACTTAATATGGAGTATTATACTTCTAGTAGGGCTGTTCCTAACTTCAGAGAATTATTTTTAAAAAAGGAACTTAACCTCTTAGGGTATTAAATATGGCTGAGAGTAAGGTCAGTGATCCCCATACATTCTATAATACACTTACAGATATTTTCTCCTTTTTTAGACTCAAGCTAATACAGTTAAAACTTAGATTCCTGGGCACCTGAGTGGCTCATCGGTTGAGCATCCTACTTTGGCTCAGGTCATGACCCCATGGTTTGTGAGTTCAACCCCCACATCAGGCTCAGTGCAGTCAGTGCAGAGTCCACTTGGAGCCCTTTGTTCCCATCTCTCTACCCTTCCCCTGCTTGTGCTCTCTCAAAAATAAATAAACATTAAAAAAATAGATGCCAACTTTAATACTGTGCCTGAAGAATGACACTATAATTTGAATTCACATTCTCACTAGGTTTCTTAACTCAATATTATGACATAAATTTGGAAAGAATGGATCCGGAGTATTTTAATGGAGAGATTTTGTGGAAAAGAACCAGTCTAAGACCTCCTTTAGCAGCCTTTCCTCCCTTGACTGACACTGGCAAAGTTAACAGAAAACTACAACTCAATAAAACTCTATTTTGCAGGAATATGGGATTGATTTACTCCACAGATTAGGTGGTTCTCTCTTCAGGGTCTCATTAGGCTAAATTTAAGGTGTTGGATGGGTCTACGATCTAATGTGACACTCGGGTTCCCCTTCTTAACTCACTGGTTTTCAGAATTTGGTTTCTAACATATGTACAACTGAGAACACCTGCCATTCCATGTCATGTGATCTCCATAACATGGAAGTTTAATTCTTCAAGGACAGTCAAGAAGTTTCTGCAGCTACCAATTTTCACAACTTTTTCTGTTTCTGACTCTAAAACTTATTTTAAAGGGCTCAGGTCATTAGTTTAGGCTCACCTATGATAATTTCCCTTTTGATGATTTAAAGTCAACTGATTGGGAAATGTAATTACATCTGCAAAATCACTTACCCTCTGCCATATAACATTACTTAATCATGGAAATATTCCATGGTATTTGCATGTGCCACTTAAAGGGAGAGAATTATATAGGTCTGTTCACTGGGGAGTAGAAATCTTGTGGACTATCTAGAATTATAGGTGCCAAAGTTAGGCATTGTGTCTCTTTCAGAGATATTTCTGTTTTTCCCCATGTCCTCAGAGCATTTCCCTTGTCAATATGTCATCCAAGTAAGACTGATGCACAAGTGAAGAGAATTAATAATGTTACAATTTTAGAGAGGTTTCTTTCCAAAGAACCAAAAGCACTGCCAAATTATGTCATGTCAAAATAAATGATGTATTAAAACAGTCATGTTCTCAATGTGATAGCAAGGAAAAGTTTTAGACATTTGAGACGCTAACTGATAAAATATGAAATTAAAACATTAACTTGTTGGTGAACACTTTCACTCTCACTATGTATTTCCCATTCATACTCATAGCAATTCATACTCCATAACATTAGAGGTAGAAAGTAGACATAGAAGATTGGAATAAAAATACACAAAATTATATTTAAAATACATGTGTTTACATAAGTTGTTAATTATATTATTTAAATACTCTACTTATATTCAGATTTGACTACTTCACTACTATAGTTACTTAATACTGGTCTACTTAAAAATAAAATAATAAGGTGAGACAGGGAGAGTCCCAGAACCAGCTGGGTGGGTACAAGATGGAGGGTAGGATTTAATCCTTTGTGGGTAGAATCACATGTACAGAGAACAGACCAGGAACAAAGATGCAAGAATCTAAATGTCTCCTGGGCCCCCCACCATTCCCAGGTCCCCCCCTGGAGGCAGCAGTGACAGAAGCACAGTCTACAGCAATGAACAGCAGTGGGAACTGAAGAAACACTTTGAGAAGAGCAAGTACCAAGTGCAGTTGTGGTTCAAGCACTGTTGGGCTAAGTTCTCAGGGCAGCAAGTAGGTAGCTATAGCCATGGCTCCAGTAATTGTGGTGCTGGACGCTGGAAAGGTCAGGAAGTTAGCACTGAGTGGGGCAAGTGCCCCAGAGCTTCTACCCCTGCCTGTCCTCTGTTTCCAGGGAGATGGAGTTGTGGGGGGAGGCGGTAGGTTTCTGCAAGCCCCTCTGCCCAGACCCTTGGAACTTTTCCAGCCCTCATTCTGTTTCCAGCCATAGCTGGGCCTAGGGGAGCCCCTGTGCAGAGCGCTTCGCAGGAGCTCTGGTTTCTGCAGTCCCAGCCCTAGCTTCACCTAAGGACCCCTTACAGACTCTGTTGTTATTCTATGAGTTCCTTGGGAAGGGATTCTATTTCCTAATAATGTCAGAGTGCCAACAAGGGGATGGCTTTGTAAATAAGAACATCTCCAACATCAGAACCTTCCTGGATTTATAGAGCATCCTGTCCCTTCCCTAATCTGTGAATCTGTGGGGAGCCAGAGAGGATAGGCACTGTATTCCTGCGAACTGAGTCTACCTAGGTGCCTGAAGCATGCCTGGTTGGTCTTTACCGCTATTCTTGCTTCCACAGCATGAATGCACCACCATTTCTGTATCCAACCTGCTGGTAGTAAACCTTTGCATATTTTCACTGTGCTGCAATCCTAAATTGTGTTGCTGTGACTGTCCCAAATGTCTTGGAGAATTTATGTCTTCACAATATTGAGCTGTCCAAACTAAAAACATTAGTCTTTCTTCATTCATTTGGTTGTTCATGAAGTCTATCCATAAAGAGTCATTATTTATCCATAGAGATCTTGCCTATATCTTTCTGTGGATTTCTGGCACTTCATCTTTACTATTGTCTGACATTTTAGATAACATTTTTAATTTCATTTTTATCTCTTCAATTGTTATATTCATTTTCTATTGAGGAAACTTGCTCAACTCTTTAATTCTAATAATTTATCTGGACACTCTCTTGGACATTACAATGTGAAAATTAATAAAGTTCTTGGTAATCTTGAAAAAATGTATTAAAAGAATACAGAGAGACAAATTTGTTCTTCATATTACTTGAGTTTGATGATAAAGAATTATCCCTAAAGGAAAAATTATAAGTATTCCTGAAACCAAAACACATTTTAAAAGAAAAAGAAAAGAAACTACACAAATCAGGAAAACACAAAATTAATATAACATTAATAAGGTTTGAGACCAGCCATACCAGACAAATAAATATATCAAATAGCTTTAACTCACCTCTTAAAAGATTTTCAGATAAGTTTACAAAGCAAAACCAAATTTTATGGCAATTCCAAGAGACAGGAAGTCAAAAGGTAGTGGGAAAAGGCTAAAACAATAGGATTGGGAAAGGTACTCAGACAAACTTTCCAAAAAAAAAAAAAATAAAAGAAGCAGCGATTGGAATCCTGATAAAGTAGAATTTTGCCTCAAAAACTCATTGAGAAAAAGATATTTTTAATATTAAAGACCAAAATGCATACTGCATATATAACAGTTATGATACCAAACTTTGAAAAATATAGCTACTGTCTTCATAAAATAAAACTTTAAGAGACAGAATAGGAAACAACCATAAATATTCTATTGTCAATTACCTACTGTTGTATGATAACATTCCCAACCTTAGTGGATTAAAACAACATAATTTATTCATTTATTTCATTCATGAATTTTAAGATTGGTGATTTAAGATGGGCTCAGCTGAGTTCTTACAGTTTGATCTTAGCTGCCTCAATGCACTGTGGTTAACTAACAGGCTGCCTCAGAGGCCCTTCTGGGGCTTGGCTAACTATTAGCTGGTATGCCTCAACTCTCCTTCAAGTGGCTTCTCATCCTCCATCAAGCTAACTTGGGCTTGTTTTCCTAGCAGGGGAGCTGGAAAAATCAAAATCCTAAAATCAAAAATCAAAAATGCTATTTTTGGTCCCTGAGAGTAGGTTCCCAGTCAATTATTCTCTAATGGTCTGTTCTTTGCTTTACACTCCTGACCCCTCTCTCTGAGATGGTCTTTCTTTCCCATTACACTTTTTGGCTTCTTCTGTAGTAATCGCCTGTGTTAGCAACTGCGTAGATTGATGATCCTGCCTCCTGCATATAGAAAGTTAGTGGTGTTAGAAGCCTTACAATTTCAGCTCTGCTTAGTCCAGGCCAGAAGAATTTTTGTTAATACTAATACCCTAAAGCGTTGTAGGTATTCTATGTAATAAATTAAAACAACTTTTTTTTATTAATAGACTTCATTTTTTCAAGCATCTTTTAGGTTCACAGGAAAATTGAGCAGAGATTTCCCATATACCCCATGCACTCATATATGTATAACCTCCACCATTATCAATAATCCCCATCAGACTTGTCTGTTGTTACAACTGATAACTACATTGACACATCATTATCATCTAAGCCTTTATAGTCAACATCAGGGTTCACTCTTGGTGTTGTACACTTCTGGTTTGGATAAATATATAATAACATGTATCCATCATTATACTATCATGAAGAAAAGTTTCATTACGCTAAAAATCTTCTGGGCTCTGCCAATTCATCACTTCATCCCTCATCACTTCTAGCAAGCACTGATCTTTTTGCTGTCACTATAATTTTGCCTTTTTCAAAAGGTCATAAAGTTAAAAGGATAGAGGTTGTAGTCTTTTCAGATTGGTTTCTTGCATTTACTATATGCATTTAAGTCTCCTCTGTGTCTTTTCTTGGCTTCATAGCTCACTTTTTAAAAATTGCTGAATGGTCTTCCAATGTCTGGATGTACCACAGTTTATTTATCCATTTACCTACTGAAGGACATCATGGTTATTTCCAAATTTGGACAATTATAAATAAAGCTGCTATAAACATGGTGTGCAGGTTTTTGTATGGACATTGTTTTTCATTCCTTTAGGTTAAAAACCAAGAAGTGAAATTGCTGGATCATAAGGCAAGAATATGTTTAGTTTTATAAGAAACCATCTAACTGTCTTCCAAAGTTGTTGCACCATTTCACATTTTCACCAGCAATGAATGAGAGCTCTTGTTGCTCCACATGCTTGACAACATTTGATGTTGTCAGTGTTCCAGATTTTGGTCATTCCAAAAAGTGTGTATTAATATCCCATAATTGTTCTTAATATGCATTCCTGTGATGACCTATAGTGTGGAACATCTATCATGTGCATATTTTCCATCTGTATATATTATTTGGTGAGTTATCTGCTAAAGATTTTGGCTAATTTGTAAATTAGATTTTTTTATTGCTGAGTTTTGACAGTATTTTTTATAGATATTTAGATAATAGTCCCTTATTGTGTGTGTCTTTTACAAATGTTTCCTCCTAGTGTGTGGTTTGCCCTTTTATTCACTGGACAATGTCTTTTGCAGAGCAGAAAATTTCAATTTCACTGAAGTCCAGTTTATCAATTTTTTCTTTCATGAATCATACATTTGTTTTTGTACCATCAAACTTTTCCAGAAGTTTTTTTAGTTTTGTACTTTACATTTAGGTTTGTGATCCATTGTGAGCTAGTTTTTGTAAATGTTGTAGGCTATATGTCATGATTCATTTCCCCTATTTTCCCTATTTTAAAATAGGTAGATAATAGATTGATGGGTCGATGGATGTATGTATGGATGGATAGATAGATAGATGATAGATAGATATTAAATAGAGTCTTGTTAATTACTTACTTCCACTTTGGTAATAGCCTTCTCTGGGAATTTATCTTTATAAAAGCCTAGTGGTCTAAGTGGTAGGGTTTACATATCACTGGCTTAATTTTTTTGGAGGTCTTATCCTATGGGTTTATGGCCACACCCTCAATTGGAACTATTATTCCAGGCTACAGTTTATAGTTATAATGTTTGCACAATGGGATGCGGAACATGCAAAACAGTTTTATTTTCCAATCCAACAAATCCTTGCCACACTATATCCTCTTTATATTCTGCTAGCTAAGTAGTCATTTCTTTCTTTAGATTGTTCGTCAGTTCCGTATTATATGCTATAAACTATATATATATATATACACACACACATATATGTGTATATATGTATATATGTATATATATATGTGTGTGTGTATATATATATATATATATATATATATATATATATATATATAACTAGTAACTACCTTTGACTAGTTACATATATTCTGCTTGGAGATCGTCCCACTAAGGATCATAATTTTATAGCTTCCACTTCCACATTATATGAGCAACAATTTAGTCAAGTATTTTAAGATTGTATATAGCACAGGCTATAATTTTCCCAACCTTTGCCTGCCACCTAGTTCTAAAACTAAGATCATATATTTAGGATTTGATTGGATGATACCCCATATCTAGTACCAATATCTGTATGAATAACATTTTGCTACTAATGAACAACTAAAATGTTTTTTGTAATGTTTATTTATTTTTGAGAAGACAGAGAGAGAGTGCAAGCAGGAGGAGGGGCATAAAGAGGGAGGACAGAGAGAAGTAAACTCCACACTGTCAGCACAGAGCCAAACATGGGGCTCGATCTCACAAACCCTGAGATCATGACCTCAGCAGAAATCAAGAGTCTGAAGCTTAACTGAGTACCCAAGCACCCAAAAAACTACAATGTCTTAAGACATCAGTCATTTATTTAGCCCACAAGTTTTTATCAGCAATTTAGGCTAGAATAAACTGGATTATCTTCTATCCTTTTCTGGCTCTCCTTTTATGTTTTTAGTGAGCTGGAGATTACCTGGGAGGCACTGCTTTTGCAGGTTTCCTGGCTGTTAAGTGGAACTCCTTCTAGTTGTCTAGCTTGGGCTTAATTGCATGGTGAAGACAGGGTCCAAAAGAGAGTAGAAACACTCAAGATCCCTGGGGGTCTATGCTTGGACCAAGCATATAGTCATTTCTGTCATATTCTATTGGCCAAATTAAATCACAAACCAGCCTAGATTCAAGGAGTATGGAAGAAGGACTGAACTCTTGATGGTAGGACTTGTAATTTCACATCTTGAAGGGGAGAGCTAAAGGACTGGTGAGAAAATCAGATCCATTATTTTGCTACCCATCTACTAAACACACTAAATATTGGAATATTTCACACATTGAAGTCAATTTAACATTGTTCAAGCAGACAAAAATGCTGGTTAGAATTTAGAGCAACTAAATAAGAAAATCAGTGGGTCTTATGAATATGTTCTGAAGTGTACATAGAATATTTACTAAAATTGACTATACATTATATTACACACTAAGTGTAAATAATTCCATATAGGAGAAAATAAAACATTCAGATCACATTACAATTCTACAAAATATAGATAACAAATGTCCTGCCACACTAAAAATAAAAACATTTCCCTTAAAACTCTTGATGAAAGAAAGAATACAAGCAGAAATGTCAACATTTCTCAAAACAGAAAAATAAAACCATAATTTGTTTGTGGCATACAACAGCAATTAAAGGAAAATTCATTACCTTAAACAGTTACATCAATAAAAACAAAATAACAGAAATCAATAAATACAATCCCTTAATCAAAAATCTGGAATCAGGGGCACCTAGGTGGCTCAGTTGGTTGAGTCTGACTGCAGGTCAGGTCACGATCTCGCAGTTTTGAGTTCCAGCCCCACATAGGGCTTGCAGCAGCAAGCATGGAACCTGCTTAGAAGCCTCTGTCCCCACTCCCCACCTCCCACCCCCCCCCGTCCTCTGTCCCTCCCTTGCTCATGCTCTCTTGCTCTAAAAACACTGTTTTTTTTTAATTAAAAAAAATATCTGGAATCAGCATGAAAGTAAACCATAAGGGAGCAGTAAGAAGCAAATACTATATAAAATAAAATAAAGGAAACAGAAAATAGTAAATGAATAGTAAATGAATAAATAAATCATAAATCATAAATAAAATGCTGATTCCTTGAGAAAAGTCAACAAAAGATATAATCAGAGTAGAAAGAACAAAAGTGAATAAGAACTAATAAAAGTGAAACAACAAATAACATTTGTAAAAATATGACTACTTTTAAATCTATGTAAAACATTAGGTAAACTAGATGATTCAGATTAAGTCCTAGGAAAAATAGGTATAAAATGTGAAGTTAATAGAGTTTAAAAGCTTATACAGAACAATTTCAAAGAAAAACCATACATCAAGTTATTCAAGTACTAAGATACAAGAAAATACCAAACAGAGATTGTTTTAGGGCAATTTTATAAAGTCCTCAAAGGCCAGAGAATTGTGATATTTTATAAGTAGATCCAGAGAAGACTAAAAAGGATGAAAGATTCCAAATTTCTTTCTGAAGCAATTATAACATTAAAATTTGAAATGGATAAATATAGCCTCAGGTAGATGGACAGATAAATATTTATCATCTCACCTAAAAGGTCCATACAACTAAAGCTAAATAATATTTTAGTGAACAGAATTTTTAATATCACATTAAGTTATAAATCTAAAATCACCTTATGAATATATACATATATATACACACACACACAGACACACATAAATGACAAAAGGATTACTCCAGATTTATTTAAGGATTATTAAATATTAGGAAACCACTTGATATAGTTCACTATATTAATAGATCTAAGAAGAAAAATCAATGCCAACATAAACTCTCAAAAGATGTTTGGTAATATTAGACACAAACATCTAATGATATCACTGCTTTTTTTATTCATACATATTTACATTTAGAAATTACAGTAAGCATGGGAAGAGCACAGAATTCCATACTACCACATAACCTGAGGCGTTGAGAGAACAGCAAGGTTTCTCCTCAGAATGTACATATAAAGAAATAGGAAAGGCAGGGATTAGAGGTGGAGTGGTTAGGGGAACTGGTATTCCATGAATCAAGAATAGCCTGTGTGGATAGCCTGGAAGGGAAACAAGAACCTTAGTTCAAGCAAAGTAAAGTGAACTAAAGTGAACTTCAAGTGAACTAAAAGAAAGCTGGTATTTGTGAGGTGGAGAAAGGGTTTGGAGGAGTAAGGCTAAGACCAGATTAAATAAGACTTATATCTCTGGAAAGAATATACTTAGCACATCTGAAGACAATTCAGTAATGTGGTAAAAACAAGCTCTTAGGAGTAGAAAAGCACTAAAAATAAAGACAGACTTAAGTGAAGAATATTCAACATAGTACTAATTACATGTGATGCAAAAAGTGCAACAGCAAGTTGAATTATGTTGTTTTCAAAAGTGAAATATTTAAAGTAATACGATTTTCCAGAAGAAATATTACTTATACAAAGAAAAAACATGTTTGTTATATATTTTAGTTAGAGAATGGAATCTTCCAAATTCCCAAAAGTTGCTGATATTACTGTACATTTAATTTTCATTGATGTTCAAAATGGAATTTTGCACATTAAATCCAAACAAAATTTTTTAGTGAAACTGTATATAAGAAAGACACAATTGGGGCGCCTGGGTGGCTCAGTCGGTTGAGCGTCCAGCTTCGGCTGGGGTCATGATCTCACAGTTTGTGAGTTCGAGCCCCACGTCAGGATCTGTGCTGACAGCTCAGAGCCTGGAGCCTGTTTCGGATTCTGTGTCTCCCACTCTCTCTGCTCCTCCCCCGTTCGTGCTCTGTCTCTCTCTTTCTCTCAAAAATAAATAAAACATTAAAAAAAAAAAGAAAGAAAGACACAATTTATATTTACTAATTATGCTTAATCATTTTAGGAAATGGAAATGTACTGTTTGGTAGTTATCATATTTATTAAGTTGGAGTGACTTTATTGTTAATGGTAAGTAACACTAGAACATATAAAGTCTTTAAATATGACCAATGTTACTATTTTCAGAGTCTCATATATCATGTTTTATAGTTTTCATGGAACATTTAAAGTTTATGGAAATTGACAGAAATCAGAATGCTAATCAACAATTCGTGACTAATTCATTAAAAATAGAATTTAACTTTTTAACAATATTCAAGTATACTGAACTTATGTTAGACAGTTATGAATGTCATTGTATCTTGTTAACTTCAGCTTAAAAATCAATCAAATTTATATCGCTTGTCAAAGAGTAATCAATATATGTAAACATTTTAGGCAAAATTGTATTATCTTTTAGACTTCTCAGTCACTGAGGAGAATGATAAATTATCAAAAAACCCATCCTTATCAATCATGAAGTAATTATAGGTTAACTATAAATGACTTCATTTTAAACTAAAATATCAAATACATATGATTATTTTCTGGTTAATTCAGACTAGAAGACTTCTAAACAACTTAACAACTTTTTGGAAATAAATAACAAATAGAGTGTGTCCTGAAAATAATTGTTTTAGTCTTTTCTTTCTTTCATTAAAAAAATTATATCTTAGAAGAAGTAAGATTTCAATATTAAATAAATTTTACATTTACCTCTAATATTAATCATGATTTTCAGTACTATTCCATCAATTTTTTTTCTGATGAAAACCTCCCACATCCATTAAATCTAATTAAATTGGATCATAGAGCAGTTCAGTATAAGCAATATATATATATATACATATATATATATTTTTTTTTTTTTTTAATTTGTGAAGCAGAGAGAGTGGGAGAGTGCATGAGTGGGAAAGGAGCAGAGGGAGAGAGAGAGAGAATCTCAAGTAGGTTCCATGCTCAGCACAGAGCCCAACACGGGGCTCGACCCCACAAACCTGGGATCATGACCTGAGCCAAAATCAATAGTCAAATGTTAACCAACAACCACCCAAGTGTCCCAATAAACAGTATTGTTTTAATAAGCATCTTATTCTTAAAATTCTCATAGATCCATTTGTATTTCACATAGCAAATTGTTATCAAGTCACATTTATTACTGATAATTCAAAATTTAGTGAAACTAATTTTAAAATATTACACTATTTACAGGAAAATCTCCAACTCTGTAGAAAACATAAGATGGAAATTTGTTCATGACCTTTAGCAATCAACCTTTTATGATGTATCAGTGAACAAACATATGTTTCCCTTTTTCAATTTTCGAAAACGATGTAGCATAAAAGTTAAGGATTTTGGATACAGAAAACTTTAATTTTTTTACTCTCTGTTTTACTAAAGGGAAATAGTACAATCTTATCAGATCTTATTCCCTTAAATAATAAAAAGGAAAATTATATGTTTTGATATTTAAATTGTTTAATATTGGCAGATCCTTCCAGTAATGGAAGTTCAGATCCTTTCAGTAATGGAAGTGGGTGCACAGTAAAGGATAAGCATCTCTTATTATCACAACAGATATTTAATTAATTTCTGAGGTATATGAAAATCCCTATATCTTAGTGACATGTGAAGTTTGTATGTGTAATGTCCTTAGAGGGCATTAGAGTTCATTTAACTTAACAGCTGCTGCAAAGTCCAAAGTAGTATAATTACATGATAAAACTAAAACATAATTTAGAGGTCATTTACTATTTATAGTCTTCTCATCTAACAGATGAGCAAACTTTTCTCAAGAAAGATTAAATTATTTGCCAAATGTTGATATTGAACAAAACTAAAATGCCAGTACATACTTATTAATATATTTTCTTTATAATAAATTTTTGTACAATATAAATATTTTTAGATGATATAAATACCAGACTAGGTAAATGACCCATGGCAAAAAGCAAATGCATTTTATGTTGTAGCTTGTTTTAAATAAGAAGAAATGAAGAAATCAAATCAAGTAATCGATCAATCAACAAATGATTTAATAGTTTCAAGTTCCAAGAGAGCTGTACTTCTGTACTATTAGAAATACATATGGAATGGGGTGCCTGGGTGACTTAGTTGGTTAAGCGTCCGACTTCAGCTCAGTTCATGATCTCACCATTCTGGAGTTCAAGCCCCATGAAGGGCTCTGTGTGGATAGCTCAGAGTCTGGAGCCTGTTTCAGAGTCTGTGTCTCCCTCTCTTTCTCTCTCTCTGACCCTCCCACACTCGTGCTCTGTCTCTCTCTCTAAAAAATGAATAAACATTAAAAGATATTTTAAAAAAGAAAAGAATTACATATGGAATGAGCTGCCGAAATAGCTCAGATGGGAGAACATTGGGCTGAAGAAATACATATGAAATCATACTCTATTATAGCATATATACAGAAAATTATGTAGCATATCTATATATACATTATGATAAATAGCATATTATAGCTCTCTGATATAACTGATGTCTTAGTCTATCTATAGCAAAAAGATCATAGACTGAGTGGATTATAAACAATAAACATTTGTTTCTTACAATTCTGGTGGCTGAAAAGTCTAAGACCAATGTTCTTAATCTGATGAGAGCCCCCCTCCCTGTTCACAAAAAGGCATCTTTTCTCTGTGTGTTTGCATGGTGAAAGAATCAAGAGAGCTCTCTAGGGTCTTTTATAATGACATTAATCTTATTAATTAGGGTTCCACCCTCATAGCCTAATTATCTCCCATAGGCCCCACCTTTAAATACCAACACTTTAAAGATTAGATTTCAACATATGGATTTTTGAAGGGACACAAACATTCAGCCTATAGCAACTTAATTCCCTATGGGTCTCACTTACATCATTGTCAATTTTGTTTTAGCAAATATAGGCAGAAAGAATTTTAGATTAGAGAGACCCCCAAGCCAGGAAAAAAAAAAAGAAGGAACAAAAAATAAAAGTGGGAGAAGAGGAAGATTGTTAAACCACTTCAAATTTGTTACCTAAGAAGAGAGATTTTCATTCATGTGAAAGTTAACTAAATTTTCAGCTGTGTGGAGAGTTCAACTGAAGTAAAACAGATACCATGGCAATCACAGTTCATACAAACGACAGTTCAGAGGAATGAAAGTAAGAGAGGGAGTGAAGACTAAGTTATTAAATAATTTAAGTGGTGACAACCATTCTACATTAGCACTGGGCTTGTGGAAGATACATAGAATTTCTTTTTTTTTTTTTTTAAGTTTATTTATTTTGAGAGAGAGAGAGCAAGCATGTGTGTGCAAGTAGGGGAGGGACAGAGAAAGACAGAGAAGGAGACAGAGAGAATCCCAAGCAGGCTCTGCACTATCAGCCCAGAGCCCACTAGGAGCTCGATCCCACAAACTGCAAGATCATGACCTGAGTTGAAGTCAGATGGTTAGCTGACTGAGCCACCCAGGAGCCTCTCTTTGTCTTTTTTTTTTAAGTTTATTTATTTTTAGAGAGAGAGGGGAGAGAGAGCAGAGAGCATGCCCACCAGAGGGGTAGGGGCAGAAAGAGAGGGGGAGGGAGAGAATCCCAAGCAGAACCAGTGCTGACAGCATGGAGACCGATGTGGGGCTTGAACTCACCAACTGTGAGATCATGACTTGAGCAGAAAAAGAGTTGGACGCTTAAACTACTGAGCCATGCAGGCACCGCTAGAATTTCTTTAAATAAAGTGGAGTAGTCATAATTGAATCTAAAGCTATTACCGAAAAATAAACAACAAAATACACCTAACACTCCCAAAAGAAAACGCTTCTCACATTCTAGTGAGTTTTATTCTCATAACACAATCACACCTTCACAAAACTGTCTTCACTATTAAAAGTCTTACCTAGTTCTCATATGATTATTTTATGGTTCCATTTTCATAGTTAGTTTCCTGTTTTATAAATAAAAATGAGAAATAAACTGTAGGACTTAAGTAGAACTCTATGTATAAGAGGAGAACTGGTTAATTGGGGTCTCTAAGTACAAACTGATATTATGAAGATCTTAGACTATTTCAATTCTTTGTTTAGGATAAAATAATATAAAATGAGTATTTTGAGTAACACATAGTTTAATGAGTTTCAATATAATTAACCTACCTTAAAATAATAATATTTTGAGAAGAAAAACTATCATTCAATAAAATTGTATGGAAAACAATATGGAGATATCCTCCAGGCTCACATAAAGAAACTATAAGTGTTGGTAAACCTCTTTTACCATCCTTTATTGAGTAAGTTCCTTTTTAACAAAATGATCTATTTTGCTGATATCGTTCACTTTTGTCAAGTTTATTAATTGGGGTGACTATGGCACTAACACAAGAGTATAGCAATGTACTAAGAATTTCCATAAATCAGATTGCATTATGCTCCATGAGAACATAAACCAGATATTTGACATTTTTTTCATCAGTGTTGTGCAATGATGCTATTTTCTTAATCTTCAACTAAATAAAAGTAAATTTATTCTAACTGAAAGCAAAAGCAGAATGTTCTTCTATAACTCATAATATAGCCTTTTAAGGAGACACTGACATTTGAAAGTTGTTTATACACTGATTAGCTCATTTCATTTTCATTGAGAATGATTTCCTTTCCTTTCCTTTCCATTTTTTAATAATAAATTTATGATAAAGGAGTGTGAAGGAATAAAATTCATAAGTAGAAAAAGTAGTGTTAAAATAAAGATATAGATTTGTCCCTGTACTGTACTTATTAACTTTCCCCAGCTCCTGCCTCACCTCCCCCTTTTTCTATGACCACCAGGGTACTATAATATGCAGAGCTGGGTGGGGAATCATAAGCTACTTGGGAAAATTGCTAGGACTTAATCTGCAAAAGGTGGCATTATGCCTCATTGTGGATTTGGATACATGATGAACAATTTGTGATTTCTGGTAAGCACCTTAGAATATCTAGTTTCCCTGCTGCCAAGAGGGAGTTATTAAGCCTTAATTTGTAAGCGTGGGGAGCATAAAATTTCAACCTTAGTCAAGAAAAAATTGACAGATCTCTTTTCTGAGGACACTTGTAGGAAAAATTTGGGCTTTTCACTAAGAATTATGATACAATAAAGTGTTTTAAAGAATAACGTCTCTAATGAGTCTTTGATATAAATGAACACAGATCTTGAAAAGACTGTATAATGTTCTACTTGCCACAAAGAAAAGTAGGCATTTCTATTTTTAAAATAATATCTAGCCCTGATGTAGCTCTTCTCAAATTTACACTAAAATATCTATGAGAAAACACACACTCACACACACACACACAATCCGCATCACTGAAAACCAAAGAAAATGACAACTGAAAGTAAACTTATTGCTAAAATTAGTGTTTGACTTTCCAGTAACTACAAGGCTGACAAAAAGAAATTCAAAGTCTTAGTTACTAAAAACCAATTAAATCTACCATCTTAAAGAAGAAAAATATAAACAGGGAGCCCTTACTTTTTTCTCCAATGTCTACTTACTATCTCATAATTTCAATGCCTAGTTCTTCCATTTCATATTTCCTGCTCACAGAAAACTGTTTTTCATTTTTAAATAAAGTTACCTTTTACTTTATTTTACTTTAATTTTACTGTGGTAAGAACACTAACGTGATATCGATCCTATTAATAATTTTTTTAAGTGCACAATGTATTATTATTGACTAAGTACAGTAGATCTCTAGAACTTACTCGTTTTGCTTAGCTGAAACCACATGCCCATTTGTTAGTAATTCCTTTTGTGAAAGGTAGGTGTCAGAGTTTAAGAATAGTTGGTTCCATGTTACTATAGAATAAGAGTGAGAAGATAGGAATGGCACTGCAAAATTCACACATAGTGAGAGCTGTTTTTTTGTTTGCTTGTTTTTACTTCTTTGATGAATAATGTCAGAAAATTAAGCGGTAAGAATAAAGGATTTTCTCAAATGAATGTCTAATATACCAGAATATCAGACTTATGAAAACCTCTCATTTAGCCTCCTCTTTTATTCTGTCCACTTCTTTCTGCTAGTGTTGGAACTATTGTAAAATAAAATAATGGCTCTTGTTTTATCACTACAATAGTCTCCTAATTGTTCTTTTGCCTGTAATCTTTCTCTCAACCCTTGCCACACTGAAACAAAGTGATCTTTCTAAAATTTATATGCGGTTATGTCATTCCCTTTATTAAAACTTTTGAGTTGTGATTCATCATTTTTGGGGGGCAGTTCAAACTTTCTAATAGTATTTAAAAGCCTCCTGTATTATATGCATCATTTTTATTATTTCAGCTCCATTTCATGCTACAGGCAGAAAACACTAAGGTAGACAGAATAATGGCTCACCAAAGATGTTTCCACTTGATTCCCAAAAGCTGTGGATCTGCTACTTCAGTTGGAAAAGGGACTTTGTAGATGTTATTAAATAAAGAGCCTTGACATAGGGAGATTATCTGGACTAACTGGGTAGACCAAACTTATTCAAAAGGAGGTTCACAGTCAGAAAAGGAGATATAATAACAGAAACAAAGGTGACAGAAAGAGAAAGAGAGGTTAATTTTGAACTTCTGACTTCCAGAATTATAATAAAACATATTTTGCAGTTTTAAGCCACTATGATTGTGATTTATGACAGCACCAGTAGAAAACTAATTAGTTAGTAAATGCAAGGAAACCTGATCTATGTAAACCTAATCTAGTAAATCCAATCTATGAAACAATAGAAACCATGAGGCAGAGATTAGATAGGAGGAACCATAGTACAGAAGAATTATGGACACTGTGGAAAAAAATAAAGAAGCCCTAAATAGATGAATAGTTACCTCATTTATGTGAATTGAAAGACACAATATTCTTCTGTTTTTCTTAATTTATTTATTTTGAGAGAGAGGCAGAGGGAGAGAGAGAATCCCAAGAGGCTCCACACTGCCGGTGCTGAGCCCAATGTGGGGCTTGAACCCATGAATCATGAGATCATCACCTGAATTGAAATCAAGAGTCTGACACTTAACTGACTGAGCCATCCAGGCTCCCAGGAGGACACAATATTCTAAAGACTTAAATTCTTACCAAATTAACATGCTTAATGTCATCCCAATCAAAAACTCAAAAGCTATTTATATTAAATCACAAAATCGTAGTAAAATGTATGTAGAAAAGCAAAATATCTGATAGAAGAACTAAGATAATCTTGAAAAAAGAGAATTTATACTGCCACATACTAAGGCTTACTATAAAATTTTAAAAATTGAGATAGAAGCATTGAAATAGTAGTGTTGGAATAGAATAGAGAGTATAGAAACAAACTCACATGTACGTAGTCTCTCGATTTTCAAAGACAGCAAAGCAATTCCATGGACAAAGGAGCTCTTTGCATGAAATTGCACTGGAACAACTAGATATTATTATCAAACAAATATTGACTTAACTTCATAAATACTCAAAAATTAATTTAAAAAATATGAAAGCTAAAACTATAATGCATCTAGACAAAAAATAGAGAATCTTTGCAGCCTCGAGGAAGGCAAAGATATGTCTTTGGACACAATAGCATTCACTTTAAAAGAAAACTATAGATGAGAGCATTTCCACCACCCATGTGTTGGTTCTTGATCTTCTCAGGAGCTTCCAGGGTGTAATCTGAAACTAGACTTCATATGGAGGGCAGGGAGAGACGGAGTCAGCCCACTTCACATTCAGAGGTGGAAGATTTCATAAGCAAGGAAACTTACTTACAAGGTTTGTCCTGGGAAGCTGCAAGACAAGTACATCTCCATACATGCCCAGCAAATCTAAAAAGTTTATATAGAAACCTTAAGGGTTCAGACCTATGGACCTTCCAGATGATCTCAGCACATCACTATCTCAAGTCTATACCTTTGAGGCAGTCGCTAGGAGTGGGGAAGGCAAGCAAAAGCCACATTGAAAGGGCAGGGGAGGTGATTAACCTCTGATTGATGGGGTCCAGCTCATGGGTCAACTGACAATCGTATCTTCTCAATGACTTCTCCTAATACTCCACCCCCCATGACCAGCTCTTATAGTCTGCAATGGGCTCTGAGCTGTCAGCAAGGGGCTTCACTAGCATAAAGCATCCTTTGGTAGCTATCTGGTGGCATTGGTTGTCAAGGCAGAAATATAGGCACAAGTAAGAGAAAATACAGATTAAACAATGATTCTCAAAGTCAGTTGGTGACAACATTTTCTACCAAGAGTCCCATGTTCTGAACTCTTGATCCATTAAGTCTCCTAAACTGGGGATTGGATCACTCAGGGTGTTGACTTGTATCCTCATGTGATTTAATAAAGATTATACATTAACAGACTCATCACTTATGAACATAGAACCTCCTGTTTTGATAATGGCACAGGTGATCCTTTTGAGGTAGTAGGCAGTAATAATGTCCAAGGCCATTCTATTTTGAATGGTAGCTTTTATCATTAGAGACATTTTAGTGTAAGTAAGGACAGGCTTTGTTGCTATCATTCAAGGCTTGTTGGGTGAATTTAGTAAGTGCTTCTATGTGTGCTATAACATCCTCCAGGCTAATGGAGGAAGCAAGGACAGCAGCCAACTAATCGTACCAGTGGAAAACAGAACATTCCTACCTGGCCTTAAAAAGAGAGAGGTTGGCCACAGCTTTAGTAACTTAACCTGGTTGTGCATACCATACATATTGGCCTGGGGCAGTAGCACTGTCAGGAGTAAGGAGATAAACTGGGGAAAGGATGTGCCAGACCACAACCCCTGCTTTCTCCCCTCCTTAAAAGGTGCATGTTTCATTCCAGGTTTAGCACATTTCAACAGGTCCAGCTGGTAGCAGAGCAACGGGATCCCAGTGGAGACCAAGTAATCCCTTTCTTACCCAGGGGTGTGAAGTAATTCACCCATCCTGTCAGGACAACCCAGTGCAAGTTCCAGTAGATAATTCCCTTCCCAGGTGTGATGGGGCCTGGTGCTCTCAGCAGGACAGTGACTTAATCAATGGTGAGAGTCAAGGCAATGGTTGTTTCCAACAACCTCCATACCTCTCTGATATTGGTGCCTTGGCAAGGGTTCCCAGTCTGACGTATGAGGCAACAGGCCCTACTGATTAATCATTCAAATGTATTAAAGCCTGGGACAGTACTTTATTTAGTCCACCAGGCCAAAGTGGTTTTACCTGTTAATAACTTAAACTGCTGCTTTGGAATTCCTTTTTTTTTTTTTTTTTTTTTTTTCCCAATCCTATTGTTTGTGGGTTGTAGAGGAGATGGAACTTCTATTTAATGTCTTGCTCTTTGGTCCAGTCTTATATATCACGGTCTTGAGATGTGACTCTTGATCACTATCTAGTCTATGAGGGTATCTATACAAGGTACTTTATCTTCTTTAACTTTCTCATGGTGGTAGCCTGGTTTACACAGTGGCAAGTAAAAGCTTGGATTAGGCCAGGTGTAGTATTCCCACAAACCAACACCTATTTAATACCTTAGCATGAGGGAGCAGGCCAATAAAATCAATTCACAAATCCCTCACCGGTTGAGAACTCCAGTGGATAGACACAGACCCCTTTGACAGTTGCCTTGCACATTGTTTAAAACACACAGAACATGCTGTTACTGTATTAACCAAGTCACTGTACTTCAAGGGCAATCTGGCATCCTTGGCAATATGCCATCCCATTTGGGTACTGCCATGGCCATTCAAGCTATGTAACCATCAGTTTTACCTACTTGAAGGTCAGCTGCTGGGGCTTATACCATAGTTACATCAGCTTCTTGATTGTCAGGCAGTATCTTTGTCTTATGAGCTGGGCCATGGAAGACATTGAGGACTGCCTTAGTTTCTTGCAGGTGAACCCCAGTGTCCTTCCACCTATCCTGAGGCCACAAGGGTTTATTCATGATAATCCATCCTTCAGTTCCCCATTGTCAAAGCCATAGGGTTGTGAAAATTAATAGAACAAAACTCCATTTAAAATGGCATCTGGGGGCGCCTGGGTGGCTTGGTCGGTTAAGTGTCCGGTTCGGCTCAGGTCATGATCTCAAGGTCCATGAGTTCAAGCCCCGCGTCGGGCTCTGTGCTGACAGCTCAGAGCCTGGAGCCTGTTTCAGATTCTGTGTCTCCCTCTTTCTCTGCCCCTTCCCTGTTCATGCTCTGTCTCTTTCTGTCTCAAAAATAAATAAACGTTAAAAAAAAATAAAAAAAAATTGCATCTGGATGCCAGAAAAGGGTGCTCTCAAGCCCTACCATTCCTAGTCAATTGCAGACCCAACAGTACCAAATCTACCTTGCAAGATGATACTCTTTTGGCTACTACTTTACGACCCCAGCTGGAAGAATAAATGCTTTCCTCTCTCACACAGCAACCCAGCCAGTGAGAGACTGTCACAACTCAGTCAATGAAAAACCACCATACTTCAAACTCCTAGTTCACTCAAATTGATTTTTTGTTCATAACAGCCTTTCCAGCTTCCACCTTTCCTCTATAAAGAGTGTTCCTCTCCTTTCTCATGTGGACTTGCCTATGATTTTGCAATAGATTGCTTGTCCTGAATTGCAATTCTCTGCTGTTCCCAAATAAACACATTTTTTTCTCGTAAAATAACAGGTGGTTTTAATTTTAAGGTTAACAACAGGGTTAATTACCTTTAGAATGGCCCAACTGTCAGTGCCAAGAGTTGACTGCCAGGGCTTTTGAGTGATCACCAGCTAAACTGGGCTGAGCTCAGTCCACTGGCTGCTGCACTGGCTGCTATGTGAGAGGCTGTGCCTGGGGGAGCACTGTGTACACTACTAGAAGCTGCTGCTCTAAGTGGGTATGTCAGGTTTCTGTCCCCTTTCAGAGCTGGGCCCCAAATCCTAGAGGTACTCTCCTCTTCTGTTATCTGTGCTATAGTGTTAATCCATGCCTTCCGGAGTCCCAGACACGTCTCACTCAAATGGTAGCCCTCTTTAGGAGATGCCCCAACCTTTAATTTGCTTTACCAGTGCTTTTGCTTCTCAAAGATGGCTTGCTGTTCAGATACGCTGTCCTACAGGTGTTCTTTATCAGGTGGTATAAGGGATGGAGGCACTGTGCCAGGTGAAAGATTGTTCTATTCTATACTCTCACTAACAATACGTGAGTATTTCAGTGCTTTATATCCTTGATTTTGTCAGCCTTTCTGCTTTTAACCATCCTACTAGTTGTGAAATATGGTTTTAATTTTCATTTCCCTTAAGGGTAATTATGTAGAGCATATTTTCATGCATATCTTGGCCATTCTTCTGTATGCTGTTGTGAGATATCCGTTTAAGTGTTTTGCTCATTTTGTTGCTTTTCCTGCTTTTTAGTTGTTTTTTTTTAAATGTAGAATTCCATATAAATTCATTTATTTGATATATGCAGTGAAAATATATTTCTCCATAACCTGTGGCTTGCTTATTCATTACCTATATTGTATATTTTAATAAACAAAATATTTAATTTTGATGAAGTCCAATATATGTTTCCTCTATGATTTATAACTATTGTTATATCCATGAAAATTTTGCCTTCCCCAAAGTTGCAAAGGCATTCATATTTTCTTTAGAAACATTGTGATTTGCTGTTTTCAGTTTATATCTATGATTCACTTCGATTTTGTGTGTTTTTCAGTTGATAGAGGGGTTGAATTTTATGTTTTTATATTGGGTACCCATTGATTTTAATAGTATACGTATGGCTCCATTTCTCTACAATCTATTCCATACAATATAGATACTCTTCTTATCCTACTCGGGCTCTTTTTCTCCACGGTAGGAAATCTGCACACTGATCAGAATCTAATTCCACAGTAGACCGCAAGTGCCTCCTCTCTGTGTAGGTGTCCAAATTCAACTTTCACTCTGAGAATGCTCTCAAAGTCATCGTGGCTCCTTACCCAGTAATATATTAAAATAGATGCCCACATGTTCTGTTCAACATAATACGTTTAGCATTTACTTTTTTTAAAGTTTATTTATTTATTTTGCAAGACAGAGAGAGAGAGAGAGGACGAGAATGACTGGAGGAGGGGCAGAGAGAGAGATAATCCTAAGCAGGCACTGTGCTGTCAGCACAAAGTCCTACATGGGGCTCGGTCTCATAAACCATGAGATCATAATCTGAGCCGGAATCAAGAGTTGGAGGTTTAACCATCTGAGACTCCCAGGCACCCGAGCATTTACTTTTTGGCATAGAAGAAAAGTAAGGGAAATTTGAAAGGCTTATGATATTTTGAATTCACTTGTTTTGGTAATTTTATTTTCCAATTGTTTGTAGCTAGAATATAGAAATGCAGTTTTATTTATTTAACTAGTTTCCTGTTTTGTTAAATTTATGCATTAATTTCACTATTTTTTTAGACTCCATAGATTTTTCTACATAATCTATTTAGTCATCTTTGAACTATATATATGAAATTTCATATTTCATTTACAATGTAAATGTTATATGTTAAAAGTAGCTTAACTATTACATCAGTGATTTTTAAAATTTTATCACATGGAAATTATACTTCAACAAAGTATTGTCACCATGAAAAAATACTTAACAACATAAAATCTAAAAGATAAAATGAAGTATATTGAAATTTATAATGATATAATGTTTACAATTTATTTTAATTTTAAGTTTCTAACAATTGTATTTTACCAATTGGGAAAAAAAACACTTTAATGCATGTAGGATATTAATTGCTTCATTCTATAAACATTTTTTGAGCATCATATGTCTTGTCACAAATGATTAACCTCAATTTAAAAAAAAATATGATACCTAACTGATACTGTGCTGAAAGTTCTCTTCCGTTAATAGGAGAACACTTTTTCAAGTGATGTATGTGCATTCATGCATATGGCTAATTATATAACAGATATGAATATAATGAGTTTTTATGTAAATGTATGCTTATATATAGAAAGTCATGCATTTATTTTGAGTGGGTACAAAGTAACTATATATAGATATATAGATAAAATAATTATTATATAGATTTTTACAAATATTTTAAATCTTAATAAATAATATCTTTAAAGGAATTTAAGCAACTTGTTCACTGAAGATACACACACAAAAAAGGGCAATAAATTACAAAACAAGTACTACATGATCTCACTTATATGTAGAACCTGAAACAAACACATAGAAGCAGAGAGTCCAAAGTCAGTCACGAGTAACTGGGGATTGTGGGGAATGGGAAAATTTTCATCAAGGAGTACATATTTTCAATTATAAAAGATGACTAAATTCTAAATATCGAACATACAAAATTGTAAATATAATTAACAATACTGCGTTGTATACTTGAGAGAGAGAGTAGATATTAAATGTTCTCATCACATGCAGAAAGAAACAAAGAAAGAAAGAAAAAGAAAGGAAGAAAGAAAGAAAGAAAGAAAGAGAAAAACTGGTAACTATGTGAGATGATGCCTTTGTTTATTAATTTGGTTGTTGTGTTTATTTAACAAGGCATACGTATATACAAATCTCCTTAAATATATACAGTTTTTAATTGTCAATGATACTTAAATAAAGATGGGGAAAATAAAGATGGGGAAACTCTTTAAGTAAGTGAAACACAGTGGGAAAATGTCTTTTAATTTCCAAGAAAAAAAAAACAAAAACAAAAAACTACTAGCTAAATTAAGAAAATCTTTCATTCTGGGGCACCCGGGTAGCTCAGTTGGTTAACTGTCGGACTTTGGCTCAGGTCATGATCTCATGGTTCATGAGTTCCAGCTTTGCATCGGGTTCTGTCCTGACAGCTCAGAGCCCAGAGCCTGCTTCAGATTCTCTGCCCCTCCCCCACTTGTGCTCTGTCTCTCTCTGTCTCAAAAATAAACGTAAAAAAAAGACTAAAAAAAGAAAAACTTTCATTCTAGCTCACCTTTTATTACCATCATATATTTTATTTAATTAATAAATAAGCATAAGCTGAAGGATAATCACATGAAAAGAACCACTAGAAGAACCTACAGAAGGAAAAACTTCCTTTATATTTATTCCAACATTTTTCTGGTTATCAAAGAAAGATACAGAATAATAAGTAAATATTGCCAATTCTATAAATAAAATTAGTTTAAAATTTCAAAAAAAATCCCATTATGACATCATTCACAGTACCATTTTATGTTTACAAATATATTGGTGGGGGGAAAATTCATTTGAGATTTTACATTTTCAATGGAAGACTGGGTTTATCCCAGTAATGCAAAATTGAGTTAACATATGTAATTCAACACATGCATAAATTAAAAGTGAAAATCATATTATTTATTTCCCTTAATTGAAGAAAAAACAATTAAAATTTAGCAGCAATTTGGGGCACTTGGGTGGCTTAGTCGGTTGAGCATCCGAATTCAGTTCAGTCCAAGATCTCTGGAGCCCTGAGTTGGGCTCTGAGCTGGCACCACAGAGCCTGCTTGGGATTCTCACTCTGTCCTCTTTCTCTTACCCTCCCCTGCTTGCTCTCTCGCTGTCTCTCAAAATAAATAAATAAACTTAAAAAAATTTAGCACCAATTCAAGATTTTCTGAAAAGAAAAAAAGTTTTGCAAGTTAGGATTAGAAGGGAACGTACCTTGATAAAACACATCTACCAAAAAAGAAAAAGAATCTCTAAAGCAAACAACAAAGTGGTCACATGTTGAAAACATTTGCTTTCGTATCAGGAATAAGCCTAGGGTGCTCATCGTGACCACATTTCCTCAAGTGACTAAATTAATTACTTGTATATTATGTCATTATATGTTAAGAAATGTGTAAAACAACCCACAGATAAATTATTAAATTTAAAGAAATTTAGTAACTGTAATGGATACTAAATGTTATGCAAGCCTTTTGTATTTTTATTCACCAGAAATAATTATTCAGGCTACATGATTTTTAAAATTAACATTTATACTTACAAAAGGAATCCCCTACAAATGAATCAATCACATGATTTTAAAATAGACTTTACAAATTTATTTAAAATGTTACAGCAATATCATATATGTTTATTAATCACTTCATACAATCAATATGAACTAATATATTATATTAATATTTTAATAATATAATTAATGTTTTATAATTTGTTCTGCATTTTAAATCATCTTATAAAATACAAATAAAATATAAAACAATTGATGACTTTTATTAGTTAATAAATTAATAACTTAAAGGCCCATAAATGTGTATAATGTGTATACATACACATAAACACATACAAGCACATATTCTCATGTTGGGAGTCTGAATATTGACTATGTAATTCCCTCTGAATTGGCCTATAGATTTCATGCAATCCTAATTAATATTGCAATAATTTTTGTTGGAACTTGAAATAGTTATTGTCCATTTTCTACAGAATAGCAGATATTCAAGAATAAACTACATTTGTGAAAAAAAAAAACAAGGTGAGAGGAAATTTGATATTAAATGCCAAAAAAATACTATAAAACTGTAATTAAGATAGATGGAGACTTATGACAAAATAGTCAATAGGTAATGGATGTCCTTTGTGCTGTATTTTATGATATAATGAATCTCAAACAATTATCAGTATATCATTGAATCTCAAACAAAACAAGTAATTATGAAGTCATAGATGTATACATATGATTGCATTTATATATAAAAAAGGCAAAGCTTAATAACATATTTTTGGGGAACAGAGTAAAATAAAGACCATCCAGAGTAAAATTACTACAAATTTCAGTATAATATTTTTGGTGAGATGAAGAGGAGGTGTTCAGTATCTGATTCACCTGCTGCAGAGACCAATGCTGAGCCCTCATTATCATACCACCCCTTGAAGAGATCCAACAGGCACTTGGTGAAAAGTGATTCTGTAAGATCACTGCCAACTTGAGATGTTAATGATTTGTCCTGACTGGGATTAGTATATATTTACTTATGGATTTCTCTTTCCTTGACAATATTTGCTCTACTAGCATCTGTTTTAGAAAAATTACAGAATGTTTTATTAACTAAAATGGGATCCTGTAGAACAACACCTAAGATCAAGGGGCTGTCATTGTCATGAAGGACAGAAAATGCATAGGAACGTAGGAATAACTTGTCTTATTTATTTATTTATTTATTTATTTATTTATTTATTAAAGTAGGCTCCACGTCTAACATGGGGCTTGAACTCAGAACCCCAAGGTCAAGAACTGCACACTTTACCAACTAAGTCAGCCAGGCACCCCTCACTTATTTTATTTTATACCATTCAGAAGCTACTTTTATGATAAACCATTGAAACAGCCTTTTAAAATTCCAATCTGAGGGCAATATCTAGAAATACTAGAGTAATGTCCAAAATGCAATGTCTATATTAAATAGTCTTATCTTGTGCTTCTATGGTTTCCTGCCTGGATTCAGGAACCAAACAGTTTAGAAACAATTGGCTACACTCACCAAAACCCTACTGACTTATTTGGAAATATGCTTCTTTGCAAATTAGCCTGTGTAGTTTTAGCAGTCTAGGTTAACTAGTGATGGAATGCCTCCTCCAGGGGAAACCAGGAGGGTTCCACAGGACTTGGATCAAGGGCTAGAACTGATAAGTGAACATTTTGGGCTCCTCATGCTAAAGTCAGGAAGAAAATAAAGGAATTATGGCACTAGTAGGAGTAATCAATCCTGATTATCATTGAGTCAGTACTGCTGTTATATAATGTAGGCAATAAAAAAATATGCCTGTGATTCAAAAGTTTCACTAGAACATCTCTTGGTGCTTAGATGTCTGGTGCAACAGAGACCACATGGCACATTCATGATATCCAGAATTCTCAGGCAGCCTATAACTAAAAGATATTATGAATCCCACCAAACAAACAACTTAAATAAGCCGACATGCTGGCTAAATGGTAAGGATGACCTAGAATGAGTAGTAGCAAAGAGAAATGATTGGCAGATCTGAACTGGACACAACTGTGAGCAGGAAATGTCATTTCCCCCACTAATCTTGTTATAATTATTTTTATTAGAAATAATGATCAGGCACAACTTGTTGAATCAGTGAAAGGATATCATTGATTTAACATATGACACAAGTGGAGCTGAGAGGTACAAGGAGTGATTTCTTTAGCAGATACCATCAATGTCTCACATCTTCCCTTGGATTACTTCAGTGTCTATCAGCCTGGGGACACTCCCTAGCCTGGGGACACTCCCTAGCTGCAAGAGCATTTCCAGTCCACCTACTGAAGACAGGATCAAAATTCAAGGATTTGATAGTGCAGAAGCAAAATTCAAGCAGTTAGTTTCTAGAGTTGGTGGATCAATGTCCCATGTTCTTTAACTATTGGCGGAAGGACTCTAAGTACATTCTACATAGGCTTATACACAGTCCTGAATGAGGTGGAGTCCCAGATGCCTACAGCAATAATTAGTTTCTTAACATAGATTTATTAGAGAGTTTCCTTTTCTCATTTCTCTGTTTCCTTATGATGGTTTCTAGGATCACCTTCCAAATAGCAATCACACATCTGGATGATTCTCTCAGGAGCAGCTTTTATAAGAACCCAAGTTATTATAAATTCACCTTTACTTAAAAAAGAAAATTATAGTTCATACTCAACTTTTAACATAGATATTGGGCCATTATCCCATGCATACATGGGCGCACACACACACACAAACAAACAGAATAGTGCTTGTTTTTTTTTAACAGCATGTTATTTTAGTTATACATTCCATTGCCATGCAAAAATCATGGAAAAGTATTAAAATACAACTGAACTACTGATGACTGCATACTCATGTTAGTAAATATAAATAGTATTTACATATGAAATGCTATACAAAAATACATTGAAATCAGATTTTCAGTGTCTTATATCATGCTTACTGCAATTTAAGCATTATGTATCTGTTATTGTATTGCAGATTTAGCAATAATTATAAACTAAACACTAATGTCTCAATTGCCCTAAGGGATGCACTGACTTATATCAATAGAAAATTTAAGTAAGCCTGAGACACTTATTTAAGGTTTCAAGCAATGTCTTTAACAAATCTATTACATTATTACATAGTGTATCATTAAATAGACATACCTTTGCACATAATACAAAAGTTGCTATAGACTGTTAAAATTACAATATTTTTCTTATGCAACTTGTTGGTTAAAATAGAAAAGAGCACATACCCATAAATTATAGTATTCCTTTATATTATATACAGTAGGTTCACAAACATTATATATATATATATACACACACACACACACACACACACACACACACACACAGTAGGTTCCCATATAGAGTAGGAACAAAAGAATTTAGAAGTGAATTTAAAGAAGGGCCAAAGAGGAGTTTTGCACACATTTATTTATCATTATAAAATAATCAAGGAAAGTGAGGCTTTGTGTAATAAAATAGTAACAAAATGTGGATATATATTAGCAAAACCCCAGAAACTTGATACAATGGATTCCCCAGACCACACTAGGAATAATGATTCAAAACATACCTTAGTCCATAAGACTATAAAATTATCACTTCTCACAGAATACTTCTTGTCACAGTAGCTCTGAAAAGAAGATATGATGGTCTCCTTTTTTATAAATGAGGGAATTGAGACTCACGAAAGGTGAGGTAGAACATTTCTTAAAGTTACTTTTGTGATTACCTATCTTAGATGTTCAGAAAGACATTTCGGAAATGGTGAAAGACATTTTCAGTTGCACATGGGTAATTTTGTACATAATTTTAAACAATCTTTGATAGTAATACTTGTCATGAGTCAAATGGTGCAAATCCAAGCAGATAAATTCAATCTAGGAAGAATCATTAGCAAACACCTGTTTCAAGAGCTATCCATCCCAAAGAGATTAAGTCTATACTTCTATTCCATAGGATACATCTAATCTGGGACTAAAGTAATGACATAAGAAAAAGGCTCTGGAGAATCTGGTCATTTCTTTTTCTTTTTTTTTTTTTTCTTTTGAGTCTATTACCCTGATTAATAGTCATCTTTTCCTTTTTTAAGTGCCTGATGTTTAAAACTTCTTACTTTAGTTAAACTACTTTGGAGGGGCAAGAAGAATTGAAATAGGTTGTAAATTATTAAAATTATACCACAGATGCCATTCTTCAATAGAGGATATTTAATAATCCTAAGGTCAAAAAAGTAGTAAGTGGCAGAGCTGAAATTCAAAGTTCTGTCTGAATGCAAATTTCTTGACTTTTTTTCCCCAGTACATAGACTATGGCTGGAGCTTAATTTAGCTTTCCAAACATGTGTTTGCTTAGAAAATACGAATAATGATATAGTTTTAAGAAAATACAGTCTTTGGGGCACCTGGGTGGCTCAGTCGTTTTCAGCTCAGGTCATGATCTCATGGTTTGTGAGTTCAAGCCCCTCATCAGGCTCACGCTGATAGTGTAAAGCCTGCTTGGGATTCTTCTTCTCTCTCTGCCTCTCCCTCACTTGGTTCTCTCTCTCTCTCTCTCTTTCTCTCTCTCTCTCTCTCTCACACACACACAAATAAATGAATAACCTTTTAAAATAGCATTATTTAAAAAGTAATAAAACATAATTTTTGCACAGGGTTAATATTGTCCCTCATGGAAAGTCATTAAATGACTTGAATCCTTCAAATTCCCCATCATCATCATTCCAAAACCATGCCATATTCCTAAAAGAAAAAGGGCTAACCCAGACACTTACCTGCTATAGGGTTTTTCCTCAAAACTCAACACCCTAGAGTGAACCAGTGGATCAATAAATACAAATTTGCGGAAATAAATTTACTTCTTGAAGCCTAAAACAAAAACAGGCTTCTTGACTTCTTTTTCCCTAGTCACAATCTTAAAAAGTATGTTTATTATATTGGCTAGAAATTGTGAGTCCGGGGCAAAAAAAAATCTATATCATCTATATCTATATCTATATCTATATCTATATCTATATCTATATCTATACCTATATATATATCAACATCTATCTATCGATCGATGTCGATATAGATATAGGTATAGATATAGATATAGATATAGATATAGATATAGATATAGATATATGATGAAGAGAAGTAGAGATGGAGGAAGTTTCTGATATATTTTTTGTGTTTCCTCATATAAGTTATATAACTTCTCTGTTCTCCACTTTTCTTATTGGTGCATTGCTGATGTAGAGATGGCAAAAAAAAAATTGAACATAAGAAAAAAAAAACTTAGACAAGTATCCAAAAGAGTAAGTTGTTTTTAAAACATCTTTTTTGTTATGATTTTTGTTGTATTAGTAAATTAGCAGTTTTTCCTTATGGCTAGGACAAAGTTGGTCTAAGTCTCCTATTATAAGCCTTGTAAAACAGAAGCAGGTAAACACAGGCACTTTTCCAGATATACAACACAGAACAAAGAATAAAAAATGCAGCTCATCTAATCAAGGTACATGCCACTGTTATGACTTTCCTAAATTACCATTTGTTAACTGAAACACAGGGTGCCAGACGGTGAACAAAGTTCCAAAAGAAGACCATGGGAGAGATTGAAATAGACGTTTATTACTCACAAATTCTAGAACATTTTTAGAAAAAGTATATGCCCTCATGGGGCTACACAGGGAGGTCAAGGCAAAATGTAGACAGAGAGAGAGGCAGGACTTGGAGCATATGTTTTTATAGAAGTTCATTGGTAGCACTTTGCTGCTTCTGAGATGAGGCCAGATTCCTCAATTCAAACCACAAAATTGATCCTGGTAGACACCAGAACCCAAATTACTGCTTTCCAGACAATCCATCTAGATTCTTAGAAAGAGACCCTTCAACCTGTAAGGATTTGGCAGTGAAACAAAGTGTACAAACCCATTCTGATGTAACTACTGGGACCATTCACCTCAAATAGCTTCCTCTGGTGATGGCCCACTTGACTCTTCCTCTGTTTATAGCCATGGATGCACTGACATGACACCATGCAACACAGAACAAACTCAAGTTCTTGGTCTTCCTGCAAAATGGATACCAGTGAGTCTTCCTTCTCTGATCAGGATAGTAAACACCCCTCAATACCAATATTGACTTAAACACGGCACTGAGGCCTAGACCCTGTTCTTAACCATATGCTTGAGACAGGAGTCATTAAGCCTAAAATGCTCCTTTCCATAGCCTATGTGGCCAGTACTTAAGCCAGAATGAAATTGCATCACAGGGTAGTAAAGCAGCGAATGACGGAGAGCCCTGTTGGAAGGGTAAGGCTAGCGTGCCCCTGAGTCTGGATGACAAAGGGATTGAATTCTTTCACAGCGATGGTCCCTCTGGAAATGATGTCCAAATGATCCTTGCTGCTAACCCCACCCTTGATGGGGTTGCTACAAATATCAAATATCACTACAAACTAACTGGGCCTATGATTGCACATACATAAAGCCCATTTGGGGTCTGTACTTCCATGATTTGTCCAACACCCTCATTGAGTCAGTTTCAGAAACACCTAAGTAGCAGTGCAAATATCTCCTTTAGCCACATACATGTAGGTCCCCAGACAGCAAAACGGCCAACTGCCTTGTCCTTTGCTAAATGTGTCCCTGACCACCAGAGGGAGCTGTAAAGATTTGTTCCACTAGATGCAGATAGGCAGCTCAGCTTTCAGAGAAGCCTTCAATTTGTGTAAAGCTAGCCTACCCTTAGCTCATGATTGGCACCCCAGCTTAATAACCACATAGGAGGGTCACTAGCTCCCTAGGTGGCCACCACACCAGAAGACCTCATCCCTGAGTGAAATGGATTTATCAATGGAGAGGACATTGCCCCAGACCACATTAACTTAATCCAAGAATTTGTCTTTGAAGATAACTATACCCCCTATACCAGAGATAATACCATACAGACATATCACCAGTAGGAGACTTCATTACTCACCAGGGTGATCTCACTTCTAAGTTCACCAAGAACTCGGCAAGACATTGCAACTTGGATTGAGACCTTCCAGGAACAATAGATTAAATGTATTACCCTTGGTGAACTCAGGAAATCCATTGGAATAATATTTCCCTGAACTTGCCTCTGTTTTATGGCTGACCCTACCCAATACCAAGATGCTTGTCAAACTATGAGTCTATCTTCTGCCAATTTCATGGCAACATTACATCATATTTTCCCATTGTGCCAGGCCAGAATGTGTAATCAAAACCAGACATCTCTCCTGCCTGGAAATAACCACTTAAATCACTTGTCTTTCCTATTCCCCTGACCTTCCATTTCTGAATGCTTCCATGGGAATACTCAACCATGACTTCTGCTGGTCTCTGCTTTCTCTAGTTACACCATGGGTTTCTCTTCAGCAGCCATATATCCCTTGAACCTGCATCCAGTACTTCCCCTTCAATACCATAATCCCATGCTACAGCCACCCTGCATTGGAATCTAGAGATTGCTGGGATGTTGTCTTTAATTATTTGTCATGCAGTTTATAGATCTCCATTTTGGGGGGTTAGTTTGGTATTTTATTTTGTTCATTTTGTGGTGCTATACTTCTTACAATCCTCATGGGCTTGTGTTAATGTCTACAAATTTGAAGAAGTAGGCACTTCTTCCAGTCTCTACTTACTGACTTTGGCAAAGAAAGTTCTTCCCTAGTTAACCCATCCAGAAATTTGGGTAGGCCAACTGGTGAGGCCCACTGGTGGATTGTTGTAAGAGTCCACAACTGGCCACCCTGGCATGGGTGGGCCTGGCAATGGGGCAGGCCTGAAGCCTGTGTTTGCAGGAACTGGCAGGAAGCTGGCTCTATAGATGCTGGACCAGAATCTGGGACCAGGAGGGCTAGTCTAGAGCAGGGTCCATGAGTGCTGGCCTGAAACATGCATCTGCAAGGGTGGGCCTCAAGTCTGGGACTTTTAGATGGGACTGGTTGTGGAGTAGGCCTGGAGATAGGGTCCATCAGGGCTAGCCTGGGATCCATGGGCTGAAGAGTCTTACCTAACACAGGAATTCACTGGAGTAAACATGGTACTGGAGTCCAAAGCAAAGTTGGGTGCTCATTTCAATCTCCTTCCCCCACACAGAGGGTATCTCTCTTGGTACTGTATTGCCCCAGCTTGGCAGGGAGTACTTTGGCAATGTGAATCTCTTTTTCCTACCCTCTTCAATTCATCTTATTTATGTACTGTAATCTCTTACCTAGATTCCTTAGCTCTTGTGAAGATATTTTCACATATGGATAGTTATTAAAATTGATGTGTCTGCAGGGGATGGATGCTGGAAACTCCTATCATCTTGATGACATCATTCCTCACCCTATTTAAGTTCCCTGTTAGATAGCTCCAATTTCTATCTAAATCTGTCCTGACTACCTTTTTTCTTGAGATTATGGTGAGATTTCTTTTCTTTTCTTATGCCTCTTAATATTTTCATTAAATCTGGGTATATTGTGTAGAACAGTAGAAAATGTGTTAAATAGGTTTCAAGTGTGGAAATGGGCCCACTTTTCCTTTGGCTACATCTTCAGTGTGGGGGTTAGTGTTAATTTTGATGGGAGATGGACTAAGTTTAAGATTTGTTGTTGCTATGGTTACTCATAGTGCATCACAGTGTTCAAATTCCTGTAGAGATAATTTGTATCTAAGGTGGAGTGAGGTTGACCAGACTCCTTTCTGTTGAATTCTGAGGTTTAAGCCATTCCTTTTTTTTCTGTGCCCCAGGATTCTCTGAACAATCCTGCTCCTCTCCTAGCCTCTCAACAGTATTCTGCTGTTCCTTGTGATTAGAGATTTAATTTGGCAGTGGAGAGTGGAGGGTAAGTAGGTGGTGAATATGTGCAATATGTTGTTCTGGTTCAGTCTTAGATCTGTGCCATGTATCTGGGACTTGAAGATGTGACTTCCTCAGTTCCTCAGCCCTCCCTTAGTTACAGTTATGGGCTCAGTGTATAATAAAGCTCCTCTTTCAAGATAGATTCTTATTTATTTATTTTTTAAATGTGTATTTCTTTATTTGAGAGAAAGAGCATAAACATGTGAGGGGCAGAGAGAAAGGGAAAGAAAGAATCCCAAGCAGGCTCCACACTTGGTGCAGAGCCCAACGAGGGGCTCAGTCTCATGAACCATGAGATCATGACCTGAACCAAAATCAAGTCGGATGCTTAACCAACTGAGCCACCCAGGTGCCCTTCAATAATAGATTTTTAGAGCCCACCTGTTTCCTTCCACTTATTGCAGTACGTGTTTACCAGTGTTTAAGTTCATTACTGCTATTGCATGTCCCACTAGAGAATAAAGCTTTTATTCCATAGTGGAGATAGCAAAGATATGTAGGCAGTGTTTCTTGACTCTCCCCCATGGGTGTTGTTCCCTTCTTCAGGTCTGTACCATAAGTAACACTTCTTAGGGTGTTTTGAGATTCTTTCTGTGAGAGTGCCTGGTGGGATTTCTGGAGAAGGAGCATACAAGATGGTACAGACTCCTCCAACTTTCACACTGTCCCTCTAGTTCACACTCAGCCTTCACCAGTTTGTGAGCTATTCTAGCCAAAAAGTTCCTGACAATACCTTGTTTCATTTTCCCATGAAAACACATGACTTCCTTCCACTCTTCCAGGAAACACATGATCTCCTTTGGGGAGATTTGGGGGGGGGAGGGATTAACTGTTCTATGACCAAAGTTCTTCAATACATTTGGAAAACAAAAGGCATGAACCTGACATCAGTCAAGCTCTTTGTTGTTGTAATGGTGGAAAGATGCTACTACTCATAGTTCTGTACATCATGAGGTGGAAACCAGAGGTTTCACTGGTCTTTTGGAATATTAATGATTTTTTTTCCTATTAAGAATGCACAAGTATTAGCCTCTAACTGAATCATGAATCAACATACAGCAATCAACAGGTGAAAATATTGCTTGTTACTTAGTAAGAGAAGACTAAAAGAACCTGAAAGACCTTTGCATTTGTAAGTAAAATAATATTTTTATAATTAAAAAGTTAGCTCTCTAGGTTATTAAAATATAATTTATATTCTACTAATTTTCAACTTGAAGTATTCTTTAATATTAAAAATTATTGAAATAGGAAAACTGGAAAAAAAAGAAAAATATAGAGATCCAAAGTTCATGAACAAGAAAAACTAGATGTACAGCATATCTGGATGAGTTTGTTATAACCTTTCAGCATTTAATTGATTTCTGAACTTTCTGGGAGGCAGGGCAAAAATGTAGGCTTATTATCAGTCAAGTAAGGTTCTGTTTTGAATACCACTTTTGTGTTGTAATAGACACTTTCCCTTCTGTAGGGTTTCAGGTGTACATTAGCAGTATATTAATTTAGGGAATGAACCCTGCCTATACACTGATGAAAGCATACACCTAGAGGGAAATCCTTGCTATTTGCACAGAAATGATTCCCTAATCCTACCTAAGGGAAGACCAACCTAATAAAGGTGGCAGTATATGTAACTTAGATACAATACCCCCTCAAGAAAATATCTTACTCATGAAAGTAAAATCTCTGAAACATTCTGCAGAATCTTTTCTCTATTAAACACGTACCCTAATTTCTGACCAATTTTACCATCTGGTGTTAAAAAGAAAAATCAAGGTGAATGATTACTTTGATTAAAATATGCTTTATAAAATCTACATTTATTTTCATTTTCATATATACACATATATTAATATACACTATATATACATATTTAAGTTACATGATTAAAGCACAAATTAGATAATTTTTCATTTATTTATTTATTTATTTATTTATTTAAGTTTATTTATTTATTTTGAGAGAGACAGAGACAGCAAGAGTCGGGTGGGGCAGAGACAGAGAGGGAGAGAGAGAAAATCCCGCGCAGGCTCCCGGCTTGAACTCAGGAAACTGTGAGATCATGACGATCATGACCTGAGGTGAATCTAAAAGTCAGACACTTAACAAACTGAGCCATGCAGGTGCCCTGATAATTTTCCATTTAAATAGTAAACGTATTATGTACCCTGGTTTTCTGTCCTAACTGAATTTGAGCATGTGTGTATGTGTGAGTGTGTGCATGTGAATGCATATGTGTGGGTATGTGTATGTACATGTGCATATGTGTATAAATGCACGTGTGAGTACATGCACGTGTATCTTCTACAACTAAAATCAATATGTTTTCAGTACAAAAGTTCTAGGGGCATCTTGGTGGCTCAGTTGGTTAAACATCCAATTCTTGATCTCAGCTCCGGTCTTGATCTCAGGGTCATGAGTTCAAGCCTTGTGTTGGGCTCCATTCTGGGCATGATGCCCACTTAAAAAAATAAAATAAAAAAGTTCTACAGAAAACATAAAATGCCATAGATATTTTTTTTAATTTTTACTTTAAAAACTTTTGACCTAAAGTTTACTGAAATCTGGGAAGAGTGGTTCTAGGGAAAATTTGGCTTCTCAAAATAGTACATGATTATAGAGAAGAAGAATAGAAACATAAAGAAGAGAGTCCACACACATATTCACACATATACAAAACTGATAGAAATGAGCATAATTTTATCACTTGGTTGTGAACAAAGAAAATAGACATTTTGATAAAAATATAGGTAAGTATAAAAATCAGCCTTAAATTTAGAAAAATGCAATACAATGTGAGTGAGTTGCATCTTCAAGAAGTTACCATAGTAAGCATTTTAAGTGAACTTCGCCAGTAATTTATTTAAAGACCAGAACAATAGTTTATTTTTAAGCAATTAGTAATTGATAATTTAGAAAAAATAGAACTGAACTCTGGTAAACCGATATTGCATCCCAGTGACTGAGGCTGGATATCTTGGGGAAGTTTCCTTGTTTTCTGAATGCAAAATTAGAATTTAAGCATTGGAAATTGGAATTTAAGCAAGGAAAATGTCTTTCTTACTTAGTTAACCACATATCCACTTTCATTATAAGAGAGCAACACGGACAATTATCATCAGTAGTCCCAATTTACTTAAACTCAACTCAGAATTTGATGATATATGATTTTTATATATCTCAGTAATACCAGGGGAACCTGAAACAGAACTTAAAATTTAAAAGCAACATTAAAAGTACTTGTTAGTTATAATTATACTACAATCTCATTTTCTGGATATCTGAGCTTCTTTTAAAGTATGTTTTATTTCCAACAATTGTTTGCTATCCATAGATCAGACTTCACTTTTCACTTTTGGGTTTTAGAGAGAAAAAAAAAATTTTCTCTCTGGTACTTTGCTAAAAATTAAGTACTACATTTAATCCTCACATTAAATATTAAAAATTATGATGATTTAACAATTTAATTGATCATCACGTTAGTACTATTCATTTTATTTTCAAAAAAATTAAGTTAAGGGGCGCCTGGGTGGCTCAGTCGGTTAAGCGTCGGACTTCAGCTCAGGTCACGATCTCGCGGTCCGTGAGTTTGAGCCCCCTGTCGGGCTCTGGGCTGATGGCTCAGAGCCTGGAGCCTGCTTCCGATTCTGTGTCTCCCTCTCTCTCTGCCCCTCCCCCGTTTATGCTCTGTCTCTCTCTGTCTCAAAAATAAATAAACGTTAATTTTTTTTTTAATTAAGTTAATTGGGGTGCCTGGATGGCTCAGTTATTTGAGCCTCTGACTTTGGTTCAGGCCATGGTCTCACTGTTCCTGAGCTCCTTTTGGGCTCTGTGCTGACAGCCCTGAACTTGGAGCCTGCTTTGAATTCTGTGTCTTTCTCCTTTTCCCCTCCCCCACTCATTCTCTGTCTCTCTGTCTCTCTCTGTCACTCTCTCTAAAAAACAAATAGGGCGCCTGGGTGGCTCAGTCGGTTACGTGTCCTACTTTGGCTCAGGTCATGATCTTGCGGTCCACGAGTTCGAGCCCCGCGTTGGGCTCTGTGCTGACAGCTCAGAGTCTGGAGCCTGTTTCAGATTCTGTGTCTCCCTCTCTCTCTGACCCTCCCCCATTCGTGCTGTGTCTCTCTCTGTCTCAAAAATAAGTAAACGTTAACAAATTAAAAAAAATAAAAATAAAAAATAAATAAAATTAAAAAAAATTAAGTTTATGAAGAATACCTATTTTATATAAAAATGACTGATAATAACAGAACTCTGTGAGATTTTAATCAATGCTTCTTTCGGTATCTTATGGTATCAGGAAAGGGTAATCTCTTCTGTTACTCTTCCTCTACCAGTGAAATGCATTCTTTTTGCAGTGATTGACAACAAGGATGTTTATTTCTTCCAATTTGAGTAGTCACTTTAACCAGAGTTCTGAGCACTCTAATATTTGGTTTTACCCTGTCATTAATACAGAGATGTGTAGCTATTGACTTATGACTTTAAATCTATTTTTTGTCTTCAACTATGAAGTAAAATTTCCATGTATTAACATCCCTTAATATTACTATGATGTATGGGTCATCAGATTTAATGAAACCACCATGATTAATGACATTATAATGGTTTAATTAAAATAAATGAGCAAAAAGTAGAAAAGATGAAATATAGTATAAGGATATATAAGTCACAGTCAGTTAAACAGATGAACTTAATACAAATTAAAGTATTTAAAATACAAGTAATTGACCTCACAAGAAATTTGACCATGATACAATACAAATTAATGTTTGCAAATATATTCTCCACTTCTTCAACAAATACCCCCTAAACAATTTCCCTAAACACCTTTCCCAGACAATAAGGAAAGTCAAGATGGAATTATACTGCATTAGAGTGTATTATATTACATTATTAAAACTTAAAAGAATCTCAAAATATAATGTAATAATACGTGCTAAAAAAGCATGGTCTTAGTCTGGGCTTTTATAAAAAATCCCATAAACTGTGTGGCTTAAACAACAGCCACTTATTTCTCACAGATCTGAAGGCTGGGAAGTCTAAGATCAAGGTTCTGGAGGATCTGTTATCTGAGAACCAGCCTTCTGAATGGCAGATGATCTGCTTCTTGCTGTATCTTGCATGAAATAGAGAGGAGAAAGACAAGGCAAGCTATACCCTCTTTCTTCTTATAAGATCACTAATTTCATTCATTAAGGCTCCACCCTCATTACCTAATTAATTTCCAAAGGCCCTATCTCCAAATGCTATCACACTGGGGATTAGGCTTCAAAATATGAACTTTAGAGGGACACATTCAGTCCATAGCAAACATATACAGAAGATAAAAATGGATAAGAATAATGATAGCAATAAGAATAAAATGCTATGGGGTGAAATGATAGGCAAGTTCTTATTAACTTGGGAAAGTAACAAACATCACATAGAGTCAGAGACATACAGTATTATTAAGTTTTAAAATAATAATTCTGAAATTATGGAGCAAGCTAGAATAATTTAATATCAAAAATTTTAATTAAAATTGATTACTGCCTTCTGGTGTCTAAATATTTCACAGTCCTCTATATCTTGCCTTGAATGACAGGAAAGAACATTAGGAGTTAAAAAAAAAAAATCTCCAAAAATAAAGAACTATAAACTCATTTGTACTTTCCCCTTGTTATCATTCAGGAATAAGAACCCAAGTAGTGGCCCTATTGACCAGAATTGGAGATCCTAGAGCTAATTACATAGCCTTAATATTTCCTTTTATTATTGTGACTACTAGGACGTATGTGAGTTAGTGTATGTGTGTGTGAGTGCATGCACATGAGTGTGTATGTATATGTGTGTGCATGTATGCTCAATTTACATTATCAGTTGAAGTTCAAATTTCTTATAGCAGTAACCAAGTTTGTACCAGAATGACATAGATATATATAAAATATATATATTCTTTGAGATATATATATATGTATATATATCAAAGAAAAGAATGTATTCCTTTCCTGCCTCCATCATTTTCTGATTCTTTCTTTGCTCAAACAGATAAATGACTGTAGCTACTAGGTAGAAAGCATTCATTTCTAGAAAAGTTTATAAATAAATCCCTGTGTTTACACATGCATGCACACATACTCATGAATAGATGTGTACACACACATACCACACACATATATAGTAAATGACTATCAATTTTTCTGGACATACGAAACTCTATAATTAATATATTATTAACTCTCTATGAATTCAGTCAATATAGTTCTTGTTTTACATTGATGTATCAAATATATTGATATATATATATATATATACATATATACCTATATATATACATATATATCTATATATATATTGATGTATCAAATATATATATATATAGAGAGAGAGAGAGAGAAAGAGAGAGAGAGAGAGAGAAAGAGAGAGCACCAGCAGGGGAGGAGCAGAGAGAAAAGGAGAGAGAGAGAATCCCAAGCAGGCTCCTCCCTGTCAGTGCAGAACCCAATGCAGGGCTCGAATTCATGAACCATGAGATCATTACCTGAGCTAAGATCAAGAATTGGATGCTTAACTGACTGAGCCTCCCAGGTGCCCCTAGTCAATGTATTTCCTAAACCCATAAGATAGGAATATATGATAGGTACTCTTCAAGGCAATCTGGACACAGCAGTGAACAAAACAAAATAGACTCAAGGCCAATGTTCCTTTTTTTTATTTTAGTAAAAATGAGAGAGATAGTAAACAATGATATATGGTGCTTATAAATACTATGAAGAAAAGTAAATCAAAGTAAAAGACAATAGTGTATTGGTGCTATTTTAGATGAGGTCAGAAATGGTCTCTTTGGGAAGGTGAGATTTAAGAAGAGATTTTATTGAAATGAGAGAAGTAGGCATATTACAAGCAGAAGGAGCAGCACATGCAAGGGCCCTGAGCATGACTGAGTGTGATGCATTCCTAGAATAGTAAAAAGGTAAAAGTATCTGAAGGGCAAAGACTGCAAAGGAAGACTATTGGTAACTGGGATTGGAGAGGTGATCTGGAGCCATGGTTAGGAATTGTATTCAAATTTAGATTGATAACTATTGGAGGAATTGTTTTAAAGGATCACTGTGGCTATGCAGAGCCCATATTATGGGCGATCTGAACAGAAGGGAAGCAAGGAACAGGTAGTTTTGAGGAAGTACAGGTAAGAAGCTTGGTGGTACAGACTACGGTAGCGGTGCTGGACATGGTAAGTATACATCTAAGAAAAGAAACAAATTATGATTATATAGCTGGATGCATACCCACAAAATGAATACATCCCCCATGTGGGAGATAAGTTTAGGAATTCTGTATGCTTGCGCCAATGGATTAACAAGTCTTAGTAGGCGGAAAGCCTCCACAGGACAAAAGCGCCCAAGGTTAGTCATTAAGTAAAACAAGGCTTAGGGTTGAAAGCCGCCTCCACAGGACAAAAGCATCCAAGAACAGTTAGAGGTGGAAAGCCGCTACAGGGCCAAGACACCCAAGGTTGGCTAGGTTAGTTAGTGAAAAGTGTACCTTGTTAGCCTTGAGGCAGCTTGCTGCAGCAATCTTAAACTTTGGAGATAACAGCTACTCAGCTGTATCGCCTACAGAGAAACGTTGTCCATCTGGCATTGGGCGCCAGTATATCGTTATGCTTTAATCTCAACTCCTAATGCCACTCGGCCCCCAAACCCTTTGCTTCTTACACACACAAGTTAATGGTCACTAACTTATTTTTTTCTGCATGTCAACCACATATGTAAAACCTTAAGATCTCAATAAATACAGAGATAAAACCCCTGTTTGGGGCTCTTGTCTTCTCCCAGACATTAGCCTCTCCTGTTCTCATTTCTGCCATCTGCTCTCGTGCTAGACAGGAGAGAACTCCAAACTCATAGTCGCAAAACCCCAGAGTAACCAGAACTCCTAAACAAAAAATAGAGCACTGCCAGCCTCCAGAATGATCACCACAAGAAACTATCTCCGCTCAAAAGTGACCATGCTTCCAATTGTTAATACTGTAAGTTCATATTGTCCATTTTTCTTTTATTTAGTACAGTAAAACCTTGGATTGTGAGTAACTTGTTCTGTGAGTGTTCTGCAAGATGAGCAAACATTTCTAATAAATTTTAACCTGATAAATGAGTGATTCTTGCAATATGAGTAGTATATGATGCCGAATGTCACATGATCACAACAGAGCCAATGGCTCTTGAAATTTGCTTTGAAAGATTAGTACTTTGGATTGCAAGCATGTTTCTGGAATGAATTATTCTCTCAAACCAAGGTTTTACTGTATTTTGTTTTTTTCTGATTCATTCATTTTATTGCATCTAGCATATTTTATTTACTCTCATTACAGTATAATATGTCATGGTATATTTATTTACATTTAGGTTATTACTAATTTATGAAATTCTTATGAAATTTCATAAGGACTCATATCTTTGGGGTTTATTATTAGTCATAGAATTGCTAATCATATGATACTGACAATTTTCCAAGATGATTGTACCAAATTATATCTTACTGATGGTGTCTGAGAGTTCTGATTGTTCTACATCCTCACCAATAATACACATTCTCTGTCTTTTTTCTTTTTAGCCATTCCCGTGGGTCTGTACGTTCATATAACATTGGAATTTAATTTACGTTTTTCTGGTATCTGGTAAAATAGGCAAGATTTAGTTGTTTTGAGGGCATTGATTCCCCTTCAATATGAAGTACTCTTTCAAATCTTTCGTCCATTTTTGTATTCTTTTTTTTAAATTTTTCTTAATGATTTGTATGAATTTTGAATATATTTGTAAAATATCTTTAATCTGAATATTTCCCTTTCTGTGCCTTACTTTAAGGGTGTCTTTTGACGAACAGATGTTCCCAATTTTAACTTTAATGATGTCCATCTTATTATTTCCTTAGTGATTAATTCCTTTTTGTACTTTTATTTTTAAAGCCTTTGCCTACCTCAAGTTCAGAAAGACCATTTTCTTATATTTTTTCTAAAAGCTATGTGGTTTTAGTTTCAAAGGGGAGCAGAAGATACCACTTCAAAATGTGCCTCTTTGGCAGGAGGATTATTATAGGCTGATTATTTGTAAGAAATAACAGACATAGGAAAAACTCTGAAAACTGTGTAGAAATTATCCTTTTGTAAAGAGACCTTGACATTTATGAAAGAAACCTCCATTTATAAGGGTGTCTCCTTCTCTGTACTAGGAAGAGGAAGATGTCCAAATATCTAGAAATTCTTATCAATGGAGAAGATAAGGACTTAAATATGTAAAACAGCCATATCCTTGATTACTGTGCTTTGTCTGGTAACCTTCCCCTTACCCTAATATCTTCTTTGGACTTTAACTAGGGATCATATTTAAGGTGGTGGCTTGGGTCATTTTAGAAGGTGTAACCAAACCAAAGGTGAGTCCATTCACCAGAAAGGAAGAAAGCCAATAAAAACTGACATGGAACTTTTGTAGTGAAGAAAGATAGGCAATTTATGAGTGTGACATCACCCAGGAGAATGGGGACCTAATGCTCAAAAGTTCCAAAATCCCCATTGACTTGCAAGTGAGTGTTTTCTTCTTTAAGTTTATGTATTTATTTTGAGAAAGAGAGAGCATGAGCAGTGCAGGGGCAGAGAGAGAGGGAGAAAGAAAAATCCCAAGCAGACTCTGCACTATCAGCACGGAGCTTGACACAGGGCTCAAACTCACAAACTGTGAGTTCATGACCTAAGCCAAAACCAAGAGTCAGATGCTTAGTCACCTGAGACACCCATGTGGTTAAGTTTTTAAGGAGAAATTTTGGAGCTTCCTCACCTCCTGTGAAGGTGGAGACCATTGGTTGGAAGCCCAGGAGGTCATGCTAGCAGGTGCTCATCTGGTGTCACTTCATCTAGTCCCCTGGAAGTCTTGAACCTCTCAAGAGACTTGGAATCTGAAAATATCTTTATTCTTTATGTTAGAGTTGTTGTTTTTTGTTTTTTTGTTTTTTTTTTAGGTAAACCTGGTGATTATATCTTTAGGGTGATTACTTTTAAGCTAGTGAGGCTGCATTCCTTCATGTGCCTTTGAATGGTAGGTAAGCACTCCGTCTCTTGAATGTAGGCCCGCATATTCCTTGGCCAGTCCTGTCCAAGGGGATGATATGACCTTTAATGTTCTCTGAACTGACAAGATGGACTTTGTCTTCAAGAGTTACTCAGTTTTCAGGGGTGCCTGGGTGGCTCAGTGGGTTAAGCATCCGACTTCGGCTCAGGTCATGATGTCAGGGTCCATGAGTTCGAGCCCCGCGTTGGGCTGTCTGCTGACAGCTCGGAGCCTGGACCCTGCTTTGGATTCTGTGTCTCCCACGCTCTCTGCCCCTGTCCCGCTCACGCTCTGTCTCTCTCTATCAAAAAAATGAATAAACGTTAAAAAAAATTAAAAAAAAAAGTTACTCAGTTTTCTGTTATCAGTGGTTATGTCTGAGTAGTGAGATTAAAGTGATTTTTGTTTTTCTTTATTTTTTGTACATTTTTGACACATTCTTTTAAATAAAAAAATTTTGATAATTGAAAAAAATTGTTACTCAATTTTCTATGTATACAGGCAGTAAACATATTATTAAACTCTGTTTTTGTTTTTTTCATGTTAATTTGTCTTTTATTACTGGGGTGGGAGGGTCTCAGCCAAGAACCTAGAAAGGTAGAAGAAAAGTAATTTTCTCTCCCTCACATTTTCATATTTTTAACTAGTTTTTGAGTATTGTAAGGTAGAAATAAAGATTCACTCTTTTCCTTATGGATATCCAATTGACACAGCATTATTTATTAGCAGATTGTCTTTCTCCTGGTGAATCACATAATTCATATATAAATTAGGTAAAATAGTATATGTTGGGTCTCTCCTTAACGTCAGTGGTGAATCCCATTGCCTAGCTTTGGTTCTTGAATTCAGTCAAAAAGGCATTCAGAGCCAAACTCTTAAGCAAGCAAGTGTTTAATAGTAGTTTAAGGGAAAGCACATTCTTGAGATGGCAGAGAGTGCAGGCCCAGAGGTGGGAGCTGCATCAGGGATCAGGGTTGTCTTTTCTTTTTATTTGAATAGGTTATGGGTCATAGCTCGGGTAGTTCCTGGCTAAAGTTGCAGCCACTTATCTAAGGGACTCCTCATACTGTCAGGATGGGGAGTTTTTGACTCTACGTGGTCCTTATTGAAACTGTCATGGCAGACATCCCTCCCAGGGTGGGGGTCAAAACCACAATGTAAATGTATTATAATGAAGCTGTAGGCAGTGGTTATAGGGAAGAACACATGTGCATCCTCTGGGGTCTGTCCCTGCTTCTTGGACTTTGCTTCTGTCCTTTTATTAGTCAGAAAGCACTTGCTCCCTGCTCATATCTAAGTAACTGCCTACTTTATCACCTAGGCTCTGCTTTTTTTCTCTTCTTCTTTCTTTTGTTTCTGTATATTTCCTTGTGCCAATACTACCCTGTCTTAAGTCATGTAATTGCAAAATCAGTTTTAATATCTACTAATATCTAGCTTTGTTCTAAACTAGCTCAACTATTCTGTTTAGATATATTTATTTTTTTATAAATTTGATTTCTGTATTTTTGGCAACTTGCTTGAAAATAGTCTTCAATTCTCTATAATTAATTAAATTTTCATCTTTCAGAATAGTACATGTTGAATAAAAATAATGGCAGTTTTAATAAAATTATCAAATATTTAAAATTGTGACAAATGTTACATAAGTGATAGACTTAAAATTAAGTAATAAAGATAAGTATCAGCCAACATTTGAATCTTTCATATGCATTTGATTTTCTTCCTTTGGTTTTTATGACTTTAAGTTTAAGTCAAAAATTATAAATGCTATAGTAAAATTTCTTGTAAATAAACTTGTAAAGAAAAAAACACTTTTGTTTATCTTTACTCACTCTCCACTACTTCACTCACACTTAGAACACTCCACAGCCAGGCGCCCGGTGGCTCAGTTGGTTAAGCATCCAACTTCTGCTCAGGTCATGATTTCATGGTTTGTGAGTTTGGGAACCCCGTCAGGCTCTGTGCTGACAGGTCAGAGCCTAGATCCTGCTTCAGATTCTGTGTCTCCCTTGGTCTCTGCTCCTCCCCCCCACACACACACACTCTCTCTCTTTCTCTCAAAAATAAACATTAAAAAAAAAAAAACCACTCCACAGCACTTCTGACACTAGATATGTGAGGACTCACCCCTCCCCCAGCAATTCTGTGACACCATCTTGATCTCCTACAATTGTTACAGCTCTGCTGTAAAAATCAGAGATTCCTACAGCCCTGGCTTGGGTTTGATGAATTTGTTAGAACAGCTCACAAAACTCAGGAAAATATTTTACTTACTAGATTACCAGTTTAGTTATAAATGGATATAACTCAGGAACAGTCAGATAAGAGGAATGCATAGGGCAAGGTATGTGGGAAGGGACATGGCTTCCCAGAACCTCTCTGCTGGTCAACTTGAAAGGTCTCTGAATCTCATCGTTTTAGAATTTTTTAGAGGTTTCATTACATAGGAAGATTGATTAAATCACTTGACCATTGATGATTAATTCAATCTTCAATGTCTCTCCCCTCTCTGAGGCGTCAGGGGTTGATGGAAAAACTTACAAACGTTTAATCACGTGGTTATTTCTCTTGGCAGCCAGTTCCCATCTTTACAGTCTGCCCAAAAGTCATTAATTAACATAAACCAACCTGGTTGAAAGGGGCTTGCTATGGATGGCTAAAGACACTTATTTCACCTTCTTGCTCTGGAGAGATTTCAGAAACTGGGGACAAAACTAAATATTCTAGCAAAGGATGACCCTATGATTCTTCTATAAAAATTTCAAGGTTTTCAGGACCTATGTGCCACGAACAGTGGACAAAGACCAAATATGTATTTCTTTTTATAAATCACAAAATTCAAAGATAAATAATTTGGGGTTTATTGCATTATAAAATATCAGATGGACAACTTTAAATCATTGTCAGTGTTAAAAATCGATGAGAAATTGAATTCAGACTCATCACAAAATATTTTCCAAAGAAAGTTAATAACACAATTTCTTTTCAGAACTCAAAATTTTAGTAAGAAATTAAAATAAATATTTCTGTCATTTTTAAAATTAATTTTGTCTTCAGTTCTAATTTTATAATTTTCTTTGAGAGATTGGCATCAGAATAATCAGGAAATGACAACAACATTTATCCAGTTTCTTCAGCGAAAATATCTGGAATCATCTCTGATTTATGTGTCTACATTCTTATCTAATCAATCAGCACATGTATTCAGTTCCATCAACATAATGCATATGGAATCTATCTGCTTCTCATCATCTTCACCTTTACCATCCATATTCAGCCACCTGGACTCTGGCAAATGCTTAATTGGTCTAAATTCCTCTCTTGGAGAAGTCTATTTTCCACAAAACAGTGAAGACTTTAAAAAATCATAGTCAGATCATGTCAAAATCTTGCTCAAAGCTCCCAGTAATAAACGTCATGACACATTCAGGTTTGAATCCAAATGCTCACATGGTCTGTGATGAGGTTCGGGATACATTGTCCCCACATATAACACCTTGACATATTGAGGATGTTAAGCTGAAGAATTTTGAGAAAATGGCAGAAGCAGGAAGGTCACTTTTAATTTTCCTTTCCTCACTCTTCTTCCCTGAAACAAGGCATGAAATTCTCATCTGAGAGGAGCCCTCCCCATATACAGATTAAGGAAGGTATGTTTATCACCAGAGACATGGAAATTGGGGCTGAGAAATCTGTATCAACAAACCTTGCTAAACTCTTATCTTCTCAGATACTTCTTTACCATTTGCTATTCCTAGCCCACACCCCTGTGTTTTGTCAATTCTTCACAAATTTATTATTTATTTGCCTAAAAGGTATAAAAGCATCTTGCTCTGGTTACTACCTTGGGTCTTTATTTTCTTGAGAAGGCTCCCATATACATGTAAACATTTAATGACATGTGTCTGCCTTTCTCTTGTTCATCTGTCTTCATTAGTTTTCAGACCCAACCAGGGACCATAAGAGGGTTAAGGAAAACTTTTTCATCTCCTGCACCTATAGGATGTTACTGCCTGCTATCTCTCACATAGTATCTTTCCACTATTTCTTAGGTCACCATGTGCTTTCTGTATCAGTCTTTTTATCCTCTCTAAGTATGTGAAGCATACTCCCACCTTGGGTCCGCTGTATTTACTATTTCTTCTTTTTGAAATGTTCTCTCCTGAGATATTTGCACAACCTTTTTTTTTTAAATTTATATCTCCTCTTAGATGTCACTGATGCAGAGAAGAACCTCACTCAATCTGAAATAGCACCAGTTTGAAATTCCTAACACTTTCTTGCATACTATTCATCTACTTTTTTAAAATTGTTATTGTATTTATTGTCAATTTAAATGTAAGCAGTGTGAGGATAGGACAACCTCCGTTCTGTACATTGTCCCCTGATGTTTAGAATAGAGCTTGGAATAGAAAAGTGTCTAATAAATATTTGTCAACTACATAAATGGATCATGCACCCTTACTTTTTAGAAGTTTCTAACTCTGAAAACGCAAATGCATATACCTATTGTTCTATCTTTAATAAGTTCAAACATGTAAGTTACTGGATATTCAGATATATACAAGGCATTATCCACTTTCCAGGAGATATTACTCAAGTGGAGTAGACAGATGTTAAAAAGAAAAGTGTAAGCCCCAAATGGCATCACTTTGGTCAAGTTACCAATCAGAACTTAATACCTAACCAGTTTGCAGTTTTAACCTCCCTAAGAAATGTAAGTTTTTTTTTTTAATTTTTTTTTCAACGTTTATTTATTTTTGGGACAGAGAGAGACAGAGCATGAACGGGGGAGGGGCAGAGAGAGAGGGAGACACAGAATCGGAAACAGGCTCCAGGCTCTGAGCCATCAGCCCAGAGCGCGCCGCGGGGCTCGCACTCACGGACCACGAGATCGTGACCTGGCTGAAGTCGGACGCTTAACCGACTGCGCCACCCAGGCGCCCAAGAAATGTAAGTTTTAACCAATTAGTTAGAAATTTTCTGATAAGAACCAATGAAGTAATATGTCACAACAGCCCCCTTGCAATCCCCAAAGGAAGATGAGATAACCTGCATGATAAAACCTTCCATTTTCTCCAACTCCTTTGCACACCCCTCTCCTTGCTTGATGTGATGCTGTTCAATACAATTGTTGAATAAAGCCTATTAGATCTTCAAATTTACCCAGTTGAGTTTTGTTTCTCAACACAGACAAATCAACTGTAATTGTACAAAATAATGAGATGGAGGCTAGCACATGGTTTTGGAATGAACCCAGTAAGAGAGGCCCCTCATCTAGAATAGATCAGAATGGATTCTCAGGAAAGGTGATGCCTGCATTGATTATTAAAAAAACTCAAAATTATTTTTCACTCCAATCTTATTTTCTAATTTCTCTTTTTTTAGCCAGCTAAGGTATTTTTTGGCTTGACACTCTATTTTCTAAAGTATTGCTAAAAATGTTATAGATTATATCAGGTGAAGATTGGTAGAACCAAAAAACTTCCTCTGAATCAATACTAAATTACAAATTGTTAATCATTGTGTTTAGGTTCCTGACTAGCAGAATACCTACATGGAAATAACATTATCTAAATCATTCAGTGGTGTCAATGAAAAAAAAATGTGTCATTTGAAAAAGAAAGAATTACTTTCCTGGAGACAAGATAAATCATATTTGCTCTTTCTTGCTATCGACAAAGCCTATCATGTTGTCATAGAAAGAAATTTGTTTGACAAGCATGTGTCTTACTTGTGATTTCTTTTAAAAACCAAGAACATTTTCTAAGATGCATTCAGTGAGTTTTAATAAGAATTCTTGTTATCTTCAATATCTGAAAAATTTTAATGTGCATAATGTATCAAAAATATGATCATAAACCACGTGTTTTCAACTTCAGTCGCTATTTGAGCTGAATAAAACTGACAGGATAATAATATAAATGAAAGAAAACAAATTCAGAATAAAGATTCAAAGACGTATTTCAATGTAGAGAACTTTAAGCTTCAGGTCTGGCATAAATAGTAATCATTCTCATTGAAGAAATAAAAAGAATTGGAGCATTGAATACTAAGTTCTATAAATTCTTCGCAAGAGTAAAATAGAATTGAAATAGAAAAGAAAAGGGGTGTGGAGAGAAAATAGAAGCTTTTCTTATTTGTATAAAACTTTATAATTTATCCATTCAGAATAATAACAAAATAAACCAGAATAAAGGTAAGGATTTTGAAATTTTGCTAATTAATGAAATATAACTGAAGATAGTTTAGACAGTTGGGGAGCAAGAATTCCTGTTCCCTTCAAGAAGTCCTTCTGGCCAAACTAAGAATCAAATTGACACGAGACAGATTAACAGGAGAAAATAAAATGCAATAGTGTACATATGGGGAATCCATACAAACATGGAAATGCCAAAGAAAATTAGGGAAAATGAGATGTGCATGTCATTCTGAAATAAGGAAAAGGATGTAGGGGTCTGGGACTTCAGAGAAAAAGAATGTACTTCACAGGGTGTACTTCACACGGTGAAGAGCAATGCTTGATAATTAGATGTTTACCTTGACCTAAAGATGGGCCATTCAGCTAAAAATTATCTCTGCTAATAACCCTTATTCTTGTAAAGTTCCCCAATTTAGTTTAGTCTACGTAGTAAAGGAGGGACAAAAGTTCTTAGGGTCTTCATTGCCTTCAACTCTACATAATCTTCATGTCAATGTGGCTCATTTTGGGGTGGCTGCCTGCAGCCCCTTCAAGAAATACTTCAGATTTTTTGTGGCCAAAATTATATGCTCTCATAGACTAATATCTAGAAGTTCCTAAACAACTGCTTTTTATTTTATGTTATGTAGGCAGTAAAAGAGACAACTACTTATTGTCTTTTAATCTAATAATTCTCCCTCCCCCAAGATTGAAGGATATGGTCCTAACTAACATGTTTTGACTGACAAAAGTTTAAATTTAAATTTAATTGATAGGGGCACCTGGGTGGCTCAGTAGGTTGAGCATCTGACTCTTGATTTTGGTTCTGGTAATGATCTCATGGTCATGAGATTGAGCACCATGTCTGGCTCTGTGCTGACAGTGCAGAACCTGCCTGGGATTCTCTCTCCCTCTCTCTCTGTCCCTACCCCCATCATGCACTTGCAAGTTCTCTCTCTCTCTCTTTGAATTAATAAATATTTTTATAATTAAGTTTAATAGATAACTCATCTTAAGATATACAGTGTAAATCTAGGCAGATAGATTTTAACTCAAAATGTGGTATTCCTTAACTTGACCTTATAGAGGAGGAATAAAAATTTTGCCTCTACCCTTCTAAATTCTTGGCTGAAACTCCCTATAATAAAAGTCAAATTAACAAGAGAAAAACAAACAAATTAATTACACCTGTATTCTTTATGTATATATAAAAGATACTCAGAAAAAAAATTGGATCAATTCCCTGAGATGACGCAAGCCACAACCTTAAATATTAGCTTAAACTCAAAGACTAAAGGAAAAGGTGTTTGTGTTGGGGGAGGGAGGGATACTTTGCAGGAAGGTGAGAGGAGGAAATGTTTGGTAAACAAATAATTGTCCTTCTTTAAAGACAGATCTCTCAGGTAAAAAAAGCTACGTCTTAAAAAAGTTAGGACTCCTTCAAATGTAAATTTCCTCTACAAATGTAAATTTCTCTCATAAAGAATAACTGCTGTTCTTTTTTTTTTTTTTTTAAGAAAGCTCTACACCCAGTGGGGCTCAAACTCAAGACCCTGAGATCAAGAGTCACATACTCCAAGACTGAGCCAGCCAGGTGCCCCACTTCTACTCTATTTTCAGAACTTGTCTTGGGTCTGCAGCTTCTCAAAATAATCAGCTCAAATATTCCTTACAGCAAAGAAGTATATTTTGAGGTGGCTTATTTCACTATACAACAAACTTTACTTTGACTTGATTCACTTTCTTGTTTTGGAAATGTCTCCAATGTCAGCAGTCTTTTCATTCACAATAGCTTCATCGCACAGCCCTACATGCAAAAGTGAATCAGGCAAAATGAATCAAATCAAAACCAAACACAAACAACTAAGACCTTTACTTAATTCCCAATCTGTTTTTTTTCCTCATTCAATTCTCAATGGCTACAATCTAGTTTACAAAGTTACAGAGGACTTATTTTCCAAATTTCTTAGTTGCATTTTTATTTTTTATTTTTAGACAGAGAAAGAGCAGGGAATAAGGGTAAAAGGAAACAGCGAGAGAATCTTAAGTAGGCTCCATCCTCAGTGAGGAGCCAGATGCAGGGCTCATCCCATGACTCTGGGATCATGACCTGAGCCAAAATCAAGATCCTATGACCAAGCCACTGAGGCATCCCTTTTAGCTGCAATTTTAAAGTTCTACACCTCCTGTTTCACTAAGGACAAACTCTCCTGGTGCTCTTTTTCACCTCGATGGCAGTTTTTCTGCTATTGTTCTCTTGGACATCTTTTTTCCCAGCTCCCATATCACTGACTTGCTATGACCATGCTACCGAATCTTCCTGGAAGACCTCATCCTTCCTCACTGTTACATGGACTACTCACATCCCACTGGTATCCGAATTGTTTCCTCTAACTCATGTTTCTCCTTGATGCTGTTAATATAATTGTCTGAAGGAGTATTTTAAATTCCATTTAGTAGTGTTGTCATATACCTAATTACCTAGGGCAGAAATCTGAGTGATATTCTTAAATCCTTCCTTTGTCTTACACTTGTTAAAAGTCGAAACAAAAGCCCAAAATAGAGTTGCTTATGCTAAGCCTTATGTGACCAACCTGAGACTTGACTTAATTACAGTTTAGTCTCTCCCAGAAATAGAACCATAAGCCAGTCAATCTGGAGTTGTTCTGTCAGCACTAGGTAAGTAATCAGCTTCATAGATCCCTTCCATCCCCTAAAGAAGAGTAAGCCTGCAATAGCAAACCTGAATTTTTGGCAATATAACTTCCTTGTTCCCACTCCCTTCTGCCTGTAAGTCTTTCATTTTGTACAGCTTCATAGAACTCCTTTCTATCTGCTAGATTGGAGGCTGCCTGGTTTGAATTGATTTTTGCTCAAATGAACTCTAAAAACTTTTAATATGACTTAGTTTATCTTTAACAGTCTTAAATGAATCCACTACTTTCCTATTCTTTGTACATTTTAAAACTGAAAATTATTTTCATTACTTTTAATTTACCATAACATAGTCATAGTCTCTGATCTGAACTTCCTTAACAGCCCCTTTATGAGTGAGGACAAGTTGTCCTGCTGACAACAGTTTAGTGACCAGAACACTGATTTAAAATTTACAAGTTTACAGTCTTTAAAAATCAGATATCATGGGACCCCTGGATGGCTCATTCGGTTAAGCACCTGGCTTTTGATTTCAGCTCAGGTCATGATCTCATGGCTGAGAGATGGATCCCTGTGTCAGCAAGCTATCAGCATGGAGCCTGCTTGAGATTCTCTCCCTCGCTCTCCCTCTGCCCCTCCCCTGCTTGTTCTCTGTCTCTCAAAATAAACATTAAAAAAAATCAGATATCACTTAAAATCCAGACTTTCATTTTATCTTAAATAATTAGATAATGGGAATCATTTTCTGATTTACACATTAGTTGCATATTTAAACTGCTGTAAAAAGGAGATCAGATCTGAAAATAAAATAACTTAAGTATTATTGCTTTCTTAAGTAGCCATATATATATATATATATAATTTTAATGTTTATTTATTAGTGAGAGAGAGAGACACACACACACACAGAGAATGAGCAAGGGAGGGGCAGAGAGAGAGGGAGACACAAAATCTGAAGCAGGCTCCAGGCTCAGAGCTGTCAGCACAGAGCCTGACGTGGGGCTTGAACTCACAAACCGCGAGATCATGACCTGAGCCAAAGCCAGTCGCTCAACCAACTGAGCCACCCAGGTACCCCAACCATATATTTTTTAAAACTGAAAAAATATGGTAAAAAATATAAGAGGAGGATAAACAGTTGTTCAAGTTTATATTGGAAAGGTGAGAGTAAAATTTCTGGTGATAAAAACATTTTTTCTTAAACCATATAATATTAAAAAATTCAAATCTTCCTCAAAATATGCACACAACATAATAATTACTAAAATTAATTTTCCCTAATTTAAGTATATCATTGTTTATTTTATTTGTTATCTATTGAAGGACACTGGTTGTTTGCAGATTTTCAAAGATAAAAATTGATATAAGAAATATTTTTGAAACTTAGGTAAAAATAAATTTTCTTATTGTTCCTAATACATCCTCAGGAAATTATCTTTAGTTCAGATGTAAAAATATATTATCTACAAATAATAATAATTTTGTTTCTTAGGTTTGTTCTTTTTAATTTCTGTTCTATTGGCTTATTCCTTCCTAAATATATTAAATAATTATGCACACTCATAATTTGTTCAGGACTTTAAAGTATATATTTGTTTTACTATTTTGTACTAAACTATCATGTTAAGGGCATGCCATATATGTATATTGATGCTGAATTTTGTTCAACTCTTAAGATTATATGAAATTTCTTTTTTAAATTTACTTTTTTCTCTATTAAAAATGAACAAAATACATTCTTGTTAATGACTACAAATGGTTGTGGAATAATAATCTGATAGGGTAACACTGAATTATATTTATTAATATTTTATTTAAAATGTTTGCTTTGGTTTTTATAAGTTAGATGGCCAACATTTGAAAACATTTAGAACAGTTAATGGTATACAGTGTTTTATATGTGCTTTAACTACTTTTTAAATGTATGAGTTGTGTTCATCCTTGATTTCTTGATTTAAAAACTCCATAAAATATCATATCATATTTCAATACACACACAACAAAAAACTAGCCTACTTCCTCCTATATCTAATCTCATACCCTATCTTTTCTTCCTGAATTTTTCATTGGGGTTGGTAGCAATATAAGTTTTACATTTTCTCCAAGAAGCTTTATAACTGAAGTTTTATGTTAATACCACCATGTCTTGTTTTACCCATCTTAGATATAATGTATTGACTCTTTAAGAATAAAGATTAGAAAATTAACACATCTTCAATTCTTCACATCCTCTGCGCATCATAGACACACAAACACACACACACACACACTCTGCTAATATTTTAGAATCAATATTTATAATATCCCCCATTTCTACTTAGACTATTGATATTTTAACCTCATTATCTCTATTGAGATAGATGTAATGTTCTTTATTGTTATTTTCACCAAAGAACTTATTTTATGTCTTGGTTGACTAAAATCTATTACATGCATGCCAAATAAAAATTTTCTCTGAATCTATAAGTAAATAGAACTACAATATGATTCCTTTTTTTCTTTTAATGTTTATTTTTGAGAGAAAGTGAGAGAGAGAGAGAGAAAGCATGAGCAGGGGAGGGGCAGAGAGACAGGAAGACACAGAACCTAATGCAGGCTCCTGGCTCTGAGCTGTCAGCACAGGAACTGAAGGGGATGGAGGGTGGGGGAGTTGAACTCAGAAACCTGAGAACAAGACCTGAGTCTACATCGGATGTTTCACCTACTGAGCCACCAAGTGTCCCTACAATAGGATTCCTTTAAGCAAAGAAAATATTGGTCCTTTTAAATTAAGATTTTAGGCTTTTCTAGTTGACTGGTAAAAATAATATTAATAATAATGTGTGAATGTGGTTCTTTACTATGTCAGATGTGGTAGCTTAAGGTAATTGCCCTATATTTGTGCTCAAAACTCCTCATTACTTGGAATCTGTCACTTATAATAATTCTTAGTAAAAATTTCAAAGTCTTCTTGTTTGTAATAATTTTCAAACATAAGTTACTCTTTTTATACTCCATCATATTATGATACCACTTGTATTCTTGTGTGTGATTCATTATGTGTTGACATTGTGTCAACAAATAAAAATTTCAAAATAAGAGACTTAATTCCCCCAGTTGAAAATGAGGAGCTTGGCATCTCTCTTTTCCCTTTTTCTTCAGAAAAAAAAAGTAATATAGATCCTTTTGAAAACTAGATAGGCTCTTTGTCAAGGTGATGACCCAGGAATGTCTTTTTCAATGGCTAAATTACTATCTCGAAAATGTAGAGTCAAGTGACATAGCATTCCTGTCTCCCAGTACCTATGAAAGTAGTCCAGAGAGTTTGGGGGACATCTTGCTCCAAGTTGCAAAACTACCTCCTGTCATAAAGATATGAAAAATTTGTTTCTCCTGTGGATAAAGCCTAAAGTTTAGCTAACATACACAGTCACCCCAATTACCAGATGAAACTAGGATGAACTATGTGTAATAAATGGTGCTATCAAGTACTTTTACATAACAACTAGTCACTACTTATTTTGAAAACATACATATAATGGTTGTATCTTCTTGGCTACACCAAAGGGTGACAATTTTTTCCATCTTTTCATTCTCTTAATAGATTGCCTATAATGTGCATCGCATTCTGGTTACTTAATAATAAAAGTATTTTCTTTCTCCACTACCTTTGTGGACAGGTTTTCTAGGCTAGGAGATGGTTTTGTTTTTAATTATATTTCCCCAACAAACAGTTTTATATATTTTTGTAGATCAAATGCTACAAATTATGAAGTGTAAATATCTTCTTTTCAACATCTGCGAAAAATATTAAAACATACACTGGAATTTTTGTTACAGTATTTATTAGTGGAAATGTCTAATTTACTTATGAAGAAAATTATTTGTCCACATATTCACAGATTCCTTTAAAAAACTAAAAGCATGAAGCATTTACTCTTATGAAAAGGTCTGTATTTGACTCCTGGTATCTGTGTGAGGGGGTAAGATAAATAAAGCACAGACCTTGCCTTAAAAGAACTTATAAACTCCTGAGAGATATATTCTTTCCTGAGGTAGGGAAAGTCATTGAATATATTATAAGAGAGAGTGAAATAAGCACTATTACTCCACCTACTTTATAAAATGTCCAAAAGTGATTACCCTTTAACTCATAATAATCTCTTCGTAATACCTATTTTACTAGAAAAAAATTATGATACTTACTATGAATGAGATTGAAAAACTAATGCTAAAGGTAAATAGCCATATATGATGGATGATCCTTTTATATTAAAAAAATAACACTACATTTCAGGGAATTCCAAAAGATCAAGCGAGATCTCTAGTCGATCCTGAGATGTAGAATCACTCAGAACCACGTTCATGGGATCCTGAATTACCACACTTTCAGCGACATGATATACTGCTGGTTTGAATGGGAGTGAACTTCCTGTCAAGCTTTGGTTATAACTAAACTCTTCTGGAAAGTGCACTAAAATTTAAAGTGTTAAAAATGTTTTATTGCAAAAAAAAGAAAATATGATAAATTAATGTGTGCATTCCTATCAGTCAAATCATGAAAGAATAAAGTACTTGTATTTGCAAAAAAATCATATTATTCAAATGTTTATTAGCATGTTATGGTTACTTATAAAATCTAAATTGGAAACACAGAAGAGACTAGGAAAAATGCTTATTGGAATAACTTAATTAATATGACTGATACAACAGAAATTGCAAAAATTCTACATTAGGAAACATTTGTTTTTAAGATTTTGTTTTTAAGCAACCTCCACACACATCGTGGGGCTTGAATTCAAAACTTGAGATCAAGAGTTGTAGGCTCTACTGACTGAGCCAACCAGGCATTCTTAAACTAGGATATGAAAACAAAAAAATGGAAATAAACATATAAATCTTATATAATGATGTTTCTGTAATAAATCCCACCCTCCCAAAAAAATAAGAAGAGGAAGGAGTATGATTTCTTTTCATCACTGCAAAGAATTTGGAGAAATATACTGTCCAATTAAACTATCATACTAAGTACCAGACTGAAATTTCAGCTTCAGAACATGCTTATTTCCTTATAGCTCAAGCAGTACTTAAACTATAGAAATATAAAATGATTTTAATAGCGTGTACCTGTTATTTTAAAGATATGTATTTGTTGACTAGTAACTTGCATCTCCTTGGCTGTCGTTCTCCTGCAATCAGGATTCTAGAATCATCTTGTCACTTCCTGTGTGATAAACTGAGATAGGGAGTAGTAACAATATTTGAGATAAACTTTTCTTACATTTTTACTAATTTGTATTATAGTGTACTTAGCTGCAAGTACCAAGTTATGAAATAAGTAACAAGCTTAAAGTTTATATTATATTAAGATGGTAGAAAATTACATAGAAATTAGGCATAGGTATAAACACACTGTTTCTTAGGGAATGTTTTTTACATTAAATTGGCCACATAGTAGTATGTGTGTTTTTGTGGTGTTCCCCCACTGCCATAATCAAAATAGAAACTTAGCAATGATTTATTTGAGTGTAAGTTTATTTTGGAAATAAAACCTAAAGAAAGAAAAGAAGAACCAAAGAACCAATAAGGTTTCTATTTAGTGTTAATAGGTTTACACAGCCTCATCTCAAAGCAGTCACACCATAGAAGCGTGTCACAGAAAAGTTAAAATATGATTCAATGGCCTTCAGCTGTGTGATTTACAAAATATATTTATTATTTTATTACTTGTTTGAAATTTCTTTAAAAGACAGTAAAAAAAAGCCTAAGTTAAAATGTGAGATAATACATTGAATCACTTTACTAAAGGATAAATGATGGGGCACCTGGGTGGCTCAGTCAGTGGAGTGTACAGCTCTTGGTTTGGGCTCACGTAATGATTTCACTGTTCATGGGTTTGAACCCCGCATCGGGCTCTGTACTTTTTCTGCCCCTCCCCCCCCCCTCAAAATAAATAAATAAACATAAAAAAACAGGATAAATGTATTTTATCAAAGCCTTTCCTAGGGACAAATTTTTAAGCAAGAGGAAATATATACAAGAAAATGAAAAGAAAAAGAAATGATTATGCTGAGGAGAATAAAGAAAAAGTTCTACTTAAAAATAATATGTGTGTGAGTGTGGAGGTAAGAGAACCTGCTTTATAAATATATATGGATGGTTCCCAATATCACAACTATTTTTGTTCTACTATTTATATTAAATATTTCTATCATCTTAGAGGAATTTGGTTTGCTTATTATGTATTGTGTCACATTTTCTCAATCTCATGTCTGATTTTAGCCATGTATTCAGTTTATACTTGTCTATACCAGGCCCATGAGGCCCCCTGTTGCTTTGTGCTGCGATGTTTCTCCTATGCAATAGATGTCTTCAGGAACTCTCTCTCTAGGCAGACATGTAGAACTTTGAAAGGTAGGAGATTTTTTGCACAGAGTAGATCTAAACCGATGGGAAATGAGAACTAACAACTATTTTTCCTGTTAATCATCGACTCTCAGATGGATAGTTTGAAAAACATCCAATGTGCTCTTTTAAAATCTCAAGTGGACTGAGCCCCAGTTTCCCTTAGAAGTGACCAGATGATGCACTCTTATCAAAGTTTCATCTTTGCTCATGTTCCCCTGAGGCTACTTCCAAAAGAATCTTCATGCATCTAAATTCTTGTCACAGGCCCTACTTTAATAATGGTAGTTAAGCAAGACAGGCTGAGACTTAAGCATTACCACCTGCCAATATTTAGTATAATTTTAGTATAGAAATGCTATTTATACCACACTTCTTAATTCAAGTGTTTCCTCAAATGATTCTACAATGTTTTGCAATCTTTCTACTATTTATGTTTTACATCTTTATTGTAAATGGAAAATCTTATACATGGTATTTGTATATTTTAATACAGCATTTGGGTTATTATGTTTTGGTGTTTGCTTAATTTTGTTCCTTATTTAAATAATACTTTAAGTTTAAATTTAATTAAGTAATTAATTTTAATTATTGATTTTAATTTAATAGTAAATGTATTATGTTTTATTTTAATTTATTAAGTTATTTTATGATAGAATTCTTGGTACTCTAAGTTAAACATAATTATCGAAACAAAACTATTATAGATCACTTATTAAAAGTTTTGGTGCTTGGTTGGGGCGCCTGGGTGGCTCAGTTGGTTAAGCGACCGACTTCAGCCCAGGTCATGATCTCACAGCTTGTGAGTTTGAGCCCCGCGTCAGACTTTGTGCTGACAGCTTGGAGCCTGGAGCCTACTTCGGATTCTGTGTCTCCCTCTCTCTTTCTCTGCATGTCTCCAGCTCATGCTTGCACTCTGTCTCTGTCAAAAATAAATAAACTTAAAAAAAAATTTAAAAAGTTATGGTGCTTGGCAATGGTGTAACAGGTTTGGAACAAAACCTGCCCTTATTAACCCTTATTATTGTTTAATATACATGAATAAATTAGGTGAGAAAATAGAGGGGTAATCTGAGTCAATCGCTTTTAGCTAGTCTCATTCTTAAAAATTTTTGGCTTCTCTGAGTTGTTTTCCTAATGGTTATAAATCCTGATCCTAAAGCTAATAGCTATTAGACACATTGTTCACATTGTTCCATTGAGAATTATTTACCCACTACTCTATCTGAATTATTTACTCACTACTCTATCTGAATTAGGATAACTCTCTTTCCTGTTACTCTGATATTTCCTGTCTATAGCTCTTATAAATAGCTGCTATCATATAGTACATTTATAGGTTATATTTCCCCCACTGGAATATGAGCATGGTGAATACAGGGCTTTTGTGCTGTTTGTTCATGGAAAACAGTAGATACTGAATTAATATTTGACATTTAATGTTTATTTACTCTGGAGAGAGACAGAATGTGAGTGGGGGAGGGACAGAGAGACAGGAAGACACAGAATCCTAAGCAGTCTCCAGGCTAGCAGCAGGCTAGCAGCAAAGAACCAGATGTGGGGCTTGAACCCACGAACCCATGAGATCATGACCTGAACCGAAGTCGACCACCTAACCGAGTCACCCAGGTGCCTCAATATTTGACATTTAAAAGAATGAATAAATTTTCACAAAACCTTTGAAAAGAGAGTGTTTATATTCCTGTTTCCCAGTGCAAAACTTCATGTTTCTGAACAGTTAAGCTAATTTTTCAAGTCCACTCTGTTTATAAAAGTTGAGACAAATGTTGATAACAGGTATAACATGATCTAATGTTAAATCTATATTTTTTTACTACACCATCCTGACTTCAAGATTTAGCAATGTACCAATAAATGGCCTTATTCTATAGGGTTTTTTTTAATGTGCTTGAGTGAGTGTGGGGTGCCTGAGGGATATTACATTCGCTGCCTAGATATCTGGCCCAACTTAGACCTATCTCATAATTAATTGGAGATTCTCAAAGTACAACAGAAACTTTATAAAACTCAAGGTATTTTATGTTAAGGTTACCTACTGTGATCTTTTCTAAAATGTGAAACTGAATGAATATTTCATTAGACATTTTAGAAAGAAGCTCTGAGTAGCAGAGGTATGGCATATGCTATGTCAAAGAAATAGTAATATAGATGACATTGAGATGCTGACATTGTAAAATATTCATGACAATATAAGTATCTATTAAGAAGTTGAAATCATAAAAACTTCTTACAGTGGAAATACATTCTCTTGTTTCACTTAAGATTATACAATAAGATGCCCACAGTATACTTGATTTGGCACATTCTCTAATATTTTTGATGCTCTCAGACTATGTCAGGGAAAAAGGCTAGGCATTTATAAAAATATATTCTAAGGTAGGATTCTAAACAAATTGTATCTTTCTAAAAATTTTCTTAATAATACTCTACTGAAGGTGAACCTTCCCTGGGCTTCCCAACTTCATAGACATTTGTTCTCTGTCTCTTTTTCTCTCTCAATCTCTCTCTCTCTCTTTCTCTCTCTCTCTTTCTCACACACACACACTCACACACACACACTCAGACACACACACACATAAACATGCGTGCGCACACACACACACACAACCAAAAAACCCCTTTATTTTATACCCTTTAACTCAATAATTATAACATTTACACATTTTTTAAGTTGATTGATTGATTGATTGATTGATTATATGAGTGGGGAGGGGGCAGAGAGAGAGAGAGAAGAGAGAAATCCCAAGCAGGCCCCTGCTGTCAGCACAGAGCTTGACATGGGGCTTCAACCCCCAAACCATGAGATCAAGACCTGAGCTGAAATCAAAAGTTGGATGCTTAACCAACTGAGCTACCCAGGCACCCCTGAAAATTTTTAAATGTACAGTATCCTATCCCTTACAAAGAACTTCCTCATAACTATTTCATCTGAGGCTCCCCAAGCAACTATACAATGGGATATCTCTAGATGAGAAAATGGAAAGTTAAAAAGGTTTGGTATGTTCTCAAAGACTTCATGTTTAGACTGAGCTCAAGACAGTCTTTCTGATTCTAATTCTAATAGTGAACATGAATTCTATAAGCTATAGCTTTGGTTTCTCTTCCTCCTCCTACTCCTCTTTCTTCTCTCTCTGTCTCTGTTTCTTTTCTCTCTCTCCACTTTGTCTTTCTCTCACACATGCACATACACCCACTTATACAAAATTTGATATTTCATTTCCTCAAGAAGTTATAGTTTGATTTGGGCATTTTCAGCCTTCCCTAAACTAAAAACAAATACATATTTCTCATATTTCTCATGCTGAAGTATTAATCATACACAACCTTATTACCAGACATCTGGTGATTAGTTTAGTAAAAAGCTAACATATATATATATATATATATATATATATATATTCATTTATTTTGAGAGAGAGAGAGAGAGAACAGGGGAAGGGAAGAGAGAGAGGGAGAGAAAATCCAAAGCAGGCTCTGCACAATCTCATGAATCATGAGATCATGACCTGAGCTGAAATCAAGTCAGATGCTTAACCTACTGAACTATCCAGGTACCCCCAAAGCTAACATTTTGAATGGGTACTGCCCAATATTTTAAAATATGGGATATTGTAACTTATTAACATATTAAATAAATGTTATTATCATCTCATTTTTAGAAATGAAAAAATTGAGGGTGAGAGAGTTTTTATTCACTTTTTTTAATGTTTATTTTTGAAAGAGAGAGAGGCACAGACCGCAAGCAGGAAAGAGGCAGACACAGAATCCGAAGCAAATTCCAGGCTCTGAGTTGTCAGCACAGAGCCTGATGTGGGGCTTGAACCCATGAACCATGAGATCATGACCTGAACTGAAGTGAGACACTTACCTGGCTGAGCCACCCAGGCACCCCAAGAATGAGAGAGTTTTTAATTTGAGCAAGGTGATATAGTTTAAATGACTTACTAGTATTTGTGTTCAGGTTTTTCACACCTTTGTCTTGAACTTATATTTAATTCTACACCTGTTGTTTATTGCTTTCAAGAGTTCATTTCCTTCACAACAAACTGTTTGTTTCTAGATATATTTGCTGTATTTTACTTTATGGTTACTAATGGAAAGTATTGCAATTGTTTTCAAATATATTTATTTAATGTACATTTCATTGGGGTTAAAACTTAATTAAAACTTAAATAGGGGCACCTGGGTGGCTCAGTTTGTTAAGCATCGGACTTAGGCTCAGGTCATGATCTTGCAGTTTGTGAGTTTGAGGCCCATGTCAGGCTCTGTGCGGGCAGCTCAGAGCCTGGAGCTTGCTTCACATTCTGTGTCTGCCTCTTTCTCTGCTCCTTCCCTGCTCATGCTCTGTCTTTCTGTCTCAGAAATAAATAAACATAAAAAATATTAAAACTTATATAACCATATGCACTCTTTCTTTTTCGAACATCAGTAGTACCACGACAGTTATTTTTTTTTTATTTTTCATTAAGATAGAAAGTTAAACATCAGCTTATAGTAGAGGTATGCACAGATTCACAGTGAAGCTAATGAAGTTTAAGCTTCAAGATTCTCTATATCCATGGGTTTCTTGCAAGACACTTTGTTTAGTTTTATATTATTTTTATTAAAGAAAAGCCTAAAATAGTACAAATTTCAAAGTCTTCCCATAAAACCCTGTGTTCTCTTTTATCCAGGGTTAAGTTTGTTGAAGAGTTCTTAGAAAACTACATGTTTGGATTAGGAAACCCAACAGGAAAAGAGAGCATTGACTAGAAAGAAATAATGCATAGATTTAAATTCATGGTTTGCTGATGAAAAAAATTGTTGTCTTTTATGTTTTTTAATTGTACTTTTTATTTAAGAGTGAGGAGGAAGAGGAAAGATAGGTTCAAGTGACAGTTTAAATATCACATTCATATAAAGGCTACTCTTTGTACAGTACCTGGGGTATATTCTGTCCTCCTGGACCACTTAGTCTTATCCAAAATTAGGAATGATATCGGGTTCTGCCTTACTTGTAAGCTGACAAATAAGACTACCACAGTTTCCAGGTTGTTAGCAGAAGACAAGAGACCCCTGGGCCCTTTTTATTCACAGAAAGCAAAAGAAACTTCCTATTTGCATTTATTTCCCCTGCCCCTCATGTTCCATGGGAGCAATGTGGAATGGCCCAGGTGGGTTATGCATAAGCAGAAACTTTGTATGCTAGCCAAAGAAATCCAATCATAAGAAACGCCAGTATTTTAAGGGGGTCACATTCAAGTCTGCCAAAACCTTGGCCTCGAGGGAGTTATCTTGATTACTTTGGGCGGCAAACAAATCTGCCCTCTGCCCTGTAGAAAGACATTCTTTCCACTTCCCGCGTAAACTCGGTATGCCATTTTGAAAAGATAGTCTGAAACAAAAACTTTCAGTGTCTTTGCTCAGAAGATGTGCAGAAATTTAAGAAACAAACAGAGAATTATCCCCCAATAATCATTATCACTCTCTGTTATTTTCTTTGTGATGTAAACTTTCCCACAAATTTAGATACAGACTGATTGTATACATTATGACACGTGGACATCAGAATCTGTATAATCGTTGGGTGACAACTCATCTCAGGCATCATGTTTTGGCAAACTAACCAATCAATGTCAGCCCCTTACTTCTGAAAGTCAGCCAATCAAGAATGGATTATGTCTAATAATCTCACCTATGTGTGGTAACTGATTAACAGCCATCTCATCTGAGTAACCATGCTTCTGCAGATGATGTTGACTTGCTGGCTATTAAAAGTCCTCTAACTATTGAACTTCACATTTCCTCTGAAGAGTATAAGAAGATCATCGGTCTGTTATGCTCAAGCCGACTGTGACTGATTAGCATAGCTTTCTTCAAAAGCCATAAATTCAACTGTGTCTTTTTATCACAGGTATTGTAATGTGATGTTATCATCTGACATAGTTCACTTATTCATTTATTTGTATATTTACGATTTCCACTTATTTGTAAACTCTATGAGAATGAGGATCTCATTTTTATTGTTGCCATTGCATTCTTGATTTGTTTACTGTGAAGCCCAGAGTAAGCTGTTGATAAATATTGGTTAAAGGGTCAAATTATTAAAAGAAAAATAACTCAGTCAGTATTGAAAGTTGGTAAGGTATGTGGGTGTGGTTACTGATCACAAACTAAATCTAGGTTGGGAAATATGTGAAATCAGGTAAAGAAGATTAAAAGTATTAGGAGGAATTCACAGTCTGAATTCATGATAAAATACAAGATACAATATGGTATTAAGACAACTGAAGAGTAGAGAGGTTGAAAAAATGTGGTCAGAAAATAAAACATTCAAGGTTATAATTTTAGAATTTAAAATAGCTGGCATGATCTAGAGTATTGGTACCCAATATAATATTATGCATGATGGAAATAACTATATAATTATTAAGAACATAAAATGTATCTAGAGTGACTGAGGAAGAAGAACTGACTTTTAAATTTTAATGACAATTCAGTTATGTATGGTTCGTAGCTACTGTACTGAACTGTACAGATCTAAGTAGTTCTTATAAGTTTTGTTTTAAAGTCCCTTTGGAAGTGTAGCATCAGTTCTGGATCCCATTTAAACAATCCTGGGATCTAGAGTAAAGACATGGAAAGAGATCACTGCACCACAGTGGGGAGAAGGCTATTGATTAAAAAAAAAAAAAGCCAGGAAATGAAAAGGCTTATGTGTAAGAATAAATTAGTTATATGGACATGGAACTCAGATAAAATGAAAAAGGTTATACTCCCCTTGTTTCTCAAATGCTTTCTGCATTTGGTCTTAATGAAATAACGTCATCCTAGCTCTCTGCTTTGGCTTTGCTAGATGCCAGAACCAGGCGAAGAAAATCTGTGTAAAGAGAAGCCGTAGAAAGCAAACCTTCAGTACAGGATTTGGGAACTGGATTACACCCCAAATTGATAGCATTGGAAGTCTCATGAATGGGGGCACATGGTGTGGTGATGATCCCAGGCATTCAGTGGCATAATCAGAACTGGTAAAATGTATGCGATACGTATATTAGCAAATTATTATGCAAAGAAATTCATGGATTTTACAATCCCCTTAAACCAAAATATTGACCTTAGTTTAAGAACACCTGGATTTAAAGATAATTAGAGGATTAAAATATGTGGAGTAATTAGTAGCAAGAGCAAGGCATGCAACAATTAAAAAGCAATTCTGGGAGTTTGAGCAGTTTTTTTTTTTAAAGGAAATCTATTTAGGGTTAATAGATGTAATTTAAACAAAGGAGTGTGCAAAATAAAATGGTCAAGGAAATTGCAGGTGGAAGTTTTCAGTGAAATGATACTATGCAACTGAGATAAATCTATTGACACAGAATGATTCAAAGTTTCATTGGGAAGGCATAGGTAATCATGTCTCTGCATAAGTGAGTACATGCATAGTGTGGCATGATGGGGCTGTTAACCTTAACAAAGTATACTGTAAGGAATTTTGCTTTTTGTGGGAAGGGAGGCAGTAAGGAAGACGTCATGTGCAAGCATATTACAAAGAGCTCCAAGAAAGAAAATTGGTAATGTTTATTTTTATGACTTTTGAATACTCCAGTGTTAGTAGAGAGATGCCGAATTGATCAATTACGTTTAAACTAAATTAGAAATGTCAATTCATTGTGGGTTTAATTCAAACACTTTGACTATTCAATCTTTTCTTCCTTCCACTTCACATTTGTGTGAAATTAAAAAGGGTAGCCTAGCATAATTACTTTAATCAGCAATTTTTTAGAAGCTAAACATTTATATGTCATTTCAAATCTCTGGTACAGAATTTTCTTTTCCTTCTGTACCCATGTCATTATACATGTTTCCTGATACATACATGTATTGCAGTCTTCTGTATATAGCAAGAGTCACTGCTCGTGTAAAGTAGGTTAATAGGGCCACTTCAGTGCAGAGACTTGTTGCCTGTTGATAATTTGAATTTCCCCCTTAAGAAAGAAAGAGACATGAAAGCAAAAGACAGTCATGTAATAGAATTAGTATAGATTTTGAGTATCATAGATAAAGGTTATTCACTATCTGCTGAACCTTGGATAAAAAACTTAAATCTGCTAAGTCATATTCAGTCTTCTATGAACTAAGATAAGTGAAAGAATTAATGAAATAAAAGAATATACAATTAATTAAGCACATGATCATGATCAGTTAATGAAATAATGAATCAATGAATTGATGGGTTAGCGAATCCAATTCAGCAGTGCCTAAAGTAATGGGGGAAATAAAGAGGGAAACTTCTACTGCTCTTTAATACAGTTTAAAATGAACAAGTCTCAGTTTGTTTCTGAGATATAGCCATTGACACATAAAAAACTTGCTAAATATATTTACTATTAAACGTTAGGTTGGTGCATCTGGGTGACTCAGTCAGTTAAGCGTCCAAGTATTAAATTTCAGGGGTGTGAGTTCAAGCCCCACTCTGGGCATGAACCTACTAAAAACAAAAACAAAAACAAAAAAGTTAGCTTTAACAGGAATATTGTTGTGGCTACCCCTGAGATGCTAATATTAATAGTTTTTTTTTAAAGGTATATTTCCTTTTCTGGGACTTATGGTATATTTTGGATCTTCAGAGGAATACCCTGTTTTCTTACTTCTAAGCCTTTCCTTTTCACATTGAGATACCTATTATGGGCCATATGACACTTAATGTGGTACTGATTAAATTGATGGACTATTTTGCAGTCTATAATACTTTAGATTTCAGAGGAGTTGATCTTCAGGACACTTGGGTGGGTCAGTTGATCAAGCATCCAACATCAGCTCAGGTCATGATATCACATGATCTTCTGGTTAGAGTTTGAGCCCTGTGTAGGACTGTGTGCTGACAGCTCAGAATCTGGAGCCTGCTTCTGATTCTGTCTCCGTCTCTCTCTGCCCCTCCCCTGCTCCCACTCTGTCTCTCTTTCTCTCAAAAATGAACATTAAAACATAATTTGTTTAAAAAAAGAGGAGTTGATCTTTTACAATGAGAATTGATTTTCAGAGCTAAAAAATTGTGCAAAGAAACATAGGTTTATTTTTTAATATTGAATTTTTTCTTTTTTAGTGTAAGCCTTCTTTCTTTTTGATGCATAGTCACTTCATTGTAGAGTAAATCACACACCATGATTCCTCAGCTCCTGTAGTGTGTTTTGTTTGTTTGTTTGTTTAGGTGTTTATTTACTTATTTTATGAGAGAGAGTGAGAGCAAGTGGGGGAAAGGCAGAGAAAGAATCCCAAGCAGGCATCGCACCGTCAGCATAGAGTCGCACGTGGGGCTTGATCTCACAAATGGTGAGATAATGACCTGAGCCAAGATTAAGAGTTGAACACTTACTCTTTAACATAAGTTAAAAATACTTATGGTATTCATAACAATATTCATATAAATATTAATGTACTTATCAAATGAACAATTTGGATAAATCTTGATACCATATGCACTTTAACTTGATGTTTATTTTTTCTTTAATTTTTTTAACATTTTATTTTATTTTTTGAGAGACAGAGAGAGAGCTCAAGGAGGGGAGGGGCAGAGAGAGAGGCAGACACAGAATCCAAAGCAGACTCCAGGCTCTGAGCTGTCAACACAGAGCCCGATGTGGGGCTTGAACCCATGAACACGAGATTGTGACCTAGGCCGAAGTTGGAAGCTCACCGACTGAGCCACCCAAGTGCCCCAACTTGAAGTTTTCTTTAATTGTCTACTTACTATCTTTTGAAAGTTCTAAGTCCAGAAATCCCACCTCTGGACCCTGTGATAGGGAATATGGTGAACTCACTCTTCCTAGAGCAGCCTGCACTGGTCTGTCTTCCAGAATGTGATTATCAGAAGAGAAAGGCTTCAGCTCACCGTAGTTAACAAGGCAATGAGCCACAGGTCCAGATGAGATCATGCTAAAAATAATGTTTACGGGTTTCTTTACAGAATGTAGAGTCTCTGCAGGAGAATTGCTGCAACATTTACTCACTATCATTTCTTCCTTTGACAAGTTATCACAGTATACCTAGGATTATTTACCCAGTGGAGCATAAATTCTATTTGTTTAGTGAAAGTAGTGTATTGACTGATGAGAAAATCTTTTCTCATATCCACAAGTAAAAAAGATGTGGGTTTGAAAGTGAAAATATATATATACACAGTTTGGACTTTTAAAAACAAATAAGAAGGAGCACCTGGGCGGTTTAGTCAGTTGAGTGTCCGACTTCAGCTCAGGTCATGATCTCGAAGTTGATGAGTTCCAGCCCCACATCAGACTCTGGGCTGATAGCTCAGAGCCTGGAGCCTGCTTCAGATTCTGTGTGTGTGTCTTTCTCTACCCCTCCCCTGCTCATGCTCTGTCTCTCTCTGTCTCAAAAATAAATAAACATTAAAAACTTTAAAAAATAAATAAAAACAAGTAAAAACATGAAGAGTTATAATTAATGTATAATTGGCCAGGTTTCTGTAAGAGAATAAAAAAATAAAAGTTCATTAAAGAATACCAATAAATTCCAGCATATTAATTAAGTGTGGATATGAGCTAAAATAGCTAAAAGGAGAAAAGAGTGAAAACAAAATCTAAGAACTTTGGGACAATATAAAACAGCATATATAAACATAATATATATGTACATCATATATATGTACATCAATATATATGTACATCAATCTAAGAAGAGGAAGACATCTAGGTAAAGATCTAGTTTGAATTTTACCTCATATTTGAGAACTAAAACAAAGCTTTGGAAGTTCATTAATAAACATCTGACATTGATGTAAATACAACTGTAAATTCAGTTAAAATGTTTGATAGTGAAAGTAACATTATTTAGTTGTTATTGTAGGTAATATGAATATGGTAATATAAATTTGGGGAGACCACAGCATCTTGGTTGATACAAGTATCTTCATAAGAAACTTATGGACAAGGAATGTAGTTGGGCTATGTTATGAAAATAGTATCCAAAATAAGTCTAGTAAGAAAATAAATGTTTTAGGGGCACCTGGCTGGCTCAGTTGGTAGAATACACAACTCTTGATCTTGGGATGGTGAGTTCAAGCTCCACCTTGGATGTGGAGCCTACTTGATTAAAAAAATAGATGCTATAATTGTTAAATTTGAAAATTTACCTGTATTGAGTCACTAAACTATAAAATTTTGTGGCAAAGCTGATATTGAATAGAAAAGATGCTTTCACATATTAGAATGTGTTTTGTCTTCTGGCTGTCCAGAACTTATTGAATTTCAGAAAAGTTGGAGGCTTTGAAAACTGCTTTGTAAAACTAACTAAGTGATCTATCTTGGTAATAAAATCTTAAATAATATTCAAAATTTTGGCTCAAGAATCACTGGAAATCTTTCTTAAGAATATTCAAACACTGTACCCCCCCAATTATTTTTTTTCAAGTGAATTACATTACTGAAATAAAAGCTTACAAACAGAAAGATATTGATTTTTTTCCTTAAAATTTAAGGACAGAATAGAGAAAATAAAATTATGATAACAAAAAATTTAATTTTAAAATTTTATACTTTTGCCTTGGAATTTCTCCAATTGTTAAAAGAAAATTTTAATGGAGCTTCTATTTTGATTTATATAATTTTATAATTTGAGCTAGAGTGAAATAAGCATATATCGGTATAGCATCTAAAATAGCAAATCATTCAAAATAATAATAAACAGGGACAATTTACTTTATAAGTTTTTTTTCCCTTATAAATGATTTATAAAATTGATAGTTCAGGAATGATGAGCCAGGGCATGGAAAGATGGTTAGGAAAAGTGCATGCAAAGATAGGTGGGTTGGCAAGTTGTGTTAAGTTGTGTTAAGACCCTGTATAGGAATAATAAGAGACTGAGAGCCATTGACAAGAGCTAAATGTGAGCCAAAAGGGCCTTTTTGTAACTTATGAAAAGGTCATTATCTCCTATAGTAGAAGAGTAGATATAGATAAGCAGTGAACTGAAAATATGGTAGAATCACAGAATTCCAAAGACTTTTCAGTGGTCCCTCAAAGCATCACTATGGGTCTGTTGTGCTAACGGTGCCATATTAAGAAACATTTAGGAGTTTAACATGTGTAATGAGGATTTCTGGATGGATGACCCTGAGTATGCTGGCTCTGTTGATCTATCTGAGCTTTTCACACTAAGGGTGGTCTATCTTGCCCTAGGACAGGTTAGCCCATTTTGCTCTGATGGAAGATACTGCAGAGTGCTTGTGTTTGCAAAGCAATGAGTGCCACCCTCAAGATCTTGGATTTCAGGACAGTAACTATGGCTAAATAAAAGCATAACTTGGCAGGAGATGTGATGGGCCTGATGAAGAAGGAAACAAACGGTAATAATTAATTAGCACGTGCCAGTAGTTTGCATTTTGAGCATCCTCAATGAAGAGGGCAGGAAATAAGACTGGATTGACTTGGGGCACTTTTTTTTAGGTCATGGATTTATCATTGTGACAAGGACATCAAAGCATATTATCCCTAAAGAGAAAATAGATGGATGACAAGGGGACTTCACATGACTGAAGATGTGGCAAGAATACCTGTTGGAAACAGAGAAGGTGGGTAGATACTACCAAGAATCCATCCTATATAGTTTAGTGGGGAAAAAATGTGAGTCTGGAGAAAAAACCTGAAGTTTCTTCTCAGTACATGAGAACTTTTATGTTCTAATCAGAACTGAAGAAATTTATGAAGAGGAACTATAAATGGGCATTGTGACATGTGAAATAATTTTTTATAGGTTTCAAAGAAATGCATAGTCAAATGATGTGATTGTACTTGCAATAAAGATTATCAAGCAAAATATGATTATTTGTGTCCAGTTGCTGTTCCTGCAGAATTATTTTATAATTGAGTATCAAAATAAAATAATCCATTCCTACAAAATCATTAGGGAGTCTACTCTATCAAAAACTCAGTATGTAAGAATAACAAAAGATATAGTGAAGCAGCTAGATACTTTTCAAAGCTTAGGACATGAGGTTACATCAGGAAAATAGAAGCTTATATAAATCGCCTATCAAGGTGGAGAGAAGAAAAAGGGGCACAATCAGAGCCTCAAGTTATTGAAAGGCCAGTCTACCCTAGCCTGAGGGGAAGCATGTGATTCTTTCCATATATGTTCTATAATGTAAGTCTTGCAATGTAAGTTTCATTTTTTTAATATTTATTTATTTTTGAGAGGGAAACAGAGCATGATCAGGGGAGAGGCAGAGAGAGAGAGAGGGAGACACAGAATCTGAAGCAGGCTCCAGGCTCTGAGCTGTCAGCACAGAGTGGACGCAGGGATCGAACTCACAAAGCGCAAGATCATGACCATAGCTGAAGTCTGAGGCTTAACTGACTGAGCCACCCAGGTGCCCCTGCAATGTAATTTTAATGTAATTAGTGGGGGGCAACTACCAAGTTCCAAGCTATTACTTATCTCCACACTTAATGCATTCAAATTTTGAGTTCCAATTTATTGTTCCAAGCCATGCGCCGTATCCTTCAGTTTGGAATATCCTTAAAAACCCTACTCATTTATTGACAGCTAAGCAATGTATCTCTATGTTTAGAGGTCAAAATCAAGATTTTATGTGCCTTAAAAAAACATGCAGCGAAACAATGTATAACTCCATTATCACCATGTAATACTGTGACTTATTTTCTCTTAGGTAATTTATTCTATTATATTTGAGATACTTGTGTACTGTGTACTTGTCTTATTTTCCCTATTAGATTTTAAGTCCTTTGCTCCTGGGATTTTTATCACTGAACCCTTCACATTCAACACAGTATCTCCCTTAAAGTGAATAGTTAATGAGTGAATGCTGACTTGAATTCAATGTGTTCAATTTACATGTGTTAGTTCTTTTCTTTTCTTAGACTCCAATATATTTCAAACATTTTGAAAAACACTTGCGGTTGGCTAACAACCCATTGTTGCATAGCTGGCAGATGAAAATGCTAAAATTCCTGATCAAATCTGCCTTTTCCAAAACTGGTACTCTTTTCTTCCCTATTTGTAGTGTCGTTTCATTAGAAGCACATTTGCACAATTTAAAAGTAATTTGGCAGCATATATTATAAACTTTATGGGAAATTTGCGACTAAGAACTGGAAATCACAATCATTTGAATTATCTCAATATATATGCAAGCCAAAGTTGATGGAACCTAATTCAAGGGTCATCCACCCTCCTAGCATCTAAATGGAGTAGAGAAGCATAATGTTTGGAGAAATAGAGTCTATCATATTTGAAAGAATCAAATTATACTAGCTTTAATAATATTTATATATTTAAAGCACAACCAAGATCAAAAGTTCATCAATGTAATGCATCAAAAATTTAGCCGCAAGTAAAATTAAAAGATTGGTTTTAAATTTTGAAAGTTATAATTTATAGTATAAATAATGTAAAAACAATATTTTAACCCTAAATCACTGCCCTAGTTTTTGTCAACTTAAATGTGTTATTAAAAATATTGATGCCATTTTGACCTTCCAGAAATATTAAGTCTCTAAATGCAAGAATAGTCTTTTTTCTGACCTTTATATAACATAAAATAAAATGTGGTTTCTCTTAGATATATACATACATGTCTCATCTATATAGTGATATATATATGCAAATCATTTATATAGTGCCTGTTTGTTACCTTTAGAATTTATAAAATATTCACATCTAAGTTCTGATATACTAAGAGCCTTCCAAAGGCATCTTTATGACAAATGTATAGATCTATATACAAATCTTTTCATTTTCCCAGCAGCTGGAAATTATCATCTTTCTACTCTGTAGCAATTTTCTTGGCCTGCTTTTCTTTTCATTAAAAAATACTACAATGTGGTTTATGGTATATTTTTCTCTTCATCATATTCAACAACTTAGAAAGGATAAATGAATCCACAATAAGGGAAACACCACAAAATGAAAAGACGTGTACATAAAATACATGAGAAAATAACAATAAAGTACAATAAATAGTATTTTTAAGGAATTAAGATATATTTGAAAAGTATTTAAACTCTACAATTTATCCAAACTTACTAGTTCCAATGAGCAACTCCGCTCAAAAAAAGACTTTGATTGGGGCACTTGTGTGGCTCAGTCAGTTGAGCACCTAACTCTTGATTTTGGCTCAGGTTGTGATCCCAGAGTCAGGATTCCAGAGTCCTGGGATTGAGCCCTGGGACAGGCTCCATGCTGAGCGTGGAGCCTGTTTAAGATTTTCTTTCTCTCCCTCTACTCCTCTCTCCTGCTCGCACACTCTCTCTCCAAAATAAATTTTAAAAAAGCAGTGTTTGTAGAAAATTGATTCTTCATTTTATTAGTTCTTCTGAATTGACAAAATGACTTATTCATCAGATGCAGTCTGTGTGTGTGTGTGTCTGTGTGTGCGTGTCTAGGTGTATTTAAGTGTGTTTGCATGTATTTTTTTCATTGTGATTTCACTGTATCTTTTTGTTAAGGTTACTATAGAAACTGCTGTTACTATTGATTTCTTGAAACAAGTTTCACTGAATATTTGGAAACATTTTTCTGAGGCATTTTTACCTTGTAACTCCTTAAAACACATTAAACACATTAGAATTTAACTAATGTCCAAAGATAGTCTACATTGTTCTTTATACAATGTGAAAGAATGCATTATAAAATAGTAAAATTCAATGTAGATTCAGTTAGCAATTAAAAAGAAAAATCAATAGTTGATTTCCTTTTAGCACGGTTCAGGATGCATTTTTCATTCTGTCAGAGGGATGCAAGCTTCAGGGCTCTCCCTGTCAGTGCTGTGGATAGGATTTGGGTATTCTCTACATGTCCAATACTGCTTTTAGAGGTATCCTGCAATACAGAACATGCTATAATACCACCTCCATTTAAGTAATTTAAGTAATCCCAAAGTCACTCAATTCTACCCCCTTTAAGAAATTCCAAAGGTACTAGTTTATTGGACGCACCAAGTTTAAACTCCTTGAAGTTGTATACGAGTGGTTTAACATTGGGACTAAATATAGAATAATGTCTTTTTCTTTCAAGTCTACCACAACACCATATCTTTTTCCCTTCTGTTAGATACCTTGAGCAGCAGCCACATTCTCATATGCATTCTGACATGCATCTCGTATTTTCCATGTCTGTATGCCCTTCTATAAGATCTGTTTCTCTCTGATTCACCCTCCCAAACACCCCTACCTAATGAACCACTAACTAGTCTTGGAAGCCTCAGATTAGAATCCACTTGTGTTGTGAAAGGATCAGTCGTAGAGTTAATCAGCAACATTTTTGTGATTGCTAAGAACCTTATAAACCATAATCACTATGCATACTACATGTACTATAGTTCAAGTACTTGTATATGGCTTTAGGTGAATTACGTAGTCAGAAGAGACTTGAAAGTTTATAGAGATAAAAGTTGTTTGAGCACATCAATATAAGCAATTTGTGGCATCTTTGCTCTTATTACTCTTATGGAGTTTATTATATTCAGGCACAAGGTAGTCCACACACACATACTGAGCAAAGAGCTAACTATATTAAAAAGCAAGGATTTCCTTCTTATCTCTAGAAGGCTGTCAAAGAAAGTCATTAATATTAAATTTGAAGCTTTATAATATCCAGGTAGTTGGGAAATCTTTTCTCAACATCTGTTTTAGCAAGTAAGGATTATTGAATCCATTTCAGTCAATTTCTCATTTCAAAACAGACAGCAATGGAGTTAATAATTTCAAATATCACTTTAAAATGTGAATAAATTGATATTGATGGGGGGCATGGCTTTTCATTAGTCAATCATTCTTAAAAATTGAAAGAGCTGTTTTCTATATGAAAAGTAACCAAACTCAGGAAACTGGTCAGAGATGATAACAAATAGTAGGAAATAGTTCAAAAATTTTTCTTTTCCTTGCACATTTCTCTTACTGTTATGCTTACATCCTTCCATGATTTTGTATATATATATATATATATATACACATATATATATGTATATATATATGTACATATATATATACATATGTACATATATATACATATATGTACATATATGTACATATATATATATATACATACATATATATCAATTCTAAATATCTATCTCTATCTATCTATCTATATCTGACTTTGTATTGATCTATACATAGACTTTAAGGTATCAGCAGAAATCCACTCTATTCTCTGGTGACCAAAACCACAAGTATATTAATTCAAATATTAATTTGATTTTAAATTTATTCAATTGGGCTGTGTGATTGAATTTAATAAAATGGGTAATGACAGCTTACTTCTGAAAGTGAAACATTCTTGATTATTTTTTTTTTTTGCCTGTGGTAACCCTGTCTTACATAAGTATGACCTTGGATATTCCACCTGAATATTTTTTAGACCTTTGCTCAATTCTCACACTTCCTTTAGATCTATCTAATATAAAAAAAAAAAAACACATCATACTTGACTAAAGCATACACAATGCACTATAGTCATTTTCAGAAGGGCAACATTTTATTGCCCTTTTGAAGTAGGGTGAAAAGGGTATGTTGTCTATATGATGTCGCTAGTGAAACTGCCATTTAAAAAAAAAAAAACGCAAATTTATACCACGCCCCAGAGAATCTGTCTAAACACATGGAAGGTAGAACTTTAACACAGAAAATGATTTCAAAGTCACAGTCCTGATTTCACAATCTTGAATTACTGTTGGTTTTCTCTAGCATTTTCTGATAGTTAATTCCAATGGGACTTGCCAAGGGGCTGTAAGACATTTCTCAGGTTAGCTCTTACAAGCTCCTTCTACTTCTAGGTGGGCAAAAGTAATTTCTTAAGGCTGGCCTTAAAAAAAATGTTGTTCTCAAATTCTACCCCACCCAATCTTTTTTTCCCCCTGATATATATCACTTTCTAGTTTAGCTATTACAGAAAAGAAATTTTGGAAGAGGTAGAACACACATCGTGGAGCCCAAAGGAATAAAGGTGTTTTTTCCACTATTGCTTAACAATGTGTAGTAACCTTGAGAAGATAAACATATTGTTTCTGCAGTATTTTAAGCTAAACCAATGGCCTTAAAGTATTGCAAAGAATGTATTAATTTCAATTAATTTCCAAGAATGTATCAATTCAATTCCAAACTACTACCTGGAATTCTTGATGTCTTTAGATGTATAACCTCATGGACTATAAAAGTGAAAAACTAAATATATGTATAAAGGTAATCTAGATATGTACTTTTATTGTTTGATTTATTGAATGTTCACTTATTTTTTGACAGAGACAGAGTGTGAACAGAGGAGGGGCAGAGAGAGAGGGAGACACAGAATCCGAAGCAGGCTCTAGGCTCTGAGCTGTCAGCACAGAGCCGCCGGGGGCCTGGGATTCACGGACGGCGAGATCATGACCTCAGCCGAAGTTGGCCGCTTAACCGACTGAGCCACCCAGGCGCCCCATTGGCTAATGTTTTTGGTAAACAATTGTTATATATCAATATTTATCAAATATATTCAATATTAGAAGGTAAATACATGTAAGACACCTAATAGAAAAAAAAAAAGCTTTCATGCCAATAGGAGAGTCAGAAAATAAACATCTAATACATAATAGTGTATGAATGTGGGCTGAATTGTAAGAGAAAATTACGTTGCATAAGGACTAAAATGTAAGGAAATTGCAGTAGATGGGGTAAGAAGTAATACTACTATATAATCTGTTTTTATTTCCCATTCTTATGAATTTTACATTCTGTAACAAACTTAGTATGCTTCCATTAATGTCATTGTCACTTCTGTGAGTAACTTAAATACTAATATTTCCATTGACTAAGCTATCCTACTAACCACACGCCATGGATATACAGGGAGTGAAATACATAATATATGTAATATATAAAGAAAACAAGTAAATAGTATTTGTTCAAACATAGGCAAATATCACAATTTTGACAAAGGAAAAAAAAGAGCAAAATCAATCAGTAGTAAATTGAGTATTTTTTTAAAATATTGAATCAATTTATTTTAGATATGTTTGAAACATGTTTTAACATGATCACAGCTTTGCTCCTCTGCATTTAGTCAGTAATTATGATGCTGTAGAAACATGCTAAACACTAATTTTGTTTCATTTTAGATATGTTTAGATGCATGTTTTATGTCTATTCAATTTTAACTTAAGTAATTTCATGATTAATTAAAGATATGTCGTATCATATGGTATTATTTACTGCCACTTTCTTCTAAACAAATTAATTGTACCTTCTTATAACTAGCATGAAAGTGTCTTTTCTTTTAAAAATGATTGATTCTTAGGTTTATGTGACAAAGAAAACATCGCAAATGTAGGGCTATTAACATTTGTGAGTTGTAAAGAGTTACTATGTAATTTATTGCAGAGTGACAGAGAGAGGAAAAGGCAGTATGTGAGAGAATGATTCATCTCTAAGCTCACGTTCAAACCACAACTTGCAGAGGTGACTCTAAGCTGAAAGACTTAATATATTATCAATACTAGATGCTGAGCTATGGGGATCACCACTGAAGCCAAACATGACATGTAGTGATCAATGAGAAAGCTACTGATCATTGCAAGCTGAGTTTTCTTTATGCTTAGTTTTGAATGAGTCAGGAATCTTTCTCATATTCTTCTCATATAATCTTTCTCATATATATTCTCATATAATCAAGTAAGGATTATATATAGGTATGGATATGTTAGCAAATATGTATATAAGTATATATGCTAAGATAATGATTATTTAATCCTAATAGCCAATGTTTCTTTTACTTTAGTTTTTGAAATGTGATTTACCTTGAGTCACCTTCAAATAAAGGTATTAACAAAGAAATAGCACAGACACCTATGTCTTGATTTTCTCTCTCTCTCTGTCTCTCTCTCTCTCTCTCTCCCTTTATTTCTAGGGAGAGAGAGTACATAATCAGGGGAGAGGGGTAGAGGGAGAGAGATAGAGTCTTTTATTTTAATGTTTATTTACTTTTGAGAGACAGAGGAAGACAGAGTGTGAGCAGAAGAGGGGTAGAGAGAGAGGGAAATGCAGAATCTGAAGCAGGCTCCAAGCTCTGAGCTGTCAGCACAGAGCCCTATGCGGGGCTTGAACTCACAAACTGTGAGATCATGACCTGAGCTGAAGACAGATGCTTAACTGATTAAGACACACAGGTGCTGAAAGAAAGAGAGACAGAGAGAGAATCTTAAGCAGGCTCCACACTCAGCATGGAGCCAGACCCAGAGCTCGATCCCATGACACTGGGATTATGACCTGAGCCGAAATCAAGAGTCAGATGTTCAACCAACTGAGCCAGCAGCCACCCGAATATCTTGATTATTTTTAAGGTTACATGTCTGTTGCTCTTCAGCTCTATTCTATGTAGTATATTATTTTATGAATGGAGAATTCACTAGTCTTTGTACTAGTGTAGTTCAGTAATTTTTATGTGGCAATATCTTACTCATTAGACTTCTGACAATATATATTACCTGGAACAAAGCCAGAAACCAAGATTTATTAGAGAAAATATATCTACAAAAGGGAAAATGACCATCACAAAGTCCGTGTAGGGAAATTATAAAATTTTTACCCATTTACCTGCAGGTTAGAGTATACTACTGAGGATTATTATAATATTAAGCTTGTTGAATTCACATGCTTTGTTGTCAGATTTGCCCAGACAACTTTAAAAGTTTTCAGCTGAAACGGTGCAAAGAAAGAAATAAATAGTGAAAGAAATGGACTGAACAAGTAGAAATTAAAGGGAACAGCAACAGAGACATATGGAACATAATTTATAAATCCTTCTGGGGGCACCTAGTGCCAGGCAAAAAGACCTGCACACCTTACTATTTTCTGAAAACATTATGGTAATCAAAATTTGTAAGATTATATAAAGTCTTCATTGAAGGAAGGTTAATGGTGGATTAGTCAATTTAAAGAACACATGACAACTTTCATTCTATTCTAAATATATGTGTATAATATCATTTCACTAAAACCGTGCTTATAGAGATAAGGTATGGATATCAGAAACTTGACTAATTAGATTAACACAGTTGTAGATAGCAAGATGAAAGTAGACTATTGTAGAAACTAACATAAAATAAAACCTTGGCTTGCGAACCTAATTCGTTCTGGAAACATGCTTAATCCAAAGCGCTTGTATATCAAAGTGAATTTCCCCACAAGAAATAATGGAAACTCAGATGATTCATTACAAAACCCAAAAGTATTCACATAAAAATGGTTACAATACTGTAATATAGTACAAAATAACAAAGAAAATACAAAATATAAAGAAAAATAAACAAATCAACCTACACTTACCTTTGAAAATCTTTGTGACTGGTGTGAGAGAGACAAGAGAGAGGAGGGTTATTGTGTAGGATGACTTTCACTATCACCAACAGAATCACTGCTATCTATTGACTCAATGGAATGGAGTCTTTTTATTTTCACGCAACTTTAACAAGAAAACTATCTAATGACACTTGCTTTGGCGTCTTTTCGAGGATTTTGCATAAATGTGACATTGCATGGTCATTAAACAGATTCATCACTCATACTACTACAGCCTTCTTTGGATGGTGCTTTTCTACAAAATTTTGCAGTTTCCCACATTTTACACATCTCCCTAATCTCATTTGAAGTTAGGGATTCCTCCACCTTTTTTCTCCTCCTCCTCTGCAGAGGAGATCTCCTCCATAAACTCTTGTTGTTGCTCATAATTCAACATTTTGATGCAATATTCAGATATCAGTGTGGGCACCTTCCAATGTTCTGAAAAGTCACTAGTTTCTGCCAAGCCATGGCCTGAGACCAAGCATCCGGTCATGGGAGATGATCACCCACAATCATGCAGCAAGAGAGAGAGAGAAGAGCAATGATCTCAATTATGATCATGTGACATTTGGCATCACATACTACTCTTATTGCAAGACATCGCTCGTTTGTCAAATTAAAATTTATGAGAAAGGTTTGCTTGTCTTGCAGAATACTCACAGAACAAATTACTCACATTCCAAGGTTTTATCATAAAATAAAATGGGGGTGCCTGGGTGGCTCAGTCAGTTAAATAAAAAGGGGGCACCTGGGTGGCTCAGTTCATTAAAAATCTGACTTTGACTCAAGTCATGACTCACAGTTCATGAGTTTGAGCCCTGTGTTGGATTCTGTGCAGACAGCTCAGAGCCTGGAGCCTGCTTCAGATTCTGTGCCTCCTTCTCTCTGCATCTCCCTGGTTCTCACTTTATCTCTCTCTCAAAAATAAATAAATATTTTTAAAAATTTTAATTAAATAAAATACATTTTCTGTCTTATATAAGTAATATTTTAGGTTTATTTATTTATTTTGAGAGAGAGAGTGCAAGGGAGGGGCAGAGAGAGAGAGAGAGAGAGAGAGAGAATCCTTACCAGGCTCTGCACCATCAGCAAGGAGCTCAATGTGGTCCTTGAACTCACTAATCATGAGATTATGACCTGAGCTGAAATCTAGAGTTGGATGCTTAACAGATAGAGCCACCCAGGCACCCCAATAATGGCTTTATTTTGACTTTGAGCTACCAAGGTGAAACAGAGTGAAGAAAATTCCTGTTTAGTAATCTCTTATGTCCTATCCATTAGTAACTAAGATTTTATCAAAATTGCACACATCATAAAAGTTACATATTTAAAACAGTTAAATTCATAATGTTTTTACTTTCTTCTTTCAATTTTTATTTTTATGTTGGACTTTTTGGACAGTGATTACTTTTTCTACCAGCAGTACCTATTGAATTTCAACACAAATACCCTTTAAAAAATCTTATAATGGGAGGTGGTAAGTAAATGTTCATTAAATAGATTTTGACAATCATTATATATCTATCACTCATCATTTAAAAAAGAGCTTAGTGAAAAATTTATTTGAAGGTAATCTTCCATTAATATACTATGTTAGGATTCTTTTTACTTTCTTGTCCTTTTTTCCCCCCTTTCTTTCCTTTTCTTTTATGTTGTTGCAATTAATGTAAAGGACTCCAAGAATCCCCTTGAATCTCAGATCTTTGTTATGTATTTTATGTAAAAGAGCTGCTTTGGTTTATTTTCATTTTGTTTTCAGGTCTTCCAACAATGAGGTGTTAAAAATGGTTGGTAGCTTAGGTACTGATTTACCAGTATACAAGAATACAATAAAATGTTTCTGGTAATAAAACCCAAAACACAGCAAAATTCATTTTCAAAATCACTGCATACATCCTAAGTTGATAAATGATTTTTAGTTCTTCCTGCTTCTATTTCATGAAACTGTTAGTGCTTTTCTTACCAGTTCTGCCAACATGGAAGGACATTTTCTTTACATCAGTTTCTTACAGCCAATTTTTAGATACAAAGAGACAGAAGTGGAACTCATCTTTAATCCAAGCATTTAATATAGTTTCTTGCATTTGGTAGGGCCTCAGGAAATGATGAAATAATGGATGTGTTTAGAAATAACAAAATAATTTTTTTAAAAAGTCTTAATTATGTTGTTTATATCCTATATTTTATGTGGAAATTGAGCCTAGAAAATTGTGTTCATGAATGTCAAATTTGATACATATGTTTTATCCATTCCATGCTACAAACTACAAAGCAATCTGGCATACGTAAGGTCTGACATGTTCACACTCATTTCCCTCTGAAACTTCACATAAGGTCTTATTTTTGTCATTTCTAATCAATTGCATTACATTTAAATTAAGAAGAAGCATAAAAGCATATATTTGCCTTTCTCTCAGTTAAGGTGTCTACATATCTCAATGTACTTTTGTGTATCCTTTTGAGTATATAATTCTATATCTTTTTTATTTTAAGTATTTGCAGATTATTCATATTCAATGAATTCTAACTGTTTTTACGCACGGCTACACCAAATAAATGCAATTCAATCACATTAAATATTCATAGACTGTTGCATAAAATGTATGCATGGATTGAAATACATGGTCATGATTTGGCCTTTGTTATAATTTATGTATTTTATTGGTCCTAATCATAATTTTTGCAGTGATTAAAGTATTTCTAAATGGTAGCTAGAGGCTATCAGATGTTTACACTTAGGAAATTTTGTTTTATCTATTTTACAAAGGAATTGTTTTAATGCAACAAAGAACTAATTTGCCGTATTTATACCTAGTATTCTGGGTGTCATACCCTAGCTGTCCAAGTTGAACAATATGCTGCTGCTAATTAAAGAAAAAAAATGAAAACGATTTATTTGAGATTCCTGTGGCTTTCTAAGAGGAAGCCAATATTTGATTACTGATACAAACTGGAAAAAGGAAAAGTAACTCAGTTGATCTCACCCTACCACCAGACTCCTGCAGAGCATGGAAACACCATTCGTTCTTCAAACGACTGGGTTTCTTTTATTTTTATTGCTGACTTGCATACCCCTCCTTCCCTTCTAGATCCCTCTGGCTGAGGCACCCTGTCCTAAGAAGAAAAGTCATGTCTCTCTGGTGAGACAAGGTTTGTCCTTACTTATTTGGTATGTTCAGTATATAACATATATATCATAGTTCCTTGGACACCTTATTTATTAAGTGGAAAAATGAATGTCCCTACAGGACTCATCTGATTCTTGCAAACATAAGTAAGTTCTTTACACATATGAACTAATTTAATTTTTTGTTTATTTATTTATTTATTTATTTATTTATTTTTGTTTATTTATTTATTTATTTATTTTCAGAGGAGGGAAGAGGGGCAGAGGGAGAGGGAGGGAGAGAGAGAGACAGAGAGAGAGAGAGAGAGACAGAGAGAGAGAGAGAGAGAGAGAGAATCTCAAGCAGGCTCCACACTGTCAGTGCAAAGCCTAATACAGGGCTCAAACATGCCAACCATAAGATCATGACATGAGCCAAAGTCAGACACTTAACCGACTGAACCACCCGGGAGCCCCTAATTCTCTTTTTAAGATTTTATTTTTAAGTGACCTCTGCACACAACGTGGGGCTCAAACCTACACCCCCAAGATCAAGAGTCACATGCTCCATCTACTCACCCATCCGGGCACCCCTGAACTCATTTAATTCTTGACACTGTCTTACTGTTATTTTCTAGATGAGGAAACTTACACAGTAAGTTTCAGAGAAACTTAAAAAACAATCTTAAGAGTTATTTTTGATATGCAATTAGCTTACTAATCTTTTGATATTATCACATAAGTATCTGTCCTATATCTTTTCTTCTCTCATCTGCAGGGCTACTGACTTATATATGAACACTTTGGATACTTTTACACAAGTGTATTTCCTTAAATATTAGTGGCTATTATTTAATAAGAAAGTACATTTTTAAAAAGTACATTTTGAAAATTCCTACTTAGAAAAAGTTAAACTTCCGCACGCATGGGAAGGCTCCTAGGAACTCTAATAGAACATCTATTTTGAATCCCTGAGGCAAATATGAAATTTAAACACTTCTGTGAACAATAGATTATAGTCTGGAAAATGGATTATGGATATGGACAAAGGCTAAAATCATAACGAATAGGTGGGAAATTGTTGCCCTAATCAAGGCAATCAATCCTGAGAGCCCAACTTCAATTGGTAACAGAGGAGGAGAAAATTCAAAAGTGATTAAGTAGGTAAAACCAAACAAAAAGAATCATAGATTATTGCTGACAATAATGAAGGAGAGACACAGACTAGCTTGAGAAATTAAGCGATATAGTAGAGTCATTCAGCATTATACGGGGCCTGTGAAGAAGAGAATGTTTTGTAGGAGAAACTGAAGCCTCAGTTTTAGATTTGTATTTTGACTTCTTTGATTTTTTTTTTAATTTTTTTTTAACGTTTATTTATTTTTGAGACAGAGAGAAACACAGCATGAACGGGGGAGGGGCAGAGAGAGAGGGAGACACAGAATCGGAAACAGGCTCAGGCTCTGAGCCATCAGCCCAGAGCCCGACGCGGGGCTCGAACTCACGGACCACGAGATGGTGACCTGGCTGAAGTCGGACGCTTAACCGACTGCGCCACCCAGGCGCCCCTGTATTTTGACTTTTTATGAGATATCCAAGAAGAAGGGATGTGAAAAAATAGATCCAGTGCTTAAGAGAGTAACTTGAAAAGGAGATTCTTATTTGGCTAACAGACGAGGTTGTGATACCTTTGGAGTAACCATGCTCACCAGGGGACAAAAAGTAAGAAGATGAGAGTCACAGCCACTAGAAGCAGTGGCTTCCGGACGAAGCAGTGCGTGGTAGAAGACATGCACAGAAATAGGACAGAGTTTCCCTTTGTTGTATTTCAATAACTAGGAAGGGCAGCAATAATCAGGACGAAAACTTGTTTAAGTTTTATGATCATCAGAACGTGGAATTTAAACTAGATTTTAGGGGCACCTGAGTGGCTCACTCGGTTAAGCGTCCGACTTCAGCTCAGGGTTCACTAATGCAAACCCACATCAGGCTGTGTGCTGACAGCTCAGAGCCTGGAGCCTGCTTCAGATTCCGTCTTCCTCTCTCTCTGCCCCTCCCCACTCGTGCTCTGTCTGTCTGAAAAATAAAAACATATAAAAAATTTTTAAACTAGATTTTAATAATTTTTAAGCGTCTCCTTACTCCTTTGAGATAGATATGAAAATTAGGTCCCAACGATGCTGATAATTATATAAAATTTGAAACTGTATTGTTATACATTACTACTTTTGAGTTTTCACTATTTTATAATTTTAAGATATTAGTTAAAATATCACATGCTATATGATCACGGCACAGATTCTTCCAGAACCAGTCTCTGTGCTGCCACTGCGTTGATTATATCACCTAGAAGCCCAAAATATCGAGGCAAGAAAGAGCTTCCGCATCCTATGTAGAGTTAAACGTGCTACACTATTTATGCGTGTAAATTGTAGACATCTTATTCTATCAGGAGCCAGTTTAAGACTCCGCTTACATGAAATATAGGCAAAGAGCTCGCTAAAGTCATTGTTACAAGCTTTTTCACATTTATGAAAGGGAAAATGAATTCTAAATTCTTTCTGTGACCCTAAATAAGATAATACACAATGCCTAGGGGAAGGAAATAAGAAACAGAATTAAACAGTGAATTTTTTCTAAGAGAAATTCAAAGTAATTTGAAAGAGACTGAGACTGTATCAAGACAGCAGTTCTCCCATGTATTTGTTTCTGTAATTTGCCTCACATAAGTTTTTTCTTTTCTTAATTGGACTTAAAAGTGAAATCTTTTATAAACAGAAGTAAAGTTTGCTTCAGCATTAAAATAAAATGGAGCTATGGGTTCTCAGCAGGTATTTTAGTGTGTTTCTATAGAAGCAGTTTATGAGTCAGAGGCATAGTCATGCAAATAAGATTAAAAACAAAACCTTGCCTACCCCTGCTTATTTGGCTTTTCTACAAATTGGGTTTTTTTTTCTTTTTTTCTTCTCTCCTCCTCTCCCCCAAAATGATCATGAATCTGGAATTTGGGCTGAGTTACTCACAAATCACAATACTAAAACATCTAGTAAAAGTGAAAATTTGCTTCATCATCCCAAACATTCAGGTTTTTTTTTTTTTCAGACTTAATTTTTTTAGTGCAGTTTTAGGTTTACAACAAAATTGAGACGGAGGTACACAGATTGCCCAAAAATACCTGCCCCCAAAATACAGAGACTCCCCCATTATCAACACTCATCAAAATGGTATATTTGATACAAGGAAAAGCCAGCATTGACACAGCATATTTTCCTTAGAGTTCATAGTTTATTTTAGGGTTCACTCTTGGTGGTTTTCAGGCACTTCTTTGATGAGTCCTCTATAATATTTGTACTATTTTAGAACATTATTTTAGTGTTTTTACTTATTTCTGACAGAGAGAGAGAGAGAGACCAAGCAAGCAGGGGAGGGGCAGAGAGAGAGGGAGACACAGAATCTGAAACAGATTCCAGTCTTTCAGCTGTCAGCACAGAGCTGTACGTGGGGCTCAAACCCACGAACTGTGAGATCATGACCTGAGACAAAGTTGGACACCCAACCGACTGAGCCATCCGGATGCCCCATATTTCTACTATTTTTGTGTCAAAGCCCTGTCTTTGGTAACTTGTATTTTATAACAAAATGATTTCTTCAACAAATCAATACTTATTGAACATTTTTTAAAACAACTTACTCTAGAAGGCACTATACAGAAATGAATCAGATCCAAGAATCCTGTTTCCCACCAATGGATATGTGATGTGCACATAAATAATTAAAATGACAGAGAGTATGTCCAAAGTGCCCTAAAAGAAGTGTGCATCAAGTATCTTAGAAGTCAAAGGAGAGAGACTGTGTCCTTTGTTTATTGGAGAATGAGATGGGGATGTTCAAAAAACCCATAAAGAGAAGCTACAATATTAGCTGAGTTTGGAAATAATAATTCACTTATAAAACAACAACAAAAAGAGTATTATGCCCATTACAAACATAGCTAACACTCCAATAAAATACTGTTAGAATGCACTTCATGAAAATATTGAAAAAACTTAATGGTTTCTATCAGCTATCAAATGACATTCAAGACATTTAAGATTTACTGACATTCAAAATTTTCCATTATTTAGTCTCCATAAAAAAAAATAACTAGTCTATTTACAACCATATGATTCCATTTTTTTACCTCCTACATGATATTACTGATTTTTTCTCTGATATTTTCATCTCAGTGAACTTGTTTCCAAGTTTTAAGACAGTGTCTAAATATGCAAAACATCGGTTCAATATTTCCTTGCCCTGCAGCCTTATAATCCTGAGTAACCGGTGTCCAAGTAGCCACTGTCACTTAGCCTGGATTAAACCAAAGTGAGGGGTGCCTGGGTGTCTCAGTCAGTTAAGCATCCAATTCTTGAGCTCCACTCAGGTCATGATCTCACGGGTTTGTGGGATTGAGCTCTGTGTCGAGCTCTGTGCTGAAAGCGAGGAGCCTGCTTTGGATTCTCTCTCTCCCTCTCTTTCTGCCCCTTTTCTGCTTGCTTTCTCTCTAAAGAATAACTAAATAAACATTTAAAAAAACCCAAAGTCAAAACCCATCTATCATTCCAAGAATATGCAAAATGTTCATAGAATTTATTGAAACATGATTCAATCTACTTATCTCAGAAAGCAAACCCACTTAACTAAAGAGCCAGGCTCACCACAGATATACTGAGCACTTGTTTTAAAATAAGGCTGAGGTAACGAAAGAAAGAAAGAAAGAAAGAAAGAAAGAAAGAAAGAAAGAAAAAGAAAGAAGGAAGGAAAGAAAGAAAAAGAAAGAAAGAAGGAAAGAAAGAAAGAAAAAGGAAGAGAAAGAAGAAAGAAAAACAAAAATGAGGCTGAGATCTCCAAAGGCAAGAAGCCAAAGATGATTCTTTCTCACTGAAACATGTATCAGAAGTATAAAAGCATTTGACTTATTCTGGAACACCAAAATATAATAGGGCAAATGTAATCGTAGATGAAGAAGATTCTATGTAACCCAGTCTTTTCTAGTTACTTTAGATTTTTCTTAACTTTGTTATGATAAAATGAACATTAGGGACTAATTTAAATAAAATTGAAATGTTAATGATAATTGTTTCAGTTGTATACAATAATTACCTTTTTTTTTGGTCCAGAAAATGAAAAGAAAAAAAAATAATAACTGTCTTAAATAATTATTATAATGATATAATGTGTATTTGAATGTTTGAATATTTACTTATTTTGATCAAAGGTTTCTTGAAACAACATTCTTCGTGGTGACTTAGGACCATGTTAGGGTTGATGAGTATTAAAGGCAACTTTTTGTGTGCTCTGAACACAGGTATTTTATTTCATAAATAATTTTAAATTACTTTCATAATTTATCAAATCAATACAATTATATATTTGAAAATAAAAACATGTTAACTTTTTTTCTGAAATGTGGACAGACAATATTAGCCCATTAATGTACCAAACCAAATAAGTAAGACAATTTGCTGTTGGTGAGAGACTACTTAGGATGAAAGTAGAAGTAAAGAAAATGCTATAAATCAGATTTAAAACACCTGAGGATCATTTCAGTTAAATTGGTCCTAGATTATCTGAGTGCAGATTTGTTTTTTTCTAGAGGAGAAGGGATGTGCAAGAATTTTGCAGAAATATATTTTTGTTGTTGTTACGAGTAATAGTCTCTCAAAAGGTCTGTAACACTTTACAATTTCCATCTGTTGACCATTTAAATGCTCTAAAAGCAACATAATCTAAATGGAGCTTTGAGTAGCTTTAATTCATTTTGCAACAGGGTGAAACATAAGTTTCATATTTACTGGGAATCAACTTTATGCTATAGATACAAAATTAAAAGCTATTACCATTGAGATACTTATATTCCTGTGGGAGAGATGACATATTCATATTCATGTAATTGTAGGAGACCTTTGATATTCTTTAGCAAGGTGTCTAGACTTGGTTTTTACAAAATCTTTAATAAAGAAATGCTGGTTTCAAGACTTCTCCCAGTATTTAGATCTGAAGTAAGAAACATCTTTTCTATATATGGTTCCATGCTAGTATTCAAAATGTGGTCCAACCTTTCCTGGGCTTCCCTGAACTTTCAGGGACTCTACAAGGTCAAAACTGATTTTGTCACAATACTAATACAACATCATCTGTCTATTTCACGCATTCCCTCATGAATATATAGTGAATTTTCTACAGACTATATCACTACCAATTGAATGCAGAAACAGATAAGAATCTAGCCATCTTCTATTAAGACAGACATTACATAAATTTGCAAACATGTAAAAAAAAATAAAGCTGCTTTTTCAATCATTTATTGGCTTAGAAAATATAGTTATATTTTCTGTATGCTGAACTAATAAATAGGTAAACATACAGATAAATCTAAGTGATTATATAAAATAATCATAATATCTGTTATTTGGGATTAAAAAAAGATTAAAATCCTAGACAAAAATAAAATAAAAGGGGGAAAATAATTTGTAAAGCATTATCACGTCTACTAGCTTACTCTTTAGAATGAGTGGAAAAATGGTTAACTTTAGATTTCATTAAAAAATTTTTTTTTAATGTTTATATATTTTTGAGAAAGAGAAAGAGAAATAGAGCAGGAGCAGAGGAGGGGCAGAGAAAGAGCAAAACACAGGATCTGAAGCAGGCTCTAGGCTCCCAGCTGTTAGCACAGAGCCTGATGCAGGGCTCAAACCCATGAACCGAGAGATCATGATCTAAGCCGAAGTCAGACGCTGAACCAACTGAGCCACCCAGGCACCCCTAGATTTCATTTTTTTGTGAATTTTATAGGTAAACTCTAATTGATTAATTCCCAATTTATTAAGAAAATGGGTGGAGGAAAAGAAAACAATCTGTATAATAACAAAATGAAGAGATAAATTACGACTGAATAAAAAAAGACAGTTGCATGCTGTATGAATAGTGAAAAGACAAGGACAGAATGTGAGGAAATGTTTACAGATCATATATTTAATAAACATCTGGTACCCAGAATATATAAAGAACATTTAAATTCAGTAGCAAAGAAAACCTTATTTTTAAATGGTCAAAAGTCTTGATTAGACATTTTCCCAAAGAAGATACATAAATGGCCAATAAGTACAGAAAATATTCTCAACACCATTAGTCCTTAGGGACATGCAAATCAAAACCTACAGTGAGGTGCTACTTTATACCCACTAGGATGGCTATATAAAAAAATGGAAAATTATAAGAGTTGGCAAAGATATGGAAAATTCTGTTCCTTCATACATTGAAGGTGGGAATATAAAATGGCTCACTCGGGAAAATATTGGTGGTTCCTCAAAAAGTGTGTGTATACACACACACACACACACATATATATATACACATATATAACTGATATGGTTAAAAACAAGTTTTTGAACAAACATGTACATACATATGTTTGTAGCAGCACCAATCACAACAGTCAAAAGGCTATGCCCCAAATGTCCATCAGGAAATGCACGGAAAAACAGATTGTGGTGTATACATAACATGGTATATTATTTAATCTTAAAAACAGTGAAGTACTGGGGTGCCTGGGTGGTTCATTTGGTTGAGCCTCCGACTTCAGCTCAGGTTCTTGGGTTCAAGGCCTGCATCGGGCTCTGTACTACTGACAGCTCAGAGCCTGGAGCCTGCTTCTGATTCTATGTCTCCTTCTGTCTCTGCCCCTCCCCCACTCATGATTTACTGTCTCTCTCAAAAATAAATAAACATTTAAAAAAAAGAGTGAAGTACTGATACATATTATGACATGGATAAGTCTCAAAAACATTATACTAAATGAAATAAGCTAGACATAAATATCACATATTGTATGACTCTATTTACATGAAGTATTCAAAATTGATAAAGCCATAGACAAATAATGAAGATTGGTGAATGCCAAAGATTAGGGATAGAAAGAAAGAAGGCAACAGCTGTTAAAAGTGTTAGGTTTGGGGCGCCTGGGTGGCGCAGTCGGTTGAGCGTCCGACTTCAGCCAGGTCACGATCTCGCGGTCCGTGAGTTCGAGCCCCGCGTCGGGCTCTGGGCTGATGGCTCAGAGCCTGGAGCCTGTTTCCGATTCTGTGTCTCCCTCTCTCTCTGCCCCTCCCCCGTTCATGCTCTGTCTCTCTCTGTCCCAAAAATAAATAAACGTTGAAAAAAAAATTAAAAAAAAAAGTGTTAGGTTCACTTTCTGGGTGATGAAGATATTTTAAATTAGATACGTTGAGATGGTGGTCATGCAACACTGTGAATGTACTAAACATGACTGGGCTGTTCATTTAAAAATTAGTAATTTTACATTATGTTAATTTCACCTTAATTTAAAAAATATTTAGGGAAGCATGGGTGGTTCAGTTGGTTAAGCCTCCAACTTTGGCTTAGGTCATGATCTCATGGGTTGTGAGTTCAAGCCCTGTGTTGGGCTCTGTGCTAACAGCTCACAGCCTGGAGCCTGCTTCAGATTCTGTGTCTCCCTCTATCTCTGTCACTCCTCTGCTTGTGCTCTGTCTCTCTCTCTCAAAAATAAATAAATTAAAAAATAATAATAAAGTAAAAATAAAAAAATAAAAATGTTTAAAAGGGGCACCTGGGTGGCTCATTTGGTTAAGTGTCTGACTCTTGATTTTGGCTCAGATCATGATGTCACAGTTCTTGAGACTGAACCCTGCATAGGGCCCTTTGTTCACAGTGTGGAGCCTGCTTGAGATTCTCTCTCTTTCCCTCTCTCTCTGTACCTCCCCCACTCACTATTTCTCTCAAAATAAGTGAATACACTTTAAAATATGTTTAAAATAAAAACAGCGAAAACAAAACTAGTTGCTTCAGATGCAAAACTGTACAAGATGAATCTTTTACAGGCCGTATCTCCACTGGCAATTTTTCTTCTCGAGAGACTAGAAATGCCAAATCTCGGGTATCTCTATGAGCCAACTGAATCAGTCTGAGTTTTAAGAATGCTGCCAGGTAAATCATGTGTGATTTAACATTTGAGAAGAACTGCTGGATGGCATTGCTGCAGGAATTGATTTGTGAATCACATAACCTTGGGATATTATTTAATTCACATATTTCAATGTATGACATTGTTTTCATATTAAAGTAATGCAAATAGATTACCACAGTGTTTCCCAACTTGTTAAATCATAATAATCTGGGAAAGTAAGTTTACATATCGATAAATAGGACATCTGTCTGGAAATTCTTTAGGTCTGGGATTTATGCAAGCTTAAAAACATTTGTATCAAGGGGTGCCAGTGTGGCTCTGTCAGTTGAGCATCCTACTCTTGATTTTGACTCAAATCATGTTCACACAATCCTGGGATTGAACCCCATGTTGGGCTTCATGCTGATCATGGAGACTGCTTGAGATTCTCTCTCTCTCTCCCTACACTTCTTCCCTGCTCGTGCTCTTTTTCTCTCTCTCTCTGTAAAAAAAAGAAAACAAAATTGTGTATTGACTAGAAATGATAATGTAAAACGATTTGTATTCACAAATGGCCTGATCTTATATTTAGAAAGTCACGAGGAATGCTCCCACTTAAAAAAATGAATAGAATTAATAAACACATTGAGAAAGTTTTCAGGATACAACGCTGATACAAAAAAATTGTGTACTACCAGTGAACATGCCAAAAATAAAACTAAGAAAACAATTCAACTTATAAGAATATCAAAATAAATAAAAACTAAAGACTAAATTTAACGGTGCAAGATGAACACTCAAAACTAAAAAAAAAATAATTGAAAGAAATGAAAATTACAATAATGGAATGACATTGCTTGCTGTTAGTAATCAGAAAGGGAAACAAAGTAAAGGCAGATGAATAATTTAGGAAATAAATAAATTGGTATTTTGCTGAGAAGGAAAGTCTTCAGTTTCACTAGGTCATGAATAAAGATTAGAAATAGAAGAATAGGGGTTAGAACATATACCATGGTGAAATTAAAGAGCCTTTTAGATTTTCCACAATTTGTATTAGGTCTTTGCAGTATTCTGGTCCCTAAAAGATTTAAAAATATGTATTGAAATGTAACTATAAAAAATCATACCAGAAATTCAAATATCAGTGGTGATAGTGATCACTACTAACATTTCTGGAATATTAACACCATTGTTGTTCTTCATAAAGGGAGATGATTGCATGCGTGTCTCCCTCCAGGCGAGGGCATTGTGGCAAAGGTAATTATTTATATTACATACACACAAGTCATGATGTTTGTAGAACTGTTCTTTATAGATAGCAGTTTTCACAAATACACCAAGCATTTATTTGACAAATTAGTATTATTTCCTGTGTGTTGAAACAGAATTTGTGTAAAGGATGCAATAGTAACATTGAGGTCAATATTGCTTACTTCAATATTTCCAAGAAGAGACTTAGAATTCTCCAACATTTCAAAGCAGAGACTTAGAACTTTCAATGAACTGAAAACATTCTATCTGAAGGGGAAATCATGTGAAAGGTGGTTGAGTTCTTTTAATCTTCTGTCTTCTGCCAGGAAGGAATTGCCAAACTTCCTTGTACAGGTTGAGTGGAGAATCTCCTAGGTATTTGGAGCTTGAAAGGTTCTGATTATGAATTCTAAGCAAGCCAAAAGCACCACTGGGAATTGCTCTTAATGTGTCTGTAAGAAGGCACAGTTGGAATAAAATGATCTGTTGACAGTTGAGATAAAAAATTCAACTACAAATACAAAAATAAGATTTTTAAGCAAGTAGCAACATAGGAACTCTGATATTTCAAAGTCTCAAAGAAACAGAAGAAACCAATTCAAAGCTAAGCAAGACAAAACTGTGCTTCTACTCTTAATATGTTATTTTATAATACTAAATAGTGCCATTACCAAAAGGGGGGAGAGAAAGAGAGATATAGCTCTTCATAATATTCTATGGTTAGAAAATCAAGAAAATTGCAGAGGGAGAGGTGGTTAATTGAAAAGAGGAAGTGAAATGAAGGAGTAACTTATCTTAGTTTCAACAACCAGATCTACTTTGTAATGTCTATCTCACAATAAGATTCTACATAACCCTGCCATGAATAAGCTCATGGTTAAGGTTTATAACACTGAAAAAAATGCTTCTACTCCAGCATCATGTTATATCAAATGGAAAACTTTGTACAATGCACAAGAAAAATCACTCTGATGAATACAGAAACAACCCAACAAAAGATAGCTAGTGGATCATTCTATGTTAACATGGAAAAAGTATTTTAAAGATTCATGGAGAATACAGGCTGTTTACTTAAGTAATCTGGATTTAGCTCTGCCAGTGTAACCACTTAGGTTTCTGGCTGCTGAAACACAATAAATATCTAGGAGAAAGACCAACGGCAGCAAAAATTAATAAACGCAAAGATATGAGAGGAAATTAAAACTTATTCTTCTGGACACTGAAATGTGCAAAGTGTGCTAGTTAGTCTAGCATGCTCTAGAAAGCTGAATTCAAAGAAGGAGAGCTGAAAAATAAAAATAGTATGCCAATTATCTATACAGATGATCCAAAGTGGCCAGAAATTGGTGTGTTCATCGACCACTGGAAGACAGCAGTAATTTTCTATCTTTGTTACATCATGATAGAGTAAATCGCTCACAAAACAGAATGGAATCTTACTCTCAAAAATAAAATCAGAGTTTATTGTTTGGTTATAATTCCAAGTACAACTGGCTGTTAGTATTCTGCAGGAGACTAATTTTTAAAAAATTCATAGACACACAGACACACACACATATTTCATAACATATACAAGGATTAAGGGGTCTCTGTATTACTTGGTTCACCAAAAGAGGGCAGTCAAGTTATTATATGTACTATATACTGCATATACAATGTATTATAAGCAGAATATTGGGATTTTTACCTCCATGGAGTCCAAATATTTCAAGAGAATAAAAGACAATATTTAGACTTCAGGAAAATGGATCCCTTTGTTGGTAAATTGTATCTATGGGGAAAGAGTTCCCATTCAACTTTTATTGTCTTAGTCTTAAATATGAAGAGAAACTCTGGAATCATCAGATATCCAATAAATGTCTTTAATTTAAAAGATTAAAACCAAATAATCATCAAAAAATCTATAAGAAATAAAACACAAAGATCAAAATCTAAGACGAAATTGTCCTTTGATATAAAAAAAAGATATTGCATTTATGTAACAGACAAGGTATTATAAATTTGGAATATTCTTGGTAATAAAAAGCGTTCTTGGCCCTTAAAAATATAATAGCAGAATTTAAAAATGTTTCACAGTACAGGAATTGAAATCTTCCAAAGTGGAGAGAAAACAAGAAGAAACAACTTCTGCTTCCATGGAGATGGAGTGGACATACATTTCTCTATTTCTCCAAGTAAATACAACTAAAACTTGGGACATTATAGATGTTAAAAACAAAACAAAACAGAAAAGCAACTCTGAAAGGTGGAGAAAAGGCAGACCCATTAAGGACTTTGGGACCTGAAAAATGACATGGTGCTAAGTTCCCTACAATTTTTTTTTTTTTTTGTCTCCTGCACTCCAAGGCAGATGTTGAAGAAACCATAAACCTGGATATTCTAATGGTTGTAGATGAATAAAGCTCCAACAAAAACCTGCTCTCTCTTGCCAAAAGACCAGAAAAAAAAGTAACCTAATGAGACAGTAAACTTTTAGGCTATTACTGCTCCACTTCAGCCAAATGTCCCAGAAGACCTATGGCCACACTTCCATTCACGCTGCCAAAAGCCAAGTGGGGAACCTAGACTTTTCTCTTTAACAAGCTGTAACAAGGTGCTCTAACCTCCAGGCGTGGTGATGTCAGAGAAGATCAGTAAGGAAGCTAGAACTTTCATGTCTCCGGGGCAATGATGAGCAACCCTACTTCCAAAGATGGAGTCAAAGGAAATCATGTGAGGAACATACTTCTCTCCCCATATTGTAGTGATCAGGGACAGTCTCAAAAAAGGCCTAGTGGAGAATCAGTATTTTTACTCCATTTCTGTTTGAAGTAGTGTGGAGGTACTCTTATTCATCTCACATAGGGAGGTATCAGTGGAAGCCTAGGATGGAGCTGAAATCCCTACCTCCCATAAGCCCACCCTTCCAGTTGTCAACAGAGGCCAAGTAGAGAAGCTGGCCTGGTACCCCTACCTCATGTAATGAGGTGACACCCTCTCTTTCTCTGTCAAAGTTGTCTTAGAAAAAGCTAGTTAAAGCAAAAGGTTTAAGTAAAATCCAGAATCTCATAAAATAATACACACCATGTCCAAGTTCCAATAAAAATCACGCATCATACCAAGAACTAAAAAGATCCCAAAGTTAATTAAAAAATGATAGTCAGTGAGTGCTAATACCATGAGGAGAGAAATATTACTAATATCCAATAATTATTTTTACACCATAAAATTGCTTAAAATAATAATGACACTTAAGACAAATGAAAAAGTATAAAAGTCAACAAAGAAATAGAAAGTTTTTGCAAAGAAAGTTCAAAAATAAAGAAGAAGCAAATGAAAATTTTAGAATGAAAAAGTAAAATAGCTACATTAAACATTTTTTAAAAAGCATTGAATGGAGGGGTACAACAATAGAATGAAGAGGTGAAAGGAAATAATCAGTGAGCTGGATGAGAGAAAAATAGAAAATAATTCACACCAGCCCCTCCAAAATGGACAGACTGAGCAATACGTGGAAATATACCAACAGATTGAAAATTCACGGCATTGGATTCTGAAAGCAGAGGGGAAAGTAGGTGGGGCTGAAAAATATTTAAATAAATAATCCAACTGACAGAACTTGACAGAAAATCAGCAAGGGTTTAGAAGACACCATAAACAAACACAGTCTAACCAACATTTATAGAACACTCCACTCAACGTGATAGAATATATATTCTCTTCAAGTCTCATGGAACATATATTAGAGAGACCAGGTTTCAGGCTATAAAAAGTCCTTAACAAATTTAAAGTCATTGAAACAATATAGAATATTTTTCTCTGTGCACAATAGAGCAAACTAGAAATCAAAAAGCAAGAAATCTTCAAACACTTAGAAATTAAACAACACAGTTCAAAATAATCCATGGGTCAAGAAGGGGTCCCAAGGAAAGTAAAGCAATTCTTTGAATGAAGGAAAATAAAATACATGTCAAAAAATTGCTAAGAGGGAAAATTATAATAATCAATATATACCTTAGAAAAGAGAAAAAGTGTCATATCAATAATCTAAGCTCCCACTTCAAGAACATAAAAACAAACAAAATAAGTTCAAAGTGAACAGAATGATGGAAATAAGATAAGAGAAAAATAAGGGAAAATCAGTGGAGCAAATAGTTTTTAAAATGTCTAATAAAGGGCCCCTGGGTGGCTAGTCATTTAGTGTCCGACTTCGACTCAAGTCATGATCTCATAGTTTGTGGGTTCTGGCCCCGCATCAGGCTCTGTGCTGACAGCTCAGAGCCTGGGGCCTGCTTCAGATTTTGTGTCTCCGTCTCTGCCCTTCCCCTGCTTGTGTGCAGGGTCTCTCTCTCTCTCTCTCTCTCTCTCTCAAAAATAAAAAAAAAATAATAAATAAATATTAAAAAATAAAATTCTGTAATGTATCCATATATTCTGTTTAAAAATAAACAAAATGTATAATAAAGTTGAGAAATTCCTAGCAAAACTGAAAATGAAAAAAAATGGTGAAGACACAAATAACCAATATCAGGAATGAAACTAAGAGTACTAATACAGGCCCTGAAAATATCAAAGCAGTAACAAAGAATGTCGTATAAAATTTTACACACAGAGTTAACAACCTTGATGAAATTGGACCAATTCCTTGAAAAACAATTAGATAATTGGAATAGCTCTATAACTATTAAGGAAAATGAATTTGTAATTTAAAAACTACCAAAATAGAAGTTTTCATTTCAAGGTGCTTTTACTGAAAAATTCTACCGAATGTTTAAAGAAGAATTAATACATATTTTACACAATTTCTTCCAGAAAATATAAGGGGAGGAAACAATTCTGTTTAATTTTATAAAGCTGTATCCTACTGATACCAAAACTAGAGAAAGATAGCATTAAAAAAGGGGGGAGGGAGAGAAAATCACAGGCTAATATGCCTTATGGAATAAAGAAATTTTGAAGAAAATATTAATAAATATAATTTAGCAATACATATTAAAATTATTATATAATGATTAAATAGAGTTTGTTCCAGGGATGCAAGTCTTGCTAAATATTTGAAAATCAGTAACATTATATTGAGTGGTGAAAGATTGAATATTTTTCCCCTAAGGTAAGGTACAAAGCACACACACGCACGTGTATGTGCATATATATGTATATATTTGTGTATATGTGTATATATATCTTGCTATTATCTATCTATCTAGATAGATAGATAGATAGATAGTAAAATATAGGGAAAGGCAAAGGAATTCGAATAGTTAAAATAATCTAGGAAAAGACAAATAAAGTGGGAAAAAAAAGTTCACCTGATATCATGACTTATGTAGTCACAACAATAATCACTGTGGTATTTGTTAAGGGACACTATGGAACAGATAAAGAACCCAGAAGTAGATTCACATAAACATATGCAGCTATTATTGACAAAGGTGGAAAAGTAATTCAATGGAGGAAAGATCTTTTCAACAAATAATGCCGAGGCATTATTCATAGGCAAACATGAAACAACTTAAATTTAATATCTAATGCAGAAATAACTCAGTATGGATCATAGATTTAAATATAAAATGTGAAACTACAAAACTTTCAGAAAAACCTCATAGAAGAAAATTTAGGGGACATAAATCAAAGAGATTTGACAAGGAAAAGATAATTAACAAAAGAAAAATTTAATAAGAAAAAATAAATTAATCAAAAAAACCTGTTCTGCATCTCCTTGTCTTTCTCTGGTCCCCCTCCCCCCCGCCCATGCTCTGTCTCTCAAAAATAAATACAATGTTAAAAAATTATATAACATTTTTGAAATATTAAAATTCTAGAGATAAGAAATTTATTAGTAGTTTCCAGTGACTGATGAGGGATTAGGAGTGGGAGAGAAATGGATGGGCTACAAATGGGCAACATGAGGGGTCTTGGTGGTGATGGCAATATTCTGTGTTGTGACTGTATCACTGGCAATAACCTGGTTGTGATATTGTAGTAGAGTTTTGTAAGATGTTACCATTGGACGAACTGGATAAAAGGAATATGGAGTTTCTCTATATTGTGTATCACAACTGCAGGTGAATCTACAATTCTCAAAAAATTAATTTAAAAATAAGGGCAAGAGGCGCCTGGGTGGCTCGGTCCATCAACTGTCTGACTTCAGCTCAGGTCATGATCTCACAGTTCCTGAGTTAGACTGTGTTGACAGCTCAGACCCTGGAGCCTGGTTCGGATTCTGTGTCTCCCTCCCTGTCTGTCCCTCCCCTGCTCATGCTCTGTCTCTGTCTCTCAAAAATGAAGAAATGTTAAAAGAAAATTTAAAAAAATAAAATAAAATAATAAGAATAAGGGCAAAAGAAGACAAGGGGAGACAAGTTGGAGAAAGCAGATTGAAAAATAATAATAAAGGATGTGTCCAGGATGCTCCATACGCAAATAAAATAAATTTTAGAAAAAAGGGGAAAACTTCAAACAAATAAAGAAAATTTTACAGAATTATAGAAATGTAATATTTGGTTTAAAAGGGTCATACAGTCCCTAGTCAATAAATGTAATCTGTCAACCTCAGTGCTGAAAGTAAAGCATGAGAGAAGGATTTGGCTGCAGGTTGTTTGGGAGATGATTCCTGAAAGGAAAGGGGTGTGGGGGTTGGGCGTGGCAGGGAAGCTGAAAACAGAAAGCAAGAAAGAAAAATCAGCATAGAATGTGTAATCACTGCTGTGGACAGCTAGAGATCAACCCTATAGGGGTTTTTAGATGTCCTAATACTTCAGGACTGTTCCCTGGTTTCCAGTGTTGTGATTAAGAAGTTTGAAACCATTCTGATTGTTGATGTACATAACTTGATTTCTATCTCTATAGGAGTTCTCTAAATCTTCTCTTTATCCACAGTGTTCTTGAGTTTCACAAGGATGTACTTTAACTTTGATACACTTATCAGATATTTTCTGTGCCCTACCTCTCAGCCAAATTCTTGTTATACACATGGCTGCAAAAGACCGTTCTCTACAGGTTTTTACCTATATCATCTCACCTTAATGAATTTTGAGACTCTGTGTTTTATTTTGTTCTGTTTTTCTCTCTTAGGGAAGAGTTTACACATGAGTTCAAAGGTCACAATGTTAGCCATCAGCAACACTGAAAGCCACTATGTCATCGAGAAATATCTTCAAAGTTTTAAGGAAAAACAATATTTCCAGCTAGAATTCTACGGATAGCCTAGAATTCTATGCTCAGTAAATTAGTACTTAAATACAAGTTTTTAATATACAAATTTTTTAGGTATTCGATTCTCAAAAGATCTACCTCCTCATCCCATTTGCCAAGAAAGTAGAGGAAGAAATATTTTGCATACATTTAGGGAGGAAACTAAGAAAGAAAAAACTGTGGGATCTAGTGAACAGAGGATTGGAGCACAAAAGAATAAAGGAAACTCCTAGAATTATCGTCAAGGAGATCACAGGATGAGAGCACTATAGCAGACCTGCAGATGCGAAAGGGTCAGTTCTTTGCAGGAGAGAGAGCTTTTTCAAAAGGTTGCTTAAAAACATGATGTTTTAAAAGCATTGAAAACAAGTTTAAACAACCAGAGGATAATGTGATAGAAACTTAATGATAAGTACATAGGAAATGAAGTAAACATACACATAAGACAAATATTAACTCGAGCAACCAAAGAAGTTATCAAAATGATGTTGCACAGGAAAATTAAAAGGAGAACACAGCATGATTCAGCTGTCATAGTCAGCCGTAAGAGTGTTAGTTAGGGGTATTGATGTGAACATTGCATATTTCTCTATTCAAAAAGGCTGATAAAAAAAAAACAGGAAGATGTGCTAATGGAAACAGATTTTACCATAAGGTTAATAAAATTTAAATGTTAGGACCCCTATCTTGTGTGTAGTCTTACTCATGTGTTCATATGTGCATACATTTTTTAATGTTTTTATTTTAATTTTGAGGGAGAGAGAGAAAGAGAGAGATAGAAAGCACAAGCAGGGGAAAGGCAGAGAGAGAGGGAGACACAGAATCTGAAGCAGGCTCCAGGCTCTGAGCTGACAGCACAGAGCCCGACGCCGGGTTCCTACTCCTGAACTGTGAGATCATGACCTAAGCCAAAGTCAGACGCTTAACCAACTGAGCCACCCAGGTGACCTTGCAAACATTTTTATAAAGTTTGTGAAAGTAAAATATTTTCATTGCAATGTGTAAAGAATATTGTTTCTTCCCATCTTGATTTCCATTGATCTTAATATCTCTCCAGTTTGATAGTGCTAGAATGACCATGGACATTTAAGATTCTGACAAAAGAGAGGTTGAGTTAGCAACACATTTAGTTTAGAGGTAATGGAATATATTTTTATGATTCCCATAATTTCTATGTATTGTAAAGTCATGAATAACTACTTAGGTATATGGATGGCTTCCAGTAATATTTCTGCTATCCATTTCAGCTGTAACATTTAATGGATATAAACCAGACTCATGACAGGTGTCTTATGTAGTGTAGTACTGGAAGAATGTCTACAATTGAGGAGAAATATGTCCCAATGCTGGACTTGAACTCATGAGCCATGATATCATGACCTGAGCCCAAAGTCAGATGCTTAACTGACTGAACCACCGGGCACCCAAGCCCCTATACTCTTGTAACATTTTTTAAATCAGAAATTAAGGTGCACAGAGAGTTAAAAACTTGTCCAAAATTTATCAACGTTTATTTATTTTTGGGACAGAGAGAGACAGAGCATGAACGGGGGAGGGGCAGAGAGAGAGGGAGACACAGAATCAGAAACAGGCTCCAGGCTCTGAGCCATCAGCCCAGAGCCCGACGCGGGGCTCGAACTCACAGACCGCGAGATCGTGACCTGGCTGAAGTCGGATGCTTAACCGACTGCGCCACCCAGGCGCCCCGAAAATTTATAATTAGACTCAGGCTTGAAAAAGCTGCCTGACAAACTACGAACTCTGAAAAAGACAGTGTACTATTAGCAGCATTGATTTAATTTCCAGTTAATGTATTTATTTATCCTTTAATTAGCTAGAATGTTTTGGGTAGACAAAGTGTGCCAAGAACTCCATGCTGTCCAATTTCTCCTCTAATTCTGTAGTTTTGGTTATATGTTATCCACAGAAAGTGTCTGTTATACATTGTCTCTACTTTCATCTATCATTAACTTCTCCATCACTGTCTTCTAAAAAAACTATAGTTTTCTCACACTTTAGTTGTGCATATAGCTAAGATTTGAACAAAGTAGCACAATGTGTGTGTGTGTGTGTGTGTGTGTGTGTGTGTGTGTAATTCACATGAGTAATGTCAGGGAAGTTAATTGCCCCCTCATTGGTGAAATCATAAGTATCACAGCTTGTCCTTGAACCTATGTATTCATGCTCCAAATACTATATACTTTCTAATATTCCAAAATGGTTGGCTATCAAGTCAACTAGACTTAGCATTCAATTTAGCAGTGATTAAAGTTAGTAATTCTTAACAGATCTTAAACATATACCACACATATTCTAAATTTTTTGTTGGAGTTTGGTTAGATGAGTAGAAATGATGATTTACATAAAAGTGTATTTTTTAATGAGCCATTTTACTACAGTTTAAGGGCGGTATGTATTCCTGAAATTTTTCACTTGACACTAATTTGCATACTGAAAAATTAGTTGTTGCATAATTTCAAGCAATGAAGAACAACTTGATTAAGCTTGCCATGAGTTTAAAATTTTAACTTTGTAATAACTTTTGTTATTACTGTTTTAAGTGAAACTTTTTAAAAATTCATTGACATGTAATGGTACTTTGTTACATGATAGGTTTGATATTTAAAATTAAATTATATTTACAGCACTTTAGCTTATTTAATAATGGTTTATATTTTAATGTGAAGTAAAACAGTGTAAGTTGTATTTACAAAAGCAGACATGTATCATTATTGTTCATGCTTCACTGGATATAGAAATTATACATTGGGGAAAATAAATTTAGTATATTGAAAATATTTCACGTAGTTAATTAATTATTTCTTACACATTTTTCTAAGCAAATACTTGTGAATTTTTCTTGGCAAGGTATCTTAATTCAGGGATAAACCATATGTCTTAATTTTTAATTTTCTAGAGGATAGGAAATATGCTGAAAGCATTATTTACAGCATGTGGTACTTTATACAGATAAATATGTCTACTTGATAAATGCTTTTGAATATGACAATAGGAGGCAGTATTAGCTATAAAAAAGGAAATGTATATATCTTACAAGGGGAATTTTATTAAAATACCTCTATATTTTGCAAAATATATTAGTACTTTAGCAATCATAAGTATTTTAAAATTAATATTCCTTTATGTAAAATCATGCATTAGCTTTTTTTATGTGTCAGACACATATTTAGTATCTAGAAACACAGAAATGAATGAAACATCCAGCCTTTGAGTAGTTCACAATCTAGCAAGGAAATCAACCTGTAAACACATAATCAGAGAATGCTATGATGATTATTAGCTCTATGAGGTGTATACAGAGTAATCCCTGAGGAGAGATAGAAGGTGATATTTAAATTAAACCTATTTAATAGCTACATGGGAGTTGAAAATGATACGATGTTTCTCAGTCAAGAAAAAGAGTTTGTTCAAAGGTATGAATGGCAAAGAAAGATAATCTGAAAATAGAAAAATTAAAAGCTCAAGTTGCTATGTTTTAGTCAGAATTTGAAAGGAATAGAAAATTAGAGTCTAGAACTAGTCTATCTTGTGGATATCAGAGAGTTTCTAAGATTTTAAGATTTAAGATAGCCTTGACTAATACATGTGCTGAAAAGACCTGTTATCAGTAGAAAGAATTGAAAGCAGAAAGAAAGAGAACAGGAAATCAAAATTGGAATAAAAATACAAAATTTCACGGAGACCAATAAAAAAGACCTACAACAAATGAAGCGTGAGATGTGCTGGAGACAATCAAGAATTATTTAAAAAATATATTCAACAACACTCAGTGACTAATAGATGTGATAGGTGACAGATACTAACCAATGATGTGTCTGAAGTTGTTCCTGTGTGACATATTAAAGAATATGCCCAAACAAAAGCTAAAATTATGTATTGAATTCTGAAAGGTAGTCTGAGCAAGAAATAGACATTTGTAAGTAATCCATGTTAGGCATTGTGAAATCAAAAGAGAGAAGGATAGTTTAGAGTGGAAAAGATGCTCAAAGACATAACTGTGGGGCACCCTGACGGTTTACTGGGTGTGCAAATGAGTAACAAGTTAAATAAAATAGTGACATCCAATGGTATGAATTTCAAATGCAGGTTTGAAATGTCAACTGCAGGAGAAAGCCAAGGAAAAGGAAAATTTTCAAGTGTGCTCTCTTAAATAAATAAGGCCAAAATCCTGTGTGAGATTTTTTTTAAGCCTGACCATAGGCGATTCCATAGGACTTAACTGCCAGGTCTCATGGTGCAAGACTGTTCTCTCCACACAAAATTGATCTACAGCTAGGGCCCTGCGGTAGGTCTTAAGGAAGTTACAGTTAAGGACACAGGTGCCCCCTGGTTGAACATGCTCCTAAGCATAGCTGCGTATGTAGCCCACATGCCTCACTTTGGAGGCTACCTTGTGGGGGCTTTCAGTGGAGGCCTCTTTCAGTTGCCTCTGCTTTATTATGGGGAGGTGAGATGCCTTGAAAATACCTTTCTCTACTTTGACTCAGTACTTGGTACTTTTCCACTTTTACCCTTTTCCTCTCAGATCCAGGTTCATCGAGTCTCAGGAGCCTTTTATTCAGGTATACCCTGGCAATGAGATGATTCCCCAACCTAGCTGAACCTTCACTTGGTGTGGTTCTGTGGGTATAAATGGAACATTGATGGTGTGGATGCTTTATTCCTGGTTTCTTGCTTATAGTACTGCAGCTAGTACATAAAGTCAGAAAGGTTACTTTAATTTGGCTTGCCATTTTCATCAACCAGTTCTCTCCAGCTCAGCTCTTGACAATATGTGGGTACAAGAGCACAGGCCCAGGATGGACGTGGGTTATCTGGAGGGAGTTTCAAAGCAATGAAAGACAGCAGGTTGACACAGTGTAAACCTTCATTAGAGGAAGTTATTATTTACTGCTCTATCAGGAGAGGACTATTAAAAACATAAAAACTGTGCATTAACATTTCTGTAGCTTTCCATAACCCTATAAACTTCTATAACCACTGGCCTCAGGACGAATGATTTCGTACACAGTTTCCATCTAATGAAGGAGGAATGGTGTGCTAATTTTTTTTATCATATAGATTTTGAGTAAAATGTGTTTTTATGTGGACAGTAGGGGCACTCTTTAATATTAATTTCATTTTGTAATATATGTCATCTTTACTAATTAGTTATTAATGCCATATTTCATTTTCTGAAATAGAGACAAATTGAAGGACAAACTTTCTTATGATCTTTGTGTGCTTTGGTGACCAACTTATTGCCTGACACATTATAGGTGATCAATATGTTATTATTGAATGAAATTATTCTCTTATGTACTATGAAAAAATAACAAAACAATAAAACCACTTTAAACTATAACATAGAATCATGTGCTAGGGATAATGTTGATTTTAGCCATGATATTCACAGTAACATCTATCAGTTGTTTTTAAGCCCTAGGCTATGCCACTTCTGCAAACAAAAGCAGCAGATATAGAAATAAACAGAGCTTACATTTGATCCTTTGGATTCAGCTCTCCTTAAGCAGAGAATTCCTTGGGCATTCACTTTTATGTGCCGGATTATTTCCTTTGTCACTCTCTCTCTCTCTCTTACAAACTTTTAATTACATTTCCATCAATTTCTATCACTTGATACTGATTAGGTACTGATTACTATACTCTGTCAAATAGGAAAAGGTTAGTTCTTTGCTCATTTTATAAGTACTATATTAGGCATAGACAAATTGTTTCTTTAACAGGGTCTTGGAAGTAATGAAAAATAAAAATAACAAAACTTATATGTAGTTTCCTAAGATGCAACATGACTTTTTTAATACTTGTCTCAGTATCAATGCTTCTTTGTTGCTATTTTATATTAAAGGGAACTTCTACCAAAAGAGACTTTTAAAGTTGAAAGAGATTTCTATTTTTGTACTGTGCATTATAAACAGAAGATAACTTCAAGTTCTAAGAACTAATGTCTGATAAGAATATCTGTATTTACAGAGAAAGACAGATACCATATGTTTTCACTCTTATGTGGATCCTGAGAAACTTAACAGAAACCCATGGGGGAGGGGAAGGAAAAAAAATGAGGTTAGAGTGGGAGACAGCCAAAGCATAAGAGACTCTTAAAAACTGAGAACAAACTGAGGGTTGATGGGGGGTGGGAGGGAGGGGAGGCTAGGTGATGGGCATTGAACAGGGCATATTTTGGGATGAGCACTGGGTGTCATATGGAAACCAATTTGACAATAAATTTCATATATTGAAAAAAAAAGAATATCTGTATTTAAAATAGAGAGCAGATATCCTTGTTGAGATGTCAACCTGGACACAGGCCTCCACCTAGTTACTCTCTAGCCATTCCCACCCTGCCTATAACTGAAATGACAAATGAAATACAAAATGGAGAGAAACCTAAACAAACATGAAATTGGGGAGTGTTTTCTCACCATGTTAGAAGTATTAAAAATTGTTTGCTATGTAGAGTGTAAGGAAACAAAATAATAACAAATTTATGTCTTACTTTTTAATCTGAAAAGCATGTCAGGTCAAATGCTGGCAGAGTGCCATTTGTATTCATAAGATGAACCATGGGACAACTGGGAGTGAGTTTTCCACCTTGGGAATGCCACTGGGAAAACATTCTGGGTGCTTTAATCCAGAAAAAGGAGAGCGCATCTGGCAGGGTTTATTCTTGGCTTACACTTGGAGCCCTCTTGGAACAGAAGGCTCTGACAGGCAAAATCAGGAGATATGCTGTAGTTGGCTCTCAAGAAGTCAGATATTCCAGGCAAGCACGAGGGACCCTGCTGAGGCTGACTCCTGGCTGCCACACCACCCATTGAAAAGACACACATAGGCAGAAGGCAAAATTCCCTGCCTTGACTGATGCTAGTGTTCGCAGCTCCACACCCCCCTTCCCAGCTCTCCCTAGTTTATAGCATTTCTTTTCTAATGTGGTAAAAAATCTCTAAATTATATCTAAAATTTTCTTTTCTCACCTCGTATGTCCTTAGACATTTGCACTAGGACCTATATCAATCTTTGACAATCCAATCTCACCTTGAATTTGCTATTAACTCTTATTAACAATGCATAGATTTCATTCTACAAGTGTGAGCTAAGAAAATAACATCATACCTATTAATAGTGTTGTTCTAAGAAATAGAACAAATTAGGATTTTATACAAATTAGGATTCATCTTTCAAGAGATCTATAAAGAGAAAACCCTAAAGAAAGATTGCTTTCAGATGAAAGAGTCACATGGTGAATTGGAAACTGCAGTACTCAGCAAACAACTGTTTTTATGCTGCAAAAAAATATGGTGGTAAAGTAGGAAATAAACGTAAGAAATTCTCCCAGCCCCAGAATTCAGAGCTAATTGTTAGGGAGCAGATGAGAATGGTAAGAAAATGAACAGGCCTGCGGTAGATACATCAAAGAGACCACTCCATACTTGTATTTCTTAACTAAGGTAGTTGTAAAAGGAGGGAGAGAAAATGTTCAAATAAAAGTAATGAGTGATTCATCGTGGAAAACCAAATCAGAAAATAAAAAAAACAAAAACAAAAACAAAAACAACCTCATTACATTAAAATATCTATATTTAATAATAATATTTAATAATACTTAATAAAGATCTATATTTATATTTAATCTATATCACCTATGCTTTTCATTCTATAAAAATCATCACACTGAATATATCCAACATAGAAAATATTAAACACTTATGAATAAAAATTAGATTCCCAGCAAATGCCACCTTCCTCACTAAATGCCAATAGATACTGATTCTGCAATGTACTTTTATTTAAAAAAAAAAAGATTATACACCCAAAATATTATACCTGTCCAAGTAGTCATTCAAGTTACTAGAGACACAAATGCTATTTGGGGAGAAGGAACATTTCCAGGCATAGTACACCTGATGGAAATAAAAATAAGATGAAAAAAATTAAGTATATATGAAGGCTGTTTTTATTTTTAACGACTAAACATTCTATTTTAATGGAAGTGAATCTATTTTAATGGATGTGATTAAAAGATAAAATAAAGTTTAAATATTGGGTATTAAACAGAAAATTATTAAGGTCACTGTATATTTAAAAATTATAAAGTGAAGGAAACTAATTATTAAAGTCAATACATCTACTAAGATAAAGATTATACTGACACTGTGCTCATTTTACATTTATATTTCTAATAGAAAATAGCAGTCAATATAAGAAGATAACCATATACGTTATGTTAGATGTATTTTAGAAGGAAAAAAATTATTATAATAACCACGTAATATATTCCTCTCGAACACATGAAAGACTGAGAAAGGGAAATAAATGACTATTCTCTTTAGTTATTAGTGTATAACATATTTAACATGTACGTCAGCAATTTATTATTATATCTCACATTATGTGGCTTAAAAGAATTTAGTGGCTCATCTCTGCTCCATCATGTTTGTTTCCACAGGTGGGAGGACTTCAACAGCTAGGAACCAGAACAGCTGGGGTCTGACCAGACTTCCATCTTCTTTCTCTCTATGTCTCTCTTTCTCTTACAGGCTTCTCCCCTTGCCTACCTTAGACTTTACACAGCATGGTTACCTGAAGATACTTACATTACTGATGTGGCAATGTAGGGCTCTGACAGAAAGGCAGCAGGAATTGCCAAATCCCCAAAAGTCAAGAATGACTGCTGCATCACCTCCCCATATTCTAGTGGGCACAGCAGTCACAGAGGCTCCTCTTTTTCCGACGAGGAGCGCCATCTTTGCTCTTAATCTGACACAAGGCCCAACGGAACCAAGACTTGGTGTAAGAGGATCTCTGTCACAGAGATGTTGCAGAGATTAAACATTCATGAAATATAATAAAAGTTAAAACATTTAATGTGTAATTTAAATATTGCTGGAATTTTAATTTGATATTTCATTGAATATTCAATTGAATTATAGTGTTTTTCTTTCCTCTGAATCTACTCCTGAACATGCTTGTGTGTGCATGCCTACTTGCTCTCTTTCTTTTCCTCTCTCTCTCCTTCTCATACTCATGCACACATACACATCACACATATCCATGAATATTTCTTATCTCACTCATATTCTGGGACACACATACTCAAATATCAGTGCATCCTAAAGTAAATAATAGAACAGATAATGACCTCTCAAAATAATTTAAAGAAAATTTAAAATTAGATTTCACGCATATCCATGAATATTTCTCATCTCACTCATATTCTGGGACACACATACTCAAATATCAGTGCATCCTAAAGTAAATAATAGAACAGATAATGGCCTCTTAAGAAAATTTAAAATTAGATTTAAACTTAAAAATAATTAATAATAACTTATAGAATGGCTTAATGTATCTTGGAAGTTTATTAAAAAAAAAAGATTTGATGAACATACTAAATCCTAAATAACTCAAAATAAGAGAAACTGCAATTGAAGGTGTTTAGGAAAGGAATACAGTAACATTCAGTAACTTGCTTGTAAAAAGTTATTAGATAAACTAAAAGCTCCATTGCAAGTAAATGTATCACAAAAAATCCTATTGTCATCAAGTAAGAAAAAAAAAACTAAGCCTTCAACTTGCAAAATACAATAAAATGCAGCAAAGTATACCCGAAGAATATTGAGTTAAACATTTAATAAAAAGAAACGCATGCTATTTCTATGCTATGGAAAATGATAAGAATAATAAATAAATAAGTGGTCTATTTTAATGGGCACATTAAAAAAAATCTTCAAAAATCTAACAAAGGGGGTTGCCTGTGTGGCTCATTCAGTTAAGCATCTGACTCCTAATTTCGGCTCAGGTCATGATTTCCCAGTTGTGAAGAATGAGCTGCACTGGGCTTTGTGCTGAGCGTGAAGCCTGCTTGGAATTCTCTCTCTATCCCTCTGCCCCTTTCCCCCACTCACATGCCCTCTCTCCCTCTTTCTCTCAGTCTCTAAAAAAAAAAACTAACAAAAATATTATAAATGTGACACAATATAAATAAGATATATGGAGAATCCAAAATATTAAAATCAATGCTGTTCTATACCATCAAACTTGAAAAGATAATGGAATTGATGTTTTCTGTTAAAAAAAAAAATTCCAAGATTATTTTGCAGAAATTCTGAACAGAAAGTAATTAAAAAAAAAGAAAACTGAAAAATAAAACTTTCAAAAATAATTTAAATTCCAGAGAGTTATACATGTGAATTCTAGCAACAGATTATTCTATATTATTTAAATGATACTAGAACACAGGGAATGATGAAAGAGTTTGATTGTTGCGTAAGTCTATAAAAAGATGACAATTCAAACTCTAAAAATTTTTGACCAGTCTTACCTATGATATAATGCAAACATGAAAGCAAAGTATTATAAAATTAAAATAAGCACTGCATTATAATATTAAGTAATATTGTATAACTACCTTAAAGGAAATTAAAAAAATATACAAAATATCTTAATAATCTGTAACTAGTATTCAAAACTTCTTTGGATAGGGAGACACTAAGCATAACTTTTAAAAATTAGTTTACCAAAGAGGTTTTGTAAATTCAGTGGCTCTACTTCCTGTGACATTTGTACCTATTAATCATTAGCAGAGATTGACTGGAGACTGTGTCTAAAACCACTTTGTTTGTGGACCTAATAAGAGAACTCCATTAGGTGTTGCATTTGCAAACTGAATCTCCCAGTTAGCTTACAGGTGAAAGGCTCTGTCTGAAATGGAGTTCCCCATTGAATACATATTCATCATTGATAATAGAGAGCTTTTAGCTCTCAGCAGTCGGCAGAAAAAAAAAATGATGTCTGAGCAATATTTATATGGCTTTCCTTCTTATGCATTTTATCATTTGCATTAAAATAATACATTTGTAAAATACAAAGTAATTCTAATAATTGGCACAGTTTCACATGAAACAATCCTATAAGTCAGACTCAAGGTGAAATAAAACGTGATCTAGAAATATTGTCCTCTGCAAGATAAAGTCAATTAATTCCTATGGGGAAAGCATTCAGGTGGCCATTGTGATAAATCTGCCTACAATATCAAGAGGAATTTGAAAGCCTTAGGTGATGCCTTTAGAAAAGGTTAAAATAAGTCCTCACTTTTACCTTTCAGCAAGTTTAGCATTAGTACCCAGGCTTAATAATTTCACTCATATGTCTCGACTAGTTCTGCCTTTTTTACTACAAGATTTTGCGTGTGTATGAGAGAAGTGATGGAAACTATTTTAATGATTATTATTTTCAGAATTGTGTATTTCTAATTCATGGACTGACCTGTCTATATATTAAAATTACAGTATATGTCAGTATACAAGAAGGTGGTAAAATATGGAATTGCACAGGTTTTGGAGTATTTATTCTTTATCTTTTTTTTGGACAATGTCCAAGTTCGTCAGCACTAAAATGTTGCATAAGAAGAAAATTATAATGATGTTTGCTGAAATATCTTTATAATGTTATGCATCACTAAGCAAAATATCTTATCACATTCTAAATGTATTTCTGACTCTGCTCTCAAGAGTATATCATAAATAAGGTTCTCTTTGTAATGGCATTCAGAAAATCCACCTAGTGCTCCAGAGCTGATGAATAACAATAAAAAATAACAATTGCTTACCTATTGTCTAGTGTGTTAAGATAAAGAATTTCATCCTATACACCTTCAATATAGGTACCGAAAGAAAGATACAATGACACTGGAAAAGGAGCCACAGAATGTCTAGTTATACTAAATTCATTGAATTATATTGTGATATACTTCAATAAAAGGGAAATATATATGAATAAAATTGAATTTAGTACAACATAAATAGAAAGGCCCATTTATAGTACATGTTTTCAATCTCTTCAGTTATTTAACTGATTAAGTGATAGAGGATAACCAATAAACAAAGTATATATGTCATTTCTCTAAATTTTTACATCACTAATTTTTCATTCCAATCATTCGACATTTGTAATATACGGTTGACTTTTGAACAACATCGATTTGAACTGCTAGGGTCCACTTATATGCAGAATCTTTTCAACAAATACAGTACAGTACTGTAAATGTATTTTCTCTTCCTTAGGATTTTTTAATAATATTTTCTTTTCATTTATTTACTTTATTGTAAGAAAACAGTATGTAAACATATAACACACAAAATAAGTGTTAATTGACCGTTTATGTTATTGGTAAGCCTACCCTTTGGCAGGAGGCCATTATTAGCTAAGTTTTAGGGGAGTCAAAAATCACATGCAGGTTTTCAACTATATGGTAGTTGTCACCCCAAACCTCGTGTTGTTCAGGGGTCAACTGTACTGACCTTATCTCTTAGATACAATAAATAAATGATAGGTGATAAATAGAATGATTGATATCTGCTTTTTATCTAGAGGAAAATATTTCTGGGAGCAGAAACTTTGTAGCCTAGTAGCTATCTGAATGTATTATGTACAGTGTTGGATCAAAATACAATGGAGCTACAGTGTAGCATAAGATGGAGCCAATGGTGATGTAAATAATCCAAACTCTTTGAAAGATAAATGGATACAAACCCATAGTTGAAGTTTTAAGTAATATTATGTGGATTAGGATTAGATTAAAGGAATGTTGGGGTACATATTTTTGATGTGTGTATGTGCATATGTATCTATACATATATATATATATATATATATATATATATATATATACTTAAACAACAGATATTATAATAAAAATATGCAATACACAAAGGATTCTCCTAAATGGACACTACGATAATGATGCCCTTTTATAATCCATGATTCACAAAACTATGAATAGATAAGAATTACACTTGTGAAAATGGAAGTAATAATTACGGGTGTCAATAGCATTCCATGTTAGGCAGTTGTTAGGTGGCCCCCAAGATTCCCACTCTGTTGTGGGAACCATCCTGCATGGTTCCTTCCCCTAAAGTGGGACCTAAACTTGCAAATAGTATAGAACAAAATTCCCCTGATTAGGATCTCGCTGAGTTGACTCTAAAGTAAAAAGCGATTATCATGAGTAGGCCTATCCTAAGCAAGGGAGCTTTGGAAAGTGGGTAAAAGTCAGAGTCATACCTTGTTGGCCTGAAAGAAAGCAAACATCCATTCTGTGACCTATGAGGTTACATGGCAAGGAACTTCTGCAGTCTCCAGGAGCTGAGTGCTCCCCAGCTGATCACTAACAGAAAATGAAGAACTCAGCCCTACTGCTCATAGAAATGTATTCTACCAACAAGGTGAATGAGCTTAGAAGAGAACCCTGAGCTTCAGACTTCATGGCCTGGTCAACATTTCTTAGGGGGGAATCAAATTCATATTGGATATTTCTCTTTTGTTTCTTGAGGCATAAATGATATGTAATATTAGCTTAGTTTCAGTTCTATCACATGACTCAATATTTGTATATAGTATGAAATGATCACCACAATAACAATCTTTTTTTTTTCACTTTTAAGCTCAAAGTGAAAAACTGTTAAAATTGAGTAATATTTGTATTGCTCATGGTCCCTTAATTAGAATGTTATTAAAAATAAGGCAGTTAAGAGGCTTTTTTTTTTTGTTTTTGGTTGAGGAATACGGAATTGAAGAAAACACTATACCTGGAATAAAGTCATAAAATTTATTTGCTCATTTTATTTCTCTTGACCTTGTTATATTCCTTCTCTTCTGAGGCACTATCAGCTAGCTGTATCAATGACTCTTTTTTTGAGACAATTGGAAGTCTTATTGCTAGAATGGTGAAAATATCTATTGTTTTACAAAAATAAATCCCACAACTATGTGGTGTGGAGTGACAACAATTTTTAAACTACCCACAATACTTTGAGGTGGTTGGGCTTTGCTGTGTGAGTAGTTCTTTTATATAAATGGAGCTACACTAAGGTGAGGGCTCCACTGAGCAGGAGCATGCAAGGTGGCTCACTCACAGTTCGGTTGTGTTTGAGGAGATGTTCGGAAGGATGGGCTGAGCAGGGATTCTGGGGTGGTTGGTCCTTTGTGGAGTATTTAAGCACCTCCTCTCCCTGTGGTCTTCCTATGTACTTTATCCAGGATTGTCTGCCCTCTTACATTACAACTTAGAACACTGAAAAGTGCAAAAGTAGGAACAGCCAGGCCTCTTCCAGGCTAAGTCCCAACATTGGAGGAGCATTACTCCCACTTCTGGGTAGTAGTTACAATAAAGTGCCAGTTCAGTTTCAGAGGGAGAGGACATGAATGCTACTTCTCAGGAAGAAAAGTAGCAGGAGGACTAACAAAAGATTTCTAGCCATTGTTAATCCACATACGTGAAAAGTTATTTTGAAAGACATAAATCAAAAACTTCTATATACTAGACCCATTCAGAATAAGAATAAATAATGCAGTGATTTTTTAGAGTCAATGCGGTCTGTCTGTATTCTTATACATGACTAGTCAAATTAGATTCCATGGAATTGGATAAGGATTATTATTATAGTGAGAAGGCATCTAAGTTACTGATGAATCACGTACATTTTCTTCCTTTCCTCTTTAAATACGGTTGGGGCTGGCTTGTGTAATTATAAAGCCCTAATGATCTAACACAGATATTCCATTTAATTTATATGATTAAGTACTAGTAAAGTACTTGATATAACTGAGATTCAATTGGTCAGCTATTTGTTCTCACTTAGTCTATTTTTGTCACTATTCTTCCTCAAGCAATAAGTTATCTTTAAAAGTTAAAGAAACATTGACTTTGAAAATAGAGTACAACATGAAACATCTACATTAATTGAGAGCTGGCACATCTTCGTTTGGGTGTCTCTTAAGCACTTAAGAGTTGCTGGTAGAAAGTAAGAATTCAAGAAGTAGTTGTTGAACTTATATGAGTAAAACTGAGATAGTAGTTATTAAGAAGACAGACTTAGATAAGTTTCAAAGCTTACTTTGACCACTTTTGAGCTGTATAAACTTGTTTACCTGTTTACCTGTTAGATTTGAAGTTATTCACTTAAAATTTTGAGGAGCTTTGTGGACCATATTGCAATAGTCAAATTTATGCCACCCAATGAAGCCTCTTTGGGCCCAGCCACTTAGGATGTCACTGGTGATATCCCTTCTTTAAACATTGTCCAATTAAATACGATTCAATTTATACTTTGATGATTATTGGTTAGTGTGTGATTAGTTTAATTAGAATGGTTAAATTAAATGTATATATAGATTATGTAAGTGAGGAAATCTATCTAAGGAGGCCAAGTAGAAAATAATAGATGAACACATATTTTATTTTATATGATTTATACATTAAAGGTACTTATTTATGGATACTTGAGTTTTTCTTAAGGGTCAGTTCTCACACATTGGAAAGGATTACTTTGATATCATTGTTGGGAGGAGAAAACTGAATTGCAGGAAGTTAAGGTAACATTTTTATAAAGCCAATAAAAACTATGAAATTGAAATTCCACTTCAGACCTTAGAAATGCAAATTGAATTACTATTGCCAAGCAATTTAGTCACTCAAGAGATTTGCCAGTTGAAAGATTGTGATGGTTAATTGTACATGTCTACTTGGCTAGGCTATGGTGACCAATTGCTTGGTCAAACACCAGTCTAGATGTTGCTGTGTATTTTTTGCATGGTTAACATTTAAATCAGTAGTCTTTGACTAAAGCAGATTACCCTCCATAGTGTGGGTGGGCCTCATACAATCAATTAAAAACTTTAAAGAACTAAGACCATGGTTTCAAAAGAAGAAGAAATTCAGCCTCCAGACTACAACATAAAAATAACCAAATAGGGGCGCCTGGATGGCTCAGTCGGTTGGGCGGCCGACTTCGGCTCAGGTCATGATCTAGCGGTGACAGCTCAGAGCCTGGAGCCTGTTTCGGATTCTGTGTCTCCCTCTCTCTGACCCTCCCCCATCCGTGCTCTGTCTCTCTCTATCTCAAAAATAAATAAACGTTAAAAAAAAAAAACAAATAAATGTCTTTTAAACAAAAATGAACAACAACAACAAAAAACCTGCCTGAGTTTCAGGCTTGTCTGAGGATTTCAGATGCAACATTGCAATTTCAATTCTTACTTGAATTTCCAGTCTGCCAATTTAGCCTATGAATTTTGGACTTGCTAGCCCTTACACTCAAAAAGCCAATTCCTTAAAATAAATCTGTCTCTATATTAATGTATATATCCTATTGCTTGGTACATTTTCTTTCTTTCTTTCTTTTTTTTTTTTTTTGGAGAGCCTTAACTATTATAGTGTTATTCCTATTTTCTCATTAAGTAAGATTATCTTGGGCTATATATATATATATATATATATATATATAGCATGTTTTTCTTTTATTAATCACTGAAATTCATTCCTTAGTTAATTCAGTACCCAATAGAGCCTCTACACAATGTTTATTAGTTTATGAAATGAGTAAATAAAGTAATTCTTCAAACTTGGATTTCAATTATAAATTTTATATATCCACAGCACTTAAAAAATTTCTGGTATAAAGCTATTCATTTAAAAATAGGCTTTAACTGTAATTAGGTTAAAGAATAGACACACACACACACACACACACACGGGAGTTCTTTTAGATAAACCACCTTTTATTTATCAATGGGCTTGCAACACACAAAATAAAATTGATATATTTGAATTTATTGTAATCATAAAAATAAACTTTGAGGTCTTACTAGAAAATAGGCACTTTATTAAGTGCTTTAGATTCATTAGCAAATAATTCTCCTACCCCACTACAACAGTTAATGACAGTTACTTTTATTATTCCCACTTCACAGATGAGCAAACTAAAATTTTAAAAAGTTAACATTCCCAAGTGTATATATCTAGTCAGTGATAAATCTACAATTCTAATGCAAGTCTTTCTAAACCCAAATTCTTTTTTGCTTTTTAATGTTTATTTATTTTTGGGAGATAGAAAGAGACAGAGAGAGAGACAGAGCTTGAGTGGGGGAGGACAGAGAGAGAGAGAGACCCAGAATCTGAAGCAGGCTCCAGATTCTGAGCTGTCAACACAGAGCCTGACATGGGGCTTGAACTCAGGAACGAGGAGATCATGACCTAGGCTGAAGTAGGATGCTCAAACAACTGAACCAACCAGGCGCCCCTCCTAATTCTTTTTCACACTGTATTTTTATATTGCGGTTTTATGCAAATGAAGTATTGTTGTTCCTTTGCCAACTTACACTGATAGTTATCAGTTATGGAAGTAAGGCTGATCTCTGTCTTTTAGGCTTTGTATGCTTCCTCTTCCTTTTGCTTCCTTCCATAACTCTGCTACTTTCTTGTTTATCATCTTTCTTTGCTTGTGTTTTTATCTTTTCATTACATAAACATTGAGTGCATACCAATTTCAAAACACAGGTTTCTGATGGTTTTATAACTTTTTCTTCCGACAAAAATAATAGGATCTCGATTAATACATTCTTAAAAAAGAATGTATTGGCTCATGGAATTGAATCATGAGACAAATAGAGGAGCAACAGTGGTGCTGGACCTTCAAATGTTGCCAGTTTCACTCTTGCTAGTGCCAGTAATATCTTTTTCTATCACAGACCATTTTCCTCGTTAAAGGAACATGGCCACTGACAGATACAGATCTCACATGTCCATCACTGGCAAGGAAATGGGATTCTTTCTTTGATCCCAAGTAAAATAATACCTTGATCAAGATTTCTGTTCAGCTGAGTGTGTATATTGTATACATATCTATGATGGATTAACGGTGACCAGGGAACTATGATTTTAATGATGTTACCCCATTCTAACCACATGGCTTCTTTCTCAAAGAATGGAGAGATGCGCTGACTGAGAAAACAATTGATGATTACTATACTGGTTTTTACATGGCCTATATTGATACCCCAAGCTAACTCCACATGACTGTTCAAATCAAACACATACTAAAATCCATCCATGTTATGAAGGGTAAAAAGAAAAAAAAATCTCTTTCTAATTATACGTTACTTAATGACAGTAAGAAGTAATGAACCAATTTCTACTATCAAGTCCACATATAGCCCCATGTTTGTTCTTCCTGTGGAGTGGTTTATTTTGACTACTGGCTATGCCACTTTATATTAAACTGCTAGCTTCCCATAAGTTCATGGGATATATGAGACTATATTATCAATAATATATTTTAAGTAAATAAGTAACATATTTTAAATAAGTAACCTATAATATTATATTGGACAAAGAAGCATATGGATAAAATTTCATAGAAAAAATAGAAAAAATAGCTCCATAAACAGCCAAAATGATGTGACCACATGTAAAGATCTCTGATGATTTGACTCAATCTAATTACATACTGTAATACGTAGAATACACTATGAAATATTCATCCAGCCAATTTCCATAAAATCCTTAAACATCTCTTTCAAACAAAGATTTGATAATTATCAAAATGCATAGATTTTGATATTATATTCTCTCTGAAGAAATTGTATTGCAGAGATTCTATTTTTATTGCTAAAGGCCCTTCCATACATTTTAAGTAGTGATAGAATTGCTATGTTCTACAGATACTTTGTAGAATAGATTATCTTACTGATAGTGTCCACATTTCCTCATAAACACTGAAACCAAAACAGGTTTGAGGCCCCAAATCACCACTCCAAAACATAGGTGTAGGGACTTCAGTCAAAAATATTATTAAATCAAGAGGTTTCATTTTGTTCATAAAAGTTTTAATTTAACTTGTAATCACTGAATTGGGAAACCATAAGATTTCTATTTTAAGTAATCTAATTCTTGCTGCATCAGCCAAGAGGTACTAGCTGTAATGTATAAGTAAATATAGCTTTTTGCTATAGACTACAAGGTGCTGTTAGGGAAAATAGATTGGTTTTGGAATCCATTATCAAATTGGGAGTTTTCTTTAACTGCTAATCAGATAGCAGGATTAGTTGAACCTATTTCTAGTTCAAAGCAATAAAAACCATATACCATCATACAGAACAGTTACCTTTTCTAAAATTATATACACTTTATGATGCCATTAAATGAACACACCTATTTACAACAAACTATAAATGCGCTATAGAAATGTTTTTATAAAATTTCATGCCTAGTCCCTCTTGAAAATTTTTATCCAGTTATGGCTATATAAAACACAATCATTATGTGCCTTTCTGGATGTCATGCCCTTTTCCAAAATCTGTTGCTCATCTATTGTGTGTTTTTATTCTGTTCTTACTCCATTTAAAGTTGTGATGAATTACCTTGTAACAGAAACCTTATTTTTTGTCAGACTATGCTTATCCACCTATTCACAATTATCTTACAAGTTGCAAGAATTTTATCAGTGATAATATCATTTAGAAGATACAACTTTCCTCCGGTAAACATAAATGCTGGTCTCCTATTTTTCTTTCTTCACTTTTTACTGAAAGATAATCCTATAATAGGAGGAATCTTTAAGAGTAGCTTTCTGATTGAGAGAGAAGGAAATGAACTCATTGGTACAAATAACCATATATGACAGAGCATGTGCTAAAGTTAGCGCTTTAGAAGATATTGAATCAACTTCTTAATCTTGGGATTGCTTTAAAAAAAGCTTCAAAGAGGGGGTATGGGTTTAGTTGAGTCTTGAAGGAGAAAAGGTCAGATTTTAGAAGGAAAAGTGCAAACCTAAGAAAGAGGTTTGTCCAAGTTAGGGATAGAAGAGGAAATCTTATTGAGGAATGGAAAGTAGGTCTATATAATTATGTACATATATATGTGTGTATGTGTATATATATATATATATATATATATATATATACACAGTGTATGTATACACATACCCATTAGGTGTATACATACACAGTAGCTTCAGTTGGAGGCATTGTAAGAAAAATGGTCATTATTTTTTTATAATTTTTTAATGTTTATTTATTTTTGAGAGAGGGAGAGAGACAGAGTGCAAGAGGAGGAGGGTCAGAGATAGATGGAGACACAGAATCCGAATCAGTTTCCAGGCTCGAGCTGTCAGCACAGAGCCCGACACAGGCTGGAACCCACTCAGACGTAAGATCATGACCTGAGCTGAAGTTGGACGCTTAACCAACTGAGCCATGCAGGCACCCTGCCCCCCATTAAAAATAATAATAATAATAATAATGTTTATTTATTTTTGAAAGAGAGACAGACAGAACACAAGCGGGGTAGGGACAGATAGAGACGGAGACACAGAATCTGAGGCAGACAGTATACTGATTACCAATGTCACATAGTTCATAAATTTTGGCTGTGGAATTTGGGCCCAGACTGCCTGCGCTTTCAACCCTGCCCCTCTACTTTCTTCATGCATTAAATACATAGACTTACAGTACAAGACACTAGGAGAACTTAATTCATTTTTGACTTAACTAAAAGTAGAGGCGGTATGTCTATGATAGTTTTAAAAATAAATTCTATCCTAGACTCTTCCATTCTCATCTCATTTTTCTAACTCTTGCTCCCTCCTCTATTCATCCTTTCTTGCTTATGACTCAGAAATGCCGGTATAACCCAGTGTCATTTCCAATAACTCAATGTATACCTCATTCTTTAAATATAAATGTGTCACATCAATCAATTATCAACTACCAATACAATATTTAGTTTTCAGATATCACCTTGAAATTTAAAGACAGATTCTGACTTGTTCAGTAGACAGAATTGCTGCAAGTTTCCTCTTCTTCAGAAAGTCGTCCTTTGTGGCAAGAGTAGGAAGAGGAGACTAGAGACTTCTGTGAAGTTCCCTAGAGAGGATTTATGCCCAATGACCCAGTGCCAATCACCTTGGATGCCAGAAGCACATTCCTTGGCTGTTGCCTCGACAGCTCTACATACTAGCTTTCTGGTGGATCCCTTGTCTCTGGGATCTGTTCCAAGACAGCATCCCGAGACATGTCAAAGAACAAATTTGATCCTTCACCACTTTCCTCACAGAATAGTACATTTCAAAGCATTATCATTTAAAATATTTTAACATTTCTTCTGCTTTACATATTTTTATGTGGACTCCACTATAATAAATTCATGATTGTTTCTTTTTATGCTACTTTAGTTTATTTTCACCTTCATGAAAGGATGATCTAAAGCACAAATAGTTGCTAGGTTATTATATGATCCATTTTCTAGCATATATAAGTAATGATGGAATTTTCAAGCTCTCATCCAATTGTACCACTGAAGATTGATGGACATATTTCCTGTTATGAGATGAAATACTTCAAGTTTTTACATATATTTATAAAATCTTAGACTGACATAGCTTCTTAACACCTTTTAAATGAAATTTCCTGGATTCAGGATGCACTTTAAATGATTGGTATTTTTATAAATAAATATATAAAACATATGGTGTGAATCTCATTTTAAATGATTTTGAGGAACTAAATTCAAATTTGTCTGAGAGAAAAATGCTCACAAAATTTCCGAGTATTATGTTCACTGTGAGCTGAATTAATCTGCTGCTTACCACATCTAAACGGTTGTTAGTGAGGATGTTAAACAAAATTAGGGCTAACACCAAATTCTGCACCACTTGACTGCACACATTAGTGTTGTTTTGTACACTGCACTTCATCACCATCCACTGGCTAAAGTGACTCAGGTACTTTTCAATCTACATAATAGTTTTTGTTGGAAACTAATTTGTGACTTTTAAATTGGCAAATATTAGAAATTTTTAAAAAAATTTAATGTTTATTTATTTTTGAGAATTACAGAGACAGAATGTGAGTGGGTTAGGGGCAGAGAGAGAGAGAGAGAGAGAGAGACAGAATCTGAAGCAGGCTCCAGGCTCTGAGCTCAGCACAGAGCCCCACGTGGGGCTCGAACTCACAAACTGTGAGATCAGGACCTAAGCTTAAGTTGGACGCTCAACCCACTGAGCCACCCAGGTACCCCTTGCAAATATTAGAATTTTATGTTAGATGGGGCGCCTGGGTGGCTCAGTCGGTGAAGCGTCCAACATTGGCTCAGGTCATATCTCGCGCTCTGTGAGTTCCAGCCCCCCCGTCGGGCTCTGTGCTGACAGCTCAGAGCCTGGAGCCTGCTCAGATTCTGTCTCTCCCTCTCTCTCTGCCCCTCCCCTGTTCATGCTCTGTCTCTCTCTGTCTCAAAAATAAATAAACGTTAAAAAATTAAAAAAAAAAAGAATTTTATGTTAGAAATGCTTTGGGAAAACTTTGAAAAATGATCTTATTTTCTTAAAATATGATTTAAATAACAAATTCCCTATGTTGTGTGGGAAAAAGAAAAATAAAAGTCTATTGCTTTCTCCAGGTGAGACCATTTGCCTTTATGTTTATAAAATTATAGATTTACATGACCAACAAAAATTCACTTATTCTACAACAAAATTAAAAATAGCCAGACATTTGCTATTTTCTGGAATGAAAAAGGAAAATAAATGTTTTCTAAGTCAAGTTACTTACAGTTTCCTGCAAAAACAAAACAAAACAGGAGCCCCCGGGTGGCTAAGTTAAGTGTCTGACTCTTGATTTCCGCTCAGGTCATAATCTCATGGTTTGTGGGATCAAGTCCCATGTTGGACTCTGCAGTGACCATGGAGCCTGCTGGGATTCTCTCTTTCCCCCTCTCTCTCTCTCTCTCTTCCCCACAATCAAGCTGCTGTACATGTGCTCTCTCAATGTAAACAATAAACATTAAAAAGAATGGATAAAAAAGAAAATTACAACAGTGTGAGGTTGGAGACACATATGGAAATATTTCTTACTTTTGGACCCACAAAGATGGTTTCTGGGATTTTCTGAATTCACTGTAGAGAATGATACTAGAATTTTTCTTATGTAATAGCTAAATACAGCATGGCAATAAGATGCTCCTTTTAGCATCCTACAGTATCCTTTACCTGTCTCATATTGCAGGTTGCATTGTAATAGAGGTGATCTTTCACAAATTCCCTCAAATATTTTCTCTCTTTCTCCTTTTCTTTAAAACCATGGGAAATATTTGAAATTTAAAACAAGGTGCTTGGGGTGCCTTAGTGGCTCAGCCAGTTAAACATTAGACCTTTGATTTGGGCTCAGGTCATGATCTCATGATTCCTCAGATCAAAACCCACATGGGCTCTTGTGCATACAGTGCAGAGCAGGCTTGGGATTCTCTGCCCCTTCCCTGCCCATAGCCATGGACGTGCCAGTGTGTGCCCTCTCTCTCAAAAATAAATAAATAAAAATTAAAAAAAAAACAAGTTTCTTTATGACAAACTTACAAAAAGGTATACTAAACATATAATCATATAAATACATATAATTGGCACTATGTGGGTAAAATGCATAAAGTAATTCAGATTATCTGACTGAGTTCATCTGAAAAAACAAATTATTCTCTTACTTCTCATCATTTTTCTCATTTTCTGCTTCAGAATTCAAGATATTCAGCCTCTTAAATATGACATAAATTTGATTCTAGGAATAAAAAAGTGTTTACCTCAAGTGAATTATTCTATCATCATATTTTTATTTATTTTAAAGATTTCCTTACTATTTCATTTTGGAGCTACAATAACTTCCTATTCCTTTTATTTTTGCTATCTCTCTGCTTCCTTACTCTTTCAAAATTTTTACATTATAAATTCTTATGCTATATTACTGTGTATGCATATATTCCCATATTTTTTCCATATCTGCAACTTGGTTACACATTAAGAAAATATGGAGATGTTGCCAGACATTTTTCCCCCTTTTGGATATCTAATACAGATGTAGCTGAGAAGGGATTTGCTATAGGGTGGTAATGAGAAGTCCTCTCTTCAAAGGTCCTGGAAAGGGAGTATCTTTGGACTTTTCCCATTCAAACCTTCCCCCCAAAACAAACAAAAACAAATAAAACCAAGTGGATCAGTGGATAATTAAGGCTGGAACAGAAAGGCATAATCACTAATTAGGTAGCAAGGGATAACAATATGGAGACGTCAGTTTTCGACTTTATATGATATATTACTGTAGTTTAGCAACAAAGTGAGAGAAGGGACTTGAATTTTTTGGCTTTTTTGTTGTTATTGCTGTTGTAGTTTTTCAGAACTCTAACATCTGTCTTGAGCATAGACTTGCATGGAAATGAAAACAGAAATTGAGAAACCAATGAAAAGGTATTGTAATAATACTGGAAGAAGAAGATGATGGCTAATGTTCAGATTTCATAAAATCATAAATATATGAATATAGCTAATAAATATTGAACAATCAAATTCTAAGACACTGAAGTGGGATTAACATTTGAAGGAGTGGTTTTAGGGTAATTAAAGGAAGTGCAAAATGAAACTAAATCTGTTAAATGGCTGCTGTATATCCTAGGCACTATGCTGGGCGCTTGGCATATGCAGTATCTCTTTCAATTTGTCCAAAAAGTATTGATTTCCATTCTTATAAAAGAGAATGAATCCTTGATATATGCTCTTGGATAAAAATGCCTCTAAGGAGCTAGATGAGATTTGTTTCAAAGCATTGTGTAACAGAAATATATGGCAAACGTGTGAACAGAAATCATTCCCAATAAGTACACAAAGGCTTAAAACAGAATAAAGAAAGGTTTAGATTAATTCATGGATGATTGCTATAGAGTAGATGTTAAAATTATTTATCAGTAATATATATACATATATATATATTTATCAGTAATATATACATATATATGTGTATGTGTGTATATATATATATATATATATATATATATATATATAACCCTTGTAGAGTAATAGTAGGGAACAATGCAATGAATCATTCTGTGGTTTGACCCCGAATGTCACTTCTTAACACTTTGGTGAAAGATGTAGCCACACAGGTAGAAATGCTTTAATCTCTGGAGGTCTCTGTGAGGAAGCAGTCATGCTTGAGCCAAGTAATCAGGTAGACACTGTGTGCCTAATTCTTTTTCGTGGCAGAAGGAGCTCTTTTATTTGTGGTAAAAGGACAGCTCTCTACTTCCTGCCTCAATTTGATGATTGAAAAAAAATAATTTCATGAGCTACTGTTGACAGTTGATATATGATTATAGAATGTCATTTAAAAATATAAACAAATGAGTTTATTGGTTTGATCTTGTTATAGTAAAAAAAGCTATGGGGTGCCTGGGTGGTTCATTTGGTTGAGAGTTTGTCTCTTTGACTCTTGATTTCAGTTTAGGTCATGATCTCAGGGTCATAGGATTGAGCCCCATCAGTCTATGATCTGAGTGTGGAGACTTATTGGGATTCTCTCTCTCCCTCTGCCCCCTCTGCCCCTCTCCCTGGCTTCCTGGCTTGTGCTTTCTCTTTCTCTTTCTTAACAAAAAAACAAAAAACAAAAAACAAAAAAAACTAGAAAGATGTTGAAACATTTTTTCTTGAGTTTTTTTCCTAGCCATTTGCATTGATTCATTGAACATGAAGCTCCAACTTCTGACTATTTTGCTGAAGATTTCCCTAAACTTATTACTAATTACTAACATTTTGAAAAACTTCTTAGATATCTGAAATGGTGATTTGGGGTGCTCTTATTACCATTTTTTGTGTCATTTTGAAAATTACTTTTAATAACTTGGCATTTGTATCCTTAAACACATTTAAATATGTCTTTCTTCCTTAAAATGGAAATAATATATTTTAGGGTACAATAACATTCCTTAAAAAGAACCCTGATGAGCAGTGTAGAATAAAAATAAGGCCACAGTTTTAACAATTAGGCTTTATAGTCACCATGACTTTTCATATCCAATATTATCATTTTTGTTTAATGGCCATTATAAAATTTATTTTATAGTGATCTTATTTTGGCAACCATCTATCAATAGTTTTTAAAAGGATACAGAAGAAAAATTCTGGTTAATTTGTAATTTGCTTAAATTTAAATAGACCATGCAAACTATAGGTGTGCTCTTAAATGTATAACTGCCAACATTATGAAAAATCATAAAACAGTTTTGTCACTATATATTTTGCCCATCCTTATAACCTTGAAAGAAGTGTAAATTATTGAATTTTCTGATAGTAATAACATTTGTTTATAGTTAACTAAAATATAAAACATTTTAATACATGTGCATGTATGTGTGTTTATGTTCTCACCACCCATATATAAAATCTCTGTATATTTTGATACGATAGAAATTTTCCTCTGATGTCAAATAATCTTTGAAAACTGTATTCCAAATAAATAAAATATTATAAATAATATAACCAAGTGTCTATAGTATTTTAGCCTAGTTATTGTATAACATTACATTGCACAGATAACCTTCATATCTAAAGTTTTGACCACATTTTTTACTGCTTTCTTAGGATAAATTAATAAATTTGGATAATTTAATGATATTCTTTTAAATGAGGTTAATGAATCAAAGATAATTAATACTTAAAATTATAAAAATTGTTTACAATATGCATCACAAAAGAGTTTTATAATTTCTTTATATTTTGATTTTTTAAGTTTTTTTTTTAAATTTCCAGTTAGTTAATGGTGTAATGTTGGTTTCGAGTGTACAATATAGTGATTCAACACTTCCATACAACAGCTAGTGCCCATCACAAGTGCACTCCTTAATCCCCATAACCTATTTAATCCAGCCACCCATCCCACCCCCTCTCTGGTAACCATCAGTTTTTTCTCTATAGTCAAGAGTGTGTTTCTTGGTTTGCCTCCCTCTCTTTTCTTTTTCCTTCACTCATTTGTTTTGTTTCTCAAATTCCACATATAAGTGAAATGATATGGTATGAAAGAATATATCATATGGCAAGATTTCATTCTTATTTTATGATTCAGTAATATTAATTTATATATCTGTATATGGATATCTATCTATCTATCTATCTATGTAAATATATCACCTCTTCTTTATCCATTCATCAGTCAGTGGACACTTGGGCTGTTTCCATAATTTGGCTATTGTAGATAATACTGCTATAAATATCAGGGTACATGTACTGCCCTTTTAATTAGGATTTTTGTAATTTAAGTCTAAGTTAGGAGTGCACAAATTTCATCCTAGTGAACTATGTTGCATAGGACCTTTGTCATGATATCAAATAGTTACTAACTGTCACATGTTTGGAATTTTTCATTTATTTTTAACTCTAATTATCTTTAAACACATACATGCTTCTTAGATCAGTGCCTGAAATTCCTGTCCATGCTTTTTTCCAGCATTATATTATGTGAGACTGTACAACTTTTTTTTCTTATTGATTTATGAACACTTTGTGTATTAAATATATTAACTTTCATTTATTTCAATTTTTTCATAATTATTGTATGACTTAATGTTTATATGGTATTGTTGATATACTAAAGTTTTAAGCTTTTATAATATAATTTTTCGCATTTTTATTTTATGTTTTATTTTACTATTTTGACACACAGGAATTATTTTTCCTTTGATATTAGATAAAAATATATGTATCTTTTCTTCTCACCGTATTGTATTATCTTATTCTATATTTTTATCTTAATTTAAATTACCCAACCATTCAAAACTAATTTTGCCTATTTCCATAATGAAATTCTTAATCTTTTTTACATTATTTAATCACATTATATAACATGTTTCTTCATTATCTGATTTTAAGTGTTCTTTTTTTCATATATCTAGGGCATTTAAAAATTTCAGAAACTTCTGGACTGTCTATTTTATCCTACTTCATTATTGTTTCTTTTTCTTTTTTCTGCTTAACAAAAAGAATGTTTCTGGGTAATTTTGTTGGTAAATGATTTGAAGATGGCAAGATGTATTTTTATAAATTCTAGGAATAAGACATCTTTTGCTTCTAACTGAAATGTTAAATTATCAACAAATAAACTGAATCACAACTTTCTATCAAACACTGAAAGGTTTTGGGAGTTACACTGAACTGCACATACACAAAAATAGCCTTGAAGAGATTCTGCCACGTGCGTTGTTCCTTTTTTCCATGGATGAATGGTTTCCCCCAAATAACAAGGCAAAAGTTTCAAAAGGATATCTGCCATGACACATGTTCACAGGTTTATCACCATACATAATCTGATACAAAAGAAGTTACATAATTTCTCATTAGAACTACTACTTAAAGTATATTCATCAGAGAAGAAATTTCAGGCTTTCAAAAAGTATAAGAAATATCAAACCAAACTGTCCAGCATAGTGTTCTAAATTAACTCTTTATTTTAAGAATAGGAAGAGCTACTTCTCCTTTTTACTTTATCTACCTTTCAATTCTGGTGAATTAGAAATGAATGAAAAAGTAGAATTGAATTGAGGTTGCATTAGACCACAACTTCCAAAAAGACTGATAAAATTGCTTTATATGAATTCAATTCACTGAGCTAGTCGCCTGGTAAAATAGTAAGAATGAGGATTATTCTACCTTGTCCTTATAGCCACCTTGAAGAAAAACGTGTGGCTTAGACAGAATCTTTAACAGTTTTGGCAAGGATTTTCAGCAATATTTACATAGTGTTTATAATTTTAAATCCCTAATAGATGTGTTTCTTTTTTGTGTGGGAAGGCTTTTGGCATGAGTAGCACACGGATTCAATCTCACTGCATCATAATTTTTAAATGGCCACAGAAAGTCTTTGTCACAAGGAAAATATAATAAATTGAGGCTAATATTTCAGGTGTAGCTTCAAAGGATTCCTAAATTGAATGTATAATGCTGAAATTGCTCAGGGTGTTTTGATTCCTTCAGAAACAAATCTTAAACCAGAATAGCCAATAGATTTTTTGGCTTCTATTGTTTTATTCAAAATGTCAGCCACTTCTTCCCATATACAATGCAATCAATTTGCAAGGGTACATCAGAGAGGCAACAATTTGATGTTACCTTAAACCTTAATTGTTCTTTTTTTTTTAAGCCTTATCTTTTCTTATTACACATTTTCCATCCTCTCTTTCAGCTAAGAGTTTCCCAGTGGTTAAGCTCTGGATAAAGGGATATAACTAGAATTATCATGTCCAACTTTCAGGAGATAACTTTATAGGGAAGCTATTTTCCATTCTCTCTTCTCCGGGACCTTCTCTACATTCTGGGACATGGTTGTGGTGGTGGTGATTCAGTTTAGGACTTGGGATGAGGACAAGTGCTAGGAAAGGACAGAGCAATGAAACAAATGAATCTGTGTTCCTGAAGGATGTTGTACAGGAAACCCATCAGGTTTTCCTAGATTGCTTCTCACCTTAGCCATTTACATTAGAAGAGAAATGAACCATCTCTCTTGTTTTTACTGTCTCTGTTAAAGCAATTAAAACAAAATCTTTTCCATTGCTTAATGAGCGAAACTCTGTGCTTTGTTTAGTATTTGTTTCCTGGTAATATTTTTTTTATACTTTCCATTTGCTCAAAACTTGTTCAAAACTTCCATTTACATCTCAGTGGATATTTGTAATGAGTAAAAATTCTGGTTCAATGGTTATTTTCTTTAATCATGTTAACTATATGATTCCTTTATAATCTGGCTTCCATTGTTTCTTACGTGGTTCCACTGATAAACAAGTTGATATCACCTAATTACCTGTGTCAATTACTGTTGCATTTCAGCTCCAAAATTACCCTTCTACAATTTGCCTTGAGATGTTTGATACTAGAATCTTTAAACCACATTTCTGTTTTGCAACATTAATCTGTCCCAATAGAGAAAGAGAGTGGAAACTTCAAGGCTAGAAAAGAGGCAGTTTGCTTCTTACTGTTTGCTTTAAAAGTTCTTCCTATTTGCGTAAGCTTGTTTTTACAGATTTAAAAACTGCCTCTTCCATATTGATCTTTCTATAAATACACAAGATTTTAAGTGTTCAGAGAGAATAAAATACCCATACTTCTTTATAACTTTAAGATTTTCTTTCAACAATATGGCAATTTTGTTTATAACTTTATTCATTCTCCAACCATTCTAGTTACTGCTTATTTTTATGTTGTATGTATAAAACACAATTTATTTCACTAATTCCTATTAGAAAACTTTCATGTGTCTTTGAGTATTTATTATCTTTTATAACTATTGCATTACCTTAATATGATATTTATTTACCATATAATATTTCTCTGTCAAACACTATGCTAATTCTTTTATAGGTACCATCTCTGTTATGACATAAAAACTTTGAGAAGAAATCATTGCTTTTCTTGGTGATGAAGAACTTGAGATTCTGAGAGTTTAGTTTTTTTAATCTTTATTTATTTTGAGAGAGAGAGAGAGATGGAGACAGAGTGTGAGCAGGGGAGGGGCAGAGAGAGAGGGAGACACAGAATCTGAAGCAGGCTCCAGGCTCTGAACTGTCAGCACAGAGCCCAATGTGGGGCTCAAACCCACAGACCGTGAGATCATGACCTGAGCTGAAGTCAGATGCTTAACTGACTGAGCCACCTAGGCACCCCAAGATTCTGAGAGTTTAGAAGTTTTGCTTAAGCTCAGACACTAATTTTTTAAGTAAATCAAAACCAAACTATTTCCATAACACTTATATCATATAGTTCTTATATATGGCCATCCTTTGCTTTTTTCTTGCTTGCTAGCTTTATTATTTGGGTCCCTACTATCTATGTGCCATGTGTGGTAAAGATCCACAGTTTTCATTTGGGGATCAAAATCTCAATCATCCTTATGGCATGTGGTTTTGGTGGGACTTTATGTCTAAATAGGCAAGCATGTGATAGAGTTTTAAACCAATTGGTGGATTTATCTTTTTGGTCACAGTAATTCAGAGTTGGGAATGTGATTCAAGCCATACTAATGAGGCTTACTTAAAGTAATATTTGGATGTTTCTGAGAAATTTTAAAGGCACATTGGATTTGAACTTGAGAGCTTGTGAAGTAGGGGTGTTACAGTCATCCTGTGACCATGTGCAAAATGAGAATAAAACCAACATAATGAAAAACAGAGATGAACCAAGGGTTAGAAGCAAACTGAGTTCTGATTATATGACTAGAGTCCCAAATTGAAAATTTCCTGAAGCCAATTATCTCCACCTAGTTAAAGCCCCTTTTTATTTTTTTATTTATTTTTAAAATATTTAATGTTTATTTATTTTTGAAAGACAGATACAGAACACGAGAGGAGGAGGGCAGAGAGAGAGGGAGACACAGAATCCGAAGCAGGCTCCAGGCTCTGAGCTGTCAGCACAGAGCCCGACGTGGGACTCGAACCCACAAACCATGAGATCGTGACCTGAGCCAAAGTCAGTCCCCCAACCAACTGAGCCACCCAGGCGCCCCTAAAGCCCCTTTAAAAAAATAACATATTAATTGCTGATTTCTTTTTGCACAGCCACTCAATATGGGAAATATTTTACCTGATGTGTAATTTTCTAATGTTCAAAACAATCATGTGAGATAGATGCTAATGTTATCTCCATTCAGGAGAGAAGGAAAATAACATCCAAAGTTTTTGTGTAACTTAATTATGTCCAAATTCAGATAAATGCTGGAGTCATGATTGGAATTTATTCGGTCAAAATGTAGAGTTCAACATGACACTCTACTGATTTTCTTGACAAGTGTGATTTGTACCTTTGCCCTTTTGATCACAATTGTCTTTATAAATATCGGAAGGAATGATCACTGCTTTCCCTTGTAATCTATTTTAGTGTTTTTGTAATATGCTATTTTAATTTATACTTTTTCTAAAAGTTAATGAAAGTAAAATAAACACCTTTGTCTAGTGTTATATTCAGGTTATCTTTGTGTTTTTCATTTGTTTTCTTTTCCATGGTACAGAATATATTGATAATTGGAACCAAATGTAGGTTAATATGGAAATGAGTTTTAGTCCTCATTATAACTTTTGTGGGATAGCATTCCTTGGATAGAATACATCTCTTGTAAATAATGACTGTCCTGACATCTGCCCTTCACCAAATGAACAGACAAACTAGCTTATAATAATGCAGCTAACTGTGCTCAGGCTATGTTTGGACATAAAATATGAGTTTAACGTTGTCAACAATTTTGTGTACTATGAATAGTGGGGTTTTTTTTGGTACTATTTCAAAAGTACAGCGTGATTTAATTTTATCTTTTTTTGTCTCCATATTATTTTATAAAATTTTAGTTGATAATTTTAGAAATTATTAAGTAAACATTTTAAATTGAGAAAAATATTATTTTTAGTAGAAAGACTCTAATGTACTAAAAATTCTTGCAAGGTAACTTTTATTATTACTTACAAGTATATTCATAGCAAATTTTTAACATAAACCTTTGAAATATGAAGAAATAAAAGATACAATCTGAATGGAATATGAGAAAACATTTTCTCATGTGATAATAGTGTAATATAACTGTAATTCACTTTACAAAAAAGGATAGCATTGTCCTGCCACAGAAATAAGACTCCATGTTTTTTGATAGGAACTATAAAAACTTACATTACTCTGTTTTAAATTGAACCATTTAGAAAACCTGTTACTGCAAAATCACACTATTTTTCTGTAAAAATTTCAGTCTTGTATGTCCCAGGATACTATTATTGGAAACAATAAAATATACTATTGTAAGATCAACGAGGGTTGAGATGACTGTATTCACATAAGTTAAAAAAGACAATCAGTATGATAATTAGAGCATGTTAATTACTCTCCACCAGCAACAAAAAATGCAAATGATATACAGCAGGAAATTAACAGCAGTTACTGCTCAATATTGCATGACTTTTCCATTAAGAATAATATGAGGAGTTGTTAAATTATAGAAAATGAGAATAATGAGGCCAGAATATTAAAAAGCTTTAGGTTTCCGGTCTGGCTGTGGAGGAAATCATTAGGAATGGTTCTGAGCAAGTGCTACATTCTGTGTGGGTTCAGAAAGCTTGTTGAGTACAATGGGGAAATCTTCATGTATGCTTTTGTTTTTACAAGATAAAACAAGACTGGGTATTCTGGCTCAGCTAGAAGCAGTTCAGTAACCTTTCCTGAATAATACATTTGCCAAAATCTGCTAACACCATTTCACCCTTTCCTTTCAAAATGTTGGACTGATGGAACAATGAATATAATTTGCCACAGTCCCAGAACAATCTGAAGAGTTGGGATACTTTTTGTAATTACAAATCATTTTTAAAGAAAGGAAAACGATTATATGACTAAGATTTAGATGAAACAGAAATATGGCAAGCAGCTAAGAAACCTTCCCTTCTTTATCTGTGCTATAAAGAAAGAATCATATTAACTTTCTTTTGGAAAGTTTTAATATGAAAGGAAGCTGCATTATAATACACCACCTAATGCACCATCATCCCTATATAATTCAGTCTGTCAAATGTGCTACAAATACAGCAGGAGTGAAACCCAGAACGTTTAATATTAAGTATACATTTGAAAGAATGTACAAGTATAAAATAAGTCCTAAATTCTATAGAGAATAGTTTGCTTCTAAAAAGAAAATCATTAATTTATTCATAATTTAGCACACTAGTAAACACCCTGAAAAAACTCTCGTTCTAGGAAAAAGGGAGAGAAAGTGAGGACAAACAAAATATCTTCAACATTTTTAGTTTTCATGTGTTTTGGAATTTTTAACAATTAATTGGATATATTAATATAAGCTTATCTTAATTCACATTATAGAATATTTAAGATATACATATATAGATGTGATTTAAGTGTTTGCTAAACTCTTATTCTAAGGTCTTTGTTTTTAAAATTTTTGTGACATCCCAGTCTGAAATTAATAGCTAGTCAATGTGTTCCATATCCACTTTAAGTTCATAATCATTATATACCTTAGGAAATGGATATATTTTCATCTGTAGAGCAGAGTTTGAAGTTTAACTTTTCATACCATCCAGGGAGCTTTGATTTCTCCACGAAAAAATTTCTCCTTTGCTCAGACACAGCCAGTTTTTCATAATAGCATTGAGCTATTACCACAATCTTCTCCTTTCCCTTATTTTCCTGTTAATACCTATTTATTATAGCTTGTTTTCATGGTTTCGTTTGTGGAAAGACATTTTTAATGCATCCAGGTAAGTACCAAATCACTAAAACTATTTCACAACAAAATTATTGGCATAAATAGACATACCTTAGCTAAATACAAGCTGTTGCTAACTAGACATAAGCAAGCTGGGCCGTCCCTCACATAATATAATTGCACTCCAGGTAGGCAATTCATTCCTTTGGAAATATCTCTGAAACAGCCCTCAAAATGATTATTGCCCAGTAAATATACATTTTACGGCTTGGTACCTTGTTGTTATTGTTGTTGTTGTTGTTGTTCCACCATAGCAGTTTTAAAAACATTTTCTGTGAAATTAATAACATACTGGTTCTAACCTGTAGAATCCATTCCAGCTTTTTCATCAAAATACAGGCAAATAAGATCACTAGGAAAAGTCATGTTTCCCTGATTGTTGACATTTTCTGCCTTATTTCATTAAAAGCATGTGATCTCCTTTCACTGAACACACAGAAAGCAATAGGATAGCATTGGCTATAAAGGAATTGGACATATGGGCCATCTTCCTCACTGCTGCTACTGGTCACACCTGAATCAATTACAATATGCTGTGCATGTAACGTGACAACTTCCAAAATAAAGGACATATGCATGAGGTGTTCTTATGATGACACTGAACTCTGAGTTGCAGCAGTAGAAAAGGGGTCCAGGGTCTGATTTACTCTCAGGAGAATACTTCCAATGCAAGATGGAAGTAAAAACAAAGAGACAATAGCAACAAAATATGTATGCTTCGAAAGCACCTTAACCCATAGTTTTACATAAACTATCACTCATGGTCCGTATAATATCCCATCATGACAGGTAGGACAAGTGTTCAATAATGCAGTCTGAAACCAATTTATATATTCAAGGACATTCAAATGATTCGATTGTGCAGAGAATATAAAAAATAAAAAGTAAATTATATCAATAATATTTCATTCTTTTTCTTTACTCTGAACCTGGTGTTCTTTCCACACCATGCTGCCATTCAAACCACTAACAAAAATAAAAATCCTTATTTTGTACAATATGTAGTTTATAGAACTCTTTCCCATATATCATAACAGTTCATCTGTTTATGATGCTATATGGGCTGCATTCCTATTTCTAATTACCTATGAGAAAATTGACTGATAAAATTTAAGAGACTGGTTCAAGAGTGTTCTGGCTCTATAAATATAATTCTGGCCTGAAATTCTTTCTATAATATCACTGAATTTCCATATAGGGACATCTGTTCTTTCACTTATTTCACAGATAAATACTCATCATGTAACAAACGTTAAACATTTTTCCAGTCCCATGGGATACAATGAGAAAAAGAAACACAACAATTTCCTGCTTTCATGCAGTTAATATTTGATATATATATATATATCAGTATTTATATATCAATATTTGATATGTATGTGTATATATATATAGTCAAGGAAAAAAGGCAGTCGAAAGGAAAAAGGGAAGAAAAACAACATAGGTGTGGGAAAGTGTGCCTATATCTACTTTTATATGGGTATTATCTGTGTAGGACTTATTACTGTGTATATCTGTGTAGGATTTATTACCAGTCCCCACTTAAACCCAACAATGAGGTCATAGGGAAATTTTGCTGTTCCTAACATAAATCACTTTCTTATCTTTTTTTGTCTTTGCAAATATATCTGAATATACTTATCATTCTTCCTCATTTGTCCTTAAAGACACAACTTAGTGATAATGTTCTCTAAGCTGTTGCTCATCTTTCCAATCTGAATGTCCACTTCTTCATTTTTCCTTGGTTCCAATGTTTATGGTAATTATATAAAATGCTACATCTCTCTTTTACTCATCTGATTATTTGTTTACTTTCTAGATTCACCTTATGATATCACTGAATGGAAACTTGTTTGTGTTCCTAGTAGTTAGCACAGTGAATGGTTCTTGATAGGAGCCCAATAAGTTTTAGTTCCTCAGGTGAATATCTAACACCCTAGGGTCAGTTTATCCTAGTGATTGTCCCAATTAGAGAGTCATAAAATTACTGGAGTTTCTTCTTTTGTTTTTTGACTTTCAACCAAATGTAGAAATAGAATCCCCTGTGAAAAACCAAAATGTTTCATCATTTAAAGAACTCCAAAGAATTCAATGATCAGCCAGATTGAGGAGTCACTGATCTATTAGACATATTGATCACATTTATACCCTCTGCTTTTTAGCTTGAAAGCCATTGAAGCATTACATCTTATTGACAAGTATGAAGCAAAAAGGGAATAATACATATTATAAAACTCAACAAAAAGATAAACAATCTGATTAAGAATACATAAGAGATCTGAATCGACACTTCAGCAAGGAAGATACACACATGTCAAGTAAGCATAAGAAAAAATGCTTCTGTCATTAAGGATGCATATGTCATTAGGGAATTGCAAGTTAAAACAACATGAAACATGGCTACACATCTATTAAAATAGCCAAAATCTGGGACACTGATGACACCAAATTCTTCCAAGGATTTGGAACAACAGAAACTCTCATTCATTGATAGTGGGACTGCAAAATTGCACAACCACATTGGAAGACAGTTTGGCGGTTTCTTGGAAAACTAAACATACTCTTGCCATATGATCCAGCAATTGTACGCCTTGGTATTTACGAAAATGAGTTGGAAACTTATGTCCACACAAAAACTTGCATATGGATAGGCACAGATATAAACATGGGTGTTTATAGCAGCATTATTCATAATTGGCAAAACTTGGAAGGAACCAAGCTATCCTTCAGTAGGTGAATGGATAAATAAACTGTGGTAAATCCAGACAATAGAATATTACTGTGCTAAAAAGAAATGAGCTATCAAGCCACAAAGCAAAGCAAAACAATAATAAGAATAACAAAAACAGAAGAGGGGAAACCTTAAATGCATATTACTAAGTGAAAAAAGCGAATCTAAAATGGCTGCATACTGCATGATTCCAACTATGTGACATATTAAAAAGACAAAACTATGGAGACAATAAAACGATCGGTGGCTTCCAGGGATTGGGAAGAGGGAGAGATAAATATGGGGAATACTGGGGATTTTTAGGGCAGTGAAGCTATTCTGTATGATACTACATGGTGAACGTACATCATTACATTTGTCAAAACCTATAGAAGGCACAACACCAAGATTGAACTCTATTGTAAACTGTAATCTTTGGCTGATAATTATGTGTCAATGAAGGTCCACCAATTATAACAAATATACCCCTCTGGTGGAAAATATTGATGATGGGGAGGCTATGCATGTGTGAGGCAGAAGATATATGAGAGAACTGTACTTCTGCTCAATTTTGCGGTGAACCTAAAATTGCTGTAAAAAAATAGCCCATTAAAATATATAAATAATCCTAAGAAGGTTAAAAACAAACCAAAACCCACACAATACAACAAAATTCAACTTACTTTTCTACCAGACTAGGACCTCACATCTGAAAGAGTATTGTGCCATCCAAATATTATGGTGTGTTCTAACCAGAAACTTCTGAACGTGTCATCAAAAGTAACTTTTTAAAATTCTTTAATGTTTATTGTATTTTTGAGAGAGAGAGAGAGAGAGAGAGAGAGAGAGAGAGAGAGAATAAGTGGGGGAGGAGCAGAGAGAGAGAGAGGGAGACACAGAATTCGAAACAGGCTCCAGGCTCTGAGCTGTCAGCTCAGAGCCTGACACGGGGCTCAAACTCACAAACCACGAGATCAAGACCTGAGTTGAAGTCGGATGATTAACTAACTGAGCCACCAAGGTCCACCACCAAAAGTAACTTCTAAAGCTACTATATTTGGGTGCCTGATGGCTCAGTTTTTAAGCATCTGACTTTGGCTCAGGACATGATCTCACAGTCTGTGAGTTTAAGTCCCACACTGGGTGAGCCAGTGACCTGCTTCAGGTGAGCTCGTGCCCCGCTTCAGGTGATCATGAGCCCTGCTTCTCTTCGTCTCTCTCTCTCTGTCTTTCTCTCTCTGCCCTCGGATTCTATCTCTTCCTTTCTCTGCCCCTCACTCACTTATGCCCTTTCTTTCACTCTCAAGAAAATAAATAAATAAAACAAATAAAGTTTTATATTTAATAAAGATTTTTTTTAAATCTCACACAAGAATAAGATTATTTTATAGCCTTCTTTTTATATTTTGTTAGTGTTTTCAGTTGTGACTATCTACTTTTTTTTTACATGCATAGCCATTAATTTTGGGGATGTTTCAAGAAATCCAATATATTGATATAATATGTAATTTACCATTAAAGAAAATAGTCAAACTGCTGTGTCATTGCACCCAAAACATATAAAATTTAATTAACAAAAAAGACAACAAAACAATGAAAATAGGCAGATATTTAACACAGTCACGCATAAAAATGGCTAATACGTGCATGAAAAGATGATTAAGATTCTTAGTCCTGAGGGAAATGTTAATTCAAATCATAATGATAAACTACTTTACACTCATAAAGATTGATAAAATTAAAAGGACTGATATTACCAGTTTTAGTGAAGATAGGTCAACTGGATCTCATGCATTGTTGATGGGAGTGTATAATACATAACCACTTAGGGAACTAGTTTGGTCATTTCTTATAAATTCAATAGACAACTAGACTACTACCAAGTGTTAGCACTTTTCTCTCACATGGGATATATTGAGGGAAAAATAAAACATATTCCTGTTTTCATGCAGCTTATATTTTACTAGAGTGAAATAAAACAACAAATCCAATACATAAATGAATTCTGTAGTATATAAAAAGGCAATAATGACCCAGAAATGTCATTTCTGTGAAATCCCCAAAGGGATAAAAATATACATCCAGTCAAAATGTCTACAGGAATGTTATTCGTTTTATTAACAATAGCTAAAAAGTAGGAGGAACTCAGATGTCTACCAATATGTTAGTAGTGTAACAAATTGTAGTGCTCTAAAACATTGGAAGACACTTCATTCTATTATATATATTTTGTTATCATTATATCATTATTATATATACACATGTACATGCACATACTCCTATTCATACATAAGGAATACATATGAAATATGTATACAGGATGAATATATTAAATAGCTCATGGTTGATACCATTTCATGAAGTTCTAAATAAAGCCAAAACTAAGCTACAGAAATAGATATAACAATGTAGTGGGTGTGGCGTGACTGAAAAACTGACATGGGGAAAATTCAAGATAAGTGGAAATTTTCTATGTTTTGATTGGGTTGGACGTTGTATAAAACTTATCAAAATTTACCAACAAACAAGAGTCCTGGGTCAGATGACTTCCATGGGGAATTCTACCAGACATTTAAAGAAGACTTAATACCTATTCTTCTCAGAATATTCCAAAAACTAGAAATGGGAGGAAAGTTTCCAAACTCATTCTATGAAGCCAGAATTACCTTAATTCCAAAGCTAGACAAAGATCCCACAAAAAAAGAAGAATAACAGGTCAATATCTCTGATGAACCTTGATACAAAAATTCTCACCAAGATACCAACAAATTGAATTCAACAGTACATTAACAGAATTATTCACCGTGACCAAGTGGGATTTATTCCAGGGCTGCAGGGCTGCTTCAGTATTCACAAGCCAATCAACATAATACACCACATTAATAAAAGAAAGGATAAGAACCATATAATCCTTTCAATAGACAAGGAAAAATATTTGACAAAATGCAGCATTCTCTCTTCATAAAAACCCTCAAGAAAGTAGGGATAGAAGGAACATACCTTAACATCATAAAGGCCATATATGAAAAGCCCACAGCGAATATCATCCTCAATGGGGGAAAACTGAGAACTTTTCCCCTAAGGATAGGAACACAACAGGATGTCCACTCTCACCACTGTTGTTCAACATAGTACTGGAGGTTCAAACATTAGCAATCAGACAACAAAAAGAAATAAGAAGCATACAAATTGGCAAAGAAGAAGTCAAACTTTCACACTTTGCAGATGACATGATACTCTACATGGAAACCCCGAAAGATTCCACCCAAAGTATGAATTTAGCGAAGTCACAGGATATGAAATGAATGTACAGAGATTACTTAAATTTCTATGCACCAATAATAAAGCAGCAGAAAGAGAAAACAAGGATTAAACCCATATTCATTTGCACCAGAAACCTTAAGATGCCTAGAAATAAACCTAACCAAAGAGGTAAAAGATCTATATCCTGACAACTGTGGAAAGCTTATGAAAATATTGAAGAAGACACAGAGATATGGAAAACATTCCATGCTCATGGATTGGAAGAACAAATATTGACAAAATGTCTATACACCCCAAACAATCCTAAAAGTTGTATGTAACCAGAAAAGACCCCTAATAGCCAAAGTAATGTTGCAAAGAAAACCAAAGCTGGAGTCATCACAAATCAAGCTGTATTACAAAGCTATAATCATCAAGGCAGTATGATACTGACACAAAAACAGACACATAGATCAATGGAACAGGGTAGACAACCCAGAAATGGAACCACAAATGTATGGCCAACTAATCTTTGACAAAACAGGAAAAAGTATCTGATGGGAAAACTGGATAGTGAGATGCAGAATGAACCTGGACCACTTTGTTACACCATACACAAAAATAAATTCAAAATGGATGAAACACCTAAATGTGAAAAAGGAACCATAAAAATGCTACAGGAGAAAACAGGCAGGAACCTCTTTGACCTCGGCCACAGCAACTTCTTAATAAACATGTCGTGGAAGCAAAGGAAATAAAAGCAAAAATGAACTACCGGGACCTCATCAAGATAAAAATCTGCTGCACAGCAAAGGAAACTATCAGCAAAACTAAAAGGTAACTGACAGGATGGGAGAAGATATTTGCAAATGACATATCAGATAAAGCATTAATATCCAAAATCTATAAACAACTTAGCAAACTCAACACGCAAAAAACAAATAATCCAGTGAAGAAATGGAAAGAAGATGTGAATAGACAATTTTCCAAAGAAGACATCCAGATAGCTAACAGACACATAAAAAGATGCTCAACATCACTCATCATCAGGGAAATACAAATCAAAACCACAATGAGATACAACCTTATACCTCTCAGAATGGCTAAAATGAACAACTCAGGACATAAGAGATGTTGGCAAAGATGTATGCTGATTTAAAGGGGCACATGCACTCCAATATTTATAGCAGTGCTATTAACAATAGCCAAATTATGGATAGAGCCCAAATGTCCAATCCACTAATAAGTGGATGGACACACACACACACAATGAAATGCTGCTAAGCTATCAAAAAGAATGAAATCTTGCCATTTGCAACAACATGGATGGAACGAGGGTGTATTATGCTAAGTGAAATAGTCAGAGAAAGACAAATATACAATTTCTCTCAGATGCTGAATTTAAGAAACAAAACAGATGAACATAGAGTATGGAAAGGAAAAATAAGATAAAAACAGAGGGAGGCAAGCCATAAGAGACTACAGAGAACAGACTGAGGGTTGCTGGAGAGGTGTTGGGTGGGAGGATGGGCTAAATGAATGCTGAGCATTAAGGAGGGCACTTGTTGGGATAAGCAGAGTGTTACACGTAAGTGATGAGCCACTGGGTTCTACTCCTGAAACCAATAGTACACTGTATGTTAACTAAGTTGAATTTAAATTAAAAAAAAATTTTAAAATAAATTGCATTTGAATAAAAAATCCTTATCAAAAAATCTTATCAAACATACAACTTTTTGTTGACATGTTAACACTGACCTCCCCCCAGTGCATTTTGTTACAATTATATAGCAACAAAAATTACTTTAAAAACTATACTAAACTGTGAAAGTAGTTTAAAGGAAGAAGCTAAAAGATGATTTGACAGGCAGCAGAATTTTATTTATTTTATGTATTTCTTTTTTGTCATTGTTTTATGTCACTATGTTTTTTGGTTTATTACACCAAAATATGCAGCCAGAAAAACAAATGAATAAAAACTACTCAACCTCTTTCCACTTTTCCTTTGACTGAGGCTAAGATGGCAGATGTTGGAAGAACCATATGGACTCAGAGGCAGAAGCTACCACTTGATTATGGCAAAATAAAGAGACAAAAGGAGCTTGGGTGTCTCTGACACCACAGAGCTGTCATATCAGTTCTCTCTCTCTCTCTCTCTCGCTCTCTTTTTTTGTGGTTTCAAGTTTTTATTTAAATTACAGTTAGTTACGGGCGCCTGGGTGGCTCAGTCGGTTAAGCGTCCGACTTCAGCCCGGGTCACGATCTCACGGTCCGTGAGTTCGAGCCCCGCATCAGGCTCTGGGCTGATGGCTCAGAGCCTGGACCCTGCTTCCGATTCTGTGTCTCCCTCTCTCTCTGCCCCTCCCCCGTTCATGCTCTGTTTTTCTCTGTCTCAAAAATAAATAAACGTTAAAAAAATTAAATTACAGTTCGTTAACATATAGTGTAATATTGGTTTCAGGAGTAGAATTTAGGGATTCATCACTTGTATATAACACCCAGTAAGCAGCAGGATTTTAAAAATAATTAGATGTCTTCTTAAAGTGTCTTTGTTGTAAAGGTCATTAATAATCATTTTGATGAATACATTGCATTCTAGAGTTTTAAAACAAGTCATTTTTATTAAGATACTTATTTCTTATTTTAAAATGTAATAGATGAGTAGTCAAGGGTATAACATTAGATGTAATATCTTACATAATTTTACAAATTGAGCACACTCTTATAACCAGCACTCACATAAAGAAATAAATTATTAGCTCCGAAATCTCCTTTGACCTTCTTTCCAGTCACTACACCTAAAGAACAAACTAGGTTATTATTTCTAGAATATATGGATTAGAAGCTCAGAGAATCTAAGTGTATAGATTATCTTTAAATTCTTCCTTTCTTTTATCCTCCACTTTTTGTTGACATGTTGACACTGACCCCCCTCATGCAATAAAAAATCCACATATAACTTTTACTTCCCCCAAATGTAACTACTAATAGCTTACTTTTGACTGGAAGCCTTACTAATAAAATAAACCATTGATAAACACACAATTTGTATTTCATTTTCAACAGATTTTACCTTGATTTTAATTTCTCAATTTTTGCTTCTGTAAAATTTTAATTGCTTCCTAAATAGTTTCATAATTTAAAGCTTCTAAGTCGTCCAATGCATCCCATCATCTTAAACTCAGATTTTATTATTCCACTTCTTTGTAATATGTATAATGTACCCATGTGTTTTGTGCTTGGGTCTTAAGCTTTAAAAGTGACTAACATGGAGAGGTCAAGTCCATTGAAAGAAAAAGCTTAATGTTACAGTGCCCCTAAAAATGAGAGGCAGAGCTCCTCACGCGGGACCACAGGAGGAACACCACACTGTGGTCAGGAAGCAGAAGCAGGAAGAAAGGGAGAAGCTGGGCTAGAAGCATCTGTTGGTTTTCCTTGGGAAAGGGAAGGCAGGATAAACAGTCTATTCAAACTAGTGGCTAGTTTGAATAATTTTGATGGGCTTTGGGCTGTAAGAGTGGTCTCTAGTTGTCTGGCATGTGACCCTGAGATGATTAAGTCAGAGAAATATTGTCTCCTGAGGTCTATATTTAGCCATGACTCTGAATTAGTAAGCCAAAGGCATGTTCCTGGCTCAATCTTTTGCTTTCTCTAAGAATTGGCTGGCTTAGGAGGGGTAGTCTCTCCTCAACCGAAAAGGTTTTTTTTTTTTTTTTGAACATGTCTAAATATCATAATATACAGAAAAAATTAATACATTTTTTGTATTGATTGTATATTCATATAATGTATATATACATAATGATGTGTGTGAATATATTCACAGCTGACCCTTGAACAACACTGGGATTAAAAGTACTGCCCCTCACCAAAACAAATATCTGCATATAACTTGTGACTTTCCAAAAAAGTAAGTACTAATAGCTAACTGCTGATTGGAAACCTTAATGGTAACATAACAGGAGATAAACACATATTTTATGTTAAGTGTTTACATACTATATTCTCACAATAAAGTAAGCTAGAGAAAAGTAAATTTTATTGAAGATTATAAGGAATAGAAGATATATTTACATTACTGTACTGTATCTATTAAAAAAATCTGCATATAAGTGGAACTGCGCAGTTCAAACCTGTGTTGTTCAACTGCATACTTATGTCATCCTGTTCACAATGTAGCCTTTTCTTTCCATCTTCTCTATAGTCTCACTTTTATCCTCCTTCACTAATTAATATACTAATTGAAATCTCATTTGTTCTTCAAGTTTCATCTCCAGATTAGAAGTCTTTTCCAATGCCATCAAAATTATCTCTCTCTCCTTGTGAATCCATAGAACCGTTAAAAAAAATCTCCAAACAACTGGTATGACAAACCCACTTCAGTTACAGGTGTTATGGTAACTATATCCTTGAGGAGATTTTGGGATACCCCAAATCGTGCTTTTTGTAGGAGCCAATCATTTTGTCACTGTCAATTATTCCCTATGTTTGTTTCATGCATTGCGCATGGGAATCATCTGTTGGTCTTGCTTAAACTATACAAGACTTGAATTACACAGACTATCACTTAGGCTTTCTTTTTATTTTATTTTATTTTTTTATTTTTTTTTAAATTATTTTTTTCAACGTTTTATTTTATTTTTGGGACAGAGAGAGACAGAGCATGAATGGGGGAGGGGCAGAGAGAGAGGGAGACACAGAATCTGAAACAGGCTCCAGGCTCTGAGCCATCAGCCCAGAGCCCGATGCGGGGCTCGAACTCACGGACCGCGAGATCGTGACCTGGCTGAAGTCGGACGCTTAACCGACTGCGCCACCCAGGCGCCCCCTTTCTTTTTTTTTTTTTAATATTTTATTTATTTTTGAGAGAGAGAGAGAGAGAGAGAGAGAAGAGACAGAGTGCAAGCAGGGGAAGAACAGAGAGAGAGGGAGAAACAGAATCCAAAGCAGACTCCAGGCTCTGAGCTATCAGCACACAGCCCGACACAGGGCTTGAAACCATAAACTGCGAGGTCATGACGTGAGCGAAGTCCAAAGCTTAACTGACTGAGCCAGCCAGGTGCCTCTATCACTCAGCCTTTCTAAGGACAAGTATGGAAATCAGGATTTTAATCAATACCTCTGGTGCTTATTTGGCACACTGTATTTTTAAAACCACTACTCAAGTCAATGACCCATTCAGTATAAATTTAATAGTATAAAACCAAGTTACATCATCTTTTTAGTGATGTATGTACCACACTTACTATAATCGAAACTGTTGTTCGGATTTTATTTCTAAATAGTAATAGCCAACACATATAGCACTTACTCTGATCAGATATTTTTCTAAGCTGTGTGCATATAGTAGCTTATTTAAACCTCACCATGATCCACTCAGGTCGTTACCATTATTATCCCCATTTTACAGATGAAGGAAGTAAAATCAGAAAACATGAAGTAACTTGCCAATGATTATATAGCTTTTAAATCTGGCTGCAATCCGTATTCTTATAAAATACACTATATTTCTTCTAGTGCATAGAAGTTAGATGATCCATAGATAGATAGGTGATAGGTAGATATCATAAGTAGATAGATTATAGTATCTGAAATGTGAAAATGTGATCGAAGTTATTACAGGGCAAATAGATTATAATCATCAGACAGTCATATAAAAAATAAACCTACTCTTTTTAGTCTTCTTAGCAAATCCATGTAGGGAAACGACTACTTCTTAGCAATGGAAACTATGCTAATTTGTAATACAACCCAAACTGCTACTTTATGTAAATTAGATGTTTCCTACTCTCAATATTCTTAAAAGACTGTCTGATTCAGAGCAAATAAATATTTCTGAGAACTAGACCTAAAGTATTTTTCACTCTTAATAGTTTCTATATTTATTAAACCAGAGAAAATTCTAAAGCTAAACTTGGCCATGAATCTTACTCATTGGCAGTTAATCTGGAATTTTTAATTTTGAGAACCTGATTCAAGATTTGTTTTAATGTCTGGTTCTGGATATGTAAAGTATTAAACCTCCAATGCATGTTTGAACAAAAAAATAAGCATACTCTTCAGTAGCTTGTCTGAAGAAATAATTTAATGCAAAGTTTGTGTCGTGCAACTCTTTCTTACTGTGTAGTAATTGTTTGCTTGCAAAAATTATAGTCAACTGTGGCTTGAACTTGTTTTTATCACCTTTTACAGGCAAAACACTTTATATACATTATCTTATGTAAGACTCATAACAAACTAGAAAGTAGATACTATTTGGAGATGAATCTATCAAGACTCAGAAAGTGACATACCAAGCTGGTCCCACAATAAGTAATTTTCACATCTTGGAAAAAGAAGATATTTTTTGAAATAAAACAATTCTTCTAAAATAGGCCAGTGAAACTATGATAGACTGGTAGAAAAATAACCTCTGTGTGTATATATGTATATGTGTGTGTATATATAAGTGTACATATCTATACACATTATAAATTGCATGTATGTACACAGATACTATATATATTTATCACATAAGTATCATTTGCATCCAGTATTCATGAAGTACTTATAATATAGTGTTTTATGTTCATTTTATGTATGAAAATACGGGCCTCACTCATTCATTCTATAAATAAACATTTTTGGGTGCCTTATTGGAGCAAGCACTACTCTAGCCCTGAATTACATTAACAGAGTCTCTGTTCTTACAGACTGACTTTCTTGGGAGAAAACATAAATGTAAAATAATATAAATAAATATTATAAATATAAATTATAAATATAAATTTATATTTATAAAAATTATAAATAATATAGTAAGTAAAATTAAACCTTGTGCAGTGGATAAAAAATGAAAGGATTTTTTTACATACCTTTTTTAAGCAAGCTATCAAATTTCTCCAAGGCCATAACATTGAGACTCATACCCCATTAATAGGAAGTCAGGTTTTTATCCCTAACCTTTGAAGGCAAAAGTTACTGCACAATTTCTGAAACAGAAATAAGCCTAGTTGTTTCCAAGACTGAATATAGCCCGTTTTTTTTTTTAATCTTAGTGTTCAAGAAAATACAGCTGACTGCCTCTGTGAAATATTTTATCCCACTTACTTTTCTTAGTACTAAGCAAGGATGGGAAGGCTTGAATGCCAGAAGTTACTCGTGGGAAAAGGAAGAACAGTGAAAATTTGCCTTTTTTCTATGTGAAATAGCAGATTTCTTTTGAGAAAGAAAGAAAAAAATGGAAAAATGTTTAGTTATACCTATCAAGATCTAATTTAACTTGTTAAATTAGGCTTAGCAAAAATTTATTGAGTGCATATTAAATGATAACCATTATAGAGGGATAATATCATAGAAAATGTAAAAACCTTGAAAAGAAATAACTATATAGATGGTAAGTTCTATTAGAAGAGAAGACAACAGGGGCGCCTGGGTGGCGCAGTCGGTTGAGCGTCGGACTTCAGCCAGGTCACGATCTCGCAGTCCGTGAGTTCGAGCCCCGCGTCAGGCTCTGGGCTGACGGCTCAGAGCCTGGAGCCTGTTTCCGATTCTGTGTCTCCCTCTCTCTCTGCCTCTCCCCCGTTCATGCTCTGTCTCTCTCTGTCCCAAAAATAAATAAACGTTGAAAAAAAAAAAAAAACAAAAAGAAGAGAAGACAACAATATATGTTTCTGAAAAAAGGAAGCAAAAAAGAAATGATTGTCTTCGGCTTAAATTTGGACACAGATGATATTGAAAGTATAAGAATAATCCATTATTTCTCATCAATTTGAGCTTGCCACAGCCTTTTTTAAATATATAAATAACAATTTTTGTATCAGAGAAGTTAACAGTCCACATATAAATACTATGGATATAAACATAACAAATATCATGCCATTATTCCCTTAAAACAGGACTATATGGACACTTAAAAGCAGAAATAGAATGAGAACTGACAGGTATTTTTTCTGAGAAACAGTGGAAATGCTTAGTTTCTGAGATGGAGAAACTCATATATATATATAATATGATGACTTGAGGAATAAAAAAGGAAATAGTAGCTGTGAATTCACTCAATTTCAAAATGTTATCCAAGATACAGAAAGAAAACAGCTATAGAAAAGATGGCACAGAATATCTAAGAAGATGAGAAACTATTATTAGCAACAAGAGACAGGAAGCACACTTCTGCTGACCTCAGGCATCAAATCCTGTTTGGATAGTACATGCAATATTGATGAATATGTTTTCCTTTCATGGACTACCCTGCCTGCAACGTACTTTTGGATCTTGAGCTAACAAGTACCATGAAAACGAAACTTGGGAATAGAGGGCATGTTGGACAAATCAATCATACACAGACACACAGAAAGTCCCTTGCTTACCAAGGAAAATTATGTGATTCCATTGTATATGGCAAAAGGGATCTCTAAATGACTATTACAAATAATACAAGTGGATGAGCATAAATATTTATTGTTTCTATTCTTTAGGTTTCAAGACAATTGCTATATAACATGAAGAAATAGGCTAAGCTGGTGTTTTATCTATATACTACAACTAGCATACTTCTGGACTCAGATATAAATAAGAACACCGGACTGCCAGCCTGAACTTCTGAGATGGACAAACTTGACTGCTAAGTTACTTGCATCTGAAAGCAGGAAACTTCTGTAGGACGTTTGCTTTCAGTATTTATAAGAATATAGATTCTTATTTGATGAAAACAAAATATAAGTCTTGTGAAGGACTGGAGACAGACAATAATCTTTTGTACTTATTAATCTATTCCAATGTTAATGCTGAAAATGGAAAAGTCCAAGACCAAAATTGTTAACAGGGTTTTGAGGCAAACTGACAGAGGTGATGACAAGGGCAGAGAACTGAATCAGGGAAATGAAATAGCTGTAAAACTGCTACCCAGCTGGCCACCACCATGAAACCATTTCAATTTAATGTTGCAGAAGGCTCATAGAACAAAAGATGATGTGCATTACAGGAGACAAATAAATAAATAAAACTATTTAATTTTACAGAACATTTTATAGTATCTATGAGGTTTTTGATAAACAATAGGTTAAGAGTTAGTGGTAAAGTATTCCTATTTTTGTGAAGCCCAATTGAAGTTATTGGTCTGCAAATGATAGCCTAGGCTACTTACATATTAATTTATTTATTTGACTAAATCTCTAAAGATAGTCATTAAGCATCTTTTAGATGCACATATGGATTATGTGTTCTGTTGCCCTTCAATCTGAAAAATGTTTTTTAATTATCCCAAACAATCAATGTTACAGAAAAATTTCAATAAAAGCCACCAAACAAAAGCATTGTATTAAAGCAATATATTTATTATAAAGTATCATACCTAATAAAAGAAGCCAAAGCAACATAACATAGAGCCAATTTAGGATGCAAACAATCAAAAAGTTAATGCCTGAATTTTTTCAGAGTACAGTGCAACTACAATTTAATTTTATAATTATGACAAAACCTCTTACTGCTTTTTTTAAGCAAATACAGATGGACTTGTATATAAAGACCTACCAATTCAGCATTTATTTATTAACAAAATGTATTCTAATAATACAAAAATGTATGAATATTCTGGTAAAACTGAGTAAACAAAATCTATTTCTTATCAGTTCAGGGTATTCTTTTTTTTTTTTTTTATTTTTTTTCAACGTTTATTTATCCTTGGGACAGAGAGAGACAGAGCATGAACGGGGGAGGGGCAGAGAGAGAGGGAGACACAGAATCGGAAACAGGCTCCAGGCTCCGAGCCATCAGCCCAGAGCCTGACGCGGGGCTCGAACTCACGGACCGCGAGATCGTGACCTGGCTGAAGTCGGACGCTTAACCGACTGCGCCACCCAGGCGCCCAAGGGTATTCTTTTAATTTAGTAATAATAACTGAAATAATTACCAGTAAAAATATAGAAACCTATTAAAAACATGTACTCCTTCACTTATGGAGGAAACCAAGTCAAATGCACAATTTCATAACTTGTAAATTTGTAATTTCCAACTTACAGCATTTAGCTAAAAATATATTAGAAACTTACAGATTTAGCTAAAGGAAACAAATGGCAAATTTCCTCAAAACTAGTGTTAGTTTCTTATAAATATCATTTATTCGTTATTTTGAAAGTAATTACTGTTCCTAAAAATATCAAAGCATGTTGTTATTTTTTAAAAATTGAGTTGAAAGAATGGAGCATGCATTTTTATTGTATTATGTAAGGCTTTTTAAAGCCTCCTAAAATATCTTTACCTTTACTTCATTTCATTATCTAAAAATTAACAAACTTATTTGACACTACAACAATTTTTAAAGGAATAATAGTTTGATAGATTACCAATAAAAATTTAAGAATGATAATTCTTGACTGGAATAAATAAAACAGATAAAAGTGTATCACAAATTTTTACAAAAATTATCAAATTTTGACTTGTGCATTATTTTTTCATTTCTACTTTTTTTACTTAATTTGTTTAGAGCAGTTTCACATTTACAACAAAATAAAGTACAGAGATTCCCCATATTTTCCCTCTTCCCACACATGCTGTCCTCTCTCATTATCAATATCTCCTTGATTTTTACCAAGGGTGAACCTACATTGGCACATCATAATCACTCACATTGCATAGATTACAAGTTCACTCGTGCTGTTGTACATTTTACGGATTTGGACAAATGTAAAGTAATATATATATATATATATATATATATATATATATATATATATATATCACCATAATATCCTAGAGATACTTTACTGCCTTAAAACTCCTCTGTCCTCTGACTGTTCCTTTTTCCACCCTCCTCCTGCCCCAAGAAATCACTGATCTCTCTCCCTAGGTTTACTTTTCCTAGAATGCCATATAGTTAGAATCATCAGTATATATATAGTCTTCTCAGACTGACTTCTTTCATTTAGTAATATGCACTTAAGGTTTCCCCATGTCTTTTCATGGCTTGGTAGCTCATTTCTTTATAGTGCTGAATAGTATTTATTGTTTGGACTTACCACAGTCTATCTGTTCACCTACCAAAAAACATCTTGGTCACTTTCAAGTTTTGGCAATTATGAATGAAGTTGCTATAAACATCCATGTGAAGTTTTTGTATGGACATGAGTTTTCAAATCCTTTGGGTAAATAGCAAGAAGACTGATTGATTGCTGGATCATATAGTATAGTATGACTGATTGCTGGGTCATATAGTATAGTATATCAATTATTTTTTAAGAAACCACCAAATTGTCTTCTGAAGTGGCTGTACCATTTTGCATTCCCACCAGCAATGAACAAGAGTTCCTGTTGCACCACATCCTTGCCAGCATTTGACTTACAGCACTGTTCAGATTCTGGCCATTTTACTAACTGCATAGTGATATCTCATAGCTGTTTTCATTTGCATTTCCCTGATGTCATAAGACATGGAACATGCTTCCATATGCTTCTTTGCTATCTGTATATCTTCTTTAGTGAAATATCTATTAAAGTTTTTTTTAATTTAATGGTTATTTATTTTTGAGAAAGAAAGAGTGCAAGCAGGGAGGGGCAGAGAGGGAGGGAGACAGAGGATCTGAAGCAGGCTCTGTGATGACTGTAGAGAGCCCTATGCGGAGCTCAAACTCACAAACTTTGAGATCATGAGATCATGATCTCAGCCGAAGTTGGATGTTCAACTCACTGAGCCACCCAGGAGCCCCAGTGCCTATTAAAGTTTTTGACCTCTTTTTATTGGGTTATTTGTTTTCTTATTGCTGCATTTTAAGTGCCTTGTTTATTTTGGTTAACATCATTTATCAGATGTTTCTTCTGCAAATTATTTCTTCTGGTATTCCCATTACACTTTTTGTAAATGTCCCACAGTCCTTGGATATTCTGTTTTTGTTTGTTTGTGTGTGTTTGTTTTCCCACTAGTCTTTGTAGTCTTTGCTTTCTGCCTTTCAAGGATGCTACTTATACATCCTCTGGCTCAGAGATTCTTTGCTCATCCATTTCTAGTCAACCAGCAAGCCCATAAAAAGCATTCTTAATGTCTTTTACAGTGTTTTTATCTCTAGCATTTTTCATTTGCTTATTTCTTAGAATTTTTATCTCTCTACTTTTATTTTCCATCTTTTTTGCATAGTGTCTACTTTATCCATTAGAGCACTTAACATATTAATCATAGTTGTTTTAAAGTCTTGGTCTGGTAATTTAAATATCACTGCCATGTCCGGTTGTGATGTTTGCTCTATCTCCTCAAATTGAGCTTTTTGCCTTTTGGTATTCCTTGTAACTGTTTTCTTGGTAGCCAGATGATCCGTGACAATTCCAATAAGGAATTACTATATGCAGGACTTTAATAATGTGGTGGTGAGCTGTTGGGGGAGAGTTAGTGTTCTATAGTCTTATAGTTAGATATCTTCTTTAAGTGAGCCTATGCTTCCGAACTATGAACCTCACAAAGTTTTCTCTGTTTTTTCTCCTTCTTCAGGTAGGATAGAATGCCTAGAGTGGGCTGGAGTTGGGTATTTTTCTTCCTTAGGTCAGCTAGGCTCTGATAATACCCCAGCAAGTTAGGCTGTGTTTAACTGGTTTCCCCTGAGATCAGTCCTTGTTAAGAATAGAGTGCTCTTGTCATGTTTCAGAATGGTTCCTTACCTTCTCCCCCTGCAGGAAGCCTGAGGGGATTTTCCTCTGATGTTTACTGTGCGAACAATGCTGAGCTCCTGGAGGAAATCTCACAACACTGTGGGGCACCCCTATGATTAGACCTCTTTAGAGTTTTTAACTCTCAGTGTGTCCACACTGAGTCTCCAGCATTTTGTCTATTACAGCTCAGATTTTCCTATCCAGGCACAGGTTCCCAGGGTGATTTCTGCTCCTGAGTCTCTACTCCATTAAGACACCACTCCTTGAATTTGGCTGCCTGTCTCTCCAGTCTTGGGGACTGAGGTGTGCCCTGTGTTCTTTTCTTATGGGTCCCAGACGAGTTGTTGATTTTTCATTCTGTATTGCTTTTTACTTGTTGTCAGGACAGTGACAGCTTCTGAACTCCTTAAGTATGGAACCATAAATCAGCAGTCCTTCTCTAATATTTAAATACATTTTTGTTTTGAAATATAATTCAAAATGATTGTATATTTGAAGAATTTTACAAATATTAGTAATCACATGAACTCCCACTAGATATTAATCAGCTTTTAGATACAACATAATTACTACTTGTATAGATAGAACATAGAAAAAAGAAGTTCCTCTTTTTTCCTCTTAGAAGTAACCATAGTCCTGAATTCAATGTGAGTTTTTCTCATCCTTCACTTTATAGTTTCCCACATATGTAACCTTAAGTAATATATTAATTCACTTTTCTGTTAATGAATATCTTGTAAGAGGATTCATACTTTGTATTTACTTCTTCAAATTGCATCTACTCAAAAAATATTTTCTGAGATTTATCCATGTTTATATGTACACTTACAGTTCATTCATTTCCATTGTGAGTTTACATAAGTGGACTACAAAATATCGTTTCACAATTCCCAAATTCTTATATTTATGTTTTAAATAATGTATATGTTTATTTTGTGTGAAATATATTTTCATACATGTTTTATAAATATTAACTTGGTTAATCTATTACAACAAACAATTAAAACACTTATAAATGCTTCCTGGATATGTGTGAAAGATTTTCTCTAGGGTGATAATTTTTGGAGAGGATGTACTGTGTCATATTCATCTTTACCTGGTAATACCAAATTGTTTTTTCATTTATATTCCCACAATTTTATGTTTTGTTCAATACTAGACAACACTTGGTATTACTTGACTTCCTAATTTATACAAAATTAGTAGCTGCATAACTTCATTTGCATTTAACATTCTCCTGATAAATGTTAATGTTGAAAGTTTCATATTTTGTGTCAATGATTTTTCAATAATGTTCTTCTTTATATCACTTTCCCATTTTTCTATTGTTCATATTTCTTATCAAACCAAACCAACTCTCTATTAAATCTCAAGTATTACAAATCTCTTCTCCAAGTTTATGTTTGTTCTTTATAGATGTTACATATCTTGAATGATTTTGTCTCTCCATGTATGTTGTTTTAAGAACAGAAATTCTTAATTTTTTTTTTAATTTTTTTTTTCAACCTTTTTATTTATTTTTGGGACAGAGAGAGACAGAGCATGAACGGGGGAGGGGCAGAGAGAGAGGGAGACACAGAATCGGAAACAGGCTCCAGGCTCTGAGCCATCAGCCCAGAGCCCGACACGGGGCTCGAACTCCCCGACCGCGAGATCGTGACCTGGCTGAAGTCGGACGCCCAACCGACTGCACCACCCAGGCGCCCCCAGAAATTCTTAATTTTAATGTATCCCATTTTATTCATCTATCCTTATGTTTTATGTATTTTTAGAAATACTTAATATCCCATGGAATAATAAATATGTACTCCTATATTCCCTATTTAAAGTATTAAAATTTTATTCTAAATGTTAGCACACAATTCATCTCGAAGTAGTATTTTGTGAGGTTTGAAATTCTGATGCATTTCCAGTTTTCTCTTCTCTAAATAAGGAAAAAGGTATAATTTTTGGTATGTTCTTTTTTTTTTTTCAAACAGAACTTCAGTGGGAGAAATCTCATATTTTTATCTGAATATGGCCCTATTCCTATGCTCTATTCTGTTGGTCAGTTTGACTCTACATGCAACTAAATAATATTGCCTTACTACTATTAATCCATAGTGAAAATATCTGGGAGGGTAATTGTCCATGTCTACTTTTTCCTTTAAAGTGTTTCTTGAACATGTCTTACTTTTGCTTCTCCTCATATGCTTTAGAGGAAAATTTTAATTTGTATGGAGTTATTATTAGAACTTCATTGACTCTGTAGATAAATTTGAGGAGAATTTACCTCTATTCGCTATTAAATCTCACATGGTGTGTGTTTCCATGTATTTATAATTTCAATGAAATTTAATAAAACAATAAAAATAAAGCTCTTGCACCTAATTGGTTAGATTCCATATAGAAACCTGTTAATTAGATTACTATTGTAGACACTACTTTTCATTACACTTTATTTTCTGTTTTCTGCTAGTATCATCGGGAAAATAAAACGTTATATCTATATTTTCTCTGGAAATATTAAGTGCCATTATCAATTTTTTTCTTTTGTAAACCATTGTTAATTCTTAAACATATTTGTAGATTCTTGTGGGCTTAACATGCATGTAGGCAATCATAGTCTGTGGAAACAATTTTTGTTCTTCTTTTATTTCCCTTAATTTGTATATCTCTTTCCCAATCTTATTATTCAATATAAGATTTCTAATACATTGTTGAATAAAAGTTGGAATATTAGATGTTTTGTCTTTTTTCTGAATTTAATGGGTAACTTCTAAAGACCCACAGATAAGTTTACTTGTAGGAAATCTCTAAACACATATTATCAAATTTAAAGTTAAAGAAATTTATCCTTTTTAAAAATTTTAATACAGGGGCGCCTGGGTGGCTCAGTCGGTTAAGCGGCCGACTTCGGCTCAGGTCACGATCTCGCACTCTGTGAGTTCGAGCCCCACGTCGGGCTCTGTGCTGACAGCTCAGAGCCTGGAGCCTGTTTCAGATTCTGTGTCTCCCTCTCTCTCTGACCCTCCCCCGTTCATGCTCTGTCTCTCCCTGTCTCAAAAATAAATAAACGTTAAAAAAAAATTTAAAAAAAAATTAATACAAAATCTAAATTTGTTAGAACAAAGTTTTGGCAAATTCAACTGTACTTGTTTTAAATTCTGGGTTTTTATACTTGCAATTGTTGTTTGTGAATGTGTTTTTTTCTTTTAGTTGTAAAAATTTACATTTGTTTATTTTGTTATTTTCTTCAATGAATTAACTTCTGATATTATTGATATGTATATTTTACATTTGTTTTCTATTATATTCTGCTCTTATGTCTATTATTTTCTTTCTTCAACATTATTTAATTTTAAGGGTAGTTTCTTAATTCATTAATTTTTCATATGTCACATATATAATATAAAGCAATTGTCTGCAACCCATAAGTAGGATAAAGTAATGCAACTACTTTTGTCTGTTATTTTGATTTGTTTATCAACCATAGCCCAGCAGTTTCAATTTTCAGTATACACCCTAGAGAAATGCTTACAGAGATGCATGAAGAAATATTTAAAATAAGGTTCATAGAAGAATTAATCATTATTGATGAAAAAGAAGCATATGTGTGGGGGAGGGGTGGGAGAGAGAGAGAGAGAGAGATCTATTTTAAGGAATTGGCTCATACCTCATGCAATTATAGAAGCTAGAAAGTCGAAACTGTAGTGTGTGCTGGTAGGCTGGATACCCAGAGTAAAGCCATCATTTCAGTTCATGTCTGAAGACTGCTGATTGAATTACCTATTTCTAGGGGTAGGTCAGTATTTTGTACTATTCAGGCCTTAAACTGACTGAATGAGAGTCACCCACACTATGGAGGACAATCTGCTTTACTCAAAGTCCTTTAACTTAGATGTTAATCTTATATGAAAACACTCTCATAGAAAAGTCCAGTATATTTGATACCATATCTGGACACTGTGTCCCAGACAAATTGACACATAAAATTAACCATCACACAAGGGATAGAAGTAGAAATGATTCCATTTATTATTGTTTTCAATGATCCCCTAGGAGACATTGTACTTTCTGTATCTACGACTTTAGAATCTATAGGGTTGAATATTCAATTCCAAAAAATGGTACACTTTAGCTAAATGTTATAGAAAGAGTCTCAGTGAATCACAAACTATGGATTTTTCCTGGTACTTTTGACTCCTAGTGTCAAAGAAGAGGAAGAAAAGAGTCATTATCATATCATGGATAATTGTCTCTGTTCATCAGGATAAGTAGAGATGATTTTAAACAGTGAGGGGGAGAAAAAACATATGTAGAACCCAGAAAAGCCATTTATTTAAGTTTCTCTTGATATCTGAGATGTATCCTTGCCTCATTGTGACTTTAAGTGCACAAACTTATCAAACCCAACTTCAGAGGGCAAGCAGCAAAGATTCAAATCATTGGTGATGAGTGTCTGGATTATGCCACTAGGTAAAGCTCTGAGACAAGTAAACATAATGTCTGAGATGAAGAGGACTTGAGAATGGATAGTATGAGAAAAAGATAATAAATATCAATTGCAGCAATGAGTTGAGGCCAACTTTATGGATGCAAACTCTAGTTCGTCCTGTTAACATCCCTCTTCTAAGACTCTCATATAACAAAAGGCCCACCAAACACAAACTTATCTTTGTGTGTGTTTAGAGAAATAGAGTCCATGAAAATGGTAGAGTGTGGTAGACATGAGAATGTGCCTCTCCGTTCCTTCTGCCAGTTGCAGGTAGTGTGGCCAGCAGAGTCCCCTCATCCAAAGTCTTATCTTTCTGGGACACCCCATATCCTATAACTGAGCAATGTAGAGTTTTAAAAGCCTATTTCAGGCTGATGCAAGATGACCCTCATGGGCAATTCTCACCCAAGAGCTCTCTGTTGGCTATAGTTTCAGCAGGCCTGTATTGCAATTTCATTTATTTCTTTGCCCAAGCCTACTTTTCTCCACTTCCACAGCATCTTCTTGCAGAAGAGTGAATGAAAGACATACACTAGAAAGAGAATACGGAAGACAGCATAGGATAGTTTATGCACGATAGATGTAAATGCATTTATTCAAACTGTTGCAGCAAAACATGCCTTTGAAGTATTTTAAGCTTATGTTATTAATAAAGTTTGAAAATATATCATTTAACAATATTATCCTTTTAGGAACTTAATTAAATGTTTGATTGGTATCAAAAGTGGAAAATAATCTGGAACTTTAAAATCATCCCTAGTAATACTGTGCCTTTGATGGGAAAAAGTGTAAAAAAAGCAAATTTGCCAAGATAAGATGGTTGTACATCAACAGAATTTTATGGCAAATTGTACATGGACAACACATGACAAATTAGATGTAAGTTCTTCATTTTCATATATTATATGATTAGGAAACTAAAATTCTGGATGAGCAGGATTTTTTTAGAGAACCCACACACACACAGACACACACCTTTAGAATTTAACATGTAAAGCTTGACATCTGAAAATTTAAGCTTAGCATCAGGAATATATAGGAAAAGGTAATCACACCTGGGAAACTGAATAGCACCAATTTAGCACCGAGAGTGGCTAGAGAATTGGGATCACAGAGGTTTGTTCAGACATCTGTCCATCAGATGCTGTGATCCATTGTCATATACTTGTGTGACATCAGGTACACAAATGTATCAGAAAAATTTGTATGGGTATGAAATGTCTTCTTTCCTTCCTAAAATGTATCTTTGTTGACTTTTTGCCACTAAATCAATAGTCTATCCCTGACCTGAATTCAAAACAAGTCATTTTTCAACTCAGGTTTCCCTGCTTTGTGGATATAATTCCCAAATGACTCCCAAGAATAAGCTTTCCAGCTCCATAAGGATGTTGTCTAGTGAAAGACTTATAACAGCTCAACTATTGATTATTCCAACCTAAGGATATAATTATATTTCTCTTCCCTCTCCTAAAAGCTTTTAATTATAAAAGTCTTGTGCCCACAATTTATTTTCAGAACATGATATACCTGTATTATGCAGAGGATATCATCAGGACAGGGATGGGTATAAATATAAATATTATATAGATTAAAAACATAGTTTGCAATAATAACTCCTTATTTAGCATTCTGTTTAACTCTTTGTCCAATACTGAAAATATTTCAGTTGTCCCAAATGTCAAACCTCAAACATCATACAGATATGTTTTGAACATCGACTATATCCTGAATGTCATATAAAAATATTAATATGTGACCTGTGGCCAAAGGGAACTTACACAGTAATTTTAAAGTAACCTTCAGAGAGCGGTAAATCACTCTATATCTTGAAAAGTTCAGAAAAAAGCCAAATGACTAAAAATTAGGGAATGACTTTTCTAGGGCCCAGAAGGGGGATACAATTTAACTTTACAGTTAAAAATTTACATTACATTGACCACATACAGTTCATTAACTCTATAAGATACATTCCATTTGGCTTCACACAAATTTTAGGTGGCCTGAAATGTAAAGTTTTCTTTTACAGTCGATCATTTGTTCTTCTGCCCCTATTGGACAATAGAAAACAGACCTCATTATGTTGGTTATCTTTTACTTCAACAGATTACTGCCCAGGGTCTCTTCATTTTCCAAAGATTATTTCATTTAGATGGTAGAGACTTGTTCAAAATAAATCATTCATAAGAACCACTTTATTTCTCTTCAGGTAATAAGGTAGGAATTTCACCACAGAAGGCAAAATCAAAATTTTTCCTGAGTCCTTAAATTCAAATGATAGGCTCTGTGGGTGCCTCATTCACAGGATTGTCAGCCTAGAAAGGAAATTTTCTTTGGTGTGGTGCTAAGCACTGAAATAAAGTCTTCTTACAAGGTTGTCATGGTAACATGCATGCATCACCTGTCCTGCTCACATTTAAAATTTGTTTCCTAATATCTTCCATATGGGTATTTGTTTTTTAAACTTCATATAACCTGTGCTCCATTTTGTTAGGACTCATCAAGTAGATTACAACTATATTCAATAATTACATTAACTGATTTGCAAACATGCATCCATAACTAAGAATCTACTGAACTCATAGAAATGAGTGTGGAAAAAAAATACGACAATTTGTAGTACTGTGTACTTTAGCATCAGGCAAAACTTTAAAAATGCATATGGTTCATCAGTATATTTCAGTCCTGTTATGATAAATTCATCCATATAACAGCAACAGTGGGGTCTGCTGAAAGCTTATTTACAAGTGAATTGGGAAATCTTAGTGCTATTGCTAGAGCTGTTCCTACTTGAATCACTACTACCTCTTCAAATATATAGTTTATTCATTATTTTGTGTGATGGACTGGGCTAAGCACTTTACGTACTTGTTTTATCATTAAAACTACCCTGTGCGATGAGCAGCATCATTATTTACAAAGAAAACAATTGAAGCTTAAAATGTAAGCTTCTGCTCAGTATCACACTGGAGATTCAGAATTCAAAACAAGCCTAATTCCAAGAAAGTATGTTTTTGACTGAATTCATGCTACACTTCCTTTTCAGAGAGATTCTTCTGAAAATCATGGGGAAAAAAAAAGGCAAGTATTGAGTTAGGCACCAAGACATGCAAACCTCTCTCAGAAATGCTGTTATGAAAAGTACAAAAAGAAACTCCATGTCTAATTTAAGAAGCTGTGCCCTAGGTGTTTCCTTAGGTCACATTTCTCTTAACTAATCATAAACATTGTGATACAAATTATAGAGTAGGAGTTAACCTGTGTACTGGGAACTTTCCTGTGCTGCATAAGATTATGCTAGTCTCTCCTTGGGAAAAAAAAATACACACACACACACACACACACACACACACACACTTATATCTGGCATTCAAAAGGTGCGTATGTTATAAAACCGTTTTGCAACTGAACCCCGTTGTCCTACAGCCTGATCCGTTCAGCCACAAGAGACTTCTTGCCCTGCTTCACTTCTCTCTGAAAGATTTATCACTTTCTAACGTACATATTTTCTACAGAGGATACTGCAGTGTTCTGCCTAATACCTTCTTCAGGGAAGACACTCACCCCATAGCTGCTAGAAATTTTGGCTACTGATGGATTACAGCTTCAACTGTCAATGGGAATTGTTCTGGCCAAAGGGATCTACTTAATGCCACGTTACACCCCCTCCCAGAAGTTAACCATCATCTGATGATATAGGAATTCAAAGGTCAGCAGATTTGCTTCAATTCCTGGAAAGTCTGAATGGCCATCCTACTTTTAAAGTTCTGTGTATGACAGGCAACCATGTTAGTAGTCAGCTTCTTGCTCTTTCCAATCATTCCTCCCTCGCTTCCTCAGCTGTATATCCCCTGAAAGGACTGGCTGATAAACTTCTGCAACATTTTATTTTTAAAACAACATTTTATTTCAGAGTAGATTTTTATATTAATATAGCTATGGAGGAGAAAAAAAAGTGTTGTTTTCTTTTGAAATTGTAAAGAGATTTGCTGTTATTCCCAGTTCATGCCTCTCATCTTTAGTCTCAGAAAAGAGTGTGTCCCCCTAAGTTTCCATCTTTTCAGTAACTTTGATCACCCTGATACTGTCGTACCATGAATGGCTTAAAATTATGTTTCCTCTATTTCACTTCATCTCTTTAACCCTTGGCTTTTACATATAGAAATTGGCTCCTCATTTTCAACTTCTGTTTTTTTTTTTCCCCTGTCATTTAAATTTGAATATCAATTTTCTGAAAAAAATGCTGTGTCCCCTTCCAAATCAACATTAAAATACACACGTCAGGATATCTATTACCTCAGATAGAGTTGATGGGGTTGGGGGTTCGGAGGTGGCAGACAAGAAATAATTCTTAAAGACATCTTTGTTGCAAAGAGGTGATTTAATTAAAGCATGGGAATAGGACGCGTGGCAGAAAAAGTTATAGTGGGGATGTGATATGGATAACTGATTATATACCCTCAGGTTGGGAAGGTGTTAGGGACAACATAAGCCTCTAAAGAATTTTGGAAGCAAAGTTCCCAGGACCTTGAGGGGCTAGGTATTGTTAGGGAAATGCCATTTATTACCATATAGTAAAATCTCAGTCATGAGATGCTTCAGATGTATATCAGGGGACCATAAGCTTAGAGTATGATTGCCAGCATATATCTTGGGGGTAGTTAAGATAAAGGAAGCTTCCAAAGGAATTTTTACATGTCCAAGTAGATTTTACAGAATCTTGGGGAGGTCAGGATAATGTTAAGCCAAGATTTCCTTTAGCCCTTAGCAAAGTGTCATCCTTGAGGCAACTGAGCTCCTAGAGGGAGGCCACTCTGCCTGTTTCAAGACTTGTCAATGGGAATTCAATTTTTCATTTGGCTTAGTTTGCCACATCACTATGGCAAGCACTCAAACCCCTTTCCTTTCTTCTTGGGTAGCCAAGAGTGTCTGAGGAATATCACACATATTCCACCTGTGGTGTGGGGTGCTATTAGTCTGTACTTTGCCCTCAGCTTGTCTTACACTCCCTCATCATACCCCCCTCAACAATTTTGACCATTAAATCTTTAAGGTTGCTGAAGGTGGAAGGTCTCATCTTCTACAGCTTCTTCCTGCTGAATAGAGTCATAAAGATGTCCCTACCTATGGGTTAACATTAGTCAGTCAGGAAGATAAAGGGGAGTTACAGTGAAGGGAGCTGAATCCAAGGTGGACAACATGCATGAACCTTGTTGAGTAAAAAGGATCATCTGTTGGCTTGAAGTTATTGTAGTGGTGGAGTGTTGGCAACAAGAAAAGGAAGGATTATTTAAAACACCACGATGAGTATTCACGTCAGCTAGAAATCAAGAAATAATTTTGTGGTAATCTGGAATGTATACACAGCATTTTGTTTTTATGAGAGTATAAGCTCCACCTTGTGCAGCAGTTAAAATATCTAATGTCATTCTATTTTGTAGAACTGTTTTATGCATTTGAGTTTAGTATTTAACAATATAATTCTATTTTGAGAGTCATTTAAGGCCTTAACTGTGTAACAGGTAGTGTATAGTCATCATATAGACTATGCTCAGTAAGCAATTAAGTAATTAATAAGGCATTTTTTATAGAAAAAAGAAAAATATAGGTTAATGGTTAGAAAAAATTACAAACCCAGTGTCTACCAGTGCTGCCAGTGAAATTTTTAGATCTCAGGCTTGAAGCTTTCAGACTGGAGTGGGAACAAGCAGCATGAATCAGATTGGTCTTTGTGGTTTGTAACTCAAATGTCTGTGGTGATCCATTTGAATGGCTCATTGTAAGAAGGAATTGTTAGTAGACATTGGGGAAAGGAGAATGAAAAAGAAAGATACAACCATCACAAGAGAAGTTTGAGGTCTTCCACAGGTTCACAGGAATAAGAAGTTGCAATAGTTTGCTCACTGATTTCTTATAAAGGGAGTGCAGGTTTTATTTAGATACCGGAGCCCATGAAGAGTGCTCTTCTAACTTTACTGCAGTGGGACTACATAGTATGACCCAGTAGGGGCCCTTCCATTTTGGAATTAAATCCCCTGATGTATTGGGGAAAAAATCAAATAAACCAAGTGTTTTGGGTTTATATGGGGTGGGTGTCAAGTAACTATAAGAACAGGTTTAGGGAGGACATGGTTTGCATATTTAGAGATTTATGAATTAACCCAGCCTCAAGTGAATAATTTAATAAAGCACTATAGTCTTTATCTATTGATAGGTCTACAGCAAGAAAAGTCTTTGCACACAACTGTCGGGGGAATCCATCCCACTTCCCAATTGTTTAAATAATATGTCTTTGGGGTTATTATTTCCACAGAATAATAAGCAAGAAGTTTGTCCATACCTGTGTCATTGTGACCATTTTTCTGAAGTTTACCTCGTGTCTAGTTTAGGCAAACAACAAGCATTTAAAGACATTCAGAACTAAAATTTAACATCCATAACAGTGCTTTTTGAAACATAATTTTTCTCTCTAGAAACCCTCATTTCCAGAGATAGCCAAATCAAGACTAATTCGCTTGTAAAACAAGTCTAATTTTAACTTGGGCTTATTATTTACATAAGCTCAGCAAGAATAGCGATTGATCCTAAGGATCTTTTAAAGTTTGTTTGCTGGGACCTTTAATAAGGAATCTCCAGACTGAACTTTTAGTAGCCTCTCCAGGCCAGAAGCCAAGCCAAATAGAAAGGCCTGAAATACCTGTAGAATTGGGCAAATTCCTCTTCATGAGGTCCCCAAGATATCCTGAGGTTCTTGTACCTGCCAGGAAGTGACCTTCTTCACTCACCTGGTGAGGCTGCTGGGAACTCTGTAAGCAAGGTATCAGGCCAACATTTACAAGATGCTTTACGACTCCATGCTTCATAAAGTCAACCTTAGTTCCTTAGCGCTGTATGGTCATATCTGAGGCTATGCATGTCTCTCAAATATGACATTCCGGTCAAAGCTTTGGTAAAATAAACAGTATTTCCAATGGTGTCCTGTTCTCCTTCCAAGGAGAAGATTCTTATTGAGCTTATGCAAACAATTATAATTGCCATGAAAGAAAGAATACTCCCTGAGAGTTTTTTGAATTTTAGAGGGTGTAGGTAGAGAGAAAAGAAAAATGCTTCAGTTTACAATTGAATCCTTAATTTGGAAAAGCAAACATTAGAGAACCAGCAATATTTCCAACAAAAGTCACAAAACTATAATATTCCTCAATTCATTTAGTCCCATGTTCCTAATTCATGTTCAATTTGAAGGCAGCTTTTTTTGTTCTGGAATTCTTACACATTTTAGTATTAAACTTAAAGATACCAAATATCTGTTATTTGTTCTAAAAGTCCTGTGTCTAAATCTCTTTGAAGATGAAATACATTTTTTGAGAGAATAAGAACAATTATAAATGACAAAATCTCAGAAATAGACATTGTTAAAGATCTGATGAGAGTTCATTATGATAAGAGTCACATGGAAATTTGGTTACTTCTGTGACACATAACCTTCAATGATCACAATATCAAGTGAGGACCTTATACCAAAACATTAAAACTTTAGGAATTGCATATATATTTGAGCAGTTATAGCATTTGCCCATGCAATGCAACCTAAGATTTACCATTACTTGACAGTGTTTTTTTGAAATAACTTAGCATACCAAATAAAAAGGCCTAGTTGGTCAAAAAGACTTCATTTACAATTTAAATCTTGGAAGCTTTTAAAATCTTAGAAAGTTATAAAGCACAACTGACTAGGATTACTATTACAAATCTTAAAACTTTATTTATTTAACCAAGGTGGCAATAAGAGATTCCAAAAGCAAATATGTAGGGTTATATAGTAGTTAACAAAGCTAAGCTCCTTTAACATTGAGAAGTTTTAACTAAGTAATCAACCACCTGAAGAAGACAAAACTTAAGCTTTGCTTTCCCCAGCAGACAAAAGAGAAACAACCACAACCACAACCACAGCAACCACAACAACAACAACAGTGTTGTTTACATTCTATCAAAAGCAGATCAACAGTCCAAGAAAACTTTGTCTTTTGAACAGAGAGAAAAGCAGAATTTTAATCTTATGCCAGTGTACTTTTAAAATCCGTTTTTCTCAACCTTAGTCTACCCTGACCACACATAAATTTCCTTTCCAAAGATTTCCCTTCAAGAACCTTCTACAACTTTCCTTTGCATTCAGATATTGTCCCAAGCCATTTCTCTCTAAATAACCAGTCTCATTTAGGACAAAATTACTTTATTTTACCTTCAACAACAACAAAAATGTACTTCCATTCCTTATATCTTTTTTACACATCTCCTATTTTCTACATACAGAGTTGCTTTCCTTATTTCCATCAGTCTTAATATACTTAGCAGAATTTTAACTCTTAGAACCCTTAATCTCTAATGAAAATTTAGTAACCAGTTGAGAACAGCTACACCAGATTTTTTTGGGGGGGAGGGGATGGTAAATTTATCAATTAAGCACAAAGCAGGCTTTGGATAGTAAAATCTTAATAAAGCACAAAGCACATTTACCAAACCCAAATAGTTTTAGTTTCTCTGCAGTAGGTCAAAAGAACAAACCTATATCTAATAATCAATGCTTTAGCTTGTTATCTCATTACATATCCAATGAATTCAAAATTTTGCAAGCAAAATTTTAATGTTTCAGGTTACCAAAGACTTTGAAAGCTGTCTTAACAATTACCCATGAAATCTTTGAGACAGACAAAATTAACCATTATTTTAAGTCATCTTTTTGCTAACAAATTGCAGCAGAGATAACATGAGATTATTTGACCTTTAGTAAACCTTGGTAGAATAAAAAATTCATATTTAATGCTGATAACTCTAAAGAAGTGTCCAACAAACTTAAATTACTTTAAACAAATATGTTTCACTTGGGTCCACTTAGAAAGACACTCTGATTCCCATTGTCAATTTTTACCTGGGAGATCAGCGCGAGAATCTTAAGCAGGTAGTCCGAGTGGGTGCTTTTTGCTCCTTGATATTGAAACTGGGAGGATAAGCCAATGGTATCTTAGGCACATAGCATAGGAACCATTTATGTAGGCTGCACCCAAGATGGTGCAGAAACAGAAGGGAGAGGGAAGGCAGAAGAGGCCAGGTGCCAGCAGAAGGCAGAGAAGGAAGATTCCTGGTTCCAAACCTTGTCAGCCTGGACAGAGTACCAGACACCATGTTTTTCTTTTAATTTTTGTTTTTTTTCCTCCAAAGTGGAAATATGGAGTCCATGTCAGGCCAGAGAAGACAGGGAACTTCCCTAAAACAAATAGAGTTTCCACAGCTGCTTGGGAATATTCCTTAAAGTTCCTGTCCTGAAGTAGACTAACCATAGTTGGCTCCAATTGTCATAGTCATTAACCTCAAAAAAATAAATGAGGGAGAAGTCCTCACATCTATTAGGAGGAGAAACAGAAAGAGTCAGCTTTTGCCATGTCAGGAGTGGCCTGTGTTTCCTCCAGTGACTGAATTCCATCAGAAGGCCTATTTAGTTAATTATCATCCAATATATCAGGAGGGAGTTTACCAGCCTGGTTACTGACCAAACACATTCTGCAAGAGGCCCTTGAGTTCAGGTCTTGATTTAGAGCTGTGAAGGCCTGAACCTAGGGTACCTCCATCCATTTGCAGTGTTATAGAAGATCAGTCCTTTTCTACATTTTGCAATCCAAATCGTTTCCAATGGTTAAAAAGGCATCCCAAGGGAGAGTCCTTGGAGACTGAAGATAAGCTCCCATGCTCCTCCTAGACAGAAAAGTAAAGAGAAATAGAGAGGGTCCATTACCCTGAGAATCCCCCCCAACTCTCGGGGAGTGTCCCACATGCATCCTCTGACATATCAGAGGTTCTGAGGTGTCAAGTGATCCAAGGTGTCCCTTGAACAAAGTTGCTATGATCACTGATCAGCCGACTAAGGGCCCCTGAAAGCGAGATGCTAAGTGTCTGCCCCATTGCATTCTAGGCTACAGATGCCCCCAGCATATGGACCTGTGTTTGCCTTGCTAAGAAGGTCGTGAAGAACTGCCATTTTTAACCCATGGAAAATACTGGAAAAGCTTTACAAGGGGGAATTACTCAATTTTATAATTTAAGTAGCAGTTAGTAAAGGACATTGAATAAAAACAGTAAAGGCAGAAATCCATCATGATCTAAGTGACATTCCAACACATACAGTCCTTTCAGCCAACTACCCTAGGAAATGGTCTCCAGTTGGGTTTTAATTCAATTGAGTACTGGTTCTGACCAGCTCCCAGTGGAGGTCCTGTAGCCAGAAGAAGCTATACCAGAGATGTGGAGGGGATCACATTAGACCAATGAGGAGGAAACCTCACACAGGAGTCTTAAAATTGATGGCCATGCTAGTCACTTAGGTGGCTTCCCTGTGCCCAAAACAGACAGCTTTGTATAAGGACAGGAATAAAGAGAGGGCTTCAAGTTTCTGGGTCTTATTACCATTCTGGCCAGTGTACTAACTTAGAGCCAAAAGGCAGGCTTTCTCCTCCCCATAGAGTAGCCACGGGCTAGAGGATTTTAGCCCAAGCAATTGACATGAAAGTGTTCCAATAAGACCAATAAGTTCTTGAAAAGAACTTGAAAAGTTCTTGAAAAGTTCCAATAAGTTCTTGAAAAGTCCCTGAAGTGAGAGTAAAGGAAGAAAGAGTAAGAGTAAGTACACACCAAATCTGCACTGACTCAGACCTCCAGGTGAAAAGACTCGAAGCCCCATGTAATGGCACCAAATGATAGGGTTTTGGGGTGATGGTGGGGGGTTTGGAGCTGATGACCAAGAAAGAATTCTTGAAGATATCTTTGGTGCAAAAAGCCTATTTTATTAAAGCATGGGACAGGAGTCCTAGGCAGAAAGAGCTTCACTGAGGTTGTGATGGGTAACAGATTATATACCCTCAGGTTGAAAGGGGGTTAGGGACAACAATGTCTCAAAGGAATTTTGGAAGCAAGGTTTCCAGGACCTTGAGGTGCAGGCTGTTATTAGGAAAAGCCATTTATTAGTGTTTAATAAAACCATGAGACCCTTCAGATGTATATCGGGGAGTCATAAGGTTTGATTGCCAGCATATGTCTTGGGGGAGTTGAGATAAAGGAAATTTGTAAAGGAATTTTTACATGTTCAAGTAGACTTACAGAATCTTGCGGGGGTAGATTAATGTTAAACCAAGATTCCCTTTTGCTCCTAGCAAGGTGTCATCCTTGAGGCAGATGAGCTCCTTAAGGAAGGTCACTCTGCCTGTTTCAAGGACTTGTCAATGGGAATTCAATTTTTCATTTGCCTTTCATTTCATTTGTCTTCCCACACCACCACGGCAAGCACTTAAATCCCTTTTGTTTGTTCTTGGGTAGCCAGGAGTGTCCGAGGAATATCACACATATCCCACCTGCAGTGGTAGAAATGTTGTTAGCCTGTACTTTGCCTTCAACGTGTCTTATTCTCCCTCATCAGAATCACACTCAATAAGAATAGGAATAAAAGGGACAATATAAGTGAATATGTAATGTTAAGGTTTCATCTAAAATTTTCTGGAGGCACCTGGGTGGCTCAGTCGGTTGGGTGTCCGACTCTTTATCTTGGCTCTGGTCATGATCTCGTGGTTTGTGGGATATATCAAGCCTCATGCAACTGAGCCTGCTCATGTGTGTGGTCTCTCTCTCTCTCTCTCTCTCTCTCTCTCTGTCTCTCTTTCTCTCTCCTCTCTCTCCCTCTCTCTTCCAAAACAAATAAACATTAAAAAATAAAATACAATAAAATTATCTTAAGTTCTGTATTTTCGTGGGCCCTGATGTCCTAATTTATCTTTATCCTAGGCAGCTTTAGTGTTAAGCTCTCATTATTCAAAAGTCTTTAGGTAAAAGATAGGTATTCAATTATGCGAGGATTTTATCTGTCTTGCCTTCAACAAACAATAAACACTTCTGGCAAATGCAACCAAATCGTAGACATTACCCCAAAAGCTCAAGTGGACTAATTTCACTAGTTCATACCACATTTATATTGCCATATACAACTGGTTCCACATGCTCCAGTTTTCACAAAACATTAGATTTTTATTTAGGTCACTATGAGTTTCTATAATTTCCAAATAGTTTGGTCTTAAATCCAGATGATTTTATTCATGCATAAAATTAACACAAATAATACAGAAATTTATAATTCTAAATTTTTTGAAATATCCAAATTATTATCTAAGCTAACTCATGCCGTACCTCATTTCATGTTCTGTGCTAATCACAATGATAACCACAGAGAGAAACTGAAATGAGTACTTACAAATTTGGTAGGTAGGATCTAAATGTATATACTTGACTGGTATGAGAAAGGAACCATGATCTTAAAGAATGTAGTAACATGGAGGACGAACATGCACTATCTGTTATTTTCCAAAGTAGGGAAAACAGGGAGTTGAAACAAAGTTCCAGATTGAATAGAGTTGCCAAATCTGACCAAAAATAACACATTTATCATAGGGGCAAAAAAGTGTCAAAATCAGCACATACTGGGAACATTTATTCAAAATCTGTTACAGAAAATGCCTCCACACGTTTGAATAGTAACATATCTTCCTTCATTGTTAAATTAAGAAATTTAAAGGGGCTGTTTACAAACAAAAAGAGAAGATCACTGTCATTGGCTGCTTATATGCAAATACGTCACATCTAAACTTTATACTTACGCATTTAGAGGGTACTATAAGCTATGGTTTCTAATACATTTGGAAATGTATATTATTATTTGTTATGTGAGCAATTTTAAAGTTACATAGTCTTTAGATTTATTAGAAGCCTACTGGAGATTTTTTTTTTTTATTGAGCGTTATTCTTTTTATTTAATGTTTATTTATTTATTTTGAGACAGAGAGGGAATGAGTATGCACAAGCAGGGATGGGCAGAGAGAGAAGGAGAGAGAGAATCCCAAGAAAGCTCTTTGCTGTCATCACCCAACATGGGGCTTGATCTCCCAAACCGGGAGATAATGACCTGAGCTGAAATCAAGAATGGGATGCTTAACCGACTGAGCTACCCAGATGCCCCTTTTGAGCATCATTCTGATAGTCCTCAAAACTTTAGCATTTTATTACCTTTATCATAACCTAAGAAATCAACATACTATAGATAAATACAACTTGCTTTAAAGTTTTTTCTAGGGATATAGCCAAGTAGATACTTGAGGAAAGCAAGTTAATACGATTTATTCAAATTATCTTTAATCCTGTTTGGATTACTCCATTCATTTTACTGACTGCATTTTAACTATTTAAATTACCACTGGATTTTAAACCATTCTTTTCAGTTCTTTCTTATATATTTTCAATGTTAGAACTCCCTACCAAATCAAAGTTCTATTGTGTCTACCTTGAACAGCAAACTGGTTTTGGCTACAATATGGAGTGAAGTTTGTTCATTATTTTGACTTACTTCAAATTTCTTATTTGAAAGTGAGATAGAATTACAATAACAAAAACAGAATTATGCAAACATGAGGAAGTAAATACACTAAAGGAAAATCACCTGGAATATAGAAAATTAATCCCTAGTGCTAAAAAAAAAATATCTAAATAAAATAAAAAATATCTAAAATAAATAAAATATCTAAATAAAAAAATATCTAAAAAAAATCTATTATTTTTAAAGAAATATATTTCTCTATATTCCTTCTAGGTTCCCCCAAAACTGGGAAGCATTATAGAAGCATTCTGTGGTGCCACGTCAGAAGTATAAGGATGCTCTGTGTGATAAAGCTCAATTACAGGGATGTAACAATGAGCTTTGTAGAGAGCTCATAGGTAAATAAATGATAGAAATTCCAGACAGCTAAGCATGAAGGTTGGTGAAAAAGGCATCAGCAGGAGCAAAAATGTCAGGTCTCTAAGAAGTGGCTTACCTAATACCTAGGCAATAGAGAACATAATTTAGTCAGAAATTGCAGAGACGGGAGGAACTGAAAGCAAATATTCCTTTTGCGTAAAGATATGTGTCTAATATATATTCGTATATATAACATATTAATTGTATTATTATTTGTATATCCCTCCTGTGTTAAAATATGTGTGTACATTTGTTATATATGGATATTAAATATATATAACTTTTTATATATGAAATGTATATACTTAGATTATTATTTAAACCTGGAAAGCACATGGTAGAAAATATCTTTATTCATATTCTTTTGAGAATATCTAAAAATTTTCTCCTTGCATTTTGAGCCAAATATACTTTGGCCATTGTATTATTATGTTGTGTAATTCGATTCAAGATCAAAGAAATACATTTTATGATTCTCCTCCTAATTTCTCACTTTCTTCAAAGACAAGTTTATTAAACAAGTTTATTAAAAATACATGGAAGTGATTCTTACATAACTTGGTAGCATATCATGAATTGTCCAGGACCGTATAGGCCTTCTACATTGTAAAACTTGCTATACAAAGTCTATGAGGCATAGTATTTTCATCAAAAAAATTAATTAAGTCAGAAATTTTCTTATTAAAATTTTTCAAAGCTTCATTAATTCAATAGTATGATTTGTTAATCAGATTAACTAGGAGTTATCTTTGTGGCATGGAATTAAAGTAATTCTCCTCACAACGTGCATGTTTCAGTGCAAATACCTGGTGGAATTGGGAAGATGAGAGTACATAATATGAATTCTAGCAGGAGGGAAGGGTGGCTAAAATCAATAAAAGCTTCCCCTAACAAGTGAAGACTTTAATTCTTTGCTACTATGTCACATAAGTCAGGTTGGTGCCTAGAGGGAGTAAAGAATATGTGAAGATGTGGTATAGATAAAATATTAAAGATATTTTTTTCTTTGCAGCCTTTAAGACGGTATTGCTAATTAACATTTTCCATAGGACTATTCCTTATTCTTTAAAGTCTATTAAAATTCTAAGGAAAAAAAAATTAAAAGTCCCTACAAAACTCTAAAGACATGTTTAGACACGTTTAGCATGTTTAGCTCATCAAAATGAATTCCAGCCTATCCCATGTGCCAGAGTTATAGTGTTGGGAAGGACATACAGTCTAAAGGAGAAAGTGGTGTAAATACATATTTATTGTGATAATACATGTTGGCATTTATTGATAGCATTGACATTAGTCAAATAATATATATATTAAATACAAAAATAAATACATATAATAAATAAGGAGCAAGATAAAGAGCAAAATGTGCTTAAGTGATTTCAATTTATTTTACTGAACTTTTGCATGGTATTATGATGACACAAATATGACAAAATCAGTCCCTGTCTTAAAAGAATATAAAAATCTGCCTAGAAAATAATTTTTAAAAGTATGCAAATAACAAGGATTCATATCAAAGCATAATACTCTGAAGATAGGAAAAGAAAAAGTGTTCTATCAGTTCAAAGGAAATTAAATAATTATAACTTTCTTTATGGCTGATATTTTCTACTGTATTTCTACTATTAATTCTATTGCAACTCACTTGCATAATAATCATTTTATTTTTGCTTCTATTTCTTTTGCAATGAGCATGTATTACCAGTCTGTGTTTTCTAACTAATTAAAAATAAAAATGGTAGAATTTAAATGATAGAATAAATGACTATGACAGGAGGAATGAAAGTGTAATGGGAGGAAGACAGCACACTGTGTTGGAAATATTAAAAGTCAAGTCTAACTGGAGCAAGGAAAAGTCAGAGGTCAACTCAAGTATATTGTTATTATTGGAAGGAAGACTTTGAAAAGAGATTCAGACAGCAATAATTATGAAAAGAAGCTTAACTTAATAACTAGAGAAACAAATTACAGCCTAAAAGATAAAGTTTTTATCAAAAGGCATTTGTATTTAGAAGAGCTAAAGCACAATGCATATGCAGCACAAATCCATGTGCATTTTCTGTAGATTTTCTACATCTCAATAAAATCAATTGTCCAGTGTTCACATGTTAAATATATTTTTTCATGCTGTTTTTCTTATTCTATTATAAATCCACCTTTTGTTTGAAACTAACAGTCACACAATCATTCTCCGAGTCTGATTGGTAAACGTTTAGAAACTTTTAAAAATGAAAGGACTTAAAAATTAAAGGTGTTAAGTAAAATGGCAAAAACAAATTATCCATATGCCTGAAGGAACGTATAAATGTTTTCCCTTTGCACTTTGACCAGAAATGCATTTTGGTCATGCTTATTATTGTGTTATCAATTGCAATCATCATCAAAATAATACCCTTTATGATTCTTCATCTGGCTTCTTACTTTCTTGAAAGACAATTTCACTCAAATTCTTTGGCAGTATTTTTTACCTGACATGATAGTTTATAAAGATAAACTTAATAGGGCTGGTTTAAGTGATGAAGTTTGGTATAAATATACAACTACAAAAAAATTAATAATAATCACAATGAAATCAAATAACAAAAACTACTGTATGATAGAAACCTGATGAAAACTGCAATCACTGGCCACTCTGATAACCTCAGAAGCAGTCACTTTGTGGTTAATCTGGGCCCTAAGTTCCATATGTTTCTCTGCTGATCGCCTCTCTTAGTATTTACTCATTACGTTGCTCCTTTGTGGCTTCTGTTCACCTGGTATCTAATACCATCTTCCACGTAGTCATGGATCTTCACGGACCCTACCCTATTTTATGAAATTTCAGTTCCAGTTTCACTTCCTGTTTCTAACATCTTATTATCTCCACTTTCCCATTGAAATTCCAATTGTAATTTGTTATTATACTAATCTAAATACTGTTACTTATTTCACTGATTTTTTTTTTTTTTTTTTTTTTTCCTGAACAGGGAGTCCATTTACAACTTAAAATCTTGCTAGTTTCGGGAGCATCAGTGACTGCCAGCAATGGCGCCCTCTGTAGGCGGTGGGTGCCTAGGCTTCTGAGGAGCAAGAGGGAGCTGCTGACAGGGCAGCTCACAGCACAGAGGGCAAAATGAATGAAGCCCTGGAGAGGGGCAGCTAGCTCTCTAAAGTCGTTTGGCTTCAAGAAATCGAGGATGACTCACAAGCAGCTGTGTTCAAGAAAATATCTTTATTCAAAGACCATTACAAAATACACACACTACCATCCCTAGGACTTTAGAATTATTCTGTCTTCTGCAGTGGTCTGGTGCCCATTCAGTGGCAATGAGAATTTCTCGGGAACTTCTCCTTGCGTGATATGTGCATATATGTATATACATACATTTTCTTAACACTTGATTTTGAGGTTTTCATTATCTTAACTCATTTTCTTTTATACGCTTTTCCTTAACCTCTTATTTCAAATGTTAAGTATAAATCCTCCTCAACATTATACTCTTAATTTTTTTTTTAATTTTCTACTTTTAACTTTCTCATCTTACCTGCATGTAATTGTATACTTGTTATGGGCTCTTATTTTTACATCATGGTGCTAATATTTTATCACTTTCATCTCCATTGTATATAAATTATGTTTTCTCTACTGGAGTTAAATTATACTTATTTAAAAATGTATTGTCATAATCCCTCTTATAGTCTTATTTTAGCTTTATATGCTTCTTAATAAATTATTCTTATTTTGTATTTTTGTTAACTCATCTCTTTTTTCTTGAATAAATGAATTTTAAAATAATTTCTTATTATATTGAAAAATTTGAAGCATATACACTGGGAACATATCTAAGACTGTCTGGAATTCAATTAAGTTGCGATCAAAATCCCAAGAGAAGTTGTGTGTAATTCAGCAGTGTGATCCAAAATCTCTGGAAAAAGGATAAAAAATACCCAGGAACATTCGAATAAGAAAAATAAGCATGGGCATCAACCCAAATATCAAGATTTACTATGAATCTCTAGAAATTAAAACATTAAGTTAAGGGAGGGTGTACCTTGAAAACTTTTAAAGATCATGGTAATGAGCCTGTGTTTTATCCCAGTTGTCATGAGAAACCTTTGGAAAGTTTTGTGCAAGTACATCATGTGATCTGATTTTTATTTTAAAAGCATTACTCTGTTTGGAGAATCAACTCCAAGGGCAAAGTACGGTATCAGGGAGACTAGTTTAGAGATCACTGCAGTTGTTAAGAAGACTATGGTGTTGGTCAAAATGTGGAGATAGTAAATATTTATTAGATTTAGGAGGAAACTTTAAAGTGGGGTCAGTTAAATGTGTTAATATAAACGAATCACATGTGGATGTGAGTGAAAAGGAAAAATTAAAGTTTAATTCTGGTTTGGAGCCTAAGCAACTGGAGGCTAGTGGTGAATTTACTGAGTTAATAAAGAATGAGGAAGGAGTAAGTTTGAGACAGGAAAGTCAAAGGTTTGTTCTTAGGTGGGTTAAGTTTAAAATGTTTATTAGACATCCAAGTGGAGATGTCGCTAATACAGTTGGATGAGTCTTGACTCAAAGGTCAAGATATAACTTTGAAATCAATGTGTTTTGGTACTTAGAAGTGTAGTTAAAGGATAACAAAGAAATTACTCCAATATTTAAAGAGAAAAAGATGAGAATCTGCTTATTATATAAGAAACACCAAGTGAAGTATGAGAATAACATGGAGAATAAAGCTTCTGTTTCAAGAAGAGATCAGCAGTTTCAAAAAGAGCGCAGAGAGGGGCACCTGAGTGGTGCCTGGGTGGCTCAGTCGGTTAAGCATCCGACTTCAGCCCAGGTTATGATCTCACGGTTTTTGAGTTTGAGCCCCGCATCGGGCTCTGTGCTGACAGCTTGGAGCCTGCTTCGGATTCTGTGTCTCCCTCTCTCTCTCTGCCCCTCCCCAGCTCATGCTCGCTCTCTGTCCCTGTTAAAAATAAATAAACTTAAAAAATAATTAAAAAAAAAAAAACTTAACTAACCTCAGTCAGTTAGGTATACAACTTTGGCCAAGGTTATGATCTCACAGTTTGTGAGTTCAAGCCCCAGATCTGGCTGCTGCTCTCAAAGCAGAGCCCACTTCAGATCTTTGGTCTAAGTCCCTCTTTGCCCCTCCCTTGCTGGTTCTCTCTAAATAAATAAACAAACAAACAAAAGAAACAAACCTTTAAAAAAAGTGCTTAGAGATGGAGTAAATGAAGGTGGGTGTGGCAATCAGCTTGTCAAAATTAAGGTTTTATGGGACAATGGCAAATACTATTTCAGTGGAGTGAGTTTTTAGTCTGTTGAGGAAAAATAATCATATAAAAAGCATGGATACCAAATACAGACAATTTTGCAGCATTTTGGTACAAAAGGGAGCTGAGAGATGAAGTAGAAGCTGAAAGAAGATCCATAGTCAAGGGAGAATGATTTTAACAAAGTTTTTGTGATGGGAATATGCAATATAAAGAGGGAAAACTGATAAGGCGGAAGACAGAGAAGATAAAACCAACAACTTTAGGAGTAATCCTTGAAAAAGAGGAGATGGAATGAGATCCAGTGCACAAATGAAATTGTTGGTATTTAAGGGGAATAGAGACAGATCACTGATTAAAAGAAAACATAGGAGCATTGACACAGGCAGGTAAGGAAGGTTAGTGCATTGATTAGTAAGTAAATGTAGTGGTTTCCCTTTGTTGAATTTATTTTATTGAAATAAGAAACCAAATTAACATCTCTGAGTGTGTGTTTGGTAGTTGAAGTACTATGAATACTATGGTTATTTTCCTTCACAAACTAAATAAGTTAGATAATTTAAAGTGGTACTGGTTTCTCTTATTATTATTGTACATATATTTTTTTATTTTTGGTAATTATTTTATTTTATTTTATTTATTTTTTAGTATAATTTATTGTCAAGTTGGCTAACATACAGTGTGTACAATGTGCTCTTGGTTTTGGGGGTAGATTCCATGATTCATTGCTAACATACAACACCCATTGCTCATCCCAACAAGTGCCCTCCTCAATGCCCATCACCCACTTTCCCCTCTCCACCAATACCGCCCCCCATCAACCTTCAGTTTGTTCTCTGTATTTAAGAGTCTGATATGGTTTGCCTTCCTATTTGTAACTATGTTTTCCCCTTCCCTTACCCCATGGTCTCCTGTTAAGTTTCTCAAGTTCCACATATGACTGAAAACATATATGTGTCTTTCTCTGACTGACTTATTTCACTTAGCATAATACCCTCCAGTTCCACCCATGTTGCTGCAAATGGCATGATTTCATTCTTTCTCATTGCCAAATAGTATTCCATTGTATATAAAAGCACATCTTCTTTATCCATTCATCAGTTGGTGGACATTTAGGCATTTTCCATAATTTGACTATTTTTGAAAGTGCTGCTATAAACATCGGGGTACATGTGACCCTATGAATCAGCACTCCTGTATCCTTTGGATACATTCCCAGTAGTGCTATTGCTGGGTCATATGGTAGTTCTACTTTTATTTTTTGAGGAAACTCCACAGTTTTCCAGAGCAGCTGCACCAGTTTGCATTACCACCAACAGTCCAAGAGGGTTCTCGTTTCTCCATATCCTCGCCAGCATCTGTTGTTTCCTGAATTGTTAATTTTAGCCACTCTGACTGGCACTGAAGTGGTGTCAAGGTGTGGTTTTGATTTGTATTTCTCTGATGATGAGTGATGTTGAACATCTTTTTATGTGTCTTTAGCAAATGGTGCTAGGGGAATTGGACAGCAACATGCAGAAGAATGAAACTAGACCGCTTACACCATACACAAAAATAAATTCAAAATGGTTGAAAGAACTAAATGTGAGATAGGAAAACATCAAAACTCTAGAGGAGAAAAAAGGCAACAACCTCTTTGACCTCAGCCACAGCAATTTCTTGCTCTACATGTCTCCCAGGGCAAGGGAATTAAAAACAAAAATGAACTATTGGGACCTCATCAAGATTAAAAGCTTCTGCACTGTAAAGGAAACAATCAACAAAACTAAAAGGTAGTAGATGGAATGGGAAAAGATATTTGCAAATGACATATCGGATAAAGGGTTAGCATCCAAAATCTGCGAAGAACTTACCAAACTCAACACACAAAAAACAAATAATTTAGTGAAGAAATGGGCAAAAGACACGAATAGACACTTTTCCAAAGAAGACATCCAGATGACCAATATTCTATTATTTTTAACAATTTTTTTTTTTGCTTCTTACTGAAGTAAAAGCATTTATGAACTGGTATCCTTCAGAGAATAAGAAATATTTTTAATGCCTGTATTTTTCTTGAGAATTAGAGAATTAGATTAAATGACCTCTTTTTGCCTGAATATATAAGATATTCAAAAGACTGCATAAAGTTTGGGGAAATTATAAAAGCATTAGAAACTTCTTGAGAGGTAGTAATCCAAGTCTGATTTAATTAATGCAAGACTTTGGGGTATACCTTACAGTGATCAAATTGAATTAAAATATTGCAAAATAGCAGAATTCTGCCAGTTCTGAGTTAAAATAACCTTGAAATTTTTGGTTTTATGATAGGCATTCAATGTTAATTATTCAAGGAAAATCTAACATAATTACATTTAGAATGAATTACCACATAAGAAAACTATTATGCTTGCATAAAAGGGTCATAATTAATTCAAAATATAAATTTATAGTTAGCATATGGCAACCTAAGAAATATAATTGATCTTCAAATCAAATAATTTTTAAAGAGTAAATGTAATCATTCATAACATTAAATAACTATTGATTTAGGTTTTATTCATATTGGCAGACATAATACATCATAAATTTACTTATAGTTACTAAAGGCATATCTAAATCAATAATTTATATTTTCAACATTTCTCATCCAGTTACACCCTTCTCTGTTGGGTTATGGATCTGAAGAGTCTTCTATAATTGCATATGTGTTTAAATGTTGTTTAATACATCTAGAAGACAAGTTGAAAGAAACTTTGAGAAAATCCTTACCCTGAATTTTTTGGCCATCTGCAAATTGTTGATAAGGATATGAAAAAATAAAAACAGACTCATCATTTAGGCACTATGGAATCCGTCAGGGACTTTTATTCCAACACCTTCCTAAATTCATTCTCAGTTAACTTATCCTGAGGCAACATTAACCTTTATTCCCCTTCTAATGCTTCCTCTTCCCGTTCTTCTCATTTTCAATTCTATATTTGTATCCATTTAATATATAATGTTTTACATATGGTGCCATGAGTTTTTAGAAAGAACACTAGTTCTAAGAAAGTTAATAAATAAATTTAAGAATAAATATATAAATACAATGTCATAGGTTATATGATTTTCTACTTAGACATAAAAGTAGAGTAGTATTGAATTATAATCTGAAAGCATAACAAATAGGAAACTTTTTCCAGTTCTCATTTATATTTCAATCCTTGTCACTAGAATAGATTAATGCTGTGTTAATTTCTGTCTTTTATTAAATTTTGTCATAAGAAATGAAGCACTGGAATTTTTATACCCCAAAGTGTTTAACAGTTAATGAGCCTGATTCTCTCATTGCAAAATCTACTGTCTAGAACAAATGTCAAATAGACACCGCAGAAACAACTGAAATGTAGTACAGTTTATCAGATGCATTTGATCATTTTTCCTAGTATACCTAATCACAGTCTATCTGACTGATATACTGTTTCTGTTACCTCATTCATGGTCAATGTAGATTTGTTAACTTTGATTGTTTTAAAGCCAGTCATAGATGTCCACAACAATCTAATCAGCCTTTCTCTGCTTCTTTCAGTCATATAGAACTAACATATAGATACATACTCAATGCTACTCCTCAAGGAGATTCCTAAGTCTTTTAATTCTCTGGTTACTAAAACTGTTGCTTCCTCTGTGCAGTACAGTCAAATCAATCATGTTACCTTGTGGATTATCTTACCAAGTGATTATACAGGCTTTTAGTTTGCTCTGTTTACCTATGAGGAAAATAAGACAAATTCCCCTAAGAAAAAGCTAAAAACTAATGTGAATTTGAATATAGGTAATTTTGCAATAGGTAATTTAGCATCATTTCGATCCTATTCTACCATTTCTTTTTAAATCACTTGGTCCTTTAAAATACTAAACAATCTTCAGAGAACAGCTTTCACCAAAGTTATACTTGTCCAAAAAGAAAATATAATACATTCACATACACACAATTTTAAAACCTCTTTACCATAGAATGTGTACTAGCTTAGTGTCTACCTTACTGTTTCTTTTAATATTGCTCTTCCCTGAAATTCAAGCTCTGAAATGTGTATGTTGAATATTCTAAATAATTTCTTAGTAACCTATTTACAAACCTATCCCTGTGCTATGCATAGATTCATGCTAAACATATATTAATTCATTATAATAGCTAAAGTCACATATATTGTCTATGTCAATAAACTAATATACAGTAAGTATTATTGGACTCTTTCCACAAATTAGGCCTATTGACATAGTTAACCAGGGCTCTAAAGGCATTTTATTTGCATGATTTCTCAAGATTGTAATGTGATCATATCAAACTTTACCAGATGATTATTTTATCCTTCACCATGTTTTAACTCTAACTTCTCTCAATGGAAGAGTAGAAATCCCCAAGCCTTGAATTCTCAGTATGTTGCTTAAGATCGCAAACCATTTCTCCTGTCTGCTAATTGATCTTTTCTCATTAGAGTTTAATTGCGCATATTCTTTTCATACTTTTATTTAAAGAAGTTACCATCTGTTACTTTCTATTAATTCTTTTTTTTTAGTGAACTTATTTAGAAAGTGTGAATATTTTACCATATTTAATATGATTAACTGGAAGAAAAATCTAGCAACTTTTCTTTCAAGAATTCAAAGAACTAAAAAAAATAAGTAAAACTATGTGACATGATTCGTAACCATTTTATACCAGTAAGGTTCATCAAAGAATATTTTGTAGCGGACATGACATTGATATTGGAAATAAGTCAGTCATTGTTTAATTTCTAATTCTGCCACATGCTAAGATTTGCCAATTTATAGAGTTTGTTGTGGTATTTAAATTTAAAATGTATACTGTGTTTTAAAACTAGTTGACTTTCTTTCTCATATTACAGAAGTCAAGATTCAATCTCCTCCAATAATTAAAGTCACTAAGTAAAATTTGGTAACACTAAGTAAGAGATATATTTTCTCCATTCGGCTAATTCTGGGATATGACTTCTGATATATTTCAAAAGGGAATACTCTTCTAATATTTTTTCAAAGAAAATGTCCTTCCATTAATACCTGAGGTTTAAATATAAATACAACAGTGAGATCTATTTTATATAATCCACTGTTAATACTTGTGTCCTGCAGTGGTCATCAGACGCATTGGTGCTTATATTGCTATTACTACATTTCTTCTAAATCAGTTTTTTTTTCTTCTGACTTATTTTTCTCTAGCCATTTTTTTTGTGCATTTGGATTTTTTGGGGACGTTTAAGCTATGTTTTGTTTATTCATTCTTTTTTTTAAGTTTGTTTATTTTGAGGGAGAGAGAGAGAAAGAGAGAGAGAGAGAGAGAGCCAGAGAGAGAGGGAAAGAGATAATGCCAAGCAGGCTCTACACAGTCCACACGGAGCCTGATGGGGGTTCAAACCCGTGGAACTATGAGATCATGACCTGAACTGAAACCAAGAGTCGGATGCCTAATCAACTGAGCTACCCAGGTTGCCCCTCCAATACTCATTCTTGAAATGTATCAGAGGCACTGACCAAATTGAATTTGGAAAGGATGCCCAGAGTATAGAGCTGCATTGGATATCCCTGATGATGGCAAAAACTCAAAAATTCACACCTTATTTCACTCTCCATGCTATCCATCATCTAATCTTCTGGATACTCATCAACTCTGTAGGGACTTGTGACCCATTCCCCACTCTTCCCTCGTGAGTGTTTTATTGCATATAAGTGACAAAAAGTTCAGGTTTATAAATCTTACTGCATGTTTCATCAATCTTTCCTTTACTTGCTATTACAAAACACTTACTTCTACACAAAGCCTATGAATTATGTATTGGATTGTCATGTAGTTTCTCCATATGTGCTCATAAACAAGGTTTGTTAGCTCTGTGTGGCTTTCCATGCCCTGCCTTTAGTACTCCATCTTCCAGCTTGATAACCATCACAGAAAGCTTATTGCATGCAAGAAGTTGGACACTAAGCAAATGGTCTCAAAAAGAAGTGTATAGTTATGTATGCTGATACACGCTATGAGTGGGAATAAAAAAGATGTAGTAAATTGGTAACATTTCAGGTGTAGTTTAGGTTGAAGAGTCATGGAACTTCTCTCAAAATTATACTGAAAATGTGAAATATAAATAAATAAAATAACAGTTCATTTTTTGTTGGTTTAAAAAAGCGTGACATCATAATAGCTAGAAGGGAGAGAGAACCAGTCCTATGAGAGAGTCCTATGAGAGAGAACCAGTCCTATCAGGTATTAAAGCATACCACAAGTATACTACACTTAAAACAAGTACATGAATAGACTTTTCAATGGAAAAGAAAATCCAGAAATAGAGCCAACTACAGATTTATTTGAATCTACTACATGATAATTGGTTGTAGCTCAAATCACTGAGAAAAGATAAATTTTTGGAAAATTAATGGTGCTGGAACCACTGAATATTTTTGGAAAAAGTTAAAACTTTTCACACCATACTTAAGAATACACTCCAAATGGATCAGTGATGTAAATATATATACACATATTCAACATGTATCACAGATACCGGATTACTATTTCTAATATATAAGGAATATTTTAAAAACTGAGATAAAAATCCAAAAAAATTAGGAAACTGGGAAAAGACATAAACCAAAAGATATATAGAAATAGAAATATATGGATTAAAATTCAACCTCATAATGAAAGAAATGAAATGAAAATACACTGAAATTTCACTTCCCATCCACTAAATCAGCAAAACAGCAGAAGCTTGAGTATTAGCAAGGCTGTGAGAAATCAGGCACTTACAGATTTTGTGTGATGGGAATGAAAATTGATACAATCCCTTTGGAGAGGAATTTAACAATGTCTAACAAAACCCCATTATATATGCCTTTTCCTTTCTTTTTAGCAATCCCACTCATAGGAATGCATTTTGGTGATACAACTTCAGTAATACAAAAAATTGCATGAATTAGATTATTCGGTAGAACATTATTTGCAACTGCAAAATATTGGAAAACAATCCTAGGAGATTGGGTGAACATACTGTGGTACAAACACACAATTGAAAATGTACAATTATAATATCAGCTGTAAAAAAAAGAAGTGTTTATGTAGTGATATGGAATTAAGTCAAATGAAAAGAATACTAAAATATAAAAAGTTATATACACATATGTTTATATCATATATATGTGTATGTATACACATGTATATATATATATATATCCATTGTATAAAAAGGCAGGGAAAATAAGATAGCATGCACATATATGTTAACTTGTGCAAAAGAAATACAGAAGGAATAAACAAGTCAGTATTCAATTGGTTACCTACAAGGAATTAGGAGAAATGAGTAGAAGATATACCTTATTTTTATACTGTTTTGACTATAAGCATGTTAATGGTCTACACTTTCTTTTTAAAAATTTTTTGTTTATTTATTATTGAGAGAGAAAGAGAGAAAGAGACAGAGCATGAGCTGAGGAAGGGCAGAGAGAGAGGGAGACACAGAATCTGAAGCAGGCTCCAGGCCCTGAGCTGTCAGCATAAAGCCTGACGCGGGGCTCAAACCCACAAACTGCGAGATGATGACCTGAGTCGGATACTTAACCACTGAGCCACCCAGGCGCCCCAATGGTCTATACTTTCACTAAAATAAAATTAAATCAATAAAAATGCAAAGATAGGCATATAAAAATGGAAGCAAACTTAAATGTATCCAGATATATTTGAAATGAATGCCATAACCATACTGAAGAAAGGAAAAAAAAGAGACGGAGAAAGAGACAGAAGAGAGAAAGACAGAGGTGTAAGGATGGAGGGAAGAAGTGACAGAGAGGAGGAGGGAGTAAACAATAGAAGAAGGTAGAAATGGAAGAAAAAAGAAAGAATCAAAATAATTTGGGAACATAATATTTGACAACATATTCGAAGTCTGGTGGGATTGAAAGTTGCAAACAGATCTTGAGATCGTTTTAGTAGGTTTACTTTTTGTAGTGGTATGGGTAAAGAAATCCAACGGGTAAAGAATGTTGGACCTATTATAGAAGTGAGGAAAAGACTGTATTTGTTGATACTTTGGGAAGCCAAGGTTCTCACTAAGGAAGAAGAGATGGCAAATATGAAATAGAGGAAGCAAGAGAGAAACATGTGATGATGCATAGAAACTGGAGGTATTAATGTAAACTTATGATTTCTAAAATATGTGTATCATCTGCATAATTTTACATATGTGTATTCACACTTATATGTATATACATATCTTTGTGTATATGCATGGTGATATGTACATTTGTATTAGTGATGTGCATTTGTATATATGTGCTGTGTATATATGTATATGCTAGCATATATTTTCTAGCACTGTCCCCTAAAAGGGCTGTGTAACAATGACATGCCACTCGAATAGCAATGAGCACATCTAGTACCTGATCTGAGTCATTAATATCATTCTTTACTAAAAGGAACCAGGGATCCTAAGAGAAATTCATGATAGGGCTGGGTCTGAGTATGTATAAGATAAGCCCATACTATATTACACCAGAAAAATGAAGTAGTAGTAAAAAATAAAATTAAATTAAAAAAATGGTATTTGGGCCATGTTAATGGCCAATTTGGGACAACTTGGGGAATGAAGTAATTCAATACATTAATGAATTATACATAGTTAAAAATAGAGATGTATGAGTCCATAAGGATAATACAGCATAAATCAGAATATAAATGTATGACTGAGGAAGAAGGGAGGGAATTCTGGACTTGAAAAACCAATGTTATACTGTTACATTAAGAGTGAATTAAGAGGGGTGCCTGGGTGGCTCAGTCAGTTAAATGTCTGACTCTTGGTTTCGGCTCAGGTCATGATCTCACAGTTTGTGGATTCCAGCCCCACAAACAACACAGAGCTGACAGTGCAGAGCCTACTGGAATTCTCTGTCTCCCTCTCTCTCTGCTCTTCCCTGATCACTCACTTTCTCTCTGCCCCCCCCCCCTAAATTAAACAAAAAAAAATTTTAAATCTTAAAAAAAAAGAAACAGTGGATTGAGCAAGAATCATTGGTGGATGTTAAAACTAAGGGGAATTATAATGAGGAGCAGGTTGTTTGCTTGTTCTTAGTGTTTTACTAAAAGCTGCTTACTGTTTGCAAGGAAAAAATAAAATGATAAATATGGTGAAGACATTGGAGGATACCTTGATAAATTCATCACAATTAACATCACCAGTGGGGAGAGATGGGCACTGTGTGCTTCCAGATGTGATGCTCTGAAGAGGACAAAACTCCACCTATCAAATTGCAGCCAATATTAAATATCCTGATTATAATCACAAGGAAACATTAGATAAACCCAAAATGAAAAAAAGTTCTATATTTTAAAATGAGGGTGAAACAGTAATATTCAAAACCATCAATTTCATGGAAAAAAAAAAAAAAAAACTGTGGGAATGTTCCACATGCTACAGGAGGCCAAAGTGCCATGGTACCTAGATACAATACCTCTCTGTAGACTGAATCCTCTACTGAACCAGAAAAATGTACTATAAATAGCATTGTGGCATCAATTGGCAAAATTGGATTTTGGGGGGTGCCTGGGTGGCTCAGTCGCTTAAGTGTATGACTTTGGCTCAGGTCATGACCTCACAGTGCATGATTTTGAGCCCCATGTCTGGCTCTGTGCTGACAGCTCAGAGCCTGGAGCCTGCTTCAGATTGTGTCTCCCTCTCTCTCTGCCCCTTCCCCACTCGTTCTCGGTCTCTCTCTCAAAAATAAGTAAACATTGGGGCGTCTGGGTGGCTCGGTTGAGCGTCCAACTTCAGCTCAGGTCATGATCTCACAGCTTGTGGGTTCAAGCCCCGCATCAGGCTCTGTGCTGATGGCTCAGAGTCTGGAGCCTGCTTCAGATTCTGTGTCTCCCTCTCTCTCTGCCCTTCCCCCACTCACACTCTGTCTCTCTGTCTCAAAAATAAATAAATATTTAAAAATTATTGAATAAATAAACATTATTTTAAAAAATGGTTTGGATGGTAGGTAAGAGTCAATATTAAATTTGCTAAATATATAACTATTGTTTGGTTTGGTAAAAAAATAATTGTTGTTTTCAGAAATTACAAACTGATGTGTTTAGGGGAAAGGGCCATGACTTAACTTCAAATAAGAGAGAGAGCAAGAGAGATCCCCTGAGAGAGGTAGACCAAATGATAAAGTAAATGTAGTAAAAGGTTAGCAGTTGATTAATCTGAGTAAAGAGTATACAGATATTCTTAGTAGTATTATAAATATTGCAATATTTTGTAAATTGAAATTATATTCAAATGAAAAGTTTAAACCACCAAAAAATGTGATGCATTTGTTACCATATTTTAGCAACTTTAGGGAAAGAGGGAGTTAATGTATTAGTTAAAAACGATTTTGGTGACTGAGTAATTATTAGAAATATTCATTATACACTTATTTGTAGAATATACTTTGTTCTGCTATACAACTAACAGAAACCTCTGCTCAAAAAATAGAAAACTGACATTTTTTATCTGTATCAAACGCTAGTAAACTCCTTGCCTAGGCAGACTATTCTTAGCTAAGCAATCTGATCTTCAAGTAATCATGACAAAGAGCTAGAGAGAAGCTACTATAAAGGTAATAAAAAATAAATTTCAATAAGAATTTATTTTGTATGTTAGCAGGTTGTTTTCCTTCCATATCTCTGAAGAGCAAGAGACCAGTTAGGCTCAGAATGTCACATAAAAATCCTCCTAACAGATGAAAATTGTCTCTAATGTAATGTGAGAGGGTAATAAAGATGACTAGTAAAATATTAAACAGGAAGACTATATCTCAGGTGTAAAATAACATCTATAAACTTCTTAAAATAGACAAATCAACTTATAGTTCCTCATAAAAACTGACTCTTTAATTTGTGAGTTTTATAAATTTAGATGATATAATCACTAGCTAAGTGACCAATCACTAACACCTTATTTCTATATTCTAAAAAATACAATCACTCCTAACCTCCAGAATGACATTTGCTTCCTTTTCACAATAAATTTGAATACAGGTACAGTGTAGGTTTCATACTTTAAGTCTCAAAGCAGAAGCCAAATTATGGATGTCTTAAGTGCAGAATGATTGATTTATTTTTTTTTTCACACCAAATCTACTGGATATTCAATACACATTTATTTTCATTTCTTCATCAAATAGGTATTGGATATTTATACTTTTGAGTAATTGTGCTAAGTTATTGGGATATAGCAAGGAATGAACTATAGTCCCTGGAATAGACAAGCTCAATTTAGTGGGGAAGACAATCAAACAGGCAATTTCTATTCATTGTGTAAATTCTGCTGCAGTAAGCACAGTGTTCTTGCCACAGAAACATAAAGAAGGGGTACCTATCTTAATTTTGAGAGTCAGGAAATAACTATGATTGCAGAAATTTAAACATATGTTCAAGCCAGGAAGATAAACAAGAGTTTACTCATAGTGTTTAGAAAGGGTTGCCTTGGTTGCATGGATATGTCTGGTGGATAAGAAGTATTCCATGATAGGCAAAGAGCATGTGCACAGGCATAGAGAGAGAGCTGCTTTGAACTGTAAGAACTTCATTACGGTTGGAGCATACAAAAACAACTGTGAGAGATGAGTTCCAGTGAAATCCAATGGCCACATCACAAAGAGCCTTGAAACTATAGACTGAGACTGTATCCTGAGAGTTATAGGTAGGTATACACTCATCCACATATGTTTATTAATTAACTACTGTATGGTTATACATTTATGAGTGTAATAGTGTTTGCTATCATGGAGTTTATATTTTAGGTCGTAGATTCTAGGGAATACAGAAGAGAAAAAATCAGGGAAATAATTTGACAGTGAGAAAATGAAGAAATCAAATATATTTGTATAATTGTTTAATAATTGGTATAATCCATTTGTTAATTTACTATTCATAGGATACATTCCATGTGTAATATCCTAGAGATAGAATAGTGAGCAAGAGGCATGCATTTCACTCTCTAGTGTTTATGGTTTAGTGGAAAATGGGGAATCTAATGATAATAAACTGCTATTTAACATTGACTATGTGCCAGGCACTGCTCTAAATACTTTATAAATATTAACTTAAAAAATTTTTTAAATGCTTATTTATTTTTGAGAGAGAGGAAGACAGAGCATGAGCAGAGGAGGGGGAGAGAGAGAGGGAGACACAGAATCCGAAGCAGGCTCCAGGCTCTGAGCTGTCAGCCCAGAGTCCGACACAGGGTTTAAACTCACAAACTGTGAAATCATGATCTGAGCTGAAGTTGGACACCCAACTGACTGAACCACCCAGGTGCCCCTAAATATTAACTTTTTTAATCCTTAAAACATCTTTTAAGGTACCATTACCCTTCCCATTTCATAAATGAGCAGAACAGAGAAAGAAGGATTAAGTAACTTGTTTAAAATCACACACACAGAATGTGAGGGAGCCAGGATTTGAACCAAGAAGTGTGGCTCCATTCACTGAACCACTACATTATGTTATTTCTGAAATAAGTACAAAGTAAATGCAGACTGGAGAAGAAAAACCAAATGCCACAGGAACACAGTCCTTAATCAGGGGTCAGGACAGCCTGCTCTGAGAATTTGACATTTAGATTGAAATGAATGAATGAATGAATGAATGAAATTGGCTTCTTCATGAGCAGTTGCATAAAGACTGTTCCAGATTGAGGAAATAGCATATGAAATAGTGACTAGAAATATATAAGCAATGGTCAAGATTTTGAGCTTTATTCTCCTGTCTAGGGATAGTGAAACTACAACCCCATGGACCAAATCCACCTGTCACCTGTTTTTGTAAATAAAGTTTCATAGGAACCCAACCCTACTCATTTGCTTATGTGTTGTCTATCATTTATTTTGTGTTACAGTATCAAGACTGAACATGGGACAAGATCATGTGACCTGCAAAGCCTAAATTTTTACTATCTGGTCATTTACCAAAAAAAAAAAGTTTACTTACCCTCATTACAGGAAACAAAATGAAAGTCAAGGGTATCAAGCTGGAAAGTGGCAAAATCAGTTTGCATTTAGAAATATCTGGGGCGCCTGGGTGGCGCAGTCGGTTAAGCGTCCGACTTCAGCCAGGTCACAATCCCACGGTCTGTGAGTTCAAGCCCCGCGTCAGGCTCTGGGCTGATGGCTCAGAGTCTGGAGCCTGTTTCCTATTCTGTGTCTCCCTCTCTCTCTGCCCCTCCCCCGTTCATGCTCTGTCTCTCTCTGTCCCAAAAATAAATAAACGTTGAAAAAAAATTTTTAAAAAGAAATATCTATCACTCTGCATACAGTATAAAAATTGAATTGGAGAAGGGCAGGATGAAAAGGAGATAAAAAAGTATTTCAATTTTGATTTATAGATAAGGATGATGGTGGCTTTGACAAGGATAGTTAAAGAGGATATAAAGAAATGTATAGGGCCACCTGGGTTGCTCAGCTGGTTGAGCATCCAACTTGATTTTGGTTCAGGCCATGATCCCAGGGTCATAGGCTCAAGCCCTGCATCAAGCTCTGCATTGAGTGTGGAGCCTGCTTAAGAGTCTCTCTCTCTCTCTCTCTCTCTCTCTCTCTCTCTCTCTCTCTCTCTCCCCCGCTATCCCTCTCCCCAGCACTTGCTCTCTCTCTTTAAACAAACAGATAAGAAGAAATATATAACATTGAGAGAATGGAAAGGCTCTGATGGTAGGGAAAGAAGTAATCAGATTTCTGGTTAAACAATTGGGTAGATGTCAGGTGGAGTAAAGGAGTGACATAATACAAAATACATAAGGAGTTATTTATCATGAAGTAGTTGTTTTCTTCTAAGGATCCCAGAATAAAAATTGCATCCAGAAAAATAAAGGTGACGGGGAAATGACAAAAATAGATGAATATATGTGGTCATATTTAGGCAACTTTTAGGGATTACAAGGATGTGAGGCAGGATGACACTAACAGGACTCTGGTTTTTCAGTATATATATATATATATATATATATATATATAACATAAATATATATATATAGCTATAATAGACATTACATATTTGTTATATATATTATAAAATATATTTTATACCTAATATGATCTATACAGAATGTGATAGTGGAGGTTTCCATAGAACATGTGAAAAGGGGTGGAGTTAGTTACTTCTCTATTCATTTTTTCTGGGCAATCACTCCTGACTCTTACACACCCTGATACACACTATTTCTAGAATACCTACTGAGAATGTCCTATCCCTTTAAACTGTATCTACTTCAAAAAGTCCAATATCAATGGAAGGCAGTGCTCTTTCTGCCAATGTTGCCCTGATATGAAGGCTTTGGGTGGGTCCTCAGATGCATTCCATGAGTACTTTTCTTCTTTAGGAGAAACTCATCCCTGATTTCTGACTGACATATAACTGGATGGAAAACACGTCCACCTGAATGTTCTGTTACTGCTCAGATTCAGGCCATTCCAGTGTGAATATCAGTTTTCAAATATGATCCTCTGCATGACTACAGTATTTCCTTCACTGGAACCACTGTTCTTCAGATCTCCAAGTTTAGGTAGTTTAAAAATTATCTTCAAATTTTCTCTTTACATTTTTGCTGTATAGTTAATTGGTCACCGAATTCTGTAATGGTAAAATTAAGTCAAAATACTTAGATAAATTATTATGTGTATCATATTGGGCAAATTAACATTTTGGGCCTCCTTTTTCTCATTTAACAGTTCGGAAAGAGTACTTCTCTCACAAATAGGATAATCTATTGAAACCAGAATGAGAGGCACCATGCTGTAGTGATTCATAGCACGACTGTGGAGCCAAATTACTTGGGTTTGAATCATAGTGCTGTCCTGTACTAGCTGTGAGAACTTCTAGCAATTTACTAGCTGTGTGATCTCCATTCCTCAATTTCTCTACATTTAAAGAGCAGATAATAAGAGCATCTATTTCATAGAGTTGTTATGAGAATTAAATGAGCAAATATGTGTAAAGTTTTTAGAGTTGTTCCTGACAAACAGGAAGTGCTAGATAAGTATTTGTTAAATAAAGCCTGTATGGGGGTGCCTGGGTGGCTCAGTTGATTAAGCCTCTGACTTCAGCTCAGGTCATGATCTCCCGGTGAGTTTGAGCCCCCATCAGGCTCTGTGCTGACAGCTCTGAGCCTGGAGTCTGCTTCAGATTCTGTGTCTCCCTCTCTCTTTCTGTCCTCACCTGCTTGTGCTTTGTTTCTCTCTGTCTCTCAAAACTAAATAAATATTTTTAAAAAATTTAAAAAAATAAAGGCCGTATCTACATATAAAGGAGGGCATAGTTCCTGGCACATGGTAAGCACTTAAAAATGTTACATGTCAAATATTAGCTATATATACAATAAATCATATAATTATTTATATATACATAATGATTTATTCATCTTCTCAGCTTCCATTGTCTTCACTCCAACCCATGTTCCCATTAATTTGCTTTTGAATTACAACAAACAAAAAATTTGCCTCTAACCTTTCTACCTTTCTCACCATGCTGGACTGTCTGTGATTACCTTAGCATCAAATCTGTTTCCTTCTTTATTCTTATAGTTCTTGAGCTAGGTTTCCACACAACATCCTTCTACTAGAATTCAGCTAATGAGAAACCCTCACGCAAGAGCCAGTGATTATGTGGGAATCAACTGTTAGCTGGCCTGGAGTATTGCCAGCAGTTTCAGATTATCCTGCTTTGAAAATCACCTACTTAAGTGCCATTGGCAACTGGGGTCATTATCAACCTCTTGAACTCATGAACCATGAGATCAAAGAGCGGAAACCAAGAGTTGGGTGTTTAACCGACTGAGCCACCCAGGCATCCCAAGTTTACTTTTGTTTTTAAGAACCATAAAACCTATTTTCCAAATAAAAACCACATCTAGAAATAAATTCTAGTCTCTCAAGGATAGAGACCCAAACAATTACTCCTGAAGGTAAAAAGAAAAGATGATATAATGAAAATAAAGAACTTCTATCAAGAAAAACTCCCTTTACTATCTAAACTTTCCACTATGTACACTCATTATTAGTGATGTCTATCATGGTTCCCCAACAAAGGGCTGTGAATGAAAGAGGACGGTGTTAATGGGACATCCTAACTTATGTTTGCTGATCAGTTTTTCCTAAATTTAAGTCACTGTTTTTGTATTCCAGTCAAAAACAGTTGTGTAGTCACAATTTTCCTTGTTTATATCTATTATCTAAGGAGAAGTATTGCATGGCAAGGAGTAACCATGGCGTAGTATTAAAAGCATGGCTGTACGTGCTCATACCACAGATCTAATACTGAGTAGGTGTTTCCTTGGTCCTGTTATTTAACTTTGTTGGGGCTTAGAGACACACAGTTTATTAATTCATAGCTCTGGGATAATAATAGTGCTTTCTTCATACTTTTGCGGGAGTAAATAAAGAAATTAGTACATATAAAGTACTTAGGATAGTGTCATGCATAGAATGTAGTAGAATATTAACTTATTAAAACAGACAGGATTTTAAATATTATTGTCAAGTTAATTATTTTTGAAGCAGTGTTTGAACTTATTCTTTGAGTCCTATCTTTTTTCTAAATACTTCCATAATCTGATATATCCAACACATAAACACAATTTTACACTTCTGGTCAAAGTAATCCTTTCATCCTAGTCAGGCTGAGATCTCTGTTTTTGTGTGTGTATATTATATACACACATACATACATAATATATATATGTATGTAATATATATATACATATATATTTATTAATAATAATAAAATAATAACTAACACATATTTGGGGATTTATGGTTTATAAATCCCTTTCTCATATACTACTCCTTTCAATCCTGCATTATCCCTTTGAGATAAGGAGTTTTATACTTGTTTTTCAATGGGAGAACAGGGGTTTAGAGAGATCAGATGACTTGTTCAAAAGTACATTTCAAGTAGAGCATGCTGACAACAAACCTCAGTTGTTGTTGTTGTTTTCCCTGCCTGTTCTCTCTCCATGTTTGGCCTATTCTGTCCCAATTTCCTGCTTTCCAGTACCTGCTCTGATCTACATATCCATCTTCATCAGTGTGAAAATTCCAACTCAAAGTGTTACCTTTGAAAGAGTCCTGGGCTTCATATTATATCATTTTGTTTATATATTTTTATTTTCCTATTTAATGACAATTACTACCATACAATTTAATACTTTGATTTCAAAAAATAAAGAAATAGCAGATTAAAACATTGCACCCTGAAAAAAGTTGAAGATGAATATTAATTACTATTAGCTTTGCTTGACTTATTTATTTTTTGTTTTCTATTATCTGTTGAATACATGAAAATATTCACATTTAAGTATCAGAAGATGAGAGATAAGAATAATGTTCTCCTATATCTTTCTCCAAATATAACTGCTGCTATTAATTTGATATCTGTCTATGCTGTTCTTTGAGGTTTATTAATTATAGTATACCATTACGTCTATATGCACACATAAATATTAGATAATTAGTATTTATATATATTAGTCTATATTTTAGTCTATATATTTATATCTATATATCTAGATAGATAGATAGATAGATATAATGCACAGACACTAAGCTTCACGACAAATGCATATGAAGTAAACACTAACCCCAAAATCTTTTAACTCCAAATTTTCAAATTTTCAAGTGAAGAAACTAAAAAGACAGAGATTAAATAAGTTGTTCCATGCCACATAATGATTAACAGCCAGAGCTAGGATTCAATTCCAGAAGATCTGGCTCTCTTGTACTCTTAAATCCCATTTTTTTTTTTTTCTGCCTCACCACAGTGTCTAAAACAATTTTGCATAGCTTTACAATCTTGAGTTTTCCTAACTAATAATATCATTCACTCTTTTAAAAGTTGAATGTTATCTATTATAAAATTATCATAATTCATCTAGATTCTTTACCAATGGATAGATATATAAGTTGTGGCCAATTTGGTGCTATTATAAATAATCAGACATATTTTCATATGTTTCATTGTATTCATAAAAGGGCTTTTCTTTAGTGTGTGTTAGAAAAGTGAAAGAACTGATCATATGGTATATGCCAAATTGTCTTCCAAATTTGGCTGTTTTAATTGACATTCCCAGAGGCAATGTACAAAGGGCCTTAGGAAGAGTCATGTCTCATTACTGTTATGAAGAAATCAATTAAAACCACAAAATACTGTTGGCTTTTAGATACATTTCATCTTTAAATTTTATGAACAGATATTCCACTAAGCTAAGAAAATAAGAGTTGGAATTAGACCCCTTTCTCCCTTAGTAACTAATGCTTATACAGAAAATGATTATACAGAATATATGATAGAAACTTAGAGGTGAATATGTGATAGAGAATTAGGGGGTCACTAGGGATATTGTCATTCTGGATCTGATAATGAGTGAAATTGTATAAAATGTGAATACAACTTTCTGAAGGTTGTGTTACTTGTATAATAATAATCTGAAAGTATTTTCGTTAAAAATGGAGACATCAGAAAAAAAAAAAAAGCTAAAAGAGTAAATAGATGGTTTTAAACTGGCCTTCAGAATGCTGGATAGAAGACTGGCATTCCCCTAATATAGTATTTGGCTCTCTTTAGTGGAAAAGGATCATGTCTTTAGAGGAACAGAGGAACAGATTTTCCCTAACATTTGCTACATATTCTATGTCTTTCTTATATGGATATATATATATATATATATATATATGGATATATATATATATATATATTCAATTCCTTTAAAATACTTACTAGTTTTCTATAAAACACTGCTGTAAATTATTTTTGCAGAATGATTATTAATAAAATAAGTTGTATAATCAAAAATGAAAATAACATTGAATACTATTTATTTTGATAAATTATATAAAGGTAAATAGAAAATCTCTAAGTAGACATATACTGAAAATATCTTAAATACCAATGTTCATCTGATCTGGACTCAGAGTTATTTAAATAATTAAAAAATGTAAGTTCCTATTTCTCATTTTTGGACTACTTAACTATAGAATAAGAAAATAATGTATGTCCTGTATAAATCACCCAATCAATCACAAAGTGAACACTGCTTTGCAGGCTAGTGCAGAATTCCTGATAGTGAAGGTGCCTTTGGAAAGACAGATGAAATATGTTTCTTTCCATCATTCAACATAATTTATTTAGTATCTTTAAACAGTGAATGGTAAATGAATGGTAGTTTTAGCTACAAAACATAGCTCAGAAAGCAACATTTAATGATTCTTAATGAGATGAAAACATTATTTGATCCCAGAAGTGTAAATTGGAAATTTTAAGACACCTTTCATTAGTAAGTAGGAATGGTAATACATAAAACCATTTGTAGAAATAGGATCTGTATGCCATATGGTTGTTTCAAGAGGGAAAAGGTATGCCCTTGAAATACATTTTTCTTAAGACATTCAATGATTCACAATCAATTTCATCAATAGATTAAAGACAAACATTGGAAGAAATCACCTGGTACCTAAAATATTTGATCTTTTCATTTTTGAGATACTCAATATTCTTGATCTTCCTTTGCTCTTTTTGGCTCATTTGACCTATATATAACTTTAAATAGCTCCCTGGCTGACAGACAGGCTATCTCATCATATGGTAAATGGTAATACACTCCATTACACAGTAACTTAAAAATCATAGCCCCACTGAGAAGCTGCTCCAAGAGTTTAACTACTCTCCTGGCAGATATCAGCCAATATCTAGATATATTAGCAAGGGAGACTCTACTGACCACAAAAGGATCTGGGAGGGAGTCAGGAACTTATTTCAATTCTATATAAAAACCTCTGGAAGTTCAATAGCTTAATCTATTTTTTATTGAATGCATACAGGAAAAAATAATTCAAAAGCTCCATATCAGATAAAAACCCTGCTACCAGCTCTGTCCTTGATCAGTTCTCTAAGAATCCTGACCATTCACATGCTGAAGAAACTAAATACTATTAAGAGCCATATACATACATATATACGTGTGTGTGTGTGTGTGTGTGTTTCATATATATATATGAAACTTTACTGATTTTATATAACAAGAGATATATTTTATATGTTATGAAATTAGCAGAAGCAATAGTGGCATCATCAAGTTGATTATGTGTGTTAAAATATCCAAATACTATTTTTAATCTCGCAGATTACTAGTGGTGTAGTATTTTTTTAACACTCACTTTACATTCAGTGTGCAACATCCAAATACATAGTTGTGTAACAATACAAAAATTAGCATTATCAGATTAGAGGACAAATACACTGTGATTCTTCTTCCCTTATTCCTGCTACAGAAAAGCAAGCCAGTGGCTGTAGCCTCCAGTGTGTTGAAACAATACATTTCACTTAGCTGATATATAAATACTTTCTATTTTTATTTTCACTTGTAATCATGACATATTTTTAAAAGCACTTTTTGGAAATAAATGAGGGAGGTAAGTGTGGGACTTTGAATTCCTTGGAAGAAAGCCATTGTACATACACACATAGATGAGTGAATTTATAAAGAAAATTATTCTGGTCTAGAATAGGTGCAGTATTGAGCTGAACATCCTGATAATAATGTAATTATTATTCTTGTCACTTATTATTAGTGTTAATTACATAGAAAAAGGAGGTTAGAAATCTCTCATGAGGTATATCGAAGACGTTGAGGATGTGGTCATAGAAAGGTTTTCTCTATACAAATAGTAGAAACAAGAGTGAGTTTTGACAATTTTCACGTTCTTAATTTTTTAAAACAATTGTGAAATATCATTTCAAAATGTACAACTCCTAGTATTGCATCATTTCATTCGCATGAGTAAAGAAACCATTATTACATCACATGTTTGAAGGAGACAGTAAGTCACAGCAAAGGATAAGAGCTACTGAGAGGAAGCAAATGAAGAATGAAGTTGTGTGTCCTTCTATGACAAGTGATTAGTTTCCTTTGCTTGCATGGGAAGGGTATGATCAACAAGGGAAAAGCAAAACTTTTGGAAATTTTGCATATCTCTATCTATCTATCTATCTATCTCCTGTATTCACAATTCCAAAGTGATCATGTACGTCAGTTGTTTATAATTCAGGACACTTTGTACCTCAAAGTTCATGATTTCAATACATGAACAAAACAACTTTCATCAAAAAGAGAAAAATTCTTTTTCAATCAACAGACTAGTTTGCCATCTTGCAAATGTGTGAATATTGAGATAAAACAAAATGAGTGTTGTTTTTTTTTTTTACCCATAACTACTACTGGACAACAAAAAGAAAGGTATATATTAATAATTAATTTCTTCCAATGCACCCCAGTGTTACATGTGCCATTTATGTAATTAGTATGATTACTAAGATGACATTGTACAAATTGTGCACGTATATGTATGTTTGTGTGTGTATACACACAATTTGGATTTTCACAATTTCTGAAGTTCAATGTGCTATCAAAAAGATTCTTAAATTTGAAACAAATTGAATTATTGTAAATGAGTACTTCATGTTAAATAAAATACACCAAAACACCAATAGAACGTTAGTCTTTAATTAAAAACTCCACCCCTTATTGAACATAGAAATGATGCAGCTTTAAAAATTATAAGCCCCACAGATACATTGAAGTTAGAATAATATATTACTTCATATTTATCTGAGAAAATATGTGTATAGAACCAAAGAACTTAATACAATTTCATTTCTTTTTACCTTACACATTCATTGGTAGAATGCTTTGTAGATTACAAAGTACATTCCCATGCATTATCTCTCCTTATCCTTACAAAAACAATCTTATGAGGTGAATAGGGGAAAATCATATTATAGATAATATTTTCAGGTTCTGAGAGATTAAGAAATCTCTCTGAAGGCAAACTTGCACAAAATAGCAGAGCTAAAATTCATCATAGAACTATGGTTATTGGAGGGAAATCATGCTCAGGTGCATTTCAATATGTTGTTAGTCTTGTTGTTTTCCTAATTAGGGCTAAAGAATTAGCTTCAGCAGTATTTGATTTTACACTTGGTCCCTCTATAGGAGAATGGGTTTCAGAGACACAGAATCTCAAACCTTGTTAAATCTTGATTAATCACCATAAATTTCTGTACTGTGTTTGAATATTTTCTTCTCTAGGGTGCATGTTCATAATTGACACCAGTTCCTCCTACATGACATGCTTAGAATTTTAGGTAATGACCAATAAACAAAAATGGAAAATAAAGACAAAAATAAAAACAAAGTAAACAGAAACAGTTTTAAATATTAAAAATAGGAAAGTGGAATGCAAATTAAGAGAGGAGAATAAATTTAGGGTATAAAAAAGGAGAAATGGAATAAAAGAGAAAGAAAAAAGAAAAGTCATCACTATTTAATTGCCAATTTCATAGAAAACAATTCTTTAAAATAACAACTAAAACGATGAGCTATATAGTTGAGTTCTAAGTGTCTACAGTTTTATAGTGGACAGCTTTCACCTAGCAGAAAGACTAGTGGTGCTGTTTTGACATGTACTTTAGTTACTTTTAGCCTGTTGAAATCAGCCACAAATTCATGAGTTACCACTTCTAATAATGCTACTGTAACTGTTGCCACTGCTTTACAAATAATAGCAGTAATAGAATGCACCACTGATTAAAACAATTTTTATTAAGGCATTAGTTCCGTCTAACACAGAATCACTGTATTTTTTTAGTTTCTTTAAAAAAAAAAAAAACAAAAGTCAAGGAAATCTAAAAAAGAGCTCTTTCCCACTCACTTCTTCATTTGCCCCGTCTTTAAATTTCGTGGGTCCATTTTGAGTGTCCTTTTCCCTATTAATAACCTCTGTAGAATATGTAAGAGAAATATTAATCTATAAACATATTGTCCTAAGGCATGAATATATGACTTGACATGAATGAGACAAATTTTTTACATATTTCAATTTAATTGGCATTTTTTGAATGACAGCTCTGTGCTTATTAAATTATATACCATCCTCTCTTCTGACTTTAAAAGAGTAATACTTGGAATTCCAATGACTCACAGAGTCATTCTTCTCCTACCCCTTCGTCATGCAAAATGCTCTGAAGATTTGATAGAAAATCTAGTTATTCCACTTTCTTTATTCTTTTTTAATTGGAAATTCTCATCTTTTAGTAGACAATCTGGATTTAACATCTTTTAGACCTATTGGGGCCTCTGAAGAATAAGAAGTCATATATGACTATTGGAGAAAATGGCTTGACTTTTTTTTTCTTTCACATTGTCATTTTTACTCACCAAGTAACAATAACAGCAAGAGAAGTGATTGTGTTCTAGTGTGTTCCAAATATTTATTGCAATATTCTAAAGAAAATGTTTCCCAAGATTCTTCTTGCTTTATTTTATGAGTATTATTTTGTATTTGTGTGCATGTGTGTGTTGTTTTGCTACCACCATTCTTCACCACAGTGTAAAATATTTCAGTGAAGTTTGATTGGTACTTCTCTGACACTTAATAAGATTTTGAGTAGAATTTCATGCATTTTTTGGCCATTCATTTAAAATGCAAAGATATTCTCCTTATGTTTTTAGAAATATATTTTTTGCACTTACAATTACATTTATTATATTTATGATCCATTTGGAATGAGTTATTGTATATGGAGGAAAAAAATGAAGTTTATTTTTTCCCATATAAACATACTTTTGTTTCTCCATCTGTATCTACTATCTATCTATCTATCTATCCATCCATCTATCTATCTATGGAAAATGAAGTTGATTTATCATAAAGAATTGGCTCCTATGGTTATAGCAGCTGAAAAGTCCCACAGTCTGTGATCTGTAAACTGAAAACCCAGGAAAGCCAACTGTAGAATTTAGTTTGAGTCTGAAGGCCTGAGAAAAGAGGGGAACCAGTGGTATAAATCTTAATCTGAGGGTCAATGAAGACAAAATAAAATGTCCCAGCTCAAACAGTACATCAGGGGGAAAAAGGAAGGGGGTGGGTAGGGTCCTCCTTCCTTTGTCTTTTGTTCTACTCAGGGAACAATGGATTAGACAATGAGAAAGCAGAATGGAGACTACAATCTTCTTTAGGGAGTAGATTGACCAATTCAAATGCTAATCTCTTGCAGAAACACCCTAAGGAAATAATGTTTAATCTAAGCACCCCAAAGCCTGTCAAGTAGAAAGATAACATCACCTATCAATTAGTATCATTTCTCCTTTAAATATTTGATAGCAATAACTGGTGAAATAATTTGTGCTTAGTGTTTTCTTAAGGGGAAGTAAAGTATTTTATAGGTGGTCTTTGAAAAAATGTGTCAATTTAATTTTACTTGCATAATTCTTTACATAAATGTGTTCTTAATATACTTGTCCCTTTAATGAATGTAGAATTTGTAGTGATGTCTAATTTTGCTATTCTTGATTTTGACATTGATATTTTTCCCCTTTATGAGCTTTTCTAGGGTCTATCAATTTTATTAATCTTCTCAAAGAGGCTTTTGACTGTTGATTTTTCTCTCTTAATTACTCATTCCTATGTTATTAATCTCAAGTTTTATGTTTACTAATTTCTTCCTTTATGTACTTACATTTAAACTGGTTATCATCTTCTATTTCTTTGTTTTTTTTAATTTTTTTTTAACGTTTATTTATTTTTGGGACAGAGAGAGACAGAACATGAACGGGGGAGGGGCAGAGAGAGAGGGAGACACAGAATCGGAAACAGGCTCCAGGCTCTGAGCCATCAGCCCAGAGCCTGACGCGGGGCTCGAACTCAGGGACCGCGAGATCGTGACCTGGCTGAAGTCGGACGCTTAACCGACTGAGCCACCCAGGTGCCCCAATCATCTTCTATTTCTTAAGGTGGAAGTTTGGAACATTGATTTTTCATTTTTCTTCTTTCCATTGTAGGCATTTAATCTTAACAACCTTAAATAACTGTATGAATGAAAATAACAAACTTTGATATGCTTTGTTCTTATTTTCATTCAATGCAAAATACATTTAAATTTCACCTTTAGCTCCTTGGAGAACCTGAGAATGATCAAAAAGGGGGAATAAGAAACTTCATAATTTCAAACAATTTCTGTGTTTTTTTTTTAATTATTTTCATTGATCCCTATATTAAACTATTGTGGTAAGAAAACATATTTTTGAAATTTATTGATAGTAACTTTATGGCCCAATGTTTGAATTATATTTGTGTGTCTGTGTGCAGGGGAAAAGAATGTCTATTCTGTCATTGTTAGCTGCAATACTTTTCTTCATAGTGTTGCAGGATTTTTTTACCTCAATACCCCAGGGTTCATTGTCTCCCTGCTTCAAAGAATGAAGAAGTGGACACAAGATGAACAGCAGGCAAAAGTTAATTAGAGTATAGGATCAGAAAGGAAGAATAGTATGAAAGCTCTCTTTACAGAGAGGGGGCATTCAAAAGTGAATGCCTGCAGATGATAGACAAAGATACTTGTTTTATAAGGTTCTGGTGGTCTCTCCCCTCCCCTTCCCCCTTGTTCCTTCTTAGGTCCTACCCTTATTGGCTGTATAGCTCTAGGTGCTGGGTTGCCCATTCCTGATTAGCTCATTTCCATTGTATGAGGTGTGGTCTATGGCCACATCATTCCTTGAGGGTCATACCTTTTATGGTCTGCTACTTATTCTTAGTTAGGTCTTGTGTCAAATTCCTGAGGGAAACTTGAGGGGGAGTAGGTAGTGTCTATTACATTCTTTAGAGGAGCTTTATGCCTGAGGGGGTTTGCTGTGATCAGAGGTTCTGAGCATTGTTCCAAAACCATGTGTTTCTCTGACTGAGCACCTTGGGTCCTAATCTTTCCCTCTCTGCCTACAGAATCCTATCTTTTCCTACCATCACAGTACTGTCCTAATCTTCTATTACCTTAAAGATTGTTTTTCTCAGTTTATCATCTTCTAAGGTAGTAGTATTAAAAGATCCAAATATGTTGTACATTTTTCAATGTCACATTTTAGTTCTATTTTTGTGTTACATGTTTTAAAGAATTGCTATTATATGCATCTGTGTTTAAGGTTGTATTATCTCCTTGGTGCCTTCACTGATTACTATGAAATGCTTTTCTTTATGTCTAGTAATATTCTGTCTTAAAACCGAGTTTTCTGAGGTTAGTACAGCCATATCCTTTTCTGTATTTAGTGTGTTCATGGAATATCTTTCCCATCCTTTACATTTAACTATTTTTCTTTATATTTAAAGTATTTTTTAAATGTTTAATGTGATTACACATACACACACACACATAAATACATACATATATATGTATATATACACACATATATGCCTTAAATTTTTCTCTTTTAACAAAATGTAAGTGTACAATCAGTGACATCAATAATATTCACAATGTTGTGTAAACCACCATCTCTACCTAGTTCCAAAAGATTTCACTTTAAAGTGAAACTCTACTCATTTAAGGAGCCTTTCCTTTATTGTCCCCCTCTCCCTATTGCCTTGGCAAAGAATGATCTGTGTGCTGTTTATTCTGGATATTTCATGCAAATAGAATAACAAAATATGTGATCTTTTGAGAGAGAGAGAGAGAGAGAGAGAGAGAGAGAGAATTTGTTTTTTCCTTTTGCCCATATTTTATTTTCTGGTGTTCTTCATTCCTTCCTGTGGATATACACTTCCAACTGGTATAACTTCTTTTCCACTTAAAGTATTTGTTACCATTTTTATAGGGCAGGTCTTCTTTTCTATTTTTTTAATGTTTATTCATTTTTGAGAGAGAGATACAGAAACAGAAACAGAGACAGAGACAGAGCATGAGTGGGGGAGGGGCAGAGAGAGAGGGAGACACAGAATCTGAAGCAGGATCCTGGCTGTAAACTGTCAGCACAGAGCCTGACCTGGGATTGTGAGATCATGACCCGAGCCGAAGTCAGAAGCTTAACCAACTGAGCCACTCAGGCACCCCAAAGGCGGGTCTTCTAAAGATAAATTCTCTGAGCTGTTGCTTGTTTGAAAAGGTGAGGTTTTGTTTTATATATATTTTGGGTTTAATTTTTACTTCATAGTAAATTCTAGGTTGTTAGCTATTTGTGTTTTCTTTCAACACTTTGGAGTTATCATCCCACTGTCTTTTGGAAGCCATTTTTTTCTAATGATTGTTCCTCTGTGTAATGTGTCTTTTTCTTTGATAGCTGCTAAGATTTTCTCATTTTCTTTGGTTTCGGCAATTTCATTCTGAAATGCTTGAGTGTGGTTTTCTCTGTGTTTATTGCTAATTTTGTCTCATCTTTTCTGATGTGTGAAGTTTGCCTTTAATCAATTTTAGAAAGCTCTTAGCATCATTTCTTCATAAGTTTATTCTGCCATATTGTTCACTTTTTTACTGTTTACTTATGGGACTCCACTAAATATATTTTTTATCCACATAATAGATTCCTAGAAGCCTCTTTGTGAGGGGTAGAAGGGAGACTTATTTCTGTTTAGATTTCAATTTGAACTTTTTCCATTGCAATCTCTTCAAATTCAATGTTTATATAGTCTTCATCTGTTTAATAAAAATTTCTATCGAATTATGTATACTTTTTCATTTTTACTTTTCCTTTTAAATAGTTTAAAATATTTAATAGATATTTTACCACCTTTGTGTGATAATTCCAGTTCCAACATCTGAACTATCTCTGGGTTTGCTTCCATTGACGGATCGCTTTTTTTAACATGGGTCAAATTCCAGGGTTTTTTTCATCTCATAGTTATTTATTGCATGCCAGATGTTCTAAGTAGGGACTAAAATAAGCAATTCTTATCCCAGAAAAAGCAAAACAATTTGATTCTGGTTAAATAGATTTGGGTACTAGTCCCTACTTTATTCTTCCTTTGGAGATTAACACTGCATGTGGTTATATGTTAGGGTTTAAACCATTCCACAAACACAGCAATCCAATTATCTTCAAGCAAAGAGTTTTCCAGTATTATGTGGAAACAGAACTTGAGGAAGAAAATAGCTTGTTACATCTTGCTCAACTTATGCTTGGTAAATGCTAAATCAGGTTATTGAGAGAGAGAGAAAAATAAACAAGTTTTTTTGTCATGTTTAGTACTTAAGTACTTAAAGTACTTTAAGTACTTAAAACCTTTGTCATTATAGATTAATTACTTCATTAAAATAAGTCTGAATAGGTAAGACAGCAGCATAATTGATATTGTTGGAGAAGTAAATAAAGTATGCCAAAGATGGCCCATCGGGCTAAAACAAACTCTGGTCTCTAGCTTAGAGATCCCTCCTCTGGTTTCTTCTTCCTTTGTTTGCTGTGCGCACGAAAACCCCCACAGATATGGAGGCTGTTGGCTATAAATTACCCCCCCCCCCCCGCACTTGCATTCAGGGCTCAGACCTTTGGAGAAACAGTCTCCTTTGAAACCGCCAGTGTTAAATAAATCTCCAATCCACCAAGATCTCCTAGTGCCACTTGGTTTTTCCTCCAGAGTTCCAGCCTGGTTCCTAACATACTTGGTTGCCTGACCAGGAAACCCAACCTTGCTGGTCCATTGTTGCCACCGGTTTCAGGAAAACAGGGAGGCGGTGACAGAGCAAGGGATTGAAAGGGAGAAGGTGTGTCCTGCCTGAATGTGGGCAGTCTCCATCCTGGTTGCCTCGGGCTGGCCCCACTCCATTGTTCCCGCCTGACTCAAAGAAACCTGATAGGTGAAGACCTGGACCCCACGTCAGAAACAGTAAGGCCTGGGGCCCCAAAGAAGTCAGGCCTACACAAAAGGGTGGAAGGGGGACCTGATCAATGCCAGGAGGGCTTAACAGGTCTCACAGGTAGAGAATTTTGTGGGAGGGAATGTAATAGACTCTGATGTGTGTGTGTGTGTGTGTGTGTGTGTGTGTGTGAATGTGCAGCTCGGCCAGGCTTGCCAGTAGAGTTAGAGTTTGTGGCTCCACGGACAGGCACTCTTAAGGTCCCCAAACATCTACAGTGTCTGAATGGGCTCTCCCGTGTCATGGTGAGCGTATAAGGTCTAGGGCAGTATCAGATCAGATTCCAATCGCAAGTCACAAACCTGAGTCCACTACGGCCAAACCTCACCTAAAATTTCCCTGGGGAATGCGACCAGAGAAGTATCTGATTGGTCCTCTAGTCCAAGGGGATACCCTCCCTTTGTCTGTCTTTGCAACACCAAACATGAGAAAGAAATTAATAATGCGATCAAAACAGAGTAAGCCTACAATTTTAGAGGTCGCTCAAAAATTTTAAAAAGGGATTTTCAGGTGATTATGGGGTGAAAATGACACCCAGGAAGTTAAGGACCTTTTCTGAACTAGAATGGCCCATATTCAATGTAGGATGGCCCCCAGAAGGGACATTAGATGCTCAAATGGTGCAGCAGGTTTGGCTAATAATAGTCACTGGGAACCCAGGCCACGCTGATCAATTTGCATACATTGACTTCTGGCTTGAAATTGCCCCAAATCCCCTGTCTTGGGTGTTATTCATCATTAGCAAACAGAGCCAGGCAAAGGTTCTAGCCACTTTATCCAGAGGCTCACCAAAGAAGCGACCCACCACTCCTCTAATATTTAAAGGAGACGTGGAGGAAGATATTATCTTTTCACCTGCCTATGGCTTGCCAAGCTCCCTGCCTGCTCCCCCTGAGCTTGACCACAGAAGGACAGGCCCACATTCAACGATAACAGGAAGCCCTCCTCCGGGGAGTCTGAGCTGGAGCCAGAAAGCCCATGAACATGACTAAAATATCATCAGTCAGCAGCACCCTGGGGAGTCCCCCGGAGTCTACTATGAAAGATTATGTGAAGCATACCGTGTATATACCCTGTTTGACTCTGAGGCACCAGAAAGTCAACAGATGGTAAATACCTCTTTTGTGGCACAGACTGCCCCAGATATCAGAAGAAAACTCCAGAATTGGAGGGCTTTGTTGGGATGAATATCACTCAGCTGATAGAGTTCGCCAATAAAGTTTTCATGAACCAGGAAGTTGCAGCCGAAAGAGAAGCAGAGAGAAGACTAAAAAAGAAGGCCACGTTTCTCACAGCAGCACTAAAAGAAACAGACACTGTGAAAATGGGAAGACCCCAACCACCCAGAGGGGGGAAGCCCAGAGCCCCCTTAGCAAGGGACCAATGTGCATACTGCAAAGGGACACTGGAAGAATGAATGTCCGAATTAGAAGGGGCCGTCAAAACCCAGCTGATATCGGGAGGAACCTCAAGGCGAGAACCTTGTTGGTCTGGCTGGGGTAGAATTGGACTGAGGGGGACCGGGCTCTTTCTCTCTTGGCATCCATGAGCCCACGGTCGAAATGAAGGTAGGGGGCTGGACAATAACTTTCATGGTTGACACTGGGGCTGAATGCTCCATTGTTACTTCCCCGGTGGCGCCCTTCAGCCAAAAGATGGCAACCATACTTGGGGCTACTGGGACACGGGTGATGCAGTAGCCTTCTGTCAAGCTCAACAATGTGAACATGGGGGTCACAAGGTCCTGTGTGAGTTTTTCTACTTACCTGAATGCCCGATTCCTCTCCTGGGCCAGGATCTGCTCTCCAAACTTGGGGCCCAGATAACTTTTGAACCCACTGGACACACTAGCCTCCAATTAAACCCAAGGCAGAAGGAAACCCTGGTCTTGGCGATTGCCCTGCCAAGGGAAGAAGAATGGAGCCTATTCTGCGTCCAGACCTTACCCTGTAGCCCCTCAGAATTCAGGCTTACATTCCCCTCTGTATGGGCTGAAGATAACCCACCTGGACTAGCTTGGAGTTGTGCCCCTATCATTGTTGACCTGATCCCTGGAGCCCAACCTCAGAGTCAAAGGCAGTACCCCCTTCCACTCAAGGCTAGAGTGGGTATACAAGTGCACCTGACCAAACTCAGAAAAGCAGGTATTCTAACTGAGTGCCAATCAGCTTGGAATACCCTACTCAAGAAGCCAGGAGGAGGCTACTGACCAGTACAGGATTTGAGGGCCATTAATAAAGTGACTGTTTCCTTACACCCAGTGGTTCCGAACCTGTATACTCTCCTTAACCAAATTCCGGGGTCAGCCAGATGGTTTACATGCCTTGTCCTAAAGGATGTTTTCTTCTGCCTCTGCCTGGCTCCTCAAAGTCAACAATTGTTTGCCTTTGAATGGACTGAGCCCGTAACAGGGCGCCAGATGCAGCCGACCTGGACATGACTTCCCCAAGGTTTCAAAAACTCACCCACTTTTTTGGGGGAAGTGCTAGCTGCAGACCTCACCGACTTTCCAAGGGAAACCACAGGGTGTGTCCTACTCCAATATGTAGACAACTTCCTCCTTGCCAACGACACCCAAGAAGACTGTATGAAAGGGTATCAAGGCCCCCCTGCAGCTCCTGTCCTACTCGGGGTACCAGGCCTCTTGGAAGAAGGCACAGATTTGTCAGCAGCAGGTCCAATACTTAGGTTTCCTCCCTCCAAAAGGAAAAAATAGAACTAGGACTGGAAAGGAAGAAAATTATCACCACACTGCCACAGCCCCAAACAAAATGAGGCTTGAGTGAATTTTTAGGGGCCGCAGGATTTTGTCGCATTTGGATTCCTGTATTCTCAGCCATAGTGAGGCCCCTCTATGACCTGTTGGGAGGGCCAGACCAGGAGCCCCTCACATGGACTGAGGAAGCAAGGGCCACTTTCACAGAAATAAAGTTCGCTCCGGGACAAGCCCAGCCCCGGGTTTGCCTGACATAAAAATGCCCTTTAACCTCTTCTTACATGAAAAGGACAAAATAGCCCTTGGAGTGCTCACTCAGAGCATGGGGCCTTGGCAATGGCCAGTGGCCTACCTGTCAAAAAAACTTGATCCTATGGCTGCAGGATGGCCACCATGCCTCAGAGAACTGGCAGCCACAGTCCTGCTCATCAAGGAGGCACACAAACTCACACTGGGACAAACGTTTAATTTTAAGGTCCCACACGCAGTCATGTCCCTCATGAGCACCCAAGGATATCATTTCCTCTCCAATTCCCAGCTGACACAATACCAAGGCCTTCCCTACAAAAACCCAAGGGACATTCTCAAAACAGTAAGAACACTAAACCCTGCCACCTTCCTTCCCACAGAGGAGGGAGAACCTGACCATGACCGTTCCCAAGTAGTGGATGAAGTCTACGCCAGCTGCCCAGACCTCCAAGACCAGGCTATAACAAGTCTGGAGATCACCCTGTTCAGCAATGGGAGCAGATATTTGTAAGAGGGCAGCCGAAGAGCAGGATATGTGGTAACCACAACCACCAAAGTTCCGGAAGCCAAGGCCTTGCTAGAAGGATGGTCGGCACAACTGGCTGAACTGTATGCCTTAACCCAAGCCCTCAACCTTAGCAAAGATAAACGAGTTAACATCTACACTGATTCCCGATATGCCTTCACTACTGTGCATGTACATGGGACTATCTATAAAGAAAGAGGCTTCCTTACTGCTGCAGGGAAAACTATGAAAGACAAGGAAGAAATACTAAAGCTTCTTGAGGCCGTATGGCTGCCAGACAAGGTAGCTATCCTACACCGTAAAAGGCATCAGAAAGGAGACTACCCCATAGCTCAAGGAAATCGTCTGGCCGACAAAACAGCCAGAGTGGCCACCTGTGGTGACCCAGGTGAAGCTCCTATCTACACTATGACTCTTGCACCCCAGAGGGAAGCCTCCCTGCCCCTATACACAAATGAAGAAACAAGTTGGGCCTCAACAGAAGGGGGAACACTAAGCAAAGAGGGATGATGGGTAATGCCAAATGGGCACATCTTTGTCCTGTCTTCTATGGAAAAACACCTAGTGAAGGAATATCACCAACTCACGCACCTAGGGAAAACCGCACTGGAGGCCTTCCTCAAAAAGAACTACTATATCAGGCATTATGCCGAGCTGTCAGTGAACAATGTGTAATGTGTGCCAAAAGCAACGCTTGGTCTGCCCCACGGCCCCCACCTGGCACACAAAGGATGGGGACCACCCCTTTTACAGACTTAGAGGTGGACTTTACCGACATACAACCAAATAAAGGGTTCAGGTACCTTCTTGTAATAATCTGCACATATTTGGGATGGGTCGAAGTATTCCCAACCAGAACAGAACGAAGTTGTGAGGTGGCCAAAGCCCTTCTATGGGAGATTGTACCTCGGTTTGGTCTACCCTTAACCATACACAGTGATAACGGACCTGCATTTGTGGCAGACGTTATACAAACCCTGACAAAGTCCCTCAACATTACCTGGAAACTGCACACTGCTTACCAACCCCAGAGCTCAGGGAAAGTAGAGTGGATGAATCGCAGCCTCAAGGAAACCCTGGCTAAGTTCCACCAAGAGACTAATCTCCCATGGCCAGATTTACTACTGCTGGCTCTCCTGCGTGTCCGATGCATGCCTGGGGCACTGGGATTCTCCCCTTCTGAGTTATTATATGGGCGACCCCCCCCCATGTTTAGGAAAACTCCCAGGAGACCTACACCAGATTGGAGACAAGGGAATAAGGGAACAGCTCCAGACCTTGGGGGCAGTCCTAAATAAGTTACAGAGATACACCATAGAAAGGGCCCCAATTTCCTTAGGGACCCCCATTCACCCCTTTCAGCCAGGAGACTCTGTGTGGGTCAAAGATTGGAAGAGGGAACCTCTTAGACCATGGTGGACTGGGACACATACTGTTATTTTAACAACTCCTACAGCTCTTTAAGTTTCAGGTATCACCCCATGGGTCCATCACTCCAGAGTTAAGAAGGACAACTCAGAAGAACCCACAACCTGGTGAAGTGATCCATATCCAGTCAACCCACTTAAACTGACCCTCAAAAGGGAAACTGCCCCCTGAGACCTCCAGCCCTGTTCCAGCCACACCCAGGAAGCTGGTTGGCTTGCGCACAGCAGAAGCCTGAGGAATCAACATGTGAATCTAGCCTAGGGGTTTGGATGCAACTCTGCCAGCCCTTGCCCCTTACTGGTGCCATAGCCTTGATCTTACTTCTTACTCTTGGGCTGATAGAGACTGCACCAACAAGCTGGACATGGGACAAAAGATGCATGCTGGGTCTCACATACCTTCTCTGGATGGGAGGATTATTAAGTATTGCCTGTATATTATGATAACCTCTCTCACCTTCAAAACTGCTGCTTACCCACTTTGCCCCCAGGATTGCTATATGACAATAAGGGGGTCAAGGGTGTTCAGCGCCTTCACCTCCCTCCACAAAGATTGCTACAAGGGAAAAACACCCACTCTCTGTCAGTCACCCAGTGCCCCAAGGGCTAAGTATTGGACCATATAGATAACCCCAAATGTCAGGAACACATGTCATAACAAGGTCCTCCAGAGAGGGAAGCGAGCTTGCTACACTTAACCTTCCCTGGTGGGAGATCTCAAACAGGGGAGGGGGTGGAAAACAGGGCCGTTCAGAAAGTTATAAAGGATACCCAGGATATGGTAATACAAGCCATAAAGGTGACCACCCCCCACCCCCCCGCCCCTGGCAGCCTACCAAGGTTTGAACCTTTCAGCCCTCAGTCAGATGCTTACCAATTCCCCAGTCCAGCATTGGGCCAACACTACAAGTCCTACATAAAATATAATCACACCCAAACCTGCTGGATTTGGGTGCTTGCCCCTCAGCAGAGGGCTTACTTAGCCGCTCCCATCCCTTTGTTCTGGGAAGCTCCTGAAAATCTCAAAGCCAACACCTCTGTCTTAATTGGACCCCTGGCCACTGTGGCCCATCTCACAAATGCTGACCATCTAATCTGTACAGTCCCTGAAGGTATGAATGGTACCTCTCTATGCAGAAGAAATATAACCTTAAAGAGGAATATAACCCTGTGTTAACCCCTGGGGTGTTCTATCTGTGTTCTAATTTGGCCTACCGATGCTTAGAGGCCAACTGGACTCAAATATATTATTCTGTCTTCCTAACCCCAGAGATATCCGTATACACTGAAGATCAGCTCCTAACAGCCTTTAGCCCCAAGTCCTAGGCTAAACGGGCTGTCCTGCTACCCGTAATGATAGTAGCGGGAATTGTGACAGGAATAGGCACCGGAATAGGGGGCATAGGTTCATCTGTTGGACTATACCATACACTATGTCAAGAGATAAATGAAGACATGGAATGGATGCAGATTCTCTGGTAACCTTACAAAACCAAATAAACTCTCTGGCGGCGGTGACCCTCCAAAACAGGCGAATCCTCAACCTCCTCACTTCAGAAAAAGGAGGGACTTACATCTTTCCGGGGGAGGAATACTGCTATTTCGTAAACCAGTCAGGAATAGTTACAACTAAGGTTAAGGAACTCAGGGAAAGAATTCAACATAGACAACAGGAAAGTATCAATCAATGGAAAGGATGGGATCTCACAGATTGGGTATCCTGGCTTCCTGCCCTGGCGGGGCCCCTCCTCTTCATAATATTACTGGTATCCATCGGCCCTTGTATACTGAATGCTGTGGTACATTTTATTGAAAACACTGTTGCTCGCCAAACTACTATACGTAAATTAGTCCTCCGAGAGTATCAGCCTGTAAAACTGAAAGGTGATGCCTTCTAAAAGTTTTTTAAAAGGCATCAAAGGGGGGAATGTTGGAGAAGTAAATAAAGTACGCCAAAGATGGCCCACGGGGCTAAAACAAACTCTGGTCTCTAGCTTAGAGATCCCTCCTCCGGTTTCTTCTTCCTTTGCTGTGCGCACGAAAACCCCCACAGATATGGAGGCTGTTGGCTATAAATTACCCCCCCACCCCCGCACTTGCATTCAGGGCTCAGACCTTTGGAGAAACAGTCTCCTTTGAAACCGCCAGTGTTAAATAAATCTCCAATCCACCAAGATCTCCTAGTGCCACTTGGTTTTTCCTCCAGCGTTCCAGCCTGGTTCCGTAACAATATCAATAAAATAATTAGAAGTTACGTATTTATTACTTTGATACATTAGTCATTTGCAAGGTTTAAGTTATCACATACATGACATTTGTTTCATTTATTTTGCCAATAGATGATTTATATTAAATTGAGTTAATTTATAAGAAAGTTATAAAATAGAGTATTTCTCCATACAACTTATATACTTTGTCTAAAAATGTCACTTCCACTCAGTTCTACAACCTTCAAAAATATTAATTCACATGTATGACATTTATGCAAAAGCAAAAGTAAGTAGAAATATCTGATTGCTATCCACTTCTAAAGAATGTCCAATTAAACATAAGAGTGACAGTGACTAAAAATAATATCTTGAAGCAAGAGCCAAAAAATCTGAGTCCAGGTTTAAATTATGCCAAAGTATTACTGAAGAGATAGAAAGAACTGTGATAGTATATGTGTGTGTGTGTGTGTGTGTGTGTGTGTGTGCACTTTTAATAGATTTGGTTGGTATTTCATAAAGGCAGACTAAGAACTTCAAACCAGATTTTGTTGAAGAAAAATTTTAAAGAATGTCAGATATAATTTAAAATATATCTTCTAAAAGGCATCAAGAAGCTAGAAAGATAGTGAGAATCTAAGGTCACCAGAATCCAGGGCACCTGGGTGGCTTAGTCAATTAAGTGTGTGTTGATTTTGGCTCAGGTCATGATTGTGAAATGGAGCCCAATAACCATTATGGGTTTTGTGCTGACTACTGACCTGCTTAAGATTCTCTGTCTCTCCCTCTGCCGTTCCCCTCTTTCTCTCACAAAAAGAAAACAAAAATCACCAGAATCTAAGAAAGTTCAAGAATAAAGCAAGATGACCCCTCGCCATGCAGATGGATAAGACATTGGGCTCCATGCCTTTGTTAAAGCACTGGTATTTGGGGTTAGTAATCTGAAGCAGTAAGAGTGACCTGGAATTAAACCAGTTTTTACCAACAGTGGTCACAAGTCTGGCTCCCAAGATGCCCAGAAAATTTCAAATTCCAAGACTATTGATCACACAAATTATTTTCAAAGAGTGACAACTTTAACAGTGCAAAGAGACACTGGAAATACTTAAATTGATAGAAAGCTTTTAAAATATGTTATTGACCAATAAGTTTGCTTTTCATTATTTATGGAATACCTATTATGACATACTCCCCTCAGAAACCACTTTAAGAACATAAAATTATTATTAAATCAAAATACTGTATTATGTACATTGAAAGAAAATGGAACACACCGATTACATAAACACTTAAAATAGTGTAAATAATTTATTCTTAATACACACTCATGCAACTTAATACTCAGCCAAATAAAAATTTAATACTATATTTAGTAGTATTTTTTCAAGATTTTTCACAATATTTTCTTTAATAGTTTTAATATTTTTTAGTTAATAGCATGTTTCTTCTAAGTTGCATGTTATGGTTAAAACAAAGTTCAAACTTTTTCTAAATAATTTTCTCTTCATATAAATTTTCCTTGCAGTAAATGAAGTTTTGAATTGAGAAATCATTTTTTTTTTCTAGAGCTGTCAATACTTGGTAAGCTCAGAACAAATTCAGGCAAACTGGATATTATTCTCAAATGTATTTATTTTTCATATTGAAACATTAGTTCAGCCAACATGTTTTCACAGATACCTGTATTTTTGTTTCCATTCATAAAACTCTTCTTCAATAAGTACTTTGACAAGGGGCACCTAGGTGGCTCAATCAGTTAAGCGTCAGACTTCACATCAGGTCATGATCTCACAGTCCGAGGGCTTGAGCCCCACGTCCGGCTCTGTGCTGACAGCTCAAAGCCCGGAGCCTGCTTTGGATTCTGTGTCTCCTTCTCTTTCTGCCCCTCCCCTGCTCATGCTCTGTCTCTCTCTGTCTCAAAAATAAATAAATAAATACTTTGACAAGACAAACTGTATCAGTGAGTTATTTTTTATAATTACTGAATATTTTGCCAATTTTACAAAATTATAGTCCTTTTCAATTTGAGTTCATCAATACTAAATATATATCATCCAATTAAAATGGAATATTCATAAAAATAAATGTACAGGTTGAAATATTTGAAATATTAAATTTCAAAATTAAATTTTGTATGCTATTAAAACTCTCAACTTTTAATTTTAATTAATTCCTTGCTTTAACATAAATTTTAATGCTTTAAATGTTAACAATTCCTGATTTGCAAAGTTTAAGTACATTTCTGTCTAAACGTTCTTTAAGTTAGTAAGAACATTATTTTTTTTCAAGATGCACCAGAATTTCTTTTAACATTATCTCTGCAAAAACAAATGATTTTATCCTCAGTATTGAAGTTTTAAACTTGATTTACAAAAGCATTCACAATAATGTTGGACATTCTGCTTTCAACTAAAGAATTTCCAAAAATTTACTTTCTTGATGGCTACAGCTTTGTATTATAGCTTGAAGTCTGGAATTTTGATGCCTCCAGCTTTTTTTTTTTCAAGATTGCTTTTGCTTTTCAGAATCTTTTGTGGTTCCATACAAATTATAGAATTGTTTGTTCTAGCTCTGTGAAAAATGCTGGTAATATATTGACAGGAATTGCAATGAATGTGTAGATTGCTTTGGGTAGTATTGATATTTTAACAATGTTTGTTCTTCCAATCCATGAGCATTGGCGTGTTTTTCCATTTCTTTGTGTCTTCTTCAAAAACACTACATGTGTTTCATAAATGTTGTATAGTTTTTGGAGTACAGATATTTTATTTCTTGGGTTAGGATTATTCCTAGGCATTTTTTTGTGTTTTGGTGTAATTTTAAATGAGATCAATTCTTTGATTTCTCTTTCTGCTGCTTCATTATAGTGTATAGAGATGCAACAGAGTTCTGTATGTTGATTTTGTAACTTGCAATTTTACTGAATTTGTTATCAGTTCTAGGAATTTTTGGTGACATCTTTCAGGTTTTCTACATAGAGTATCATGTCTCTGTTGGGTGAGAAAATCAAACTATTATTGGAATTTACTAACTTTCTATCTGAAACCTCTTGAAGACACTGATATCAGAGAATAGCAAGGAAAAAAGGATTTGTTGGTTCTTTAAAGTAAACTATGCTTTTAATTTTGAGATTCGAATATATGGTGGGTTTAATGTTACCCTATGAATATTTTTGTTTAAAATAAATTTGTTTGACATATAAATATAATTTGTACATCTCACCCATAAATGTATTCAAATACATTTGAATACATACAATGTAGCTAAATAATGAAAAGTTCAGTCAATGAGCCAGATTTTCGCATATATGTTTAATTTTTTAAATTTTAAGTTGACTGTTGTAGTATCAAAACATATGTGGATTCTAAACACTAGTCAATATTAGTTTGTTGTAAAATATTTACAAGTTGGGATAGGTCAGGGAAAGAGTAAAACAACAAAAAACACAGAGTATACTTTTTATGAAAAATATAATTTGAAGAGGAAGTTGTCAGTTGCCTGTTTTTGTTGTTGTTGTTTGTTTGTTTGCTTTCCCTAGGATTTTACAGTTTCCCGAAATGCAGAATTCTGAAGCTGCTGAAATATATACCCAGCAATGGTAAACTGAAGAACATCCACTGAGTAAAATTCATCAGGCACCAGCTCGTTAAACAGCAAGGCCTTTGGGTTGCTGAGACTGGGAGATGTTTAATGGCTGAACATAGGAGAGTTAAATGGGCCCAAACAGGAAGAGAAATATTTTCAGGAAATTACTTTTCACACAAATTGGGGTAAAATTGCTCCTCCTATGCCCAGAGGGCACAGAGAATGCTGAGGGGATCAGAAATAATGCAGCCAAAACTGAAAAGACAGATTGACTAAGATGAAGAGACAATTTTGTAATTCTATTAAAGTTGGCCTTCAGAATTTCAAAGAAAATACTGAAGAAAAGCCAAGCCTTCTATAGAAACCATCTGAATGAGACCCAGTATGTAAAGACTTCCTTAAAAGATTTTCAGCAACTGCATAGGCAAAGAACTTGCAACTTGCTGCCTTTAGTGAAGAAGCCTAAGAGCAAGAACCTTGTATCCCAGGGCAAGCTGCCATGGAAAGTGCAGACCCAGAAAGCAAGTCTTAGAAGAGCACCGCAAACTAAAGCAGAATCGTTCTCTTAAACTAAAGTTACTCATTCTTTTTCTGCTTAATAGTATCACCTGAGAAATTTTTTATAAGTGATCATAATCGAGGCTCACCTAACACAAAATTACAATTTCCACATGATTCTAATGGGCCACTGGGTTTAGTGCCCCTGAAGGACTAGCATTTATCATTATATTATTATTTTAAGTTAAATCTGGATAGTTATATCAGACCACACTTTATAGTCATTACTGTCTAATGTATATAATTGGTAAATCCCAGGTTACAAAAGCACCAAAAACATACCTATAATCTTAAAAAAAATGGGATTTATTAACTTAGTCATCAAGAACATCACATTCTATGGAGAAGCCTGGAGCTTTTCAGGAAGAGAGACCTGCTAAAGGCTTGCGATGGTGTTTGAGATTGTTCTGGGTTTTTTGAGAGAGGGCTTAATAGAAGTAGGATGTGTTCTGAATTGGGTGCTGTCAGGAAGCAGTGGCAATTTGATGACTGAGTTTAATCATTTTTATCTAGAAGATAGAAGAAGAATCGAAAGTACGATGTGTGTCAATTGTAAGTATAAGGAGCCCCTCAGTGAGCGAAGAGAAAGGAGTATATTGGATTATTTTTGTGGTGGCACAGTGTCCTTTTCTTTGGCTTATGTTTAGAAATGAGGCCAGATTGATCTTGTTTTTGAATGTGTCCAAATATTTTTGACATTCTGTGAAATTTTTGTTATGTTAAATTCAGTAGGGAACACTACAGTCCAATTTTGAGCTGTCAGCTTCCAGTACCTTTTAACCTCATATGCTTATATAATAAAATAAAGTACGTCATTTTATTTGAGGGTGTGTTCAGTCATCCACAAGAAACCTTGCAATGTCTCTATAAAGTTTAGTATTTAAAAAATACATTCTCTATGGTCTATGTACATATAGACATGGATGGATAGACTCTGATATGGAACATTGATGAATAAGAAAACAGGATCCCTCACACAGAAAGCTTTAACATGATCTATTTTCTCTAGTATGACAGAGCTTGTTATGTTTTATTTTCACTGAGTACAACATTTGACATTACTTTTTCCTTTCAATTTCACAACAAATCCTAAGCTGAACAGTTTTCTACTGACTGTATGTATGTATAAATGGGGAATATGAGAGGTGTTTATATATGTATTTGCATAAAAGAGAAAAATATTTGATCTTTATCATTACTAGGCTGTGATAATCTGGTTCCAGGAGGGTAGGATTTCTAATATAAATTCCAGGAGAAAAAAGGAAGTACTCATTTAAAACTATATCAAGATTGACTTCATGAAAAACAAAACAAACAAACAAAACAAAAACAAAAAACAAGTGAAGAGACAAAGGAAGAACATACCTACTTCTTGGGATCAACTAATCAATGCATTAGAGATGAGAATAGTGCTAACAATTCATTCTGCATGTGATCTGTGGACACTTTTTCTGGGAAGTTAAGATGCTTTTTAAATATCATAGGGAAGCATTCAACCCCAAACATCAACATAAATAGTACGTATAAAATAATATGAAAAAGGCAGTTCCCTATGATATAGGAAAAGTGCCATTAAAATGACAAAATAATGAAAGAAGAAAGCAGGGTACAGTGGTTTTTCAAGCAGAAGATTTAGCATATAGAAACAAGGCAGTGTGAAAAATAATTCTGCATGAAGAATATTACAAGCAGCTTGGAAAAGAGCACTGTGAAATTAAATCTGGAAAGGTATTCTTGTGAATTTTTGCAAAAAAAAAAAAGTCTATAGCCTTTAAAAAAATTAGTAACAACATTCTGAAATTAACATCAAGGAATGTCAAGGCCATTTAGTATTTGCAATTTTTCTACACTAGCAATTGTAGTAGGAATTGCAGAGTCGTAAAATGGAAGGGAACTTTTTAAATCCAGAGACCACTGCAATAATCTAGAGGAAGAATGATTGGGCCTAAATGTAAGGGAGAAGCCAAAGAAATGGGGAGGATGGGATGGAAAGGAGAAATGTTAATGAAGTGAAATAAAAATGCTTTGTGTGTTATTAGAAGGAGGGTGTTAGATTACTCTGTTGTTTCTGATTTGCATGTCAAAGGAGAAGGGTGTCATTAAGATTGGAGACACAGAAGGTGGTGCAAGATCAAAAGTGGGGAGAATGATAATGAAGTGAGTAGATTAGATCGGAACTCTGAAGAGAGCTCAGTGGAAATGCGATTTGGGAATTCTATGGTAGCTACAGGAGCAAAAATACCCTGGAGGGAGAAAATAAGAGAATTAGTAAAGGGAAAAGGTTACCAGTGTTAAGAAAGAGGAGCAAACATAAGCAATGAAGCAGAGATGGTCATGGAGGTGAGAAAACAAACATTGGTGCTGAGAAACCAAGGAAAGAGATGCTCAAGAGCTGAGGGGGCTCCACAGACTGAATGGGGCAGGCAGCAATTGCAGTTAGCTTTCTCATGGATGTTGCCATTGAAAGATTCTTTTACATCTTTTCCAGTATATTTTAGTGGAATATAGAACTGAAAACCAGATTGCAGTGGGTGGAAAGAGCAAATATGATGTGAGGAACATAAGACAGGAAATATGCTCTCATATTAAAAAAATCACACACATACACCATGAAACTTGTTCTCTGGAAAGGAAAACTAGGGTGACATAGTGAGGGAAAGTTAGGTTGGAGAAAGAATATATCGTTTTATTGTTGCAGTACAAAAAAGGTTTTATTTTTTTTTATTCATCAATAAGGTAAATATTTTTGAATATCTAGTATGTACCAAGTACTATATAAAATTGAAATTATACTATATATGATATTGTAATGTGGCATTTTTCTCTTAAAATTCAGGGTTATCATCCTATGTGATTTTTTTTTTTATTTTTTTTTCAACGTTTATTTATTTTTTTTTGGGATAGAGAGAGACAGAGCATGAATGGGGGAGGGGCAGAGAGAGAGGGAGACACAGAATCGGAAACAGGCTCCAGGCTCTGAGCCATCAGCCCAGAGCCTGACGCGGGGCTCGAACTCCCGGACCGCGAGATCATGACCTGGCTGAAGTCGGACGCTTAACCGACTGCGCCACCCAGGCGCCCCTCATCCTATGTGATTTAATAAGGATTGGAGATATTGTAAACAGATACAGATAATAGATATAGATTTGTTATATATTAGTGTTTTATAATACAGTTATATAGGTATTTTATATACCTAGGATGTTTCAAATTTAACAAAATTTAATTAGAATCCTTGTACATGTCCTTGAGTAGACAACTAAAATTAGTCACTTGCTGAAGGGTGCATGGATTTTTTTTCTTAAAAAAATTCTAGGGAGTCATTTTACATTGACTCATCCCACAGCATCTATAAGGCATACCAATCTGCACTGGTTTTCTGGGTCTTAATGCCGAGTTGCTAAGCAGAATTCCTTGCCCTGATGCATGGAGAAGCTTTTATAGCTTTCAATCCTTATCAAAACATCAGCATATTGGGGCACCTGGGTGGCTCAATCATTTAAGCAGCTGGCTTTTGATTTCAGCTAAGGTCATAATCTCACGGTTTGTGGGTTCTAGCCCTGCATCAGTTTTTCGAACTGTATGTATGGACTCTGCTTGGGATTCTCTCTCTCCCTCTCTCTGCCCCTCCCCCATTCATTCTCTCTCTCTCTCTCTCTCTCTCTCTCTCTCTCTCTCTCTTTCTCTCTCTCTCACTATTTCTCTCTCAAAATAAATAGGTAAACATTTAAAAAATCAGCAGCATATCAAGACACCAACTGAATCAGTTATAGCAATTCACATACCAAGCAGGATTATACTAAGCGTAGTAGTTTTCCCCTTACATTGTACAGGAGATATGTCAACAAACCACGGGGCCCTCACACATTTCACTGAGGAAATAAGCCTTTGTATTTTTATGGGGTTTCCATCCCATACTTCGGCACACATAAATCTCAGACATCCAGATTGTCTATTACTCTCGGCACTTGGAGACATGTCAGCCTAAGGTCATCACTCCAAAAGGCCAGCAACATGTCTTGTTGCAGGATCAGATGGAAAAACTCTGAGGCCTAAATCATAGCAGAAAAGGATTGATATAAATAAACCTGAGGCAAGAGCATCCATTTCCCTGAGTGTGCTGGGATCTGACTCCACAAATTTGGGAAAATGAGGTCAGTCATGGGTGAGGCCCAAATTGAACTGGCTTCACCTCACTGGGTAACTTCCTCAGGTGAGATGTTCAAAAAAAGCATTAACAGATTTGATGTAAAAGCGAGAGCAATTGGTCCAGCTATCAGGGAGACTCAATTCGCCCAGGTCTCCCTTGTTCATATCACCTATTTCCATTTCATATATCATGACTTTTCCTACTATCAGTGACCTAATGTTTTCTGTTCAGTGACCTCAGATTTTGCATAATTGTCTTGACAATGCTGTGGATTCTATTTATGCAATTAATTGTGACCAAACATTCATTTGATTTAGTTATATTAGCTCTGGTGCTGCCCGGTATGGATACTTTTAGCACTGAACTAGATAGTTCCTAAGCCTCCTTCTGCTTTTCCAATGGAGTGCAGGTAGGTGAACGAGTCATGCTCACTTAACTCTACCACACTCTGGAGGATCTGCCTAAACATCTCAATATTTGCAACCATCATGTCTTCATAGAGCATCCATCAGTAAAAGCAGAGATTTACCCAAACCATCCCAGCTTATTTTAATGCAGCAATTTTTGATAATTATTCATCATTTCTTAAAGTCATGCAAATACTAAAACCAGATAGAATACCAGATAAATAGGCATAAAACTGGCTTTCTCCAGGCAAACCAGACATGCAGGTACACTATCAAGTTCATCCAGAATTGTTAATGCCTCCAAGCTCCTGGGCAGGAACAAATGAAAAGCATCTGTGAAACAAGATAAAATCCTGGGGTTCAATTTTTTCTACACATAATTTTTCAAATACCTGAAGAGATAAGACATACTGAGAAAAAACTAGCAGAAACAAAAACCAACAGAAAAAGGTCCATAGGCACCTCAGGTAATGGAATTAGAAAACACAGATTATAAAATAACTAAGCCAAGTCTGAAAATTTTTCTCAGGAAAGTGAAAACAATAAAAATTGACCTAGCTGATTAAAAATCAAACACTTTCATAAATCAGAAAAAAAATAGACAAGATTTAGAACAAAATGGATAAATTTAATAGAATTTAATTATATTTTCTTTCAACCATTAAACTATTCGACCATCCTTTGGCATCCAAAAAGCTGATGTAATCTGTAATTGTAATTTCTTTGTGTTTAGTATCTCCATTTAGCATCTCTTTTCAGTTTATTTTTGATATTCTGCAGTAACACAAAAATTTGTGTTTTTTCAAATTTAGGACTATATCATCCATTCTGAAAAATTATCAGCCATATTCACTTTGGTTTTTTGGTTTGTTTGTTTTTAAAGAGAGAGAGAGAGAGAGCAAATCGCGGAAGAGTAGGGGGAGAGGGAGAGAGAGAACGTTAAGCAGGCTCCCTGCTCAGTGCAGAGATGACAGCTGGGCTCCACCTCACTACCACAGCCGAAATCCTGACCCAGGTGCTCAGCCATAGTCACTTCTAGTATCATCTTACCTTCATTTTTTCTATTGTGTCCTAATAAAACTCATTGTAGATTAATACAGGACCTTATCCTACACTCAATTACCATTATTTTATCTTTTGTAACAAATTTTTGATAAAAACAATACATAACAATAATGGCTATCATTATTGTACATTAAAAATATACCAAGGACTGTGTAAGCATTTTACATTTAACTCTTGAGAATCATATTGGAATCTATATGTTAGCTCTTATGCCACCTTTGGGTGGTTTCTGTTTTTCAGTTTTGCATACAATTTACCCAATCCAAGTTTAATACTTATTTCAATTGTTAGAATTTTTATGACTGTTTTGTTTCTTTTCAAATTCTTTTCAAAATGCTTTTCAAAATGCTCTATTAGTGCTTCATCAATTCCATTGTTTAATATATCTTTCTGAACACATGAATACACATATTTTAAAGCATCTCTCATGTTACTATATTACCTGTTTCTTGAGTGTCACGTCTCATATTTGTTTTATCTACAGATTCTTTCTCACTGAGTTTGGTTCTTTTTTTTTTCTTTCTTTTTTTTTTTTTTTTTTGCTTTGTAACTTAAAATTCTGAAGTAATCTTCAGCAGGTTTTCTTATCTATGAGATTCTCTTTGCCCTCTGAGACATGTATTGACATAGATTTACATACAGAAATGAGAGAAGTTTTGAGTTTCTTTTGCCTGAAATACCACTCTACTGTGATATCACGTGCTTAACTAATTATGTACAACATGTCAATATCTTAAGTTACCTGAATAACACACTTAATGTGGATATGGATCCATACCAGCACATGGCATAGCTTGAGTTTCTCATTACTTCTCAGTGATGCTTTACCACACATATAACCCAGGCCCAAGTTACTCACTTCCTTGACAGATCACTAGGCCAAGGGCTGCAGTTATTTTAAAAGATCTTACATGAAATGACCTGCCCTTTCTTGGAGTTTCAGCTCCAAAGTACAAAGAAGACTTTTGGCTCAGCATCCTACCTCATTTATTAGCCAAAGCCCTGCCCAAAGGTAGTAACCCATTTCAATACTCCCTAAAACTTTGTGGTTCCACTTTCTGCTCTATAATGGCACTCTTTCCTTCTTTATTTCCAATATGTGAAAATTCCCTTTTTGCTGGAGAACTGAAGTACACATTTAAGTATCCTGTTGTGGGTGCCTGGGTCAAGAGAGACTGACTGACTCTTGATTTCTCCTCGGTCATGATCTCACAGTTCCTGAGTTCAAGCCCTACATCTGTCTCTGTGCTGACAACGTGGAGCCTGCTTGGGATTCCCTCTCTCTTTCTCTGTTTCTCCCCTTCTTGTGGTCTTTCTCTCTCTCTCTCTCTCAAAATAAATAAATAAACAAAAAAATTTTTAATTAAAAAATAAAATAAAATAAATATCCTATTGTATTTCATATTGATTTCAATGTGTTTGGAGTGATGATGAGAAATGTCTTCAGTCCTCTTTTCCAGAGGATGAAGCTGCTGATGGAATGCTAGAAAGACAGTTCACTATTTTGTCCTTTTGACTCATGGCTCAGGAAAATCTACCTATATATGAATACCTACACTGTAGAAATGCAGTAGACTCACTGGTAAGCCCTCTCACTGAAAAAATCTACAGTTCCTCTCCTGCCTCTTGTTTGACACTTCTGGCTTTATAATTGTAAGAACATTTCAAAAAAATTAATGTTTATTTATTCTTGAGAGAGGGAGAGAGAGAGAGAGAGAGAGAGAGAGAGAGAGAGAGATTGAGAGAGAACAAGATCTTGCCCGGGAGGGGCAGAGAGAGAGGGAGACAAGACACAGAATCTGAAGCAGGCTCCAGGGTCTGAGCTGTCAGCACAGAGCCCGATGCTTAGCTGGAACCCACAAACTGTAAGATCATTACCAGAGACAATTAACTGAGCCATCCAGTCACCCCTGTAAGAACATTTCAGTCAACCACATTTTGGGTACCTCTGGGGGAGGGGACAGTGAATGGGATGAATAGCTCTACTTCAAGAATGACCAGTTTCCATAAAGAGATTATTGCCTTGACCACCATACTCTTCCTTCTGTTCTTTTTCTAAACTGTGAGGTGATCATATTTAGTGATCTTACCACAAGGAAATAATAATAAAATAAAATAAAAATTGTGTTTTATTTGAAAGTCTGAATTAGGTAAATTAAATTTTACTAGACCTGTATCAAATAGTTTTCTATAAATGCCTAAGATATTCAGGGTGTTTACCTTAAGATAAGTTTTCTTATCACCCCAGGTATTACCATATTATCATTTATTATTATTAAAATAATTATACAAGTCATAGTATTCCTCAATAGATCATAACTTCCGAGAATACATTGGCTGGCACAGAGTAGTTCCATAATAAATAATATTTAGTAATAGTTAAAATAGTAACAAATATTAAAAATAGTAACATTGTGCAGTGGATAATACTTAAGATCACAAACTGATCTTCAAAAACACTGCTAGTAATTTAGAAATGGCACATAACATCAGTATAACTTAAGGGTAATTATAAATCTTGGAATAATTCATTTGATTATGTTTTGGGGATGCAACATTTTTGTTTCTAGAATTCCTCTGTGACTACTCTAGCTCTTTAGTTTATATTAGAAACTGACAGCTCATTAACAGCTCATTAGGAATGCTGTTAACTGTGCAAAAGAAATATATTCTGCATAGCAGATTCTTACTTGTGAAATGTATTGAAGTTTGGGTCAGATTCAGCATTTCAGGGAGAATAAACATTTCTGCCTATCAGTGATGAAAAAGCACAGACATGCAGGGTTAAAATGAGGGAAAAAGTGCCATAAGTTTCAATATATTTAAAAAAAATATTCCAATGTGACATAGTTTCTTTTTCTGCTACTTTTTCTCTGACTGCCAATTTATAGAAGTTGCCTGTCAATCTCCATTTTCCTCCAAACATACAGTTATCATTCATTCCAATGTCCTAATTATAAAATCATTTTATTTAAACTTTGGAGATTTGGAATTACTTGTCAATGGGAAAGCCAAGTCACATTTTATGAATAAACACATGAAAAGAAGATTATTAAAATGGCTTTTAAAAAGTAAAGAAAAAAATGATCCCAAAGTTTTGGATTTTTTTTTCCTTCAAAAAATAAGTTATAAGAAAACAAAACCTGGGAGAGGAAATCACTAAAGACAGAAACAGAAGACAGAAAAAAATTAGGAAAACCACTTCCACTATTGGCTTATACTTGTATTCATCTTCCTAGTATGTAAGAAGACCATAGTGGATGTGTAGATATATATTCCATACACTCCTGCATTGCAATCTTGACTGACTTTTCCTGACTCTAGTTGCACCTGTAGAGTGAAGGCACCTGGCACATAGATACACTAAGACCCTCCGGGCAGAAGCTCAGGAATCACTACAGGTGGTCAACAGTACTGGAGCTGCTTGGTTATTCCCCGGAGGGGGTGCAGCTTTCCTGGTGCCTGGTGCAATTCCCTGGTGCAATACCTGGTGAATGCCTGCAGTGGACAGAACAAGGTCCTATTCCATCTTCCTGCTCCAAAAATCCGTTAGCATATTGTCCTCAGAAAGAGGCCATATCAGATATTAAACTGATAAGAACAGATACTACACTTGATATTAGCCAAAAGGCGGAGAAGTGATGGTCCCCAAATTGTAAAAAATACCCTATGCTTTGAACCTGACTGGGGATAGAGAAACTATGGTCCATGAGCCAAATCCAGTCCATTACCTCTTTCTGTAGATAAAATTTTATTGGAACACAGTCAGACTCATTCACTTTGGAAATATCTATAGCTGATTTCATGCTACAATAATAGAATGGAGTAGTTACAAATCATACCATATGGCTCAGAAAACCTAAAATGTTTACTATTTGACTTTTATTATTTTGTTGATCTCTGGTCAAATTGGGATAATTTTTTAATATCTCGAGATGTAAGCTATTTGAGTTATAAACAGTACATAGATATAGAGAATATTTCTTTGGCTGGAAAGTCCACAAAACTAGCATCTTTAATTTTTTTAACATTTATTTATTATTGAGAGGCAGAGAGACACAGAGCATGAACAGGGGAGTGGTAGAGAGAAGAGGGAACACAGAATCTGAAGCAGGCTCCAGGCTCTGAGCTGTCAGCACAGACTTGACGCAGGGCTCCAACTCACAAACCACGAGATCATGACCTGAACCGAAGTCGGTTGGTTGCTTAACCAACTGAGCCACCCAGGCACCCCCACAAAACTGGCATCTTTAACTTTTGCATCTGGACACATTTAAATCTTTAGGTGTAAGTAAATCAGATTAATTTATAAAGCTCAGATTATAATTATTGTTTTCACTTTCTCTATTTGTTATTACAGCAGGGATGGGATGTCAGCTCACAACTGTAGTATACAATAAATTGTACTTTAATTTTTTTTACTATAATTTCTATTTTGAACTCATGGTTCTCTAAGGTAGTAAAATTTTAAACTCATTGTTTTAATTTGTAGATTTTCCTTATTTCACTATTTCCATGTCTGCTTGAGTTATAGAACTTTTCAGAGGACTGGTTATGGGTGTTGACTATTATCGCTTCTGATTTGATCATTGTTCTTATATGGTTTTAGTTGTTAATCCACACATGTGATTCCAGAGCTATCCAACATTCTCTCTGGTATTTACTCATGGTAATTTAATTAGTTCATCATGAGACATTATTCTATCCTCTAGGTCTCTTCATGACTATTGTATCTACTGTTTCAAGGCCATTTATGTGGACTTGTGACTCACCTTGCTCTTCTTATAATTTTCTGTAGAAAGAAAACTCGATATGCCCTACTTATCTATTCTTACTCTATATCTTTTTCATTTGAGTTTTTGTGCAGCCTGCTTGTCGTTCTGCCTGAGCATAAGGAGCAAAGGCCCTTTTTTTAGAACATACCAATGCTTTATCATTTCTACTCTGTATTCCTCCATTCAGTGGAAACTGCATTTCTCAAATCCCATTTCCCCAATACATTTATTTATGCCCAGTGATCTTCTCCTGTGAAAGATAGTGGCCTATGCAAAAGAAGCTTTAAAAAATGAGCACATATCAATATATTTTGTCACATCTCTCTGCAAAAGCAAGGAGCCTAAATATTGAGTCTGTTTAAATACAGGTGAGAGGAAAAGAGGAAAACAAAACTGGGAAACCAAAATAGTAGTCTGGTAAGATTTCTGAAATAGTATTTCACTACACTGATCGCTTGCTATTGTCATCTCAAATCTTAATAAAATCTTTAATTTTATATATCAATATCTCTTAGTACAGATATATTATTGATCCAGATATATTAGTTTAAGGCAAAGCAACAATTAACCCCCAAATCTTAGTAGTGTAATGTGATAAATGCTGATACCTTTTCAACTGTATATCCACTACAGTTGGGGTAGGCATCTATGCCATACCGCCTCTCAGGGCTTCAGTATAATGGTGACTTTACCACTCTGAAATCCACCCTTGGAAACATAAGCCCCTTCTCGTCATCAAGAAGAGGCAAAAGGAGACTAGAAAACAATGCATAGTCTTTTCTCTGGCTTGGCCATGATGTGAAATATATCACTTTAGTTCTATTATTGAGTAGAGTTAGCACACAATTACATATAAAAATAAATAGGGTGAAAGTGAGTCTTCTGTATGTCCAGGCAAGAGAAAATTGAAATGAGATATAGCAGTATTTCCAACACAGGAAATATGTGCTGACAAATTTCCAATCTTTGTAAATTTTTGTGTAAGGAATCTCCGGGATCATAATTTCAAGCCATCTGATAAAACATATCACATTGCAAGAGAACAATTCTATCTTGGAAAAAAAGAAAAACAGTTTGTCTAGTCAGAAGCATGTGAAGATAACTCCTCACACTAAAAGAAACAATTGCAGAAGCATCCAGAATTTCTCTCCAATATGTTCCACAATTCAGAATCTCAAGAGGTATGTGCAGTTTAATTTTATTCCCTTACTTGTTTAACCATAATGAAAAGATAAGTGTTCATTGCAGAAATGAATGTCTTCAAGTTTTGCTTTTGCTGTTTTAATAAAATACATTCTTTAAAGAAAAAAAGTTATAGAAATATATGAATACTTAATAATTTCCATGCTATTGTTGCATTTTTCTCATGATATCTTTTATTTTCATTAAACGGAAGTTCATGAAAAATGAAAAAGTCATATCTAGAGTCAAAGAACATATTGGCATGGTGTGTCCCCTCAATTAAAAAAAATTCTTAAATGAGTAGAAAGGAAGTGTTACTATATGAAAACGTGAATTTTTTTTTGTTTTAGAAGTTTCAAAAATTAGGATGTCATAGGTACAGCATACATAACATATATAATGCATGTGTGTGCTAAATTTAATTTAGGAGAGTGATTTGACAAATATGTAAAATTAAAAGATTAAAGAGAAAAGGATAAAATTAAATTTTATTTTAACACAATGTAATACTTTTCTAATATGTGTATTTAAGGTAATCAGAACTGCACATCATTTTCTCATTTATTGATTTGAACCAAAGGATGTGGTAGTGATTTTTTCAGAATAATGTGTTTGAAAGTGTTAGAAAAGTAAAAATAATGGTTATAAGGATGGATGCATCTATAGCTATGTATTATAGCTCTTTCGATCACAACTCTATCACACTGTGGGGAAAAAAACCAAAAAAAAAACATCTATTTAGTTGGAAAGAGCATGTATAGCAAATTGACTTGAGTCAGCAAATAGGCCACATGGCTGTGGAGTCCTGATTCACTTCCTTTCATTAGTTCCCCCTATCAAATAAACTGAAGTTTAAATTACCATCTTCAAAGTTTAATTTATTTTCTTAGTCAAGCAGTTAACCATATTTATAGAGGGCTGACAATTCTAGGAAAGAAAAGTGCTGATAATAGCACCAATATGAGGAGAGAAAGATTTAAAAAAATGTAAATTTTCATTTAAAATGCTAATGAAATATTTTTCTCAAAATGCATGTAATTATAATTTACCAAAATTTTAATTTTCTGGGAGCTGACATATCAATTTACTTTTAATCAAAATTTCTCCTTCCTTTAATTATATAGTCATTTATTTAATCTAGATTCACAACTATATAATCTTATATAAATAGATTTAAACTTAATGTTGGGAAAAAGAAGGAATATCTTCAGCCTGTTGGAGATGTCATTCTTTTTTTAAAAAATTATTTATTATTTTTGAAAGAGAGAAAGAGAGAGAGAGAGAAAGAAAGAGAGCCAACACGAGCGGGGAAGGGCCAGAGAGGGAGACACAAAATCTGAAGCAGGCTGCAGGCTCTGAGTTGTCAGCACAGAGCTGACACAGGGCCCAAACCCACAAACTGTGAGATCATGACATGAGCTTAAGCCAGACACTCAACTGACGAAGCCACCCAAGCAGTCCAGAAGAGGTCATTTTTTTTTTAATTTTTTTTTATGTTTATTTATTTTTGAGAGAGACAGAGACAGAATGCAAGTGGGTTGGGGCAGAGAGAGAGGGAGACACAGAATCTGAAGGAGGATCCAGGCTCTGAGCAGTCAGCACGGAGCCTGACGTGGGGCTTGAACTCACGAGCTGTGAGATCATGACCTGAGCCGAAGTCAGATGCTCAACTGACTGAGCCACCCAGGCGCCCCAGAAGAGGTCATTCTTAATTTAACACCCATAAGCTGCATTTATTTTGTCATATGTTTAATGTATATTTATAAATATTTACATATTTATTTATAATACATATTTATTATATATTTAAATATAAATTTATATGTTACGTTCATATATGAAAAATGTCTATGAATGTTAATGTCATTAGAAGTGTACATCATGATGTAGTTAGTGTATTTTCTTTTACTGGAGGCAAGTAAGCATAAACTTAACTAGCTCCAAGAAGCATATTATTGATGGGGACTCTTATATTGGATGAGAGTTTAAATTACATATCTTTTAAATAATTTTCAAATTATAAATTAATCATTTAGAATCAAATCCTCATCTAATATAAAAATCCCCATTAATAATACATTTCTTGGAGTTAGCTAAGTTTAGGCTCACCTGCTTCCAGTAAAAGAAAATACACCACATCATGACATTCATCTCTAAGGACTTTAACTTCATAGACATTTTTCTTAGATCAGGCTGCCTAGGAGCCCACGCAGGAGACTTATTCAATGTAGGATAGGAGTGCCCCTGGAATCAACATCTGTGAGGGAGTGAAAGAAGAAGGATTACACAGATGAAGGAATTAAATTGGAATGTAGTTGCACCAAGGACTCAGCCAATGTGATGGAGATCTCTGGAGCTAGAATGGCGATTCCGAGTTATCCTGCCTTCAAACAGCGAGGCTTATTTTTTATACCACTGTATAAACCAGCCATTGAATTTAGCATGTCTTGGGGAGGGCTTGTGACCACCATACAGGTGGCATTTCTTGCAGAGCAACTTGGTTGTGAGCTGTCAGCTTTCAACACATTCAGCAGCACATTGAAGCTGGATGAATGCTTCAATCATAAAGGATAGGTCTGTGCAACCTACCAAAGATTTTACTCATCTCAACCCTAGTTACACTCTGATAAATTTTTTTTTTAGTAATAAAATGTTCAAACAGTGTCATAACATTCTGTTTGATCTCCTTTACTGAGAAAACATTTAAGAAGGTTAATGGGATGAACTCCACAACCCACATCCCTATCCCACCATTGCCACTGGACCAGAGATCTCAATTGATATGTATCTATTCTCTCAATTACTTTTCATTCAAGATTTTCCTTAACTCAGGCTGGTACTTCTGTGGAGGGATGATCAACAATGTCATTTCCAATGGTATAAGTCCCCAGGTGCCACACCCTTTTCAGGTCAGGGCAAACACAATAGTGCATTTACTGTCAAACTTTCACCAAAGAATACCAAGAGATGCCTCCAAAGGGTAACTGAAGAACCATATATCTCACTTATGTCCCCAAGTTTTTTTTTCTTTTGGTGTTTATTTTTTGAGAGAGCTAGATAGGGTGTGAGCAGGGGAGGTACAGAGAGGCAGACATAGAATCTGAAGTAGGCTCCAGGCTCCAAGCACAGACTCAAACCCACAAGCCGTGAGATCATGACCTGAACCAAAGTCAGCCGCCTCACTGACTGAGCCACTCAGGTGCCTCCCTTACATCCCCAAGTTTTAAGAGTATCTCAATCTTCTATTAATAACTGGCCAATTTTTCAGGAGAAAAGAATAGCTCCTTTTTCTTGCCCCATGGTGTCTTTGCATGAGAAGCTTGAACTAAGCAAGCAGCAGTCACAAACTAAAGTTATTAGAACTATTACTATGTGTCTCCTGGTGGAATCATACCTCTTTAACAGTGAGCACCTCTAAATCCAGAGAATTGGTATGGGAAGTATAAATTCCTTGAGTAGGCAACTAGGTGTGATGTAAGCAAGGCCATCCTACTCTCACCACTGGGTAATCAGACCCAAGTTTCCTATTTATTGGGCACATAGCATCATATTATAACCATTGTTTTATTATCAACTCCAAGTCAACACTTCAGTTCCACCTTCAGAGGCCATGTTCTGCTCTAGATATTACCATTGGATCTCACTGCCATGTGCCTTTGCTGTAAGTTGGATCTCTTGGTCTGATTAGTTGTTACATGAGATACTCTGTAAGAAAATCAAGATTTTATAAGTAATCAGATAGAGGTGCTAGCTAGGAGCTTAAGAGCAGGGAAGGCAAAGCCATACCAGGAACACATATGGATGTCAGTTAAATTACTATGGTTTTGGAGGTCCATCTGGCTGACTGGTCTCCTTGAGGGAAGTACCACATCGGGGCATAGGTTTTGGTCTCTGCTGTAGGCAGTTTTGATATTCAGCAACAACAATAATAGAGTTGAGTAGGGCCCAAATCATAGGGCCTTTGGGTAGTCTATGTCCCTTTTAACCTTGGTTACTCCAATCCTGCTGTCATTATGCCAGTACTGAAGACTGATAAGAAAAGCTGGCTGGTAAAGTCCTTCTGTTTTCATGGTAGTTTTGTGCCTCTTCCATATTAATTAACATACAATATAAAGATCATCAAAGTTTGTGAAGCCTATCCATGTGCCTTTTCTCCAGATTTCTTTGTCTCTAGCATTACAGGCTGCTTCCAACAGTCCAATAAACCAACCAAATATTCATGAGTTTGCAAGTATGTATCCTTAGCTCTTAGCCACCTCTTTTTAAACAAAAAATTGATGACAAGGAAAATGACCTAAAGATCTGACCACTGGGAGGATTATGTCTAGCCATTCCCCTTCAGTGCCGCACATATATGGACTATAGTGTTTGTTTGCAATCACTGAGTCAAACCATCTCCTAACCAAGGGTAACATATATCCTCCTCAATCCATTGGTCATAAAAGATACCTACCTCCTTATCTGGCCATAAGTGTGAGCTAGGGGAAAGTCAGAACATTCTCACTTTCGTTCCTGGGCTTGTATCTTAAGATGGGTTGCTGCTGGGTAGTAGATTTGGTGGGTTTAATAGAATTCAAGCCATGAAAGACTTCCAGTTGCATATTCACCTAATGTCACATAGGTGTTTTTCCTCTCCCCAAATTCAGTAGCACTCCAGTAACTGTTTGTGACTAGGTATAATGCAAATAATTTAGGTCTGCTGCATGGACCCTTTCTTGCTCCTAGAGTCGCTCAAAGCTGGCAGCCTCTATATCACTTAAAAAATGTGTTGAATCTATATTCCCAAGTGTGGAATTGCCATTGTAATCTTGCTGCTATAATTTGGCACTCATTACATTAATTACACTCCAACTCCATTGCTTTTAATAATTAAGCATCAGCATGAGCCCTCTGATATTTTGGGAACTTTTCATTCCCATTGCTATCTGGAACCCCAGATAGCATCATCTACTCTCAGCTCTGACTTGCTGAGAAAACCCAACACCGAGTTTCTCTGCGATGCTTTGCTTCTTTCTCCAGTACAGTGTCTACTGCTTTGATAAAGTCAAACCACTCTCAGAATCCAGGGAACATGGTCAGTTGGTGAGTGTTCAGACCTTAGTTAAAATATCCACCCTTTTCTCTGAATCTTTTGATCTTTTCTTTCATGTTTACCAAGGTACTTCTCTCATTTCTATATAGTGGCAGTCACCACATTTTCCAGGCTTCCAAAAATCATTCTAGTAATGTTTAAGCAGTTTCTTGGGGGGTCTTAACATGGTAGTAATGCCTCTATCTAGGATAGTAATCCCAGATCAATAAACTCTTCTTGCTATAACTTTATATTCTGCTGCCTCATGATCCAGCACCTCAGAATCCAGTCCACTGCATACTCTCCAGGCTCCTGTTGCTACATATTGATTAGTTCCTAAAATTCTTTTGAAATATAGTTTCTTTTATATCTTTGAAAAAACTAAGTTTATTTACTTTGAGAGAGATAGAGAGAGTGTGAGCCGAGAGGGAGAGAGAGAATCCCAAGCAGGATTCACACTGTCAGTGCAGAGCCTGATGCAGGGCTCTATCCCATGAACCCTGAGATTATAACCAGAGATGAAATGAAGATTCAGACTCTTAACCTACTGAGCCACCCAGACACCCTTTGTTTCTTTTCTCTCTCAACAGGTCCAGCATTTCTCTAAGAAGATGGGAAGTGTTGTCATCTGCCAACATCTCAGCAGTTGGGGGATGTATGCCTGGGTAGAGGATCTATGTGGTACATCACGGTCAATTAACTCTAGTTATTATTCTGATGTCCTGGAGGTGAAATAGGAGCAGATTGTGAATGGAGTGCTCATCTCTTGCAAGTCAGGGGCTATGGTAACATTTCCTTCAAGAAGGGGAGTACTAGGCTTTAAGAGAAAATGGTGTGCACTCTTTCCCACCTGGAGAGCTCACAAGGATACAGGAATTTAAAGTTTTCCAGTGTCCCCACACCATTTCTGAGGGTGTCATTCTTTCTCAATCAGGGTCTTAATCTCTGTGTAACCAACTTGCTGTAGTTGAGAATTCCCCCTCCTCTGGAGCTTTGTTATCCTTATAATTAAGTTCCTAGCCTTCAATTTTTTCTGCCCTCTGGCCACAGAAGATGAGACTCTTACATGTTGCCAAAAGAGACCTCTTGTTTTCAGATTTAGCTTTAATTTCACACCCTAAGCCTTTCATTTTCTTTTTCCGCTACGTCCATTGACCCAGCAACAGCCAACCAATTCCATAGTCCTACAATAAAGACTTCCTCTTAACTTCTCAAATGACTGTGGTATTGCTGCCACCAATGCATTCTCTTTGACTAGTTTCCTATCAGGATCACCACAGGGATAATAACCACCTACCAACAATTTTGATCTTTTTATTGCCAGTCAGACATTAGATGATTAACTTCAAAAATCTAATTTTAGAGTCTACTTCTTTGGACTACTTCTGACATCAATTATCTTGGGTCAAGTTTCCAGGGATTAAACTCTGAGATACAGATTAGTATGCAGGAAATTATTAGGGGTACCCTAGTAATCATCACCCATGGGAAAATGAAGGAACTATGATTAGGCAGAAAGAAGAATTAAACTGTGAAACAGTCATAGCACAAAAATCTTAGTTGACCTTCAGGGAGAGCTGGAGCTGTGCCCGCCCTTTGGAATTGTCCAACACTGAAGAAATGTAGCTGGGCCTCTATATTCTTCCACATGGACTGGCCTCTATATTTCTGCCAAAGAATACAGGCTGAACATGGGGTACAGGGTGATATTGGCTGCTACATTGGGGTACAGCTTGATTTGGCTGAAGGCAAATTTTGGAAAGCTCATTTGATAGTGGTCATCTGCCAACACTCTTAGCAGTTGGGGGACGTATGCTTGGGTAGAGTGGTACATCATAGCTTCCATCCTAATATTCTAGCATTCTTATTTAGATTATTCATCATGTGCAATATATTGTCTTTTTCTTATGCACGCACATGCACACACACACACACACACACACACACACAGACATGTGCATGCATACACACTCACACACATTGGCCTTGACTATGCCCTAAAAACACCATATAACAGAATATCTCAGACTACCTATTTCTTCATCTCTATGCTCCTAATTTCAGGGCTTATTTTACTCTGTTAGTTTCCTGACACTTCCTGCTAACACAATCTCCATTTCTGGCACAATTAAAAAGGCCTAGCTCAATATGATCTTAGATGTTAAGACTTAGAGGATATTTGAGTAAACCCATGAACTGTTTTATTCACAATTTTATAATGACATTTTTATAAATACTCTTTTATCCCTTAATGATTTCTCATTCCAAAATTAGAAAAATGGAATGTTTATATAGAATTTAAGAAAATATTAAAGCTGAAAACAAGAATATTTAGTACATAAAAGATTTTCTTGGGCTTATCAGGATTTCAGAGCCTCAGAATGTATGTGCCTTCAAAGAGTTACAACAAATCCTTCCTGTTTTATTAAAGACATTTGCATGAACAGAAGACATTGTTTTTAACAGTTCACAAGCTTCTGCTGTTTTTATAGTATCTGAAGGCTGTATCATCTTTTAATGTCAATGCAGTTGGTTGCCATAGAAATTATAATGATGTCACTCACTATTTAAGTCTAGAAATAAACAGCAGGAACAGATGGGCATTTAAGAATGAAGGGCAGAGTTTTAATGCAAATGATCTCGAAAACAAACAAAAAAAGGCATGTTAAAAATCACATGCAAAAATAAAGCTACCTTGTGCAACATTAAAAATTAGGATGTGTCTCCATAATTAGCTATCTAGGTTGCTGGACTGAGATCAGGGTGTAAGAGCAGAAGGAGCAGGAAAGACATCGGAGCAAAGACTGAAACAGAATCCTGTGTAAACAGGGTTGAGACTGGATCATAGTCACAATACACGGATACAAATGCCCAGTAATCCCCAGCAGGCTGGGACTGAGACAGACTGAAGAGAAATGTGAATTTAGTGTCACAGACGTTAGGGCGGGTGTGATGACAGCTAAAAAACAAAACTAAACTAAAACAAAAGCAAAAACAACAAAATAGTAATATGTATGAGAACACATAGAAACATGTTTGCCATTCAAATCCAGGAAATCAAAGAAGTAGCATGTATCTAGGTCTAAAAAGCAACTAGAATTGTTTTAAATAGGCATTATTCTACAATTGTCACACCATTTACTTAGAGAAGATGTACAGCTAGGTCTATTATTATTATTTTTTTTATTTTTAATGTGTATTTATTTTTGAGAGACAGAGAGACAGAGCATAGGTGGGAGGAACAGAGAGAGAGGGAGACACAGAATCTGAAGCAGGCTCCAGGCTCTGAGATGTGAGCACAGAGTCCAATGCGGGACTCGAAGTCACAAACCATGAGATCATGACCTGAGCCAAAGTCAGACACTTAACTCCCTGAGCCACCCAGGTGCCCCTAAATCTATTATTATATTCTTTGTCAAACAATTCTCACCCTGACGTATAACATTGACAAATTACTCAAAATATAACTATGGGCACCAGTATATAGGAGGTCACACTAAAATCAAACTAGGTAAGTCAGCCAAAAAAAAAAAAAAGAAAAATAATACCAATTTAAGGCAATTTAAATAGACTCAGACACCCAGACCTTTTAGATACATTGTTTTTAAAATATAGATTAAAGATTGTAAAAAGTCTAAAGATGTTTTCATCTTCAAGTCTTTGTTCTGTTTAGTTCTGTTTATCTGGCTAGAAAATTTTATTCAATGGTCACTAATTATATAATTAGAAAATAAGAACTGAGGGAAAAAAAAAACAACTACCTGCTAAAGAGACACATTGAGTTAATTCAAAGTGGAAATCTCCATGAAAATGCAATACAAAAGTTATTTGGAAGACTATTTAAAAACAATTTTACCCTGCACTGATTTTCATTACCTGATCTTTTAAAGTTTGTACTCATGTTTTTTCAGCAGAGGCCATCTGAGTCCTAAGCCTGTGGCAACAAGCATCCCTGACAGGTAATCACAGAATGGGGGTGGTTAAGTGTCCTCGGAGTAAACTTGGTCACCATTGTAGCTTTGTTTCTGGTGGTGAATATTACCCCTCCCATTTATTCTTAACAGATGATACGTTTGTGTAAGGAGTGACACACACATACAGCCTGACTGCCATATTGAGGTGTTGGTTTCTAAGAAAAGCTCAGGAATATGAACTCTCAAAATGAGTTGGGTATTTTGAGTTCACCTCTCCTTAATGATTTCAAAGTGTTTTTGTATTACAAAATTAAAAACATGTTAAAGATTTTCTTAGAGACTGAATATTTGTGTGTGCCCAAAATTCGTATGTTGAAACCCTATTCGCCAACGTGATGGTATTAAGAAATAGGCCTTTATTAGGAGATAATCGGGATTAGATGAGATGAGGGCTGAGTCCTCATGAATGGTATTAGTGACGAGAGGAAACAAAAATTGGAATAAAAGTACAGTATTTACTTCCTGATACATAAAATGTCTCCTAATATCTCTTATGTGAAACTAAAGGGCTATGTTTAGATTAATAATTTTTATTTTTTCCTTGATTATGATCTGATGAGGTGAATTCGAGGATAATTTTCACATTGTTGAAAGATGTAAGTTAATTTATAGGTGGCTAGTATACACACTAAAAGCTATTATAACGTAGCCACTGAGCATCTGGCACCTAATTTTGCTGATAATACAATCAGACTGATTATAGGTAAATCATTAGACAACGATATTCAAAATACTGGAATGAGATTTTGAAAATTATAATTCTTTAGTTTTCTCTTTTGAACGTTTGTCAAAAAGAGATATCCATCTGTCTGAAAAGGTGTAAGTAACATCCATTCTTACCCTTTTCCAAATAAAAGGTCAGGTCTAATCTCTTGCTGACTTTTTTTTTTTTTTTTAACGTTTTATTTATTTTTGAGATAGAGACAGAGCATGAATGGGGGAGGGGCAGAGAGAGAGGGAGACACAGAATCGGAAGCAGGCTCCAGGCTCTGAGCCATCAGCCCAGAGCCCCACGCGGGGCTTGAACTCACGGACCAGGAGATCATGACCTGAGCTGAAGTCAGACGCTTAACCGACTGAGCCACCCAGGCGCCCCTCTCTTGCTGACTTTCAATGCCATCCATAAATTGCCCTCACCCTACCAAAATACACAATTTTTATTTTTAAATTCACAATACATTGGTTGATTGATTCATAAACTATTAAAATCAGCTTAGGTTGTTTTGCATAGTTTTTGTCCTTATTTTACATTTCATTAGATATTGTGTGATACACTTACTTCTTCGTTTTTGAAATAAGAATTTTCTTCCTTCACTTAAAATCTCTCTTCCTGCCTTGCCTCTCCTTGGCTTCCAATCTACTCTTAGTAGAAAAGGTAGATTACAATTACACTTTCCAGTTCCTAATATCTCATTCACTCTTCCTCCATTTACATTTTTGATAATGACCTGCCACAGACACTACACTTCCCTAGATCTCCAATGGTTCTTCTAAGGATAAATTGATGAGATACCTCAGAGACTGTGATGTACTTTATATTTGTTTCTGTGACATTATTCTGCACTTCTGACATTTTAAAATTCTCTTCCCTTGGATTCTAAGCAAAAAGTTTAGTTTTCTTCCAACTCCTCTTCTCACTATTTCTCAGTTTCTCTTCTCTGTTTTTCAGGCTCTTTCTCCTGACCTTCCCACAAAATGAGAGTCTTTTTCAGGTTCCATCTTTAAAGATGGCTATACAGACCCACACACTGGTTACCCTCCTAAACTTTCCTTGGCCTTGTCACTCATATCATCATGTTCAGCTAACACAGAGAGGCTAATGACACCAAGTCATTCCCTTGATCACTCATGTCAGGGAGTTTCCCTTAGGTGCCTCATACATATCTGTTATTATATAGGCTTACATTCAACTCTCACCCCCCTATTAGCCCCCTCCCCCATACCATCTTCTGTTCTCCTAGCTCTTGCATCAGTGGTCTAGCCAGGCATACCTGAATAATGGAAATCACCTGAGACCGCCATTCTCTAGTGGATGAGACATCATTCCCTTTCCCTCATTGCTCTTTATCTGATTGGTCAAAAAGCACTGCTACTGTATTTTCTAAAATTTTCTTCATGCTGTTTCTTCTTTTCCATCCCATCATTGCCTATTTCTCCCTTTCCATGCCCATATATTTTATATTTCTAAAAAGCAGTCTGATCTCATTTTAGTCTAATTACTAAAGATTTAAAGTGTCATAAAAGACCCTTTCCAGTTTCACATCATGCTACTTAAGTTTGTTTCATTATATCATGCTCATTTACATCTTCTTGTCTCTGCGTATTTTTTCCCTCAGAATATGTCAGTTGCTGACATATCTTTGATCTTAGCTAGTATGTGTCCCTATGAAATTTACTTATTCTGTAAGATTCACATAAACAGATTTTTTGAATGAAAAATACTCCATTTTCCCCACTATCCAGTGTGACTAGATCATATGTTCCCCTCTTTGCCCAGTTAAATACATACTATTATTTGATAGGTTTGTCATATTCATATCTATTCATTTATTTTTCTGTGAACTTCATGGAGGCAGGCATTGTGCACCTTACAGCTGTGTCCTAAATTGAAGGACTTGCAAACAGGTTGAATAATGAATGAATGAGTAAAGCTCAGAAATTATGGATAATGAAAGAATACAAGTATTTTATTGTATGATTTGGATCTGTTCATCTTACTCATAGGTCTTTTAAATGGGCTAGAAATACATGTGTAAACACATGGTAGATATACTTATAATCTAAGTACTGCATTTAATATACTACCAAGATAATTATACTTATTTCTTGCCTCCTATACCCATCTGCCATGCACACATCCTTTCACTTATCTCTCAAACTTGAATGTATCTCTTTTCTACTTCCTTTTGTCCATCTCATATCCTCTGTACTATCCACCTGTACACATTTTTAGCTGCATGTAAAAAAAAATTCTGCCTTTGAAGGGTCTATGAACTCATGACACAAAGGACTGTATGTAATGACTTAGATTTATTAATCTATAAAAATATATCTGAAATGAGATGCCATGTGGGGTTGAGTGATTTAGCCAAGAATCCTCAGTGTGTTACAATGTTTGGGGGATATAAAAGTCCCATTAATTATTTAGGAAAATTATATAATAGATGTAAGATTTATAGTATGCCAACAGATGTTAGATCATGGAAATTTGGAATCTTGAGAAAGGAATGGTCAAAAGATTTATTGAGCATTCGTTATCATCCATGATATTTTTCTATGAGTAGCCTTACCTCAAACACTGAATAGAATTCATATACTTGGGAGTAACAGACATCTAAGACCAAGTCTCTGTGCCAATTCAAGTATGGTAATTGTTCCCAGGAGAGTAAGTATAGCCTTTGATACAGGAGCCAATTTTACCTATCCTATAATGTGTACTGAGGCATTTGGGGATGGTAATAACTATAAATCAGAGGATAGAAAACTTGTAGACAACACTAGTCATTGTGAATTTTCTTTCAGAGAATAATCAACTCTTTGGGATTATCTGTTCGTTCCTACAGTCCCACTCTCATCCCATATATATTATAAAAATCATCGTTTTAAGAATCTTTGTAGTTGGGAAAGTGGATTGGATGGATCCCAAAATGTGTTGATGGAAAAGAGATATTAGCATTCTCAGAATTGAATAGTTGAGAAACAAAAAGATGTGTAAATTAGTCAGTTTACTGGCAAATTAAATAACTTTTAATTAGGTTTTTTTTCCAGGTTAAAAAGTTGTAACAGCAGACTTGAATATCAAATGTAATGTACCAGTATTAATAAATGCTAACACACACGTGCATGTGTGCACACACATTAAGCATGAAAGAAAACAGGTAATAAAAAACAGGAAGAGCAAAAACCAGCTACATATATAGATATCTATTAGATGGGTCAACCAAACCATGAGTTAGTTCTTTCAAAAGAGAAACACACTGCTAACAGTCTGGTGGTATTGGCCAAGAAAAAAAAAATGATGTAGCACAAACAATGAACAGACTGATTTGAAAAGTGGAAATCACTTTGTAACTAATAAAATTAACAAGGTAATTAAAATACATTATGAATAATAGGAAAATAAATAGGCAAATTACTAGAAACAATATACTATGCTAATGACTATTAGCTAATCTTCCTAATCAATCCTTCTTTTTGGACAAACAGCTAAATCAGATATGCAGTGTGGAAGGGCTATGTGACTGAATCCCAGTAAATCGACCATGATGAAAATATTTCATTTCCAGGTTGATCTCATAGTTTCAGTCCTCAACCATTTATGGTTTCACAGAATCTCGCTCCATACACTATTGGTAGCAAAGCCATAGGAAAAGAGGCCTGGGTCCATGAAATCAATGATTGGAAGAGAACCACCTGAAAACTAATGACTTCCATTCACAATTGCACTTCCAAGTCACTTTAGTATTGGTGCATGTCTAGCAAATAGAGAAATGGAACTAAAATATAAATATAATCATTATAAATGTTACTAAGTTATTTATAACAAGATGGATATTCAATAAAGTGGAAAACAATGCTTTTTTTACATGAGTGGTGTTGGAAATAGGATACTGGTGTATAAAATATGAAACATGGATCCTACCTCTACTATATTAAAATATTAAGTGCAGATAGATTATAAAACTAAGTGAAAAAACAAATTAAATAAATAAGTAAATTACTATAAAGTGAGACTGTGAAAATATAATCCTTGAGAATATTTTCATAACCACAAAGTATAAAGATATTTTTATAATGTATAAATTTTATTGATCATTAAAGAAAATAGAACAGTGAAAATTAATTTAATAAATTGGGCCTATTGAAAGGCACCTTTAAGAACATGAGAAAATAAGGCAGAAAATATAAGCTTATATTTATAATTCTTCTAGGCATCAAGGGACTTATATACAGAAAATACAAAAAGGAGGAGATAGACATTGCAAAGACATTGAGGAGATAGACATTGCAAAAATAAAATAAGAAGAAGAAATGAGACAGTTTGTTAAAATATTTATTCAAATTGCCAATAAGTATACTAAAACATGCTTAAATTCATAGATAAAAAAAATGATTAGAAACTATGCCTACTAGAATGTCTAAAATTACTTCTGACTGTATCAATTGTGGGCAAAATGTGGAGCTACAAGAACTCTAATGATATCATAACTGATAAAAATATTTTCGGAAATAAATTATTTCTTAGTAATATACCTTATAATAAAGATGTGATATACACAGCAGTGAGTTATGTGAACATATGCATGAAAACTATATATAAAAATATTTAAAGCTACTTTGTAATAGCTCATAACTAGAAACAATCCAAATACCCTTGAACAATAGAATGAAAGAATAAACGGTAGTGCAGTCAAATGATGGAATATTATACAACAGAGAAAAGGAATGTGCTAGTGCTATAGTCAACAAACATGAATCTATAAAACATAATGATATGAAATATAAATAAGGCATAAAAGAATACTTGTTATATGATTTCATTTATAGAAGCGTTCACATTCATGCAACAGAAAATAATTTACATTTTAAGATGGAATGCATTTTCAGTTGAAAAACTAAGAAGACAAACAAGGATGCAAGCATTTATTTTTGGGTCAGTGCAAAAGAACAACTTGATGAATCTAGATAATCCATAAATAATCCATAATATAAATCTCAGAAATGTAGAAGCTGTGAAAAGAGTTGGTGTGGTCAATCACATCATTTTAGTGTAGAACTAGTCTGGATGATGGCAGAAATTCAATTTATTTTGTTTTATAAACAGAATATAAGAGCATGAATCTTAAAAATATAAAATAATAACATACCTAAGAGAAGTGGCATAAAAGAGAAGTAGTAAGTATTTGAGTGATACTTTTCTCATTTCTTAGTACTTAAAAATAGATAACTCTATTTTTAATTTTTGAGGAAGTGGCACCTATTTTTCAGAGAGGCTGCTCCAATTAAAAACAGAATTACCATACGATCCAGTAATTCCACTATTGGGTCTTTCTTTACTCAAAGTAAATGAAAACACTAATTCAAAAAGATATAGACATCCCTATGCATATCTCAGCATTATTTATAATAGCCAAGATAAGGAAGCAACCCAAGCGTCCATAAGAGATGAATGGATAAAGAATGTGACATATATCAGCTATAATACTGCTCAGTATTATAATAATTATACATAATGTTATATATAATATACTAACATATAATCTATATAATGAAATAATAATATATTATAACTAATATATAATTATATATTATATATGACAATAATTATAATTATGACTAAATATAATAATTACATATAATGAAATATTGTTGAGCTGTAAAAAAATTAATCTTGCCATTTACAACAATATGGACAGATATAGAGAGTATAATAGTAAGTGAAATAAGTCAGTCAGAGAAAGACAAATACCGTATAATTTCACTCGTATGTGTAATTTTAGAAACGAAACAAGTGAGCAATTGAAGAAAAAAAACCAAAATAATAGTAAACTCTTAAATACAGAGAACAAACTTGTGGTTAGTAGATAGGATGTGGGGAGGAGGGGGGGAAAGATAAAGGGGATTAAGACTACATTTATCTTGCTGAACACTGAGAAATGTATAGAATTGTTGAATCATATTATACACTTCACATTAATATAATACTGTTAATTATACTTGAATTAAAAACCAGTAGACATAAATGGTAATAAATATTGTAATTGGTATACAAAAAATCTATTAAACTTCGAAATACATAATACCATGAAGATAAACATAGAAGATAAAAAAGAAAAAATAAACGGCAAAGCAAAAAAAAAAAAAAGTGAAAGAGCAAGTTAAAACAAGTGTGGTCATTCCTATAAAATATACGAATAAATATACATAGGATGAATATATCCAGTTAAATTTTAAAAATATATTTAAAATATTTGCAATATTACAGACATATATAACACAGAGTAACTCAAAATGATGGAAATTAAATGTTCAGCCAAATATATGACAAGTGCATGGGGAAAAAAACCAAAGTTTGATTTCAAAGCAAAAGCAATAGATAAAAAAAAGAAAGGGGATACTAAAATATTATGATCATGAATATACAGTAACCATAAAATTGAACATGAAAGCCTTTTAAGAAATAAATGGAGAAATAGAGTAAAATATAAGAGAGATAACAGATCAACTGGATAAATTTTTAAAGTGTATAGAGAAACTCATCATCAAAATAAGTCTGATCTAATAGATTAATTTAAACTCCGTATGAATTGAAAACAGAGGCTATTATTCTCTTTAAGAGTGCATGGAAATATTGTAAAAATTACCCATATGTTAGGACAAATAGAAAATGTCAATATTTACAGAAAATAACATCACATTCCCTTATGAAAATTAAAAAAAAATGTGTTTAATAGTAAAAAGAAAAAAAAAAACAACCAATAAAATTCAAGAGAAATTTAAACACAAATTGCAGAATACAGATAATAACTGTAAAGAACAGGCTATTTCCCCCAATTCCTGGCTATGGCAAAGGATGGCTAAAGATAGCTGTTTGGCTAATAATAGCTAAAGATATGTTTAAAGAGTTAAAAAGTGTTATATTCCTAAACCAGAAAAGGAAAATGCTGTGTATTGAATAAAAGTGACAGTAAATAATAATAAAATTAATGTAAGAAAAACAAAAATAATGTAATAAAAACTAATAAACTAGAAAAATAATAAAATGGTAAAGTGTTTATTTTACAAAGAAATACCTAAATTGTTAAAAATGTAACACAGATACGCCACCAGCTAACCTAATCAAGAAAAAAATACCCTCCATATACCAACTTGAAAAAAATTACAAATGAAAAAGAAAAAGTAAACACAAATACAAGAGAAATGGAGTGAGTGAAGAGATGATAATTTGAAAGAAAACTGACATGTGAAAAGGCCAGTACATTTTCAATGCAATGCGTGATCTCTCTCTCACACACCCATCCCCACCCCCGCCACACACACACACAACACAAGGCACAAGATATTTCAAGAGTAAATTTAAATATAATTTCTCAAAATAGATAATGCCAATTATCCATTTAAAATGCGCTACGGAACCTTCTATTAAAGCTGTAGTCTTAGACTAGCAGCTTTGGCGTCAGTAGGCAGCTTGATAGACCTGCTTAGACTCTTCAGTTTCAATACGACATCCTGGTAATTTGTATGCACGTGACAGTCTGAGAAGTCCTGTGTTAAAGCAGTGGTTCTCTGCACTGTTTACACATGAGAATCCCCGGAAAAGTTGTATAACAAACAAACAAGCAAACAAGCAAGCAAAAAACAGGGTAATAGGTTCTCAAACCCTAAGATTATGAAATTGCTATGGTGTAGCTCCCAGGCAATAACAATTTAAAAAAAAATATTGTTCTAGTTTGGAGAACCAGATTTTGGCATACATGTCAGGTATGAGTTGTGTATAAACATAAAATATTTTTGTTTTTGTTAATAAATGATATCAACATCATGTGCTACGACCATATGGCCTGATAGTTGTGGGGAAATTTTAAAGTTACCAATTAACATATCTCATCCTTCGTGATATGTGAATTTAGTATTATCTAGTGATTTTCTAATGTAATTCAATTACAAAAAACTTAGTCACTATACCATTTTTGATTTCAATATTAGTGTTTCCTTGTACCATGGGGTTATTTCCCTGCCTCTTTTTCCAGGCACAAAGTTCCCCTGAGTCTAACATTCAATTGTGGGAGGAAGGAGAAAAGAGGAAGGTTGGTGATAAGTTTATGAAGGTTACTAACTACCAACAGTTCCTGAAGAGTTTGGATCTTCCTTCTGAGACTGCCTGCTGGTGGCATCACCATGTTCCTGCATCCATAGCTCCCAGACACCCTTCTTGAGCTCTGTCCACCTTCCTGGTAGCCATTGCCTTTTTCTCTCCTCACCCCATAGCAGCAAGGCTGTTCCTTGGGCAGCTGTGAAGAGTGCTGGCAAGCAGGCTGGAGCCATGCCTACTTCAGCTATACTTTCCATAGCCCAGATACATGCCAGAACCCTGTCCATGCAAGCTGTCCCCTGGCATCTCTTGCCCTGGCCTCCTTCACTTTGAGTTATGAAATTCTGGCAGTTCTCTAGACCAGGAAGTTTTGAATGGATACTAAAACAATCTATTTTAATGAGTCTCTATGGGAACATGAAACTCTGTGATAGAAACCATACCTTGCTGATGAATGTAGGACATTAGTAAAATCCGGAACTCTGGTCTCCCATGAAGAACCTATTTCCCTCATCTAATCACCTCTTTATATGGCAATGAGGCAGGGGACAGAGGTATTGCCACACAGACTGTGCACTGCAATTCCTGCAGTGTGGTTTCTACTGTTTGAGTGGGCTTTGTTGGAATTTAGAAACTAAATTTTGTCAGTTAGCTCCAGAGCAAGTAATCTCAGTCAAAAACAGGATTAATCATAAAACAAATAAAATACTAAGTTGTGATGTTGGAAGTTTTTCACAAGCATATATAATTTATATTACCCCATTGCCCATGAATCTTAATCTTTTAACAAGGTTATTCTAAGATCATGTTTAATATTTCTCCACTAAAAATATGCTAAACATACTTATGAGCAACACAAGCACATACCACTCCTGTTAAGTTTGTCTAAACAAATTTGACCAAAGGAAAAGAAATAAGCCTATATTTTGAAAACAAACAAACAAACAAAAATGTTAATATCAATAGGTGACACACCTGTAGAAAATTTAAAGATAATTTAAAACTGAAATATTATGGGCACAATATTAAAATTCAGTTAAGGGCACCTGGGTAGCTTTGTCAGTTAAGTATCCACCTCTTGATCTTGCCTCAGGTCCTAATCTCACTGTTCAGGGGTTCCAGCCCGACATGGGGACTCTGGGCTGATGGGCTCCCAAGAGCCTGCTTGGGATTCTCTCTCCTTGTCTCTCTGCCCCTCTCCCACTCTCACATTCACTCTCTACCTCTCAAAATAAATAAATAAACTTAAAAATAAAATAAAATAAATAAAATAAAATAAAATAAAATAAAATTTACTTAAATGGCTGGTCACAAAACTGTAAGTATGAGTACTATAGCCGCATAAAAGTAGCAAGTAGCTAGATAATATAAGGTAAGAGTAGATAGCAATTTCGGTAGCCAAATAAATGAAAATAACATCAGCAAATTCATTAATAGAAATTATAAAAAGCTAATAGGAAGAAAAGGTTGTTTCTAAGGAGTGATCCAAAGAAGGACTTCATGAATGAAACCCAAACTTGTCTTGGATAGGAAAACACAAGTATATGAAGATGTCAAGTTAAAATATCATATAGATACTGTTGAAACTTGACTAAATTTTCCTAAATTTCATATTAGAGAGCAAACATTCCGAGTGACCAAAAATTTTTGAACAAACAGCATACTTCCATATATTAACCATTTCAAATGTATAATAGTAAAATATCTATATTTATATCTAACTATATATCATGACAGGAATACACATATCAATAGAAAATAGTAGAGCCTTTTGTTAAATGGCAAATGTGGTTCTTCATATTAGTAAGGAAATTATTAATTATAAAATGATTTTTTTAACAAATAGGTAGTCATGTAAAATAAAAAAGTTTACATTTTCCATTACACCAATATAAAATACAGGTGAAATTCATATTTATATGTTTTTAAAAAAGTGGTTACCATAAAAGTACTACAAAGGAATATGAGAATTTTAAAATACAATATATTGGGGGCGCCTGGGTGGCGCAGTCGTTTAAGCGTCCGACTTCAGCCAGGTCACGATCTCGCGGTCCGTGAGTTCGAGCCCCGCGTCAGGCTCTGGGCTGATGGCTCAGAGCCTGGAGCCTGTTTCCGATTCTGTGTCTCCCTCTCTCTCTGGCCCTCCCCCGTTCATGCTCTGTCTCTCTCTGTCCCAAAAATAAGTAAACGTTGAAAAAAAAAATTAAAAAAAAAATAAAATACAATATATTGGAGTAGAGAAGGCTTTTATAAGCAAGATTTGAATTTTGGCAATCAAAATTTAAATAACAGATGACTACATTAATGTAAATTTTTATCTCTTAGCAAGAGTAAATTTTTCTGTAAACAAATTGAATTCTGGGACACCTGGGTGGCTCAGTCGGTTAGGCATAATACTCTTGATTTTGGCTCAGGTTATGATCTCATAAGTCCTGAGACTGAGCCCTTCTTCTGGCTCTGTGCTGATACCACAAGGCCTGCTTGAGAGTTTCTCTCTCTCTCTCCCTCTCTTTCTGCCCCTCCCCGCTCATGTGTGCATGCAGGTACTCTCTCAAAATAAATAAATAAAGTTAAAAAAATAAAATAAAATAAAAATTAGAGAAACCACATTTATAATAATGATAAAGGAAATCAGTCCTACAATATACATATTGCTTTAATACGATGAGAAAATTTTAACAGAAGAAAAACAGTGAAAGTTATGAATAGGTACAGCAGAGGAAACAAATGAAAATATTTAAAATATGTGACCTCTAGCTTAAAAAAATACATTTATGTAGCAATCAATACTATGTCATTTTCAGAACTTAGCTTGTTAAAGACTTAGAACAAATTAATTAATATAAATTTTTGATAATGTGTGTGAAACTTTAATGTTACACATTATTATTAGGAACACAAACTATCAGGAAACTTTGTATCAATTATTTATCAATATAAAAATTCACATCTTTATTTTATCAATTCCATTTTATGAGGTATATGGTACCTACATGAAGATATACTCACAGACATGCAGAAATACTGATACATAAAATATTTTTAGAACTGTTTTAATAGAAAAAAAATATTTAGAGCAAGAAAATATCTACACTTATACACCTGGAAAACCTGTCTCTGGCAAAGAGAAAATAGTATGAATTTAATAGGAGATAGATAATGTAATTATTTCATGTTAGGATTAAATTGATCACTAATTCTGCCTTTATAACAGAAATGTTCTCATGTCTGTTTTATTTAATTCCATTTCACTACTAGTTTTAAAGATATATTTTTATTGGTCCTATCAGAATATTTTTATTTCAAAAACATCATCCAGGAATAGTCATAATAATTGTTCATAAAGAATCTCTTGGTTTTCACTCTGCCTTATTTACCCCAGTACCTAGATGGCCAATGAGGAAAATAGGCCTTAGGACACGATGGGTAGAGAATATGTAGAAACTCTGACTAGTTTCATATTGTCCCAGGACTAGTTAGAGAATGAGTGAGAGCCCATTTCTTTGTAATTTGTTAATACCACACATTATATAGGACCTTAGTAAACTAATATAAGCTTTTATTAAGTAAAAAGATTTTCGATAATGCATTTCTCATATATAGACATAGACAGTAATATAAAACTACACCCTACTTCAGATGTCTGAACACTCTAGGATGCTGAAGATGAGATGAGTTACTTTAAATATTGAATTTCTCCAATGATTCAAAGTTCACAGATTATCGCAATTCTTATAAAATGAACATTTGAAAGGTTTAGAAAATTACTGATGGCTCCTGGAAGACATTGTGGCATCCTAAAGGCCACTATCTATCTGACAACTGTGATCACCAGGCCACTTCTTGGCTGCACAGAATATACCACTGGGCCCTCTTGCCTGTTCTGCCAGCGATGAGAGTTAACACATTTTCAACAAATGCTGAACTCTAATTGGGTAGAACAAAGTCAGAGTCAGAGTGCAAGGGTTTAATAAATTTGAAGTGCACATCAATTTACTGTTCTGCATATGGAGGGAAATTGCTAATCAAGGGAATTCCTGAATATTCACTAAAGAAAACTGCTGTTTATGTGTGGGCAGTGAGATTATGTCACACCTACTGAGACACATGTCCCTAAAATGCCTCATGACCACCTCAAATTTTACAATTTTGAAGACAAAATGGTCCGAAAAGATCCTCATACCTTAAATGTGTAATAACTTTGGCCCACAGACCTGCAGCTGGATGTGGATTGCGGCTGAGACATATAAACTTTCTGCAACATTCGTTCTATCATAAGTCATAATAACTTCATTTTCAGGTAGATAATGTATCTGATACTCTGGCTTCACAATTCCTTCACTTCCTCTCCTCCAGTGACCATTACCTAATCCCTTGCTTATTACCTACCCTTGTCAATATCAACAGCAGGCTACTATAATTTCAATGTCAACACTATTCTTTGGACACCACCTCCATCTTTCCAGCTGACTCATTTTAGTATCCCATCTCTAATAACTCTTAGACACCATTGGAATGTTTTATTCATTGATTCAGCTACATTTGTAATGTCTAGAGCCTCTGATGTCTTTACTCCTCCCTTAACACAGGCTAAATTCTATCTTCCATCATTGACCTACTCCCTTGTATACAATCTCAATTTCTCTACAACTCTCTCCTTTCATCATATGCACTTGATGCAACTACAATATTTAGTTTAACCTAAACCCTACCTATACCCCACCTGCAAACCCAATCCTGAACATGGCTGCCTGAAGGTTTTAATTTAAATTCATGACCATTCAACTCAGCAACTATTTCATGTACTCTCTCTTCTTAAATTACCAAGACCCACTCTCTAATTGCCAGTTAACTGGTAATCCTACTTTTAGTTTCCCACTGAGAAAATTAAAGGCATGAGAAGAGAAATTCTTGATCTCCTGAGTATATGAATCTCCTTGCGTGGGAAACACATACTCTGCCTTCTGGATGAATAGTTATTGGCATTACCTAAGGCCTTCTCTTTCACCTCTGTTTTAATTTTTTTTTTAACGTTTATTTATTTTTGGGACAGAGAGAGACAGAGCATGAACGGGGGAGGGGCAGAGAGAGAGGGAGACACAGAATCGGAAACAGGCTCCAGGCTCCGAGCCATCAGCCCAGAGCCTGACGCGGGGCTCGAACTCACGCCAGATCGTGACCTGGCTGAAGTCGGACGCTTAACCGACTGCGCCACCCAGGCGCCCCTCTTTCACCTCTGTTTTAAATCCTTTCCCCTCCCCTCTAATGAAATCCCCTCAGTGACTGACATCAACTTTATGTTATTCATCAATTTAAAACAGTGGTTATAAACATAGGAAAATGCTATATAATTCTAATCTTTAAAAAAAAAACACTTTTAATACCACCTTCACTTCCTGCCTCATTTTTCCTCACTATCCATCACAAAACTCCATAAGGGGGCTTCCATTAGGCCTTGGTTTAGGTGTAGGTCCAAGGATCCCTCTCCTCCACTCTCTTATGAATATCCTTCAATCTGCATTTTTACCACTGTGCCCAGACTCTACGTACCACCTATCATATCCCCTTTGCCCAATCCTGTGACCAATTGTTAGAACTGGAAATATTCCCATTATCAGTATCATTTAGTATCTTTGATCACTTTATCTTTAACCAAAATAATACTTTCTATCCCGTGAGAGTTTTAGTATCTTATTTTGTGAGGCCTTCTCTGATCTCCAAGGCAAGAGGAGTCCCTGCCACTACATGCTTCCATAAAACGTCTTTTTTCATATTCTCTTGGTGTATCATTTGCATGCTGCACGAATTTCCTACCACCATCTTAAGAACAAAATCATGTCTGTTTATAGAACGGTAATTCCAATGCTTAACACACTGCTTGCATACAGCAGTTTCTCAATAAACACGTTGAAATGAAGAAATGAATACATATATATTTTATAAGATATATCTTGTTTATTTTCCCTTGTACGTCTGACACCCTATCAGTTTTATTCTGATAAAAGAGAATAAAGATCTCCAGAAATGTTTCATATATTGTGTCATCCCATGTCTAACCATGGCATTAAATAACAGAGGGATCCAAAATAATACCTAGTTACTTTGCTTATGGAGTAGGGATAAAAAGAGTAATAGTAAAATAACATTTCAGGGTAGTATATGCTCTTGTATAGGTTAGGGGTTATAAATGTGTCAGACAGAAAATTTGAAATATTATTCAATAATTCTGTTTATAAAATAAATCTATATTGATTAGTTCAGCTAGTACTCACTTTGGTGATATTTCCATCAAGAGAAGATTGACATTAAGACACTATTATAATCTGTGATTCCAGATCTTCTTGTTCTTTCTTGAACAGCCAGGTCAAATTGAGAATCTGGGTTTTTACACATTCCTATGTCTGGTACTCTTTTTTTTTTTTTTTTTTTCCTATGTCTGGGACTCTTTACACAGGTCTCTGTCTGATTTGTACTTTCATTTCCTTTGGTCTTTGCTCAAATAAAAATTATGTCCTCTCCCTAATAATTCCTTGCCAGCTTTATTTACTTCATAGTATTTATTATCAACTAACATACTGTGTATCTGACTCGTTTATTTTTTTCTTTGCCTCTTCTCTCCATTAGAGTGTAATCATCACATGCGCAAGGATTTCTGTTTCCTTTATTCACTGTGATATATATAGTGACTTAAAATCATCTGGCACAGAAAAGCACTCAATATATTCTGACTGGAATTAACGAGCTTATCTTCAAGTATCATTCCTCAAAAAGCAACACAACAGAGAAACCTGTTTAGGCCACTTTTTCCTCATAAATTAAGCTTATGCCAATTATAGTAACATTATATTAAGTTCACTTTCAGTTAGTTAAGGTTCATCTGCCTGGGGATGGTTGCATCCTCATCTCAAGGTAACTGTGAACTTAAAGGGGGTAACAGGTTTGCATGATTATCTTTATCCTTCTAGAAGTTTTTCACCTAAGTTTGTTCAGTTTAGGTCTGACTCCATCACTCAATGATTTTCCCTTTGATTCTTACCTGAACACAACTATCAGTACGGCACTGTCTTTGATCTTTACCAAGCAAAAACATAATATTTGTGACAATTTTTTTATTTATGACAATTCTTGCGTGTGACTAGTATACTTTACTAAACTTTTAATAGAATACATTATTCCATTATTATCCATGTATTCCATTTTAATGGAATACTTTTCTGGAATACATCACAGAAATGCTAATAACCAATTATATAGTGATCATTCTTGCTCTTAAAAGTACCCCAACTGGAGTTCTCCTCAGGTGGGCATAGTGGACACCCAGGACTCCACAATGATGTCATCTGTACCAGTGAATGAGAAGAAGCTCCTGGATTTCAAACTAGGAGAGCTGTCAAGCTGGATACTGATGTGGAATTTTTCCCTGAAAGCCATTGCTGGAGCATTTCAAAGAGGTTACTAGAGGTATTATGACAAGTATGTCAATGTGAAGAAAGGGAGCCTTGCTGGGATTTCTATGGTGCTGGCATCTTATGGGCTTTTCAACTACTGTCATTCTTATAAAGAACTCAAACATGAGAAGCTACACAAATACCACTGAAGAGGGCCAGTGTGGAGGCACATTCTGCATTTGTGACCTTGACCTTTGCTTGGCATCCTTGAATCCTTTCATACCCTAATTGAGAATTAACACTCACAAAAAGATGACTGGTACACAGGGAAAAAAATAGGACCCCAACTCATTTCTCTAACACAATTTCTAGGTCCTTGCCATATTGTCTCATCCTTCTCTAGCCCCTCTCTCGATGCTCTCTACCCTCTCCTTAATCCCAGACCCACATTTCTACTTATATATATTAAACAAAGCATTTTAAGGGTTTTAATTTTTTTTTGTCTTTAGTCAGTACAAACCCTCACATTTAGTTTCAGTAAAGTAGTTTATCAAGACACACTGTTAACAAAGTCACTTCTTACCCCAAGAGGAAATCTGGTAAACATCGTATTTACTCAGTATAAATTAAAAAAAAAAAATAGCACATAGTCGTGTAACACCAAGTCAATCAATGTGGGCTGTTTTGCTTTTTTCAATTGTGCTTCCCCTTAAAATACATACACTCACTTTGCTGAAACCACCAAGAGGCAGCTGTGTGGACAGATGGCCTGTGTTGACTACAGTGTAATAAACTATATTAAATGCAATTAACACATTTTCTTACTTCTAACAGGAAGTAGTTGAGTGTCATCTATTTCAGACCAAACTACCTTTTGGGTGTACACATGTACTCATAAATCCTCAGAAGCCATGCGTTTTTTAAGTGAGCACTTCTGTCAGCATTTATAAAAATGTCTAAACTTCTTGATGATAATTATTGCTAGTTATAAAAAATTAGAGAAAAAATATCCACACTGGCCATAATGATTTGATCAGGATGCTGGTTCAATGATGGTTTTACTTTAATAATTCATAGCTATTTAGAGTTTTTGTTAAATGGTCTTTGAGTAAAAAGATGTTTACTAAAGAAGCAACTAAATTTAATTTATGAGACAATTATGACAAAGGAAAAATAAATTTTCTTTTTTCCAGAAAATTTCTATCAATAAGGTCAAGTAAAATTTACAAAAATATAAAATGATAGGTTAATGTAAATCTCAGTGTGATAAAATACTATATGTTCTAAAATAATTAATGAGTTTTCTCACTAAATATTAGTTCATGAGAATGTGCTCTGAAAGTTTCAGTTTTGAATGACAAGTTATTGATACTATATTAGAAATTATTGAAAATTAAAAAATCCAAATAAATACAATAACAATAAAAACTTGTTGAATATTCGCTACATTATTAAAAAAGATAAGCGTATCACCAGTGTTTCTACTATTACTGTCCTTACTCTGTAAAGGAGAAACCTAGATACAGAGAGAGTGAATAAATTGCCCAGGATTATAGTTTGAGTGTTTTGGGCTTCAGTTCTCAGCAATCTGAATCCAAATCACGAGCTCTTAACACCATGCTACAAAGCCTGCCAATATGAGTTCCAACTGTCTTTTGGATGTAAGACTGAAACCAGCCACTAAAGAGTTTGAAAAGCATTTGTTGATTACCTGAATTGTAACCTTTTCCTTTGTATGAAATGAATATTTTTCATAGTAACCCAGATGAACATTCAAACATTGCTTATAATATTACCTAAAATAAAAAGCAAATAAAATCTAGACATGTTGAACCTAAAGCCTCCAGTTTGAAAATTAATGTGCAATATAAATACTTATAATCTATGTTTTATGTGGCATTTAGAGGGGAATAATACAATTTCTAAATCATATTTAGTAAAGATTTAAAATTATAATAAAAAGTATGACAATTTAAAATAATATAATTGAATCCTTAATAATTTACATGATGAAATGGTTCCAAATTAATGGACATTATTATGTATACAATTCCATTTTCCACAAGATCCATAATTTTCATACTTTTCTGTTTAGTATTATGTATATTTGAAAGCCGGACATCATTAAACCGTCTAACTATACATGGAAATCTGTATTACTAAAGTGACTTATTGTATATTTGTATACATAAATACAAACCGTTTCAAGACATAGAGTTCTCTGGAAGAGCTATCACTAGCTTTTACTTTTTAATATGTCCCTATTGAAGTTGTAATCTATAGCTTTGATATAAATTTGGTAACAACAGAAACTTCAAAGTTAAACAATTATCTATAATATATCATGGAAGAGGAGTAAAGCATTCTGGATTATAACACATGAAGAGCATATTTTACAGGTTTAAATGCAGCACCTTTATAAAGACTACCTCTTTAATACAAAAGTCAAAAATATCTATATCAATTTTTCATTCTCACTTATATTTATAAAATGTCAAAGGGAATCTATTTTGGATTTAAAATTCCTTTGATGTAGGGTGCCTAGGTTGCTCAGTTGGTTAAGTGTCTGATTCTTGGTTTCGCCTCAGGTCATGATCTCACAGTTCATGAGTTCAAGCCCATATCAGGCTTTGCTCTGACAGAGCTATCTCTCTCCTCTCTCTGCTTCTCTCTGTTTCTAAAAAAAAAACCAAAAAACAAAAAAAAACCAAAAACTTAAAGAAATAAAATAAATAAATGGAATTAAAAATAAATAAATAAAATTACTTTGAAGTTTCTTCATGTGAAGAAATGGAATGGAATATGTGTTCTGAGATCAATCATGAAGCATCAAGGTTACTGAGCATTTGATGCCATCATTTTCAGTATTACTTTTTGAATATAAATGAACCATAAAGTAAATTACTGCAATCTCATATCCGAAGGTTGGAATTCATCTAATGCATCCTCAGCATTGTGGTAATAACAATAGAGGTACTAGAAAAAGCAGGCTGCAGTGAAAAAGACTGACACACATGGACAAATAGCAAAAAAATACGAGAAAAAAATAGCGGTGCCTGAGTGGCTCAGTTAGTTAAGTGGCCCACTCTTGATTTCCTGTCAGGTCATTATCTCATAGTTTGTGGGATTGAGCCCTGTATCAGGCTCTGCACTGACAGCACAGAGCCTGCTTGGGATTCTCTCTCTCCCTTTCTCTCTGCCCCTCCTTGCCTCTCTCAAAATAAATAAATAACTCTTTTAAAAAAATTGAGAAAAGATATACATGAAAGGTTAACAGTCAGTTATAAATTACGGTTGCTACAGGGATTGTAAGGAAATGTCCTTACATTTGGTAACAATTTATGGTGATAGATGTTAATTAGACTTATTGTGGTGACCATTTTGCAAAATATACCAATATTGAATTATTATGTTGTATACCCGAAACTAGTATTATATATTAATTATATCTAAATTAAAAACAATTTTGGGGGCGCTTGGGTGGCTGAGTCGATTAAGTGTCCAACTTTGGCTCAGGTCATGATCTCACGGTTTATGAGTTTGAACCCTGCATCTGGCTTTGTGTTGACAGCTCAGAGCCTACAACCTGCTTTGGATTCTGTGTCGCCCCCTCTCTCTCCACCCCACCATCGCTCACACTCTTTCTCTCTCTCTCTGTCTCTCTCTCTCAAAAATAAATAAAGATTAAAAAAGAATAAAAAAAAATATTTTTCTAGACTTTGTTCATGATGGTGTTTGTACACTTATTCTTCTTTTTGCTCCTGGTGGATAATTTTTCCACCTTCAGTTTATCACTTAAAATCATATGGATCCATTTTCAAACATCTCAGCTTCTGTCTTGACCTTCAAAAAAACAAGGTAAATTATGTAATCTTCCTTCTACTACTTGCAATGTATTTCTGTATAGCCACGTTAAATTCTGTGTTCTTGTTTCTGTTATGTTACTATATATCTATTATCTTCAATGTTCCTTAATTTCATAAACGATAAACATACATCTTTGTCCATGGCCCTTTCTTGGCATAAAATGCAGATAATTCTATGAAGAATGCTGATACATATTTTAATTGGTCTTTAAAAAGTAATATTTTCCCTTAAAACATAGGGGGATTTAATTTAATAAAATGACCATTTTAATTTTACAAAACATCTCTTTCTTTATTCAGTGCTGTCTTTTCTAAAATATAGATTTAAGGTTTCATTTAACTTTCAGAGACTTTCTACAATATTTGGATTGAGTTTAAGAGATACTTTCCTAGAAACAACAACAACAACAACAACAACAACAAACAAAAATAGTCCAGGTCAAGGGAGATTAAAAGAGAAAGAGTGTTACCATTTGTATTTCCTACAAAGATCAAGCTGGAATAAAGATCTTAAATCCTCAAGGAATCTTTAATTGCATCACTATGAATCATCATCATCATCATCATTTACTACTCATTGAGAATGAAATAAAGTTCATTATTTTTCATGAATTTCTTTGAAAAATATAATTGGAAAAATAACTTTAAATTTTATTTTATTTCTACCAATCTTTGGATGATTGCTACTGTTCATGATTACATTTCTTAAATATCATTAGTTATAAACTTAATTCAGACTCCCTAATTTATGCTATACACTGAGAAGATAGTATTATATGGAATAAAAACTCATAAAAATGTCATTTTGGAGTTTTAGGATAATGATTAAAAGGTCTAGATAGTAGGGGGGCCTGGATGGCTCAGTTGGTTAAGCGTCTGACTTCGGCTCTGGTCCTGATCTTGCAGCCCGTGAGCTCGAGCCCTGCATCGGGCCCTGTGCTGACAGCTCAGAGCCTGGAAACTGCTTTGGATTCTGTGTCTTCCCCTATCCTCTGTCCCTGCCCTGCTCGTGCTCTGTCTTTCTCTCTCTCTCTCAAAAATAAATAAACATTAAAAAAATAAATAATAAAAAATAAAAATAAATAAAAAAGGTCTAGATAGTATTGTTTAGATTAACAAAGCAATATAAATTAAAATAATGTTTCAATGGCCTCAATTTAACAAAATGTAAATATTGGCAATACTCAGTAATATTTCTGTAAGTTAGGAAGGAAAATTTAAACACTTTCCAAGGTGGTGTGGTCATATCTAACACAATTAAACTCGTCAATATCTGTTGATTGAGCAATTCCACATTAGGTATTAACCCTGTTGAAATACTCCCAAATCATTTCCCCATTTCAATTATTGTCAAAAAGATAATTTGTATCAGAATTATTTGGAATGTTAAAAATTCAGGAAATTAGTAAAGGAAAATATTTAAAGAAATTATGATTCACCAGCACAATTATATGTTATATAATTTATATTAAGCATATTCCAAATAATCTGTTAAAATAAAAATATAAAATTTAAGGGGCACCTGGATGGCTCAGTCGGTTGAACGTCCGACTTTGGCTCAGGTCATGATCTCGGGGTCTGTGAGTTCAAGCCCCTATCAGGCTCTGTGCTGACAGCTCGGAGCCTGGAGCTTGCCTTGGATTCTGTGTCTACCTCTCTCTCTGACCCTCCTCCGCTAATGCTCTGTCTCTCTCTCTGTCAAAAATAAATAAACATTAAAAAAATTTAATATAAAATTAAAAATTTTATTTTCATAAAAAGTCACATTTTAGTATATATGTATATGTAACAACATTGAAGTCCATGGATAAAAAAAATCTGGAAAGATAAATATAAAAAGTACAGAGGACATGACTAAAGAATGAGATATAGATAGGTATACATATAGGATTAGGAAAAGGTGTAAGTATACATATATCTATTTCAATTTCTACATATTGTAATTTCAGATGGTATTTCAGTATTGGTGACTGTTAGAATCTACTCTGTTATTTGCTTGAGACAGCTAGCCAGAAATGAGAATTATATTCAACACAGAGTGATAGAGCATTTAAATGACTGAATTAGCCATTATTATGATGATCAAGATCAAAAATAGTTTTACTCTTTTAAAATCTAATTAAACATGGAAAATGAGATAGATATGTAAAATATGTAATTGAAATTCTAGGGGTCATTCATAACTCCTGATATTCAAATAAATACAGCTGATTTTTTTTAAATTAATGTTTATTTATTATTGAGAGACAGAGAGAGACAGAGCATGAGCATGGGAGGGGTAGAGAGAGGGGAGACACAGAATCTGAAGCAGATTCCAGGCTCTGAGCTGTCTGCACAGACCCTGACCTGGGGCTTGAACTCACAAACTGCGAGATCATGACCTGAGCCAAAGTCTGATACTTAACCGACTTAACCACCCAGGCACCCCTATAGCTGATTTTTAATAAGTTTTTAAATCCATTCAAGACAGGACTTTAGTTAAAAAGGTAATGTGTAATTGATTTTAATTTTTTGTATAAAAATTAATGCACAAAACAGATGTTTTAATTAAAATGAGAAATATACATGTAGGTGTTAATACAGTTTCAGGAAATAGTAAGTACTCAACATTTAGAAATCATTCATCTGATTTCTTCACATTTTTTGTATATCTTTTCTGCTAATTTTCTGACAGTTACTACTGAAAGCTTTTTGTCAAACTCCCAGTTTAGTCTTTCCATATGTTATATCCACAACTGTCATTACTCTCGACCCATCATTTATGAGAATGACTACTACTTAATTTTAAGGTCTTATTTTTAAACAACACTTATTCAGAGGTAGTTCCTGAACAGTAAAAGTAATAAGAAATTCCTGGTCAGTTTTCTTATTACATAGTTATGCGAAACATATTCAGATCAATTTGCAAGTTTGTGTTATCAAAGAATTGTACTTAATTATTTGTTTTCAATTGGTATTGATAGGGTCACTGACCCTATCTACTTCATTCAGCATAATGTGCCCAGTGTGAAACCCCATGACTCACAGAATAAGTACTCAATAAATTTCACCAAATGAATGAGATGGTTTTAATTATACTGTTTTGAGTTGCACCACATTCGGGCAAAATCCTGTATTCTTGATCAATTAGTACATTTAAAACAATATTTTGAAACAGAAGTTATTATAAATTAAATGCTTTTCATGAGGTCCTAAGCCTATACAAAACCATCTTTGTGCCTACTAAGCATTCTGGTAAAACACCTGGAACTTAACAGCATTGACAAAGAAGCATCTGTCCCCTTGCTTGTGCACCTAGATTATGGGTTTCAAAGTGCAACTGGGAAAATACAAAGTTGTAAAGGACTTTTTGCCACCAAAAAGTAAAAAAAAAAAATCATGTCTGCATCAGCATCATTGTTTTGTTCTTTGGAGCTTTTATAATTGCCTGACTCAGGCTTGCTAAGCTTTGACTTTCTCCTCATTGCTGAAACTTCATGAACTGCCAAAAGTCTGAGAAAAAATAGGATTCGAAGAGGGAGACAGACAACTAAATATAATAGTCCTTAAAAACAGGTAGTTATTGGAGGCAGTCAAAATAGGAATCTGATAGAAGGAAAAGAAAACCTCACAAATACATTTAATCCAACTCACCCTCTTCAAGAGTATTCTTTGAATGTTGGTAACAAGAGAACACTACTGAGAAATTAGTCCCTCTATTCTACTCATCCTATAGCATCTCTGAAAGAGGACAGAAAACCTCTTGAGCTTTTAAGCTCAAATTAGAAGGGAAAACCAACCCTTTGGCCCTTTCACAAGGCCAAAAAGTGCTCATACAGCTATTACAAAGTGTAAACATTTGCCATCTTGAGTAAGAACATGTGTTTTATGGCAAAAAATGTGTAACAATGTTTCCCACTGCTTTATCAATTTCAAGCATATTTTAACCACCATTTCCAAACCTTCAGCATATATGTCAATCGCTCAGGAATGCTGTTAAAAAACAGATTCTGAGTCAGTGTTCCTGAGGTTTTGTATTTTAAGAACCTCGAAGGTGATGTTAATGCAGTTAGCTTATAGGCCTCCATTTTGAATAACAAAGATGTTAGACTATAATAATTATTTTTTAGTGGATTTAATTTTCACCAATAATATAATTTCATTGTAAACTATATTAGAGATTGTAAAAACTTTAAGATCCTTCTCTCATCTACTCCTCCCAGAAATGTGGATATTTTAAATCTGTTATTACAATTCTTGTTTTACAGCTCATTTAGTCCTCCTTCTGCAGCGCATGGTTGAGAGGAAGAAGTGCATGCATCTTTCCTTCATTCCTCTACTCACCCTTTCCCTTTGCATATAGGTATTTGGTTTGCTTCCTTCTTTTAGACAGCGCCTGGCTTATTTAGCCAAGTAATATCTCTTTTGTTGAGGAGCTATTGAAAGCTGCAGTAGCTTGTTTTTAGTTTTGTTGTTGAATTTGAGTAGAGACAGACCTTTTTTCTGTAGGTTCTATGAGGAGTGCAATTGTAAAACAAGAGCAAAGGCACTTCCTCCCACGACCTTACAGTAACCATACGGAATGAGTGCCCAGGGACAGCCCATCATTGCCATAGCTCAGATTTTTGTTCCTGTTTTTTTTTTTTTCTAATTTGCACACCAGCTCTATTCTTTAGTAAAATTGTAAAAGGCAGCCATTATGGACATTAGGTATCCCAACATAACCATCTGGAGTGTGTCTAGTTTGTTCTTAATAGGACCAATTTTTATTTGCAGCTTCAGATTTTATATGAAGTTGCATTATTGTGGACTTGGCTGTTTTGTGATGAATTTTTTTTTTCATATGCATATAAAATGAACTGTTGCTATTGTGAGATGGGTTTTAACTGACTTAGTGCCTTTCAAATGGCACTACTTTAGGGACATTCTAGTGTTTGCTTCTATTGTTTGGGCCTTATGGATAATGTATACATTCAAAAACAAATCTTGTTGCTGATTTTTCCATTTCCTTCCCTGCACTTTGTTACATCTGGGATATAGTCTAACTCATCTGATTTAATCTACATTTTAAAAAATGCCATAACTATTAAGGACCTTGTTTACAGACAGATGAAATTAATTTGTGCCAACCAAAAAAAAAAAATCACAATCTAAGAGGTATGCCTTGTTAGTCATTTTATTATTTTATTCTATGCCATTTTAGAAGGTAAAAGTTCAAACAAGTTAAAACTGTACCATTATTCAGAATTCATTTATCCATATTATCTTTGATGTAGTCAGACTCAGGGCTGATTCCCTCCACAGCATAGACTTGGACAACTTTCTCTTATGTTTAAAAATAGAAAAGCATTTTACACTTTAGCACTATATAGTATAGTATATATAATATAATATAATATAATATAATATAATATAATATACATAATTATATTATGTATACACTAATATATATGATATAATATACATAATACTATATAATACACATGTGAAACATGTATATAATAATTTTAAATGCTGATACATATTTTACAATCTTGAATACTTACTGATTCTTCCTCACTTACAAAGGTAAGTCATTCAGCCAATATGTATTAAACAGAAAAGAATAGAAAATAGTTAATTGGTACAGATCACTAAAATTAATTAAGACACATTCAAAGTGTCTGTCATGTTTTTATAGAAAATACTCTATGTTGTGGCAATATTAGGCAAACAGAAAAACGGGGTGTTCTATGAAAAACAGAGGCTATGGCTCTCCTGTCATTCCTTCTGCATCATTGCATATCAATTCTGGATAAGAAGAGTCTGTCAAATCATCAGGAGCTACGTATTTACGTGGAAAGCTATGTAGAAACAAGGAGGGAAGGACATGTGTGCTGTGTAGTCAGGTGAAAATCTGAACATTCCTAGAGTAGCTGTAGCCAATAGGAATAAGGTTGTCAGCAAAACTACTTTTCAGGGTAAAACCCTTTTTCTTTCTTCTTAATAGAAAACAGTGCAATGAAAATAAAGAGTTTTAGTGTGAAGTTGGACTTTCAAAAAATTATATGACTTGATTTAGAAAGTTGTGCTCCTGGAAAAAATAAAAGCCTTTTGGACAAAGTCATTTTCATTTTGAAAATTTTTATTCTAGGTAGTTTATTTTTAAAATTCACTGTTTATCATCCTGACCCATGCAGTACTTGAGCATTATAGATAAGTTTTAGGTACTGGCTCAGTTAAATTTTAAGAACTTTAAATTAGTATATTTCTTTAAAGAAAACATTGAATAGACTTGAGAAGATAGACTATTATTTTCATACATAATTATTTAAGAAATAAGCAGATAAAAGAGACTTCCTTTAAATTTTCATGGTTTATCTCAGATTATTAACAGGCACACACACTGAATAAAGTTTGTTTATATATGGTTGGTTTCAGCATAAGTTAATTTCACTAATAATTCGAGGAATGTAAGTTCAAGGAAGCAAAACTTTAAGTTTTATATTAAAATGCAATCTGCAGGGCACGTGAGTGGCTCAGTTGGATAAGTGACCGACCTTGGCTCAGGTCATGATCTCACAGTTCTTGGGTTGAGACCCGTGTCAAGCTCTGTGCTGACAGCTCAGAGCCTGGAGCCTGCTTCAGACTGTCTCCCTCTCTCTCTCTCTGCTCCTCCCCCACTCGAACTCTGTCTCTCTCTGTCTCTCAAAATAAACAAACATTTAAAAAGTTTAAAAACATGCAGAAAAGTTAAAAAATGTAATATGCAATATGAAAATGTTAAAATATAAATATGTGATATCAGAATACGAGTTCATACAAGATGGTAACAAGGAAAGTATGGGTTTCAAATCAATTCTTAAATCTTGAAGAATTTTTCTCTGATACACAGGACCTCAACCTATAGATTAGAATTCAGTGTAGGAAGAATACTTATTGATACAATGTATAAAATGAATCCTAGTGCTGCCAGTGTTGCTATTGATCTAGACTTTCCTGATTGAATATTTAGTTTTGCTTTCTTCTAAGAACATAGATGATACAGTTGCATTATATCATATTGGAATAATTTATTTTCTAATTTTTTTAAAATTAATGTTTACTTATTTTTGAAAGAGAGAGGGACAGACTGTGAGCAGGGGAGGGGCAGAGAGAGGGAGAGACAGAATCGGAAGCAGTGTCCAGGCTCTGAGCTGTCAGTACAGGGCCCTGATGTGGGACTCAAACCCACAAACCATGAGAACATGACCTGAGCTGAAGTTGGATGCTTAACCAACTAAGCTATCCAGGGTGCCCCAGGGTAATTTATTTTCTGATGAGAAGCTCTAACCATTCTTTTAAAAATTTTTCTAGTGCTTTGCAATTTTCTTCCCCAGGAGTTCTTCCAAATATTTAACTTATTACATATTTAAATATGCTGGTCCTCTTCTTTTAAGCATATAATTAAAAATGTATCATTGAATTCTGTACATTTGATGTTTCCTATGAATTTCACCCATCTTTATTTTAGGTAATATTTTCTTCTTAACCTTCATTAGTTCCTTCAATATTCTTCTTCCATTTCTCTTTGACATTAAAAATTTTCATCTGTAAGTGGTTTCCTCCTTTCATATAAGGCTATAGTCTCTTTATACACAAGTGCACTTCAAATGACCAATTAAATTAAGAACTCATTCCGGGAAATTGGGTGGAACTATTTTATTGAGTGGGAGGTTAATATCATGTCCTTGTTGAGAAAATGTCGGAGTTAAGCACATCCTTTTACCACCCTTATTTTGGTCAGCAACTCAGCATGCAATCCAAGTTCTGTTGATGAATATCTGCAGGTGACAGTAAAGAAACTGTCATTGGCACTGGCATAGAAAAGAGGCAAAATTGATCTTCCCTGCTCTTACCAGGATACTACCTTCTATGAAACAGGGATGGAAGTGATGAATACAACAATTTATTTACTCATTCAAAAATATTTATTTAACACTTCGGCCTGGGTTTCCATATTGTACACAGTTTATATGAATATTACATAGTTATGATATATAATATATTTAAAATATGACATAAATGTAATGTTCATATCATTTCAAGGTTTTTTTGGATTTTTTTTTAATTTTTTTTAACGTTTATTTATTTTTGAGACAGAGAGAGACAGAGCATGAACGGGGAAGGGGCAGAGAGAGAGGGAGACACAGAATCGGAAGCAGGCTCCAGGCTCTGAGCCATCAGCCCAGAGCCCGATGCGGGGCTCGAACCCAAGGACCGCGAGATCGTGACCTGGCTGAAGTCGGACGCTTAACTGACTGCGCCACCCAGGCGCCCCAAGGTTTTTTTGGATTTTAAGACATGTTAGTTCAACCCTTGTTTAAGGAATTGAATAAGACATACCTGACTATCTCAAATAATACTTGTTTCAAAGGCAGAAACAGTGGTAAAACTTGTTTTGTCATTTAGTTACAGCCGATCTTAATATTCTCAAGCTTACTTTCCAAGTCTTTGCATGTATTTTCATCATTTTCTATTAAGATGTTTTAAGTCTATTTTTAGTTTGTTTTTCTCTTTGATTGTATTTGCTTAACTACTCACTTTTACTCCATTTCTCTCTATATCATAAGCTCTTTTGTCTTTTGCATTTGTCACTAAAACAACATTCTTTTTAAGGGCTTAGACATTTTGGACAAGTCATTAGTTCAATATTTTGTGTTATGCCTTCTAATATTAGCGAAATTGTGACACCCTATTGTAAAAAAAAAGGTTTTCAAAATCACTATTGATTATTGATGATTCCATGGAGGCTTTACTAAGAGCTGACATCATTTTAAATAAAGAGCTTTAATCTGGACAGAGGACTCTACAGTTACCTACCTTAAATAACCTCAGATTTTATCGTATAGTTCTTGAATGATCAGTGCCTATTCTTAATAATCATATATTTCATCCACCCATATGAATTTTTAAAAATACCATTATTTGAGTGTAGTCCTTATTAAAAAGTATAAGAAGAGATGCAATTTTAAATGAAATGATAGCCAGTAAAGAAAGATGGTACTGCCATTATGTCTATCAGACAAAATTAAGTAATACTGTCAACACTTAAAAGTAATGGCCACAGCATTTTGTGAAAGGGGACTGTCAGTGTAAGCTTAATCAAATCATTGAAGTAGAAAACTCTGTGCAATTAATTTGACCGTGTTGGTTATTCAAACAATGAAAACGCTTCTTTGTGAAAGAACTTCACTACCTAGAGTTAACCCAATCCACCTTGTTTTGCATTTCCAGCTGATCAGTTAGCATTAACATTATATGACTTTTATCCTTATGCTTCGGTAAAATATAGACTTCTCTGAATCCTTAATCACGTGTCAAATTAATTCTGAGAACCTTCTACAAATGATAAAAGTAACCTCATTTTTTCTCCTTATTGGCCCATTTGGTCTTTGGCAAAATAATCTCTTCTATTAATCATTAGAAAATTTTAACTTTCCTGGCAGAGTTGGCTTTAGAATATATAAACTATAAATATACAAGGGCATTTTGTGGAGAAGTGGGCAATGCAGAAGGAGGAAGTGTCATAAAGGAAGCAAAAGAATTCCTAGAAAAATGGAAAACAAGAGAATTGAGAACCATGCATCATTCAGCATGTATGAAGTAGCCCCGACATGAGAGGAGCTCATCAACCAGGGACCCATCATTCCAGGGCACACCAGTGAGATTTTGTCAAAATAATGTGTCACAAAATACAAGAAAGGTAGCCCTAGTATAGAATATCTCCCAGCATTAGTCTGTCTAATTTGCATTTCTGGAAGTTCAACTACTTAGGACATTTACTGATAAACCTTTGAGACTAATATTTTTAATATGAGTTAAATAAATTAGTTAAAAGTGGTGTGCATATATGAACTATATAATTCATAAAATATTCATTTAAATTTAATGAAATTCGAAATAGCTTTTGTTAGGGTGCCTAGGTAGCTCAGTTGGTTAAGTGTCCAACTCTTGATTTTGGCTCAGGTCATGATCTCACAGTTTGTGGGTTCGAGCCCCATGTTGGGCTCTGTGCTGATAGCACATAACCTGCTTGAGATTCTCCCTCTCCCTCTCTCTCTACTCCTTCCCAGTGCTCTCCCTTTTTCTGTAAATAAATAAATAAATAAATAAATAAATAAAATTTAAAAATGTTTTTGTTAATTACTCTATCTTACATGATTGACTTCCTCAAGAATATGTATTAAATGAAAAAAAAAGAAAATGTATTACACTTAACATGTATCAAACATATACTGATTAACTAATAAATTTTTACTCTATGTAGAGTAGGAACAACAGCAATAAAATATAATGATGATGATAATAATAAAATAGTTAATATTGATTATTCCAACTGCCAGATATTCTTAAGAACACAAATATATTAACACATTTAATCTTTTTTTTAACACATTTAATCTTGACAATGACTTTATAAAGGCACATGCTATCATGTTCTTTCTTTTACAGAAAGGGAGATAAATAAAGGTTAAGTAGCATTTATATAACTAGCATATGTCTCTCACTCTTTCTCTCTCTTCCTCCCTTTCTTTCTCCTTCCCTCCCTTTCTCTCTCCCTCTCTCTCTCTCACACACACATACCCCTAAACATTGTCTTTTGAAAGTGAAGAGCAATTCAAGACACAACTTACTCTTAGAATTTTTAGAGCTTTTTTAAAGGTAAAAATGAATTAAAGAAAATAAATAACATTTCCCATGAACAAACATTAAGGAAAAATTTCATTATTAATTTTTTTAAGAGAGGGCACAAATGACTGTGGGGCAGAGAGAAAGAGAGGGAGAGAGAAAGAGAAGCGAGCTCACTGGGGCTCGTGTTTTACCAAAGCAGGGCTCAAGTTCACCCAAAGCGGGGCATGAGCTCACCCAAAGCAGGCTTGAAATCATGAACTGTAAGATTATGACCTGAGCTGAAGTCAAATGCTTAACAACTGAGCCACCCAGGTGCCCCACATTTTAATTGTTATTAATTCAATCAGTAACTATAATTAAATTCATTCAATTCTACTCTTAAGGTCATGAGAGAATGATAGGAAAGAGAGGGAGAGAAGAGGAGGGGAGAGGGAATGAGAGAGACTCAGAAAGAATGATTGATTCAGATTTCCTTCAGTCTAGAAATGTTTCTTTCATATAATTATCATAATACCATCTAATAAGTTATAGGTGCATTGATGCAATATAGTCTAAGGATCTGAAATATGCTAAATAATCTTTTCAAAAGTATCCTCCTTCTCAGATCCATTGCTGGACCTTCTTTCTCTAAAGGACATTCTGGGTCTCAGTCGTTAGCTCTTCTTTATTTTCCTCTTCTATATCTTCCCTCAACATTCTATTTTCAGTTTCTCTTCAAGTGAACTCATTCAGGTCTCTGAGACAATTCTATCTACATACTGCATTTTATATCCTCACTTCTTACCTGTGCTAGAGCTCTAGATTAATACAGATATATTACTTAGTATAGCAAATTTAATCTTCACTTAGATTTCATATAAAACATCTCAAACTTAACATCTCCAGTTTGAAAATATTGATGCCTTCCTGCCTCCCTACAATAATTTTCTTCAGCCTTCCTAATATCATATTTATAAAGATGTATAAATATTTTTATCTCCAAAACCTAGCAGTCATCCTTAATAATTGCATTTCCCTGATTTCTCCTCATCTAAATTAATCGCAATACTATTGATCATGTCTCCAAAGGATGATCCTTTCCCCCAACACTTGTGCGACTCCTCTAGTCCAATATTCTCTTTCTTCTTCCCTAAACTTCTATAATTAGAAGAACCTAACAAGTTTCCCTGCTGCACCTCTGGCCCATAAAGGACTGTCAGGATGCATTTCAAAGGGATTCAATGAGTATGCAATTCCTTGCCCAGCCAGAGTCTTTACTTTACACTTGACCAGCCTTCTAACTCAGACCTCCATCAAAGCTGTGAATATGCCTAGTCGCCAATGCTCCAGGCTCTTTCCTTTTTCTCTTCCATAATTTCCCCAAATTCTCTTCATCTTAGTTCTTAAACTGTATTTTCCTGTGCAAAATGTAATCTGTATAAGGAAGTTTATATGTCTAGCTGCTTTTTCCATTCAGATCTAATTAAAATATATCTTTTTCCAAGACTCCTTCACTACCCTGCCATTTAAGGAAACCCTCCCTTCCCCAAGTCACTCTCCTATAATCCTTTTTTGCTTCATTCAGAACACTGTTATTACTCTTGAAAATCACTTACTTCTGTTCATTGGTAAGAATTAACTGACCACTTTACCCTACTAACATCAGATCTAACTTATTCATCACATTTTCAGGGCTTGGAACAGTAGGTGGTGAATTTCTAGTGCTCTATATGTACATTTATTGTATGTATTCAATAAATGAACAAAATAATATATTAACCTCTGAACAAAAGGAATACAATAATATTAACTGTTGTACTGGATTACTTTATACAGTTTTGAATTGTTTAGCTATATATAAGGAGGAAAATATTTACTCAGAGAAAGATGATGGCAGAATCTGAGAAAATGGCCACAAGGCAGCTTTGCAGGTCACAGTATATTACCAAGTAATCATGCTGCTTTTCCAATGTTTGAAAATAAATTCAGAAAAATCCACAGAGAGCTTATTTTTGTTTTTCAAAAATGTGCAGAGCAGCTAAAAAAAGATGTTTGAATTGATAATAGAACTACGATAAGGAGTAGGGCACCCAGTGGCTCAGTAAGTTGAGCAATCCAAACTTGATTTCTCCTCAGATCATGAGCTCACAGTTGGTGGGTTTGAGCACTGCGAACCTTGGGATTCTCTTTCTCCTTCTCTCTTTCTTCCCCTCTCCTGTTTGTGCTCTTTCGCAAAATAAATAAATAAATTAGTTAATTAATTAATTAAATAAATAAGTGTACATTAAAAACAAAACTACTGTAAGGGGCAAGAATTTTAAATAGGAATATAATCTTACATGGACTTTCCTCAATAAATCCAAACTTTCCATCTACTACCTGTTGTGTTTTCCTGGAGGACTCTTCCTTGAGTCTACAGGCTTCAGTTGGAGGCAGCAAAAGAGCATGCTATGTACAAGTCTCTGTTACATCAAAATTACTTCCCTTCATCTCTGTAGTATACAAACTGGTATCTCTTTTCCAAATCAGAAAAACTTGTTTTCAGACAAGACCCCTTTGTATACTACAACTAGATCTATATTTAAAAATTAAAACTACGGTCTCTTATTTCACCTCTAACTTGTTGGAAAAATAAGCATATTTAATTCCCATTAGGAATTTTCAGTCTTTGTTTTTTTTTTTTTGTAAGGGAGGGGAGACATCAATATTCTAACGTAAGCATGGATACATTATATATAACATAATTAGTATTGAGATTATTATCTCCCTGCAGTTGAAATCTCATTTAACCGTGCCACTTCTAAGCTAAATTATTTATTTATACCAACTATTTGATTATTTCAAATACTTATTTACTTACCAGAGACGCTTTTCCCAAAACACATGTATGACAGAAACTTTTTATTTTAGTTCAAAAGTATTTTTTAAGCACTTTTCTTTTTCATTTCAGAGAGATACGGGCATGAGCAGGGGAGAAGAGCAGAGGGAGGGAGGAAGGGAGACACACACACAGAGAGAGAGAGAGAGAGAGAGAGAGAGAGAGAGAGAGAGAGAATCTTAAGCAGGCTCCAGGCTCAACGTGGAGCCCAACGCCTGGGATCATGACCTGAGCTGAAATCAAGAGTTGGATGCTCAACCAACTGAACCACCCAGGTACCCCTAGTTCAAAAGTTTTAATAGGCATTCACTTAGTCAAGTTTTCAAATGTGCATTTGCATCTTTTCAGATGTTGAGTCCCAAAACCAAGCATAAGATGCAGTTTTCCAATGTAGTTTAAAAAATATATGTGTTGTTCAAATTATAGCCTTAAACTATGAGGACTTTTCCTTCCCTGGGAGTTATTCTGGATATTAAACCACAGTGCTACAATGTCAAGAGGTTGTCCTACAGGGGATCTCTTTGAAGAAAAGAGAAAACGAAAAGAAAAAAAAAAGTATCCAAGGGACTAAAGCCATGAAATCAAAGATATATAATATATGATAGCAAAACATAATCATAAATGTTAATATATTTGTTCAAGTTTCTCATCCATACAGTAAATATCTTCCTGTGATTTACTATAAATCCAATCTGTAGAAGGAAATTGAAACAGCTATTTATGAAGAGTGACTGCATCTTTTATATTTGGAACCAGCATTTGAGCACTCTTGGTATTGACAGATAGGGCTAGAAAATTTACAAATGTTTTTTCCATCTGCAAAACACTTCCCAAAAGAAGATACCACAATTAACAATTAAAAGATGCTTATCCTTAAGTTTAAATAACTAAGTATCATAAATAGTAGTCGGTAGGGTTGAAATACATATCAAGTTTAATTTTACAGCCCATGCCTATTAAATAACTCATGCATTTTTATTTATCTTTTATCTTTATCCAGACAACTGTTTATCAGAAAGTAGTTAATCTAAAAGTGTGATCTACTATAGGATATCTTTGCATTAGTTAGTGTAATTACAAGCTGCTGTTAAAGATTAAAAATCCACATCTCAGTGGAGTAGCACACTTTGTATCAGGAATTAGTTCTTTTCCAAGTGCTCGTTTAGAATTAAGGCTTGTTCCACTTTGTGGCATGGCTCATTTCAATATGTGGCTCCCAGGTTTTTATTTTTGTTTTTCCTAGATTTTGTTGACTTAAATCATGGAAGTGTTCTGAAAGTGAACCTTCTATCTTTTCACATTCCATTGGCTACAAATCGAACAGGTGACATTAAACTAAAAAAGCAGAGTGGGACAAGAGGTTTGGTTTTATGCCCAGGAAGCAAATAAAACACTTGAAGAGGTAGTTAGTCTCTTTCCAATAATCAAGAATCCATTTTACTCTTCCTCCTCTATCCTTTACTCTTCCTTTCTTCCTCTATTCTATACAGATAGAATATATTCAGCCTCTTCTAAAAGGAGGGCAAACCAAGTTATATCTAATCACTTAATCCACCTAAATTGCCACATCCTTGCCATCTAAAAAAAATTGTCTTATTTTAGGAGCTAAATAAACCTTCATTTGAAATAAACTTTTATTGATCATGGTAGGAAAAGAAGCACAAAATGATTTTTTTTTTTTTTTTTTTTTTTTACTATGATGCTCCAATTGGTAATGGAGGTATGGTTGGTATCTGTTGGTTGGTGACGAAGAAATGGAATTCAAATGTATTTAACATCTAGCCTTGCTAAGTTCTATCATAATTAAGATGAAGAATATTATTTTTAATCGAAGAGCCAGATTCTATTCACAGTGAATGGGGAATCTAATTCACTGAAATGGTTACTCATGTAGCCGTTGTAACTTGTTCTTTAACTTTAAAAAAACATGGAAACCGCAGACTGTTCACTTTTCTTTTTCTATTTTGTTCTGTAGAAAATTTAAGTTTTGTTGAGAAATTTATCTTAGGCAGGAAAAACTTATGTTGCTTTTACATTTAACATTTCCTCAAGCATATAATTTCCTATTCTTTGTTCTCTGGAAACATTATGACAGGAAAAATGTGACTGCAAAAGAAATACAACAGGAAATAGAGGAACAGTTCAAGCAAATATTACTGAATCAATATATATGTGTATGTGTGCATGTTTTTTTTCCCATACAATTCTCTGGAGGGAAGAAAAATAAAAAAAAATCCTTAAGCATGTTGGGGTTACTTTTTTTTTTTTTTCTTTCTTTCTTACTCGGCTTGGCTTATGTAGCTCTTGGGACAGTCCATGTTTTTCAAACATTATGGTTTTTCACTATTTCCTTTAAATGTCCAAAGGTTTGTTTTTGTTTTTGTTTTAAGTGTCTCATGATAATTTTGCTCATTTTTTCTGTAGTACTTACAGGAATTTAAACAAAGGCATTATTGTAATTTTCACCCCAAAACCTATTTCCAACTGATTCAGCCCTTACTGAAATGTGATTCAAATCTGCCAAATGATTCTTCTGCCTATCCCCTTTATAACTTATATAAAATGATATTTTTTTGAACAAAGTATGCTTTATTCACTTATGCTATTATTTGCAGGAAGAGAAAGCAATAGGAAATGAAATTAAACTCATTGGGATATGGAATCATTTCTATAATCATTGTTATCTCCATTGCTCACTTTTTCTTAAAAATAATATTTTTGACCTATTTAGGGTTCTAGGTATTTATTATGGTTATTACGGACTCATTTATTTTTCTTTCAGCTTAAAAAACAAGATCATTTAGCTTTGATCTTAAGTAGCAGAAAATAATTTGAGTGACAGAAAACAATCCAAATTTTATTAATTTTTTTTAATGTTTATTTATTTTTGAGACAGAATGCGAGTGGGCTGGGTCAGAGAGAGAGGGAGGCACAGAATGTGAAGCAGGCTCCAGGCTCCCAGCTGTCAGCACAGAGCCTAATTCGGGGCTCGAACCCACGAGCTGCGAGATCATGACCTGAGCCGAAGTGGGACACTCAACGACTGAGCCACCCAGGCGCGCCTAATTCAAATTTTATTTCAAGGACTTGTTCTATCTTTTATCAATACATGACAAAAGATTTACCTGATCAAAACAAGAGAAAAAATTTAGTAAGCTAGTGTCTGTCTTTGAAGTTTGAACATATTCCTTGAGATTTATAAATTTTTGAAAATTTGATATGTTGGTATTAAAAAAATCACATGCTTACCTCACTCCCTACTTGTTTGTAATGCCTGCTATCAGCTACACACTACTCCTCTGAAATGCAAAGAATGGTTGCCTAGAAATCATTCTGTGGGGAACTCCACTGAGGAACCTATACTGGGAGAAGAAGGGTATGTTAAGAAAGTAAACAAACTGTTTTGAGCCCTATGACAAAAAGCAAAATGGTCATACAAGAGAGAGGTACATGTAAAAAGTATCATTGAGCTGCATTTGGAAAGAGTTTATAACCTAACTTGAAAAGAGCTGAAAAGGTATGGCATGCAGAGTGGGAAAGTGTTAAGCAAAGCCATAGGATCTGGGAAGAAAAAAAAAAATTGGGGGTCGGGGACAGGGAATAAGAAAGATGGCGGTCACCTAGGTATACACTGTGGGAAGGTATGTGTAAGAGAGATTCCTAAATTGGTAGGCTGCGGCTCCTTTCCCTCTGCGTCTCCCCTGTGCAGGTGCTCCTTCTGGCTTAGAGATGGTTATTGCTGTCCCACTCTCATATGTACATCCAGACTCCTCCAGGTTAGAGTTTACCACTCTATCTTCTCTCATTGCTTTGGGCCATATTTGACTCTACGTTAACAGCTGTGTGCTTTAATATTTTAATGCATACATATTCTCTTTCCTCCAATCCTTTAAACAGCTTTTAACTGACTATACTTAATTTGTATTGCCACTGCAAAATGTTAAATACATAGCCGTGCTTTAATATGGTTTGATTGACTTTAATGACTTAGGTCTTGTTAAACCTTTCCTTCTTTTTATTTAAAAAAAATTAAATTTTATTTATTTTTGAGAGGAAGAGAGACAGAGCATGAGCAGGGGAGGGGCAGAGAGAGACACACACACAGAATTCAAAGCAGGCTCCGGGCTGGGCTGTCAACACAGAGCCTGATGCAGTGCTCAAACTCACAGACTGCAAGATCATGACCTGAGCCAAAGTCAGACACTTAAATGACTGAGCCACCCAGGCGCCCCTAAACCTTTCTGATGCTAGAGTACAAGTAATAGTTATAGAACATCTGATTTTTTTTTAGGAACTGTATTCACTTTATTACTATTGTAACAAGTTGCCAACATAGCAGCTTAAAGCAATACAACTGTGTTATTTTACTGTTTTGGAGGTCAGAAGTCTGAATTTCACTGGGTTAAAATCAAGGTATTGGTAGGATGCATATTTTTCTAGCAGTTCCCAGGGAGAATCTGTTTCCTTGCTTTTTCCAGATTCTAATGGGTGCTTGAAATCTTTGGTTAAAATCACCCTTCCTCTATTATCAGAGTTAGCAAGGGTGAGTCAAATTCTTTGCAAATGCATCACTGTAAACTTGCTTCCTTTGTTACATTTGCTTATCTGACTCTTCTGCTTCCCTCTTTCACTTTTAAAGACCCTTGTAATTATATTAAGCCCATTCAAGTATTCCAGGATAAACTTCCTATCTTAAATTAAGCTGATTAGCAAACTTAATTCAAAATGCAACCTTAATTCTACTTTGTCCTGTAACCTAACATATTCACAGGCTCTGGGTATTAAGACATGGACATCTTTGACTAGCTGTTATTCTCCCTATAGTATATATCTATGTCGTACATTTCTGTTAGTTTATATCCGATAGCAAAAACTTTCAAAGATTCTCTTTGCTCCATCAGACTAATTCCCAGATATTTTAAATGATTACTCCCTTGTCTGCCCCTATAAAGCAATTCACTTAAGTGAGCCAGCCTTGTTTTTCATCTTGTCTGAACACTATAGATACACATACAGAGAAAATATGACTTTATTCTTAATAGATGATTTTTTTTATATAGCCAGAGCTTATTTTCCTAATTCTTCCCCAAATTACCCAAGAAAGGTAATATAATTCTTAGCACATGATACATTTCCAATATATTCCTAATGCATGACTGATTTGCCAAATCTAGTGATTTACATAAACTATCTGTTTAAGGATGTTTTTTTTTTTTTTTTTCTCTTGGAGGAAGTTTATCAAAATCAAATTACAAGCTACTTAGCCAAACATTCAATGATCTTATATTTTAGGTGTGCCTGCAGTACATAACATATAACTTCATTTTATGAGCTTTTAAAGAAATAGTCTGACAATCTTTGTCTTTTGATTGGGTGGTTTAACTTCCATTTATTAAATGTGGATGTGCGTGGATTGATTGTAGTCATTTTATGTAAAGGGTTTTTTCATTATATTTTTTCCCATTTTTTTTATACTTTTGCATTCTTTGAAATGTTTGAATTATTTTCTTTCTCATATTCTCCCTGTTGCTGAGAGGTGAAGTGATAGTCAAAAAACAGTCTATTCAAGACACTTCTCTAAAGAAGACATCTGGATGGCCAACAGGCACATGAAAAGATGTTCAGCGTCGCTCCTTATCAGGGAAATACAAATCAAAACCACACTCAGGTATCACCTCACGCCAGTCAGAGTGGCCAAAATGAACAAATCAGGAGACTATAGATGCTGGAGAGGATGTGGAGAAACGGGAACCCTCTTGCACTGTTGGTGGGAATGCAAATTGGTGCAGCCGCTCTGGAAAGCAGTGTGGAGGTTCCTCAGAAAATTAAAAATAGACCTACCCTATGACCCAGCACTAGCACTGCTAGGAATTTATCCAAGGGATACAGGAGTACCGATGCATAGGGCCACTTGTACCCCAATGTTCATAGCAGCACTCTCAACAATAGCCAAATTATGGAAAGAGCCTAAATGTCCATCAACTGATGAATGGATAAAGAAATTGTGGTTTATATACACAATGGAATACTACGTGGCAATGAGAAAAAATGAAATATGGCCTTTTGTAGCAACGTGGATGGAACTGGAGAGTGTGATGCTAAGTGAAATAAGCCATACAGAGAAAGACAGATACCATATGGTTTCACTCTTATGTGGACCCTGAGAAACTTAACAGGAACCCATGGGGGAGGGGAAGGAAAAAAAAAAAAAAGAGGTTAGAGTGGGAGAGAGCCAAAGCATAAGAGACTGTTAAAAACTGAGAACAAACTGAGGGTTGATGGGGGGTGGGAGGGAGGAGAGGGTGGGTGATGGGTATTGAGGAGGGCACCTTTTGGGATGAGCACTGGGTGTTGTATGGAAACCAATTTGTCAATAAATTTCATATAAAAAAAAACAGTCTATTCATAAGATTTTGTTTTGTTTTTGCCTTTGTTTTGTTTTATTTTTTTTAAAAAAAGAAGTAAAACTCTCAGTTTTGAAATGCTTAGGTTGTATTTGGTATATACTACACTGTGAGTAAGATTGGTCTCATTACATCTTTTTAAATTTAATTTTCTTTGGATTGCATTTACTGAATTTGAGTAGCTTCCATTGAGTTTGGCAAATTTTAAGCTATCATCTCTCATTATTTTCATTACTGTCATAAGGTATATGTCAGAACTGCCACTTTTTTTCCTGTCTCTTATGCTTGCCTCCCCCTCCTCCCCATTTCTTTTCAGGGACCACTACACTCACTGTATGTGATGAGTACCCTTGCTGCATGTCCCTATCCAGCGCTGCCTGCCTCTTTACAGAATTCTAGATAATCATTACACGTGCCTCCAACTCATTAAAGACAGCTTCCACTGTTTAAATATTCTCTTTTATATTTTTTCAATTATTACGTTTTTTTTTTAATTCTGGGTGATCCCTTCAATATATTTTTGGACCTGCTTGCTTATTTTTACACCTTTTATTTCTTCACATATTTTAATACCTACCTTTTGCTTTTTAATACATATTTCATATATTTACTTTATAATCAGTATTTGGTATTTCCAGCATGTGAATCTTTGCTGATCTCATTCATTTGGTCATTCTGGATTGTGAATTCTTATTCTTTTATTTTTGGGACAAAGGTCTGATTCGGATTGATGGTGATTTTCATTTTTTATAGCCCATGCCATGGTTTGATGGGCTCCCCCAACATAGCACACATTTACCATACTTTCAGAAAGTTTTCTCAGACCAGATTGTGAGAATTTCACCTGAAAAACAGCATGAGATCTAGTTTGTGGTTGTAATTTCTCAAGGGATAATACATTTGTCTTTACACAGAGCCAAATTCAAGTAATTTTCTTAATTTCACCTTCTCAGGAGTAGGTTTATTTCTAGTCCACCCATTCACTAAGAGTAGAAACAGTTTTACACAGACTCCTACTAGACTCCCACTTGGGGAGAAAACCCTAGGTTTTTCTATTGTTCACTATATGGGTGGTGGTTGAAACAGAAACTGAAGGCCCCAGGATTTGGAACCTGCTCAAAAACAAAATCAGCTTGACTGCTTTCTTCTCAGGATTAGGAATTTCACTTTACATTTAGTTTCTGAGGATCCCATAAGTTTTTGCCAGCTCAGCTATGCATATATGATTTTATCTAGCATATTTGGTTTTTTGGTCACAAGATTAGTAGTGCAAGAAATCTAAATTCCCATAATGCTAGAAGTAGAAATCACCCTATAGCTTATATTGGTTGTATCAGAATTTGTATCGTTATAAATTCTTCATAGCACCATCCTTTTTTTCTCTTTATCTTCACCAGTATACATATTCATTTTTAATAATCCATTCCAAAAGAGACTATAAGTATTAGAAGTCTGTGTAGAATTTCAGCTCTTATAACAAAAACACAGGGACCACTGTGTGTACTAACAACAAATATTTGAAATTTACACTACTTAAGGAGGCAGAATAAAAACCAAGAGTCACTAAACTCATAACTGGTATCCTAAGATCCTTTATTTTAATTTTTTTGCTTTAATTGACCTAAACAGCACTAATCTCTCCCCCTTTGGTTAGTCTAATCATCTACAACTAGGCCAAAATGGCATCCATGACTACAGGATGCTAAAAATAGTGTATCTAGTTATGTTGTGTATCTTATCAACAGAACTAATTTGTCACATTATAATTTGCTTAATGATTGACCTAAAAATATCAATACTGGTGGATATTTATATTCTCTGACACACTAGTGGGGATATAATGGAAGTGCAGGTCTGTAACCTTATATTTCTTGACTGGGAAAAGCAAGTAGCAAACAAAGAGCCAGAAATGTTAAATAGGTGAAGCAAGAAATCATTTATTTTGTATAAGTTTTATTTGTCTGTTGGTCTTAATACGGATTAGCTATTGACAACCATAATGCTTAACACTACTTACGTTAATTTTTTAAACATTCAACTCTGCTTAAATATTCAATCTTAAACAAACCAGTTTAATTGTTACTGTAGAGCAGTCTATGTATCCTGGCAAATGCCCAAGGATTGAGAAATGTCATTCTCTAATGTGAGGGATATGTGTGCCAGGAATCTTCATCTTGCCCCTCCAATTTTGCTCTTCACTTTTTTTCATGTTGCTCTCTGCCCCAGGAGCTTGACCTTTATGTACTAGATCAACAAACCTCCCTACTTTCTAGATTCCAGGTGGATTCTATCAGTGAGAGCCCTAGAAAAAGCATGTAGTAGAAAGAAGGTTGAGATCAAGGTGTGTATCTCCCTGGATCACTCCCTGCATGGTGGCCTTTGGCTGGAAGCATTACTATGCGCAAAGTGGTCTTCTGCACAGGGCCCTGTTTCCTGGTTCCGTTAACTGTTCTGTAACACCTTTATAGAAGGAATCATACTAGTCTGTGCACTATTCTATGTGGTTTCTCTTTACCCCGGCCACACTGTGAATTTGCCTCTTTGTTAAACTGTTCTTTTTGAGGCCTGTGCATAAGGATGTATGGCTAGAACTACACTGACACCCATGGAGATAAAGAAATGATAATAAAAAAGTTTTTCTTTTCTTTTTTTAAATTTTTTTTTAAGGTTTATTCATCTTTCAGAGACAGAGAGACAGAGCGTGAGCAGGGGAGGGGCAGAGAGAGGGAGACAGAATCTGAAACAGGCTCCAGGGTCTGAGCTGTCAGCACAGAGCCCAACGTGGGGTCCAAACCCACGGACAGAGAGATCATGACCTGAGCTGAAGTTGGACGCCCAAATGACTGAACCACCCAGTCGCCCCAAAGTTTTCTTTTCTTTTCTTTCTTTCCTTCTTTTTTTTTTTTTAAGTTAAAGATGTGTGCACTTGATATCTTGTTAACTGAGGGAAGGCAAAGGAAAAAGGAATCAGAGAAACATTTGAAATTTAAAGTCTCAAAGAATTCCTGCTTGAGTTCATTTTTAACATGAGAAAAAAATATATACAGAGAAACACACACACACACACACACACACACTCCAAAGAGAAAGTATAGAATACTTGAAGACACCACTATAAAAGGAAATATGAATCATCTAGTAGGAAAAAAAAAAGCTCTATAATTATGATTTTCCAGTATGGTTAATTTCTTCATGAAACAGAAATAACAGACACAGGAGGAAGGATGATCAAATGCCAATATTCTAGACCCAGAGAATCTGGATTCAAATGCAGTTTGGGCTGCTTAGTAGCTGTGACTATGGCCAAGTGACTTCACTGCTCTCTTCCTCAGCTTCCTCAGCTGTTAAATGGAAATGAGGGTAATACCTACTTATATAGCAGGTTTTTGTAAAGCATTTAGAACAGTACCTGATACACAGTAAGCGCTCTAAAAATGTTTATTGTGTGAATATATGAAAAGGAATGAAGCAAGAGAGAGTATTGGGGAAAAGCATAGATGACATTAATATGAAAGTGGATTTTATTCTAAAGAAAATGGAGAAGCCCTTTAAATGTTTTTTTTTTTTTTTTTTGTTTTTTTTTTTAGGAAAGAGGTATTATCAGATCTGAAAATGTTGCAACAATCACTTGTGACTGATTGGTTTGATGAACCTGAAGAAGTTTGAAAATGTTCTCTATTTTGGAAATTACTACAGAAAGAGTGTGGTGACGAGGGATAGATTTTAAGTATGTTTAGAGAACAGAGCATATGACCTGGTAATTGACTAGCCACAGGAGATATAGAAAGAGAGGAGTAGTCTAAGAGGTCTCTAGGATGTTGGTGTGTGAACCTAAGTAGATGTTGGCATGACATTTATATACAGAATATCAGATTAAGGGCAAATCTAGCCTATCTATGAAGTTATGACAGGATATTGGGCCTCCAAATAATAAGGCAAGTCTTCAACTGCATTAATTTATTCAAATTTACAGAATTAAAGCTTTATTAAAACATAAGTAAATTGTTGTTCTTTTTTTAAATTTAATTTATTTTTTCAATGTATATCCAAGTTAGTTACCATGTAGCGCAACAATGATTTCAGGAGTAGATTTCTTAGTGTCCCTTACCCATTTAGCCCATCCCCCCTCCCACAACCCCTCCAGTAACCTTCTGTTTGTTCTCCATATTTAAGAGTCTCTTATGTTTTTTCCCCCTCCCTGTTTTTATATTATTTTTGTTTCTCTTCCCTTAAGTTCATCTGTTTTGTATCATAAAGTCCTCATATGAGTGAAGTCATATGATATTTGTCTTTCTCTAACTAATTTCACTTAGCATAATACCCTCTAGTTCCATCCACATATTTTCAAATGGCAAGATTTCATTCTTTTTGATTGCAGAGTAATACTCCATTATATATAAAAGCTTTTACCACATCTTCTTCATCCATTCATCCATCAATGGTCATTTGGGCTGTTTCCATACTTTGGCTATTGTTGATAGTGCTGCTATAAACATGGGGGGTGCATGTGTCCCTTCGAAACAGTACACTTGTATCCGTTGGATAAATACCTAGTAGTGCTATTGCTGGGTTGTAGGGTGGTTCTATTTTAAATTTTTTAAGGAAGCTCCATACTGTTTTCCAGAGTGGCTGCATCAGTTTGCATTCCCACCAGCAGTGCAAAAGAGATCCTCTTTCTCCACATCCTCACCAACGTCTGTTGTTGCCTGAGTTAATGTTAACCATTCTGAGGTGTGAGGTGGTATCTCATTGTGGTTTTGATTTGTATGTCCTTGATGATGAGCAATGTTAAGCATTTCAAAATATTGACCATTTCATAGAAAATAATCATTATTAAGTAGCTAAAGATTAACAAACTATAGGTGCAAAACATTAAGCTCTAGATATTTAGGAAATACACTCATGAATAAAAAGAGAGTATGTTAATTGGTCCTTGTTTTAAGCTATGGTATACTTTTATTTTTAAGGTAATTTTTATTTTGTTGTACTCTCAAATTTTCATTGTCTTTGCTCATAATAATGGCAAATAGGAAAGTTATCATTTTGAAATCACAATTTTTGACAAGCCAAGTCAAAAATGAAAAGAGCTATTAATTTTAATAAGGCATTACTTTAAAAAAAAACAAATTAAAGTTCTAGATGGAAAGGTAAGAAAGAGAATTAATATTTAGCTTTGATTAATATTCCAACCTCTAGGTAGCAGCATTATAAAGATATTCTTTTAGACCCCATTCAGATATTCTCTTTGCCTTCAAGCACTCTACTTATTATTTTTCTTCTTTTGGTTACAGTTCTCCTTTCTTATTCTTCAGATTGACAGTTCTCCAAAAGAACGTGTTTACAATCAGATTGTTATATTTAACAATTATTAACAAAGATTCGAATTATTATATAATTATTTCTGGAAATTTATGTTAAAATGGGCATAGAAGGTGCAGAATTCTTGTAAGAGAAAGTTTATGATGTATATATAATATATATTAATATATAATGTACACAACTAATGTATATTTACACTATATATATATGTAAACTGATATTAACCACTAACTTATCTAAAATATAAAAACAGTGGTGATTGATGTAGACACATGCAACATATTCAAGAACGCATATGGCGGTCTAAAAGATTGGTTAATTTTTTTAAAAAAGATAATACATTTTCAAGTAGCAACAGATACACTTCACTGTTAAGGATATTTAATCATATTAGAATAGCTCTTGTTGGAAACCAAGTAGCTGGTGAGTCTACAGATCAGATGACACATTATATTGAGATATAGCCAGTTCTCACATTATTGCATATGACCCAAATATTGAGGAAATGTTTAATAATTCTGTGCTTATAGTGAAAACAGACATATTAGAAAAGTATTTCCTAAATGGAGCCATATTTTACAAATTAAGTCTTATAACTAGAATAAATTTGGAACTTTGACAGTCTTGCAAAAAGGGTATCTCGCAGCATCACACTTCTTGGAAACAGTCACAGAATAGTCTTTATATCATTCTATGACAAGCATAAAACTGAAGTAAAGGTATAGAAAAGATATTAAAGAAGTTAATCTTTTTCCTCATATTATACCTATACCCTGTATTCTAATTCAAAAGAGAAAATCATGATCTTAAAAAAAAGACACATACACATACATGCACATATGTGTGTATATATACATATATATATATACACATATATGTATATATACACACATACACACATATATATGGACGCACATATATATTAATGTATATGTATATGTGTGTGTATTTATATATATATGTTTATATATATTTATATATTTATATATATATTTATATGTGTTTGTAATTCTGGTCAAGACAATAAAATTAATATACAGAAAAATCCAAACATAACAATACTTGTAAAATAAAAAGAAAATCTCTCTTGCTGACCTTATATGAAACAGATAAAGCAGATTGTGGAGGTAGAAACTAGAAGAGGAAATAGAAAATGGTGGCTTAAGACTTGGCCCAGATTCACTGTGTGAACCAAAGATTTAGAAAATGTGCCTACACTTTGTAGGCTGTTGCTCATAAAAGTAGCAGCTTTCGTAAAGTGACAGTATAGATCATACCCACCTCCCTACGAAATGGATAACAGGACATTGGCTTAAGGAATAAATTTGCAATATCCCTACAAGATATTACAATTAAATTACCAATATATGAATGTTTCTTTCCATAAGACTTTACTGGAAGGGCAGAGAGAAGGGAAGGATGAGAATAAAGTCACCAAATACAGAGAAGTAGTCAAGGAAAGAAAATGAAAAAAAAGGAAGCTACCAGAAGAAACAAAATTGCAAGCTAAAAAAAAAATTTATTTTGAGAGAGAGAGGGCACAAGTGAGTGAGGGAAAGAGAGAGAATCCCATCAGGAGCAGAAAGAGAGGGGGGGAGAGAGAAGTGGGAGTCTAGCTCACCCAAAGTGGGACATGATCTCATGAATCCTGAGATCGTGACCTGAGCTGAAGTCCAATGCTTAACCAATTGAGCTACCCAGGCACCCCTACAAGCTAAACTGTTAAACCCAGGAAAAGAAATCTATATCATTTCCAACAAAGTCAATAAATTAAAGACTGTATTGCCGAGGAAATTACAATTATAATGCAATGGAAAAAGGGCACTTTATGTGTGTGTGTAAGTTTGTCAAATCTAAAGGAAGTTATTATCTCCATTACCAAAGACAAGAACTTGTGTGTGTGTGTGTGTGGAGGGGGGGGGGGGTCGTGGGGAGGAACTAATGATGTGAATAGAAAACATGTGAGTATGGAAGATATATAAATAATTATAAAACTTAGTTATTGAAACAAAAACAATGCATCAATAAATGAGATAAACTGTAGAATGAGCTCAGAAGGAAAGCTTCAAGTACACGTTTCATAGATAGTCTATAAGAAAAGTATATAGGAAATATTGACAGGACAATATTCAATTACATATTATCTGGAATGTTTCTTAACTTCAGAAAGATATGAATCCTTAAATCAAAAAGACACATGAAGGAAAATAAGTATGGATGAATAGAAATAAACACTGAGAAATAAAAAAATATGAAGTAAATGACAGAATACTAATGACACCTAGAGAGAAAATTTAGAATTGTTTATGAACAATTACAATAGATTACTAAAGGCTTCCTATATTTAAAATCAGTTTCTGAAATACATTAAAATACCACTTCATTTATTAGGGAAAATAAAATATATATATCTTCTAAGACTTAAAGAAATATATAGAAATATTTTTAGGCATACCAATACAAATATATATCTCCTCTGAAACTGTTGCTGAAAGTATGTATCAGCTGAAACATAAGTGATCAAAGAGAGAATGGTTAGAAAATACTTAATAAAATATGATCTTACATCTAATTAATTTTAAGCGGTAATGATCATTTTGCATGTGAGTTAAGAAAAGCAAATCTAAAATAGTACACAATAATAACAAATAAGGTCCAGGAACACATTTCTGAGAAAATCTAAGACATGCCAAGTTCCTTGTCTTGATCTGGGAAAGGATAAGTACATTAAACATCTTTGGGTGTAAAAAATATTTAAGGTAAATTATCAAAGAAGAAAACCATCATGGGAAAAAGTATATATTAATATCTATCTTTCAGTTAAAGATGAAAGGAAAAGAATATACATAGAGAAAGAATCGTAGGCAAAATACAAAGTGACATTTGGAAATGATTCAAATATTATATTATCAGAGTAATTTTTCATAAATTCATAATACCTATTAAAAGACACAAACTGAGATTTTATATAAGGCTATGACTAATCTATATGACTCTTAAAAGATAATTATCAGAAACAGACTCTAACAGAAAGTTTTTGTAAATGATAAATGAAAATAGCTGGTACAGTAATATTGGTATACTTCAAATGATTTTAAAAAAATTTAAAAAAGGTTAAAGATAAATGGGAATGATAGTTACTGAAAGAAAGAAAACAATATCCTCCAAAACATTTTTTATTCTTTTTGTTTAAAGGTGCAATTCTTTTTTCCTTCCAAGATTATATTTAAATTTAAGGTAGCTAACATAGTGTAGTATTGGAGTATACTCCATACTTAAATACTAAATTTAAGTTAGTTAACATAGTATAGTATTGGAGTATTGGAGTATCAGGAGTATAATTCAGTGATTCATCACTTACAACACCCAGTGCTCCTCCCAACCATTGCTTTCCTTAAGGCCCATCTCCCATTTAGCCCATCCCTTTACCCACCTCGCACAACCCTGTTCTTTATAGTTAACAGTCTCTTATGGCTTGCCTCCCTCTGTTTTTCTTATTTTATTTCTCCTCCCCTTCTCCTATGTCCAAAACATTATTAAAAAAAAAAAAAACTTGTTTGTGGGGAACCTTGATGCCTCAGTTGGTTGGGCTTCAGACTTCTTGATTTCAGCTTAAGTCATGACCCCAGGGTCCTGGGATTAGGCCTCATGTTGGGCTGCAAACTTTGTGTGGAGCTTGCCCCCTCTCCAGCTCACACGTGTGTGCTCTCTTTCTCTCTCTCTAAAACAAAAACAAAAACAAAAAACAAGAAACAAAAAACAAAAAAACTTGCATGCACCTAACCTCATATATAAAAAAAAAAAAAGCAGAAACTGATGTAAAATAAACAAGAACGACAATTTTAAGGATATAGAATGTGAAAAAAAACCAGTAAAAGAGCTTGAAGTATTAGAGATAAAAATGAGACACACACACACATATAAATAGAGGGGGAGAGCCACAAGCAGAACCTGTCTGTACTCCCTTTTATATCCTATCCCTTGATGTCCCATAGTGTCCATTCTCTGTATTCTATTGGATAAGAGCTCAAAGTTCAGTCTCTGTCCAGACAGAAAGAACATAGATAGGTTTCGATGGAGGCAAAGTCATAGATGAGCTTCTTACAAAAAAGCTTCTGAAATAAAAAAAATATATATAATATACAAAAAACATAAAATATATAAAATATATAAAATATTCTATATATATATATATATATATATATATATATATATATAGGCTTGCCCATTGTGTGGCTTTCAAAATGTTTGACATATTTCCCTTAAACATGAGTCTGATCCTTCAATTCATATGGATGTGCTCCACGGATGTGCATAGTGTGTGTTTGTAAGCATGTGTGTGAGTGTGTTTGTATTTGTACATGGTGCTATACACATAATGAGCTTAATTTATCTAAATCCATCCCAGTTTACATTGGACCAGAAGTGCTAATATTAACTAAATTAATAAGGATCATAAAAATCACAATTAGAAATTTCCAATGTAAATTTAAATTTCTTGTTCTCTCTGAAGTTAAAAAAACTACTTAGATCATATTGTTCTCTTGGCTCATCTTATCTTTAACACAATATTGTTTAGATGAAAATAAGAAAGCCAAGATAGTAACTTAAAAAAAAAAAAGTATGAATATCCAGTGTGTAAAAAAGAAAGAGAAAAAGTAAAGTTTGAGCAATCACTTGTACAGAAATTTGCAGGTTTACTTTGTAACAGAATTTAGCACCTTGTGACTTTATTCTTTGCGGAAATTGGCTTGGAAGTATCAACTACAGCTTCATTTAAAGCCATGGTCACAACATTAATATCTCCACAGGAAGAATATGAGGTCAACCATATTGCTTTTTATCTTGCCACATAGCTCACCATTGTACGTATGTTCCATTTGTTTTTTAAGTTAAATTAATTGCCCTATTTATCGTGTAAAAATGTTGCTTTTATGAAGTACTCTGGTGACCTAAGAGTCCATATAGTTTTTCTGATAAGGCTATGTAGCCACAAATGACAGTGTAATATGTTGCAATTTTTCAATAAGGCAAGTGTATATGGGTATATAAGTTACCTTAAACAATACACTTCTCTTGGCAGTTGTTTATATGTCTTAAAATGATGGAAATTTTGTAAAATTACATGACAGTTTCACGTAAATTGGGAATAATACTCAAATTATTGATATATAGTATGTCCCATGGTCATTTTCCTGAAAGTACAGTGTTGTGTTCAGTTTAAACAATTTATATCATATAACATATATTAATAATAGTAGAAATGTCGTATAATATACAAATACATAAAGCTATAGGAATCAAGGCTGTCTAACTAGATCTAAATTGTTAGTATCTTCTTTAATATGCATATGCTAGCAATATTTATACTACGCCTTATGGAACTAATCCTCGAAAGGTGGTCTCCAGGGAAGAAACATCAGCACCACTTGAGACATTATCACAGATATGAGTTATCAGGCTCCACTCCAGAGGTACTGATTCACACACTCTGAAAGTAAATTAAAAATCCGTTTTTTATAAGTCTTCCAGGTAATTCTGGTATATGCTACAATTTGAGAACCCCGAATTTATCCACTTGCTGGGCTTATTTATGTTAATACCAGTTAAACATTGGTCTTAACCAGAAAGCTCAGAGAGATCTCAGAAATGCATGCTACTGGAAGGCCTTATTCCCTGGCTTGAACAAATGCAACAAAACTTTAGCCTGCACATTTCAAGGTAGTATTGCCCAAAGATGATTTTCTACAAGGTAATTTATTCTTCCTAGGAAATGTTTTCCAATCACAATCATTACAGTTAAATAAATGAATAAATATCCTATGACTATTTTCTCAAATAACCTTGGCAGATAGTTCTCTTGAAATCAATGTTCTTTTTAAACCTTGAGTGGCTTCTGAAAATACCAATGCCAAAATGAGCTAAGATGGAAGTAGGGACATAGTGTGTTATTGATAGGTCCTCATAAATGTGGATGTTCTTTTTGTTGACAGATTTTTATTATCCCTTTGCTTCCATGTTTTCTCACTACCCTTTACCTCTAAATGGACCTCTGTTTTACCTATGTACAGTTTTCTCTGAAAGATAAACACATATGTAACACCAAACTTAAACCTCTCCAAATGAGCAGAAAACTTTTTCTTGTGATCAGTCTAGCTCCAAGGTCTATATTTGAACTTGAAATTATAAAGACCTCGGGGCGCCTGGGTGGCTCAGTCGGTTAAGAGTCCGACTTCAGCTCAGGTCATTATCTCACGGCTGGTGAGTTTGAGCCCTGCGTAGGGCTCTGTGCTGACGGCTCGGAGCTTGGAGCTGGCTTCCGATTCTGTGTCTACCTCTCTCTCTGCCCCTTCCTCGCTCATGCTCTCTCTCTCTCTCTCTTGCTCGCTCTCTCTCTCACCTCTCTCAAGAATAAATAACACATTAAAAAATTTAAAAAAAGAAATTATAAAGACCTGATTACTACATTTTATGCCATTGACTTAGTCTTTAGCATTTATGATAATTTATGACATCAATTCTTTTTCCTTAAATTTAATTTCCTAATTGTTTAATAATCATTCTCTATTATATCTTGGCCTATCAATGGTAGAGATGGATATAGTAAACTCATGAATGTCTGATTACTTAGTCCTTTTTGATTAGCTGATTTAGTCTCTACCTTCCTCTTATTTATTGAGTTTTGTTAAAATTCATTTTTAACTCCAGAGTCTTTCTATTTCCTTTACTGCAGTTACAATATGAAAGTAAATTAGATAAATATGTTAAGCACTACATAGCATTTCTACATGACCAGAATAAAGGAAAAGACTCTTCTGGAGCTCTATTCTCTATGATACAAAGTTCATTATCCTTATCTCAAAGATATTTGTATTAGACCCTAAAAATTTCTGTCTCATGACTCCTGTGACTTCAAACAAGGTAAGGCAATAGACTGGCATGTTTACATTTTAATCTGAAAGTTATCTTGCACTAATAGGGTTTTCTTTTAGGATATGAAAATGAGTTGAGAAGCATGCCTGCAGAGACCACACTGTGCACAGAATGAGACAAATCATCCTATTCCATTCAATTAGATATGGTAAGAAAGATAAACATAACAAATGAGCCTGTGGAATATGCAAATAGCTTTTTTTTAAAGTTTTTTTAATGTTTATTTTATTTTTGACAGAGAGAGACAGAGCATGAGCAGGGGAGGGGCAGAGAGAGAGGGGGACACAGAATCTGAAGCAGGCTCCAGGCTCTGAGCTGTCAGCACAGAGCCCGACGTGGGGCTCGAACTCACGGATGCAAGATCATGACCTGAGCCGAAGTTGGACACTCAACCGACTGAGCCACCCAGGCGCCCCGGCAAATAGCTTTAAGGAAAAAAAAAATAGGAATGAGAAAACTGCTAAATGGTAAGCAAGCATTGGTACTTTGGCAAAAGATTTAAGTGACTTTTCCTTCAGACATTAAGAAAGTTATTATGTAAAGAGTACTATTTAATAGAGAGTCAAGCCATCAACTTACTCCAAGTGACATGAATAACTTTAAAAAATCACTTTTGTATCCTGAAGTGTCACTTTGCTTAATGATTTATCTCTTATGTATCTCCTTTTGACCCACTCATGCTTAGGTTTTATTCATGTTAGTAGAAATAAAGTAGTATATATGTTTAGTGTAAAAGAAATAGGAAATAATAGAAAGATAGTGTTTTATGCAGAATTTCACCAAAAGTTTGGCTAAAAAGCATACGGTGATTGGAATAAGACAAGGATGCCCACTCTCCTAACTTCTACTCAACATTGTACTGAAAGTCCTACTCATAGAAATTAGTCCAGAATAAACAAAACAAATAAACCAAAAAATGCAAATTAGAAAGGAAGAAGTAAACTTGTTTTTGTTTGCAGATGGCATGATCTTATACTAGAAAATCCCAAAGACTCCACAGGAAAAACTGTTAGAACTAATAAATTTGGTGAAGTTGCAGGATGCAGAATCAATATAAAAACCAGTAATATTTTATATACTAGAGAAATTAAAAAAGCAATCCCATTTAAAATAGCATCAAAAACAACAAGGTACTTAGGAATAAATTTAAGAAAGCAAAAGACTTAGTGATAACTGTAAGAAGACACAAATAAATGGAAAGAGATCCCATTCCTGGATAGCAAAAACTATATTATAAAAATTTCCATTCTACACAAAGCTATTGACAGAATCAATGCAATCTTTATCAAATTTCCAATGGCAGGTTTTTTTACAGAAAAAGAAAAAAAAACTATCCTAAAATTTGTATGGAACCAGAAGGTTCTGAATAGCCAAGTCTATCTTGAGAAAGACGAACAAAGGCATCACATTTCCTGATTTCAAACTATATTATGAAGCTATAGTAATTAAAGCAGTATGGTACTGGCATAAAAACAGACACATAGATGAATGGAACAGACTAGACAGCCCAGAAATAAATTCATGCATATGTGGTCAATTAATTACAGCAAAGAAGCCAAGAATGTACAATTGGAAAAGGGTAGTCTTCAATAAATGGTATTGGGAAAACCAGACAGCCAAATGCAAAAGAATGAAACTTGATCCATATTTTATACCATATACAAAATTCAACTCAAAATAGATTAGAGACTTAAATGTAAGACTTGAAATCATGAAGCTCCTAGAAGAAAACATAGGGGGAAAAAAAAAGAAAACCTCCTTGACATTGGTTTTGGTAATTGTTTGGATCACCAAAAACACAAGCAACAAAACCTAAAATAAACAAGTGGGACTACATCTAACTTTGTACACAGAAAAGAAACAATCAATACATGAAAAGGTAACCTATGGAATTGGAGAAAATATTTTCAAACTATATACTGGATAAAGGGTTAATATCCAAAACATGTTTAAAAAAAACCTTATACAACTGAATAGCAAAAATCAAGTTATTTAATTTAAAAAATTAATTAAAGAACCTAAATAGACATTTTTCAAGGAACATATACAAATGGCTAACAGATTCCTGAAGAGTGTTCAACCTCAGTAATTACTATGGAAGTGCAAATAAGGGCCACAATGAGATACCTGCTTCATACCTGCTAGGATGGTTATCATAAAAAAAGATAAGAGATAACAAATGGTGATGAGGATGTAGAGAAAAAGGAAGGACATATACATTGTTGGTGACAATGTAAACTGGTATAGTCATTATGGAAACAGTATGGCTGTTCCTCAAAAAATTATATATAGAGCTGCCATATTATCCAGCAATGCCTATATATATATATATATATATATATATATATATAAGCACTACATATATATATACATATATATATATATGAAGGAAATAAATATATATGCACTACATCTATATATGTATGTATGTATATATATATATGTATATATGAAGGAAATGAAATCAGGAAATTGAAGAGATATTTGCACTCTCATGTTCATTGCAACATTATTCACAATAGGCAAGAGATGGAAATATCCTAAATGTCCTTCTATAGATGAATGGCTAAGAAAATGTGATGTTTTATATATATTGGAATCTTATTCATCCATAAAAAGAAGGGAATTCTGCCATTTGTGACAAATGAGTAAACCCTGGGAGTATTATGATGAGGGAAATAACCAGAAAGAGAAAGACAAATACTGTATTATTTTATGGCATATCTTATATGTGGATGTAAAAAAAAATAGTTGTGGGGCAACTGTGTGGCTCAGTTGGTTAAGTGACCAACTTTGGCTCAGGTAGTGATCTTGCGGTTCATGGGTTTGAACCTAGTGTTGGGCTCTGTCCTGACAGCTCAGAGCCTGGAGCCTGCTTTGGATTTTATGTCTCCCTCTCTCCCTGCCCCTCCTCCGTTTACACTCTGTCTCTGTCTCTGTCTCTGTCTCTGTCTCTGCCTCTGTCTCTGTCTCAAAAATGAATAAACATTAAAAAAATAAATAAAAAATGTTTAAAAACTAAAAAAAAAAATTGACTTGAAAGAAACAAAATATAATGGAAGTTGCCACGGGCTGGAGGAACTGGGGAAATTGAGGAGATGAAAATCAAGTGCACAAACTCTCAGTTACAAGAGCAGTAAGTTCTGAGGATGTAATGTATAGGATGGTGAGTATAGTTTATAATATCATATTGTATACTTGAAAGTTGCTAAGAGTAGATTTTATTCATCCTGTGATACACACACGCACACACCCACACACACACTTACAAAAGAGTTAACTATGTGAGATGGTGGATGTGTGAATTATCTTGATCTTGGTAACCATTTCACAATGTATATGTATATATACGTTAAAACATCATGTTGTATTTATTGAAAAATAAATATCATGGTGACCGTGTTATCCAGAGACTAGCTGATTGCCTTTGACCAATCATTAATCATTCTGCAGTCTTGTTTTCTGATGTCTGGTCATTCTAACATCTCCTTGAAAGTTCAATTTTCTTCTCTTGATCTATAAGTAATCATTTAAAAATACTAGGAAGTCAGTGTAGGTTTTTGTTGGTAATAGTGAACACATTATATGTGTTCATATGTGTTGATTTGATCATTGCTTAACCACATTATGGCATATTTATAGGTAATGTTCCTTTAGGTTTTCACACCTAATTCTTTTTTATTTTATTTTTATTTTTTTTCAACGTTTTTATTTATTTTTGGGACAGAGAGAGACAGAGCATGAACGGGGGAGGGGCAGAGAGAGAGGGAGACACAGAATCGGAAACAGGCTCCAGGCTCCGAGCCATCAGCCCAGAGCCCAACGCGGGGCTCGAACTCACGGACCGCAAGATCGTGACCTGGCTGAAGTCGGACGCTTAACCAACTGCGCCACCCAGGCGTCCCTTCACACCTAATTCTTGTAAAAATAATTGACTTCTACAGTTTCAGTGCTTATTTTTGTATAAATAGTTCCAAAGAGCATTAACAAATCATAGCTCCTAATCTTTTCTTCAGTATCATATTTCCAGCTTTCTTTGTTTATAATTGGTTGCAACCAAATTTTAATGTATTAAAAAATGAATTCCCCTTTAAACATGCACTAATTTATAATTTTCCTTTATCATTTATAGAATTCCTAGTCTATTTAGAACTGCAACTTCAAATTAGTAGTGCTATATTCTTTCAATTATTTTTCTTTCTTCTCCATCATTTGTTCTCAGTTGTTTTTCAAAGCTCTTTTATATTCAGATCTTTTGCTATTTAGCTAACTTGTAAACCTCAACTCATAGCCTCATATTTAAGCATTATGACCCTTGATTTCTTACATCTCTTAACACTTATATGTTAAGCAACAACATTGGTTGGATAATCTCTCTAAACACCCATGGCATTGTTTTACTCTTTTTATGTCTATCCAATATTTATTGGGTACATACTAAGATCCACACTCTCTTTTATTGTTGTTCAAGCCTGAGTGTTTCATCATCACTCCCAATTGAGCCCTCAAACTATGCCCATCTTCCCCTTGTCACACAAAAAATCTTCCATTCCAGTCTGGTTGGTCTCACGCCCCAGATAAAATATGTTCCTTGATAATCTGTTCCCTTGTGTACAAATTTTTGTGTCTCCATATATTTCTTACCAGGATTTCCAGTCCTTACTTAGGATTTCCAAATACACTGAGAATGCTGTATTCTCAAAACTACCCCCTTCACATCCATTCTTTTAAACTTTCTCTCTCCTCTTTTCCCCCAACCTCCCAGTATATTTATACTCTAATTTCTAGTCGAATCAAGACATTACACGGACCAAATAAATGTTATTCACAACTGAGAAGGTGTAGTATATTTACATTCTATTCCTTGAACATCTCTATTTTTCTCTAGAAGAAATAATCCCAACATTCTTTTGTTTTCTTATTTGTTCTTATAGTTGTGAATATTTTTTTCTTCAGCTTTCTGGTCTGACTGGAAGCCTCATAAGATCCATTCAATGTGGCAAAACACATCAGATAATATAACTTTTATTTTGTTAGAGGTATCTTTCCTCCTTGAGAATTATCCCCTGCTGCTCAAGGCTGGATTGGGTGTTGTCAAAATCAGTTTCACATATATCTTCTCAGGAGTCCCTGAAGACTCTCTCTTGTGTTGAATCTCTTATGTAGTATTGACTTCTGGACCCTTGGTTGACTATACTTTGATTTACTACCTTGTTTAGAAAAGCACATAATCAGTATCAGTGGTATCCTGAGCATGTGTGTTTTGTTGATACATTAGGTTTGAGAACTTGCATGCTGAAACATTTTATTTTCAGAAATAAGATGTTGTAAGAATACATTCAGATATGTACCAAAAATAATGAGCAGACCCTGTCCTTCACCCAGCTCTATTCTCAAAACACAGCAGATTATAATTTTTATCTTCTGGGAGAGAGGGGCTAAATGGAGGGAAGGTTGGAATGTGATGTGTGTGGAAGGGCAGGCAACTTTTTCACAAGTGGAAGGGAGATATATGATAGTCCCATTGTCCTTATCTTTCCTGGCCCATTTGGGAATGAAAGAAACTAGCCCTAAATAAACGTGTATTTACTGGAATTCCTTCTCAGTCCTGACAGTCTAAAGAGCCAATGGACACAGAACCAACCCTATTGACTTTTCTAACCAGAGCAGACAAACACCATTATGCGAATCTAACCAGCACTTGGGACTGTAAACACTGAGAGTATATAGTTAGAACACATTACTTCACAACAGTGAGATGCAAAGGCTTAACATTACAATAATGCAACTTCAACAATAAACATATTAAACTTAAAGTTTTTAACTGCACTGATTGTTCTGGTAAGGATTATACTGCATTATATACACAACTGAATACTTTTGAGGGTTGATTATAATTTTGGCAATAATTTTCTCTCTGAAGTTCAAAACATTCATCCACTGTTTTCTACTTGCTCAAATTGCTGTTGAAATATCTGTTGATATTTGGATAATATTCCCCTCTCGTGTGACTTGTCTTCAACTGCTGAAAGCTTTAGAAACTTCTCTTCATCTCCAGTACTCTGTAATGTCTTGATGACCCACTGAGATACCTTTTTCATTCATTTCCCTGGGAATTGAGTGGGCCTTTTAAGTTCAGGAATTCATGAGCTGAACTGAAGTGGCTTTTCATTACTCCATCTGCTTAATCTACTTTTAGAGAAATTTTCTTCTCCTTTGTTTTAACATTCTTCTAAAATTTCTCCCATCATCATCATTATTATTATTATTTAATTAAACAGTCCTTTTTTGTTCTCTTGATTATTTACTTGAAAACATTTTGTTATTCTTTCACTAAAACAGTATTTTTCACTAAGAGGTATTTGTTGAAGTTTTCTTTGTTCCAGGATCATCTTAATTTCCTCCAATTTTTATCTCCCTGTTTTTATTTTGGAGATTTTCTTCAATGTACTGAAGTTCATTATGTATGCACCAAATATCACTAAAAAAAAATTACTAACAAGTTAGCACATAGGTTCATGAGCTACACTTTTTGAGAAGTATAGGGTAACTGGACAGAATCTGGATGTTTTAGAGAGGTTTTCTGATGTTATTATAGGCCTTCTACCAAGGGTCAGTATTTTCTAGGGATAAATTATTAAATAAATACCTTGCTAGTAAGTATAAAAATTCTTGCCATTTTTCTGGGAGATGAGTTGAAATGATATTCAAATCTCACCTTTCTGAATGCGGGGTCAAACTTAATTCCCTTAACCTTAGTAAAGCCACACCCCAACATCACCCTTCCTAGATGTCAGTGAGTCTAGAAACCTCACATTCAGCTCTTTAGAAAGTAAAGAGCTCCTTTAGAAAGTAAAGAGATCCTCCTCCTTGGGTGAGAGACCCAAGACACCCAAGGTTGTCTGCCTTCCTGATTTGGAGGGAGAGGTGAAAGTTTATTTATTTATTAATTTTTTTTCCCAAATGTTTATTTTTGAGAGAGACAGAGCACAAGCAGGGAGGGGCAGAGAGAGAGAGGGAGACACAGAATCTGAAGCAGGCTCCAGGCTCTCAGCTGTCAGCACAGAACCTGATGTGGGGCTCAAACTCACGAACTGTGAGATCATGACCTGAGCTGAAGTCAGATGTTTAACCAACTGAGCCACCCAGGTGCCCAGAGAGAGGTGAAAGCTTAAATATTTCCTATACTTTATTTTCAATCAATTCTCCTGTTTTCTTCCAACCTCTCACATTCCTCATAATCCAAATACTATGTGATTCTGAATCATGAAACTTTCAAAATCTGCCAGATTTTTATTAGCTTCCTTCACACGCTTATGTTGATATTTAGGTTTCAGTATCCCCTACTCTGATAATGTTAGCCTTTATCTTCATCTTCTAAAATTGTGTTGGTGTTTTTGGTCTTCTGTGGTTTCTTCCTGTGCTTTATTCACTTTGATTTTATTTATTTATACAATTTTATACTATTATTGTGACTTCATTTAAACTTTTTGAGACAACAGAGAAGTCCCAGATTCTTCAAATTTAAGATTACAGCTACTTATTAAGAAGTTGAAAAGACTAAATGAGACACATATATGAAGCTCCTAATTTTGTGTTGTCATTTAGTTAACACTTTGTCTTTATGTTTTAACATATGAAATTAGATTGAAATCACTTCTTCTCAAGTCAGAGACTATAACCTCTCTTTATTTTGTCTATACCTAAAAGAGTTGAATATACCTAAAATATACTCAATAGCCATTAAAAATGTTTGTGCCAAAAGTACAAAGAGGCCCGTGATAATGTCATGAGACTGTGGCTTCTTTTCACACAAATACATAAAAAGAAAACCCTTTGTCTATATAGTAGAGTGCAAGTTCTTTGTTCTCAGGTACAAAATTCAACCATAAGAGATTACTTTAGTCAACACTAAAATAATATTGATAAGATCTTTATTTTTACATAAAGATATATAATCATAGTTTAATCAGTGTAATTTAAATTTGGTATTTAAAGTGAAAAAAAATGATCATGGCTTTTTTTATTAAAAATTTTCAAATACCGGGGCGCCTGGGTGGCTCAGTCGGTTGGGCGTCCAACTTCGGTTCAGGTCATGATCTCAGGGTCAGTAGGTTTGAGCCCCGCATCAGGCTCTGTACTGACAGCTCAGAGCCTGGAGCCTGCTTTGGATTCTCTGTCTCCCTCTATCTCTGCCCCTCCCGCGCACAGGCTCTTTCTCTATCTCTCTCAAAAATAAATAAATATTAAAAAAAATGTAAAAGTTTTCAAATACCTGTTATAATATGTTCAATAAAGGCAAGACTTTTTGTCTGTTTGTGTGTGTGTGTGTGCATGTGCATATATGTATGTGTATATATGGGTATGTGTGTGTATAAAGGGAAATGTATATGTGTATATCTATATGGATATATAATATCATATAAATTAATAAATATTTGTTGAGCTTATTTATTTATGGTGTGATACCCTTCAAATAATTTTATTTTGACAACAGAATTTTTTCTGTTCTATCTTAATCATTTATAACCCTACCCAGAATAGAGAGCTTTGCACATAGTACACATAATTAGTGAAGAATCGTTTTTTAAGTAAATAAAGATATGCTGAGAAAAAGCTAACATTTTGGCTGATATAGTCTTCATCCAATTACAGATTTAGATATTTATAGTGGTGGTGAGTTAAGAAGAGAAGAGACAGCCGAGGAAGAGAGGGAGAGGGGAGAAGGGACAGAAGGAGCAGAGGGAGAAAACAAGGGTAAATAAGGTATATTGATTGAGTTTTGGTAACTCTTTTTCAAAGTTGATCCCACAGTTTCAAATGTTGGAAGTTAAAACAAACAGGTCTTTCAAAAATTAATAAAACAGATAGTACAAATCAAACAGCAACCGTTAAGTTTTATAGGTCTCAAATATGCACATCTAGTATGAATAATAACTTCTAAAACTATCCAAATATTATGTGTCATAAAATGTCAATTGGAATAAAATTTATAGTGACCCCATCCCTAATGAATTCAAGAAGAGCATTGTCACCATCAGTTTATGGGAATGAAAGGTAACTTGTTCTGGAAAACTAAGTTAAACAACTCAAAAATGGCTATAATGATAAAAAAGACAATCTTGTTTTTCAGTGCTTTTAATAGTATAAAAAACAAACAGAAAACCCTTTTGTTTGTGAATTTTGGTATTAAAATAACAATATTTCTAAACATTTATATATATACATATATATATACATATATATATACATACATATATAACAGTAACTAATATGCTTAAATGTTTGCTGTGAAATGTTAAATTATTAAACACTTCTATTATCAAACTGGACAAAAAGCTACTTGACAGAGTCTTCTCATTGGGGAAAGTGGAATTTTTCTTATACTTGAGGTATATTATATTTAGGCATTTATGGTACTCCAACTTTAGAAAACCTCTATTCCTATAGGTTTTCTGTAATGTTGCATTTTATTAGTGGGATGACATCCACTAAGATTAAATATCATTTAGGAAATTTTGATGATAAAAGAGTGATAGCCCCTATTCATGCATTGTATTCATCATTTTGGTATCTCTAGAATAAAGTGTTAAATTTTTAAAACTGACTATATGTATTTACTTATCACTAGAATATTCCATCTGTGTGTGTTTCTAACAATGGTAGGAAACAATATTTGAATGTATCAGAACATATCTGATTAGGTTACTAAATGTACAGGATTCATATTAATTTCCTTTTGCTATTTAAACTTGAGACCATGAAAATCATTGCACTATAAAAAAAAGATAAAAACAGGAGTACTCTCAGATACCTTTGTCTTCTACACCTAGTCACTGCAAATACTACAGCTTTTTGGCCACAGCTATGTCTTAAGTAATATGTATAATATCAACATAATCTTAGACATTTAGGTTTAAGTTAGGTGTCAGTTAGGTTTACACTCTGATAATTTTGGTCCATAAGTATAAATATTTTAAAGGTGAATCTCTGATGTTTTTATTTTTTTATTTTATTAATTTTTTATATTTTATAGTTTCATGTTTTTATTTAAATTCTTTAGTTAACATACCATGTAATATTGGATTCAGATATGTACTTTAGTGATTTATCACTTACATATAACATTCAGGGCTCATCACAATTAAGGAATATTAAATACAAAACCACCCGAGGGCCACCTGGGTGGCTCAGTTAATCCTCTGACTTCACAATCTCATGGTTCCTAAGTTTGAGCCCTGCATGGGGCTCTCTGCTGTCAGTACAGACCCTGCTTTAGATCCTCTGTCCCTTTCTCTTTCTCCCCCTTCCCTGCTCGTGTGCTCTCTCCCTCTCTCTCTCTAAAATTAAAATTAAAATTAAAAATAAAAACACCTGAGAAATGTTGTTTTCGGTCTGACTTCAGTCACAAAGCCTGGACAATCCGATGGAAAATTCTTAAGTTTTTCATAACTGCTCCATTTAAAAAAATAACAGGTCTATTCAAGAAAACCCAAGCCACTCTAATTTCTTCTGAACTATGTGTCATATTTACATTTTTATTTTATTTTTATTTTCTGAGGCATGGGATTAAAGGTGTTACTTCATGAAACCACACAGAATGAAATTGTCAGTGAGATATCTGATCTTCTAAATCTTTAAAGTCTCCTCACTCCCTTTTAAACCAATAGTCATGAGTTTCATTTCTACACAATTGGTCAGAATCTGTATTGTTTCTAGTTTGTCTCCACTCCTTCATCATTAAATAACTTGAAGACAGGACTTTTTCTGGTTATCAGTCCATTAGTTGAATTTTGTCATTGTGCATAACACATACTTAGAGCTTAATAAATACTTAATAAAGGACTCAGCAGATGAATGAAGGTGAAATTTATTAAGGTCTGTACATCAAACTTTTGTATATCATTTTTGATTATATATAAATAAAATTACGGTTCTTACCCACTGTGTTTACCCAGATCAGGTTTTCTTCACTATGTGGTTAACAAGGGAGGGGGAATAAGATGATCCAAATATTTTAATTCAGAAGCTGACAAAGTGTTTCTTGTTATATGGGTCACCAAAGTGAAAAAAACAAAAACAAAACAAAAACGATTTTGCAATATGAAAAATATTAGAAAAATTATACGATGGATTCTATATTAGGCTAGATTCAACATATATCACAGACAGTGCCCTAACCAGACCAAGAATAATTTACAAGTGCTATTGAAAATACCTAAGTTTTAAAGATCACTTGTAACACCAGGAAGTTTACTACTTAAATCTTACTAACAAAATATCAATTAGTTTGTGACTTTTCTTTTGCAAGAACCATAAATGTTATTCTCTGTGTATGGAAGAATTTTGACATGTAATATTAATAGCTTATGTTGCTTTACCTACAAAATATTTTTATTGAAGTATAATTAACATACAGTGTTAATTTTAGTTCAGGGTACAATATAATGGATATCATCCCAGAACTATTTCTTTGTTATCCTGGGCTTGGTGTAAGGGACAGCAGGGGTTGAAATCTATTAAAGGTCATTCAGATTAACTTATAGGATTGATATCTGAGGAATAAATATTCAAACTTTGTCTTTCTTCTAATGTTTCTAAGCTTAGAGAACATAGGTTGCTAATATACAACAAGTTCACAGTACTGAAAAACTTTGCATTTAGACAAACAGCTTATAGATGGATTAAGAAGCTTGCTAGGATTCTTTGAGGTCCAGGATCCAATATTTCTTAAAACTAGAACCACATCTAATCTTTCCACGGCAGTGAGCCAAAAATGATTTTTTTCTCAAATATCTTTAAGTTAGAAGTATGTCAGTTTAAAGAATCCAAGGGTTTTTGTTTTGTTTCTTTGTTGTTTTGTTTTTTGTTTGTTTGTGTGTTTTTGATGACTCATGTTCTGTTTTGATTTCTATTGCCATTTCTCTTTCTATTAATTAGTGTTTTTTTTTTAATGCAGTGATACAGGTAATTAGTTTATAGTCAAAGTTGGTACTATCTTGAGTAATATTTTGTCCCATTAATACAAATTACCATATCTGCAATGATCCCATATGTGTTAGCTTTATATTTGGTCTAGTAAAAACGAATCCTATTTTACTTCACTTTCAAATCTTTGCAGGCTATCCACTGTTGCTGCCAGGCATTCTTATGCACTCTTTCTTATGGTGTCCTAATTTTCAGTTCTAAATACGTACTTTACCAAAGCATAGAACAGATATTCTCCTCACTCTTTATAGGAATTTTCAAATTGATCATGTTCTTCTATGTATCCTTTACTGAGAGTGAAATCTGTATTTGTTCTACATTTAGTATGATATCATAGACCTTGGCCATGTGCTTTGCTTTCTTGGAGTTTTTTTTTTTTTTTGCATATTGTCAGTTTCTCCTTTTAAATATTGTATAAAAATTTACTAAAATCCATAATTTAGATGGAGGATGGAAAGTGACAATGGCATCTATCAGTTGTACTTATTCAGTTTATACAAATTCTGTCAAATTCAAGATATTATCTCAGGAGAAGAGAAGTTCTCATCTGGGGCATACATTTAGACATCTATATAGTTAGGTTTAAAGTATCTTTTTATATCCTTATCTATGGGTTGGATAATTTGGAGTCAGTAAACATTGATACAACTAAAGAGAACAGTATAAATACTTCACAATTAAATTCAGAAAATATGTTTTACATAACTCATATGGATCTTAGTAAATTATGGTCATATTATCTACAATAAAACCTCAAATAGGTCAGATGAGTCCTTTATAAACAAAACGAGAAAGTGTATAATTGTGGTAGAACAAAAGTTTAAGTATGTGGCAGTAGGTGAATCTGAGGGCTGCTTTCTTACTTCCCATATGAAATGAACTTGAGTCCCATCCTTGTCTCTCTTCTTTTCTAGCTTGGCTGGTTTCTTATCTCAACCAAGCTTAATATGGTCCATCCTCAGCAGTAGAGGCACCTTTTCAGAACAGAATTGCAGTGCTTATCTAAACTGCTATTACTCCAGTAACAACTTGAAGTTTTTACCTTCAAATGTATGGCTTTTATTTCTACAGATAAAATTTTCAACAATGGTCTTGATTTGGTTCTAAATCAATGAAATGATAGTGGAAGCATGATAGAGTGTATTTGGATGAGGTTTAGAAAGGGATCATTTTCTTCCAACTGTACATCTAATAAAACCATGTAATAAATTCTTTTTTGCCTTGCTGACAGGGTCATCTTCCAGAAGATGGGGAACACAACCAAGGAACTTCAATTTTTACTTAATTTTAGCAGAAAGAAATTCTGCCTACTGACGAGTAGTGATGAGAAATTTGGAGAGAAAAGTATCAACTTTCTGGGTACAGTCATAAACACTATTCTACTACTATAGTAGGAGCATTATTCTACTATTTTGACCTGGTTAAAAGGAGATTTTAAAAAGTTTTAAGCTAATGGAACAATTCTGTGGTAATAAAATATAATAATACAGAGGATCACATAGATCAGAGGCGATGTGGCAGAGTGATGAAGAGCACCTAATTCTACCCATAACACTTACTAATGATATAACCTTCTGCATTATTTGTAACATAAATATAATAACAAGACATAGTCTAAGGGTTTGTTGGGAAGCTCAAATGAACTGAAATATGTGACATGCTTTGAACAGTACCTGGCAGAGGATCTTATTGAGAGTGATTTTGATAATGAAATTTTATCATTTCAATAAATGAAGGATGAATAAAAAAAGGTAACAACAAGCAGTGTATGAGCTCAGTTATTTCCCTAATAAGGATACATGTATTTTTTTTAATATGCAAAGAAAGGATATTTAACTATGGAAAAGTACATCACTAGAAGAAAATATAATAGTCCCATTGTGTCTATTATCAAAAATAAGCTGGCACTTGCAAAATATATAAAAAAGAACATGAACATTTATGAATATGGATATACTCACCATTTTAGGCAGATCTTAAAGAAACAAAAAGGACTACTAAATATAATACGTTTGCTTTTTCTCTGTCAAAGAGAACAATTTGCAAACTGGAAAGCGTTAGTGATTTATTGTTAAGGGACCTCTTGCCTACCACAAGTGAAGGAAACATTAAATGAATTAATATCTCTGACAGTGAGGATTATAAATATGACTTGATAAATAATTTAGAGTGTGATTGTGCAATCATTGTTGGCCATCTATGAAGTATTACGAATAATAGGATTAGGGCCAGAATTTAAAAACAGGCAAATGTACTACACTTTTTGTAAATGAGAAAATGATGTATTCTGGAATCTACAGGGAAAATGCACTACATGCTGTCCTTGGCAAAGTTTGAGTATTAAATATAAACCAGGTGGTTTGTAAGCAAATTTGTAGTTGACAAAAGGCCACAATGTCAAGATTCTAACCCTTATCTTTCAAATCTCTTATTCTGTAACCCTAGTCAAGATACTTCATTTTCTTGATTTATGTTTTGTCACCTGAAAAATGAAAGATTATATTAGACAGTGCTTGAGATCTCTTTTAACTAGAACATTTTATAAACCTATGACTACGTGATTCTGTCATTGGCAAGGGCATCTGAAACAAATCATATTTTATTGTGTGTGCAAATCAAACGTGATTAACATTAAAAGAAGCTGTGAACATTAGCATTGCCAAATAAAAACAAATCTGGACTTAGGAAAGGAGAGTGTCTCAAGTGTCAAGCAGAAAAAGGACTTTTATTTTATAAAGACAAATAAATGATGCTAGGAAAAAAAAGAGATTTGAGAAAATTAGAAGAGTGCAGATGATGTGATATGAGAGTGGATCAGAGAATGTTTTACCCAGAGGTCAGCCTATTCTCTCTCTTAGGTTGTTAAAGAGGGTTTGCATGCTGGCTCAAAGTGAGGTGGGTCAAAGATCAGGAGCATGAAGGAAGAAGAGAAGTTGAAAGTCTGATCAAGTCAGATTGATGGGCACTTTTTTCTAACTGATCACTGGGGACAAATAGTTTAGCTAATTATTTATGAGACACATTACGGTGTGTTGGAGGGTCTATACCTCGCCCTGTCATAGGTAAACAAGGAGGAAATTTGTGAGACATATAGGAAAGAAGCCTTTTCCTAAAACTCAAAAGGGATTTTTTAAGCACACCTATTTTCTTGCATCACAGGTCTCGGTAAAAAATTAACGTTTTCAATGTACATATCTTAGTGTAGAGGTGTTTTTCTTTTTCATTGATAATTAACTAGGAATGGAATCTCTGACCATATGGTATCAAAGAAAAACTGCACCAGACAAAATAAATGGGCAAAGGAAGACTTTATCTGAGGCTATTGCAATAGGGAAGAGAGATTAAACCCAATGCCACTGGACCAAAATGCAAGAGGGTTTTTGAACAATGATGTGAGCTAGTGGGAGAATGCTGGCGAAGTTAGTGGATGAGGTTGGTGGATGCCACTAGGCTATCTGTATTTGCTAATGGGTGTTTATTAAAGTTGGATTCCTACTGTCCCACAAAACCTGGGAGAGAGGGGCTCTATCTTTCATGATGATTACATTCCAAAGGGCTGCCTCCCAGGTCCTAGGGAAAGACATTCACTGGGTTCTAAAACTTCAAAGTCCAGAGAAGGCTTAAATCTCAAAAGATTTATTTACTCACTGTGTTTTAATATGATTGTTGGGAAGGAACAATAAATTTCCTAGGATATTCATAAGTGATAACAAAATGTTCTCAAAGCTATTTAGTACATGGTGCTTTTTTAAAGTCTTGTAAACAAACTTCAACTTCAAAGCGTGTAAAACACCACAATGTTCAAATGATCTAAAGCAGATTTGTTGTAGGGAAAGGAATTTTTTCTACTTATGTAGTAAATAAACTTGAATAGCCTTGTTTTTACCTATACGATTATTACATAAATTGTCTAGCTTCTTTTGCTATTCTGACAAAAATCTCAGAAACCAAGTGTCTACTATTTCTCCCAGTGAGCTTGCAAAATAAATGTGACTATTGAAATTTAAACAGAAAAACAAGTGAAGCTTGATATCTTCCATAACAATCACTGGCCTACTTGATGAATAAATGGCTACGGAGAACATGTCTTAATTTCTATTGCAAGTTTTTAATTTATACCATGAGATCTTGTGGGCAAGATGAAGAAATATGTTATGGAAGAATGGTTAGGATTAATTGTTTAATCACACTGACATAAGGCTGATAATAGTGATAGGAATGGCAGCATACCATGGGACTTGGTCTTTGTCTCTGTAATTAAAAATCTTTGTCACTGACTTCACTAGACATCTTGGTGATGCATCTGTTGTTAATCTGTTTTAAGACCTTTCCCTTTCCCCTTCCTCTAGTTCTGTCCAGTCCTCCAGAGGGCTGGTCCATCCCACTGCATTTGCCAGATTTCCTCACCAATAGATGGTACTGGTAGAAAAGTGCAAAGAAAGAGGAAAGGAGGAAAGGAGGAAGGGAAAATAAAAGAAGCCAGCATATGTGTGCCCGTTCCTCTATGTTTTTGGAAGTATTTTCTTGATGTTTCAGTCCCTTCTTAGTCCCTCTTTCTGTGTTCACAGCTCTTGTTGGACAACCCTTTTCATGTTTCCAGCTGCCTCCATATAGCCTCGCATTGGAGCTCAAGAATACCGGTCATCTTTAAGGACGCTTCCTAAATTTACTAATCTCTGAGTCTTCTCACTGCCACTTGTTTGGCTTTGTCTCTTTCAGGCCTCCGCAGTTATATTCCCATATTAATTTCATGGCAAAGAACTACTTGCCACCAGCTTCTCTTTTGCCTTGCCCCTGATCCTCACTGATATAGTTGCCGTGTTCATTATAATTGTAGGTAGCATGAAAGCAGGAGAGTCAAGAGGGTGGAATAAAAGAACATCTTGACAAATGTATTTTTCATTTTATCAAGCTGTAATCTAATATCCCACAGTTTTTTTAAGATTTAACTCTTACATTTGTGCCTGAGAATCTTTATATTTGTAGAAGAAGGCTTATAACTATAAGCTATAGGAAATGTTCAAAATAGAAGTTTATGAACTCATGCTGAGGATAAGATGGCCCGTGTTATAGGTTGAGTACTCTGGAAGAAGATACTAAGATGAAGTCTGTGATGCCCAGGAATTAACTGCTGTGAAAGAAAGAGAGAAGAAGTAGATTTGGGCAGAGAAAGAGGCAAAAGTCAAAGGTAGTGTTAAGAAATCCTGGGGCACCTGGGTGGCTCAGTCGGTTGGGCGTCTGACTTCGGCTCAGGTCATGATCTTGCGGTCTGTGAGTTCGAGCCCCGTGTCAGGCTCTGTGCTGACAGCTCAGAGCCTGGAGCCTGTTTCCGATTCTGTGTCTCCCTCTCTCTCTGACCTTCCCCCATTCATGCTGTCTCTCTCTGTCTCAAAAAAAATGAATAAATATTAAAAAAGATTAAAAAAAAAAAAAGAAATCCACAGCAATTTTCAAGGGAATTCTGGAATGATTTTTGCCGTTTGGAATGTTCTACATGGAGCCTAAATGGCCCAGCCCTTATATCCATGCTTTACTCACTAGATAAAAACTTCCCCAGGAAGAGTGGGTTTTCTGTAGTTGAGGCAGACCCAAAAGAAATTGGAAATTGAAGGCTATCTGTTTACTGACTGAATTCTCCCCACCTACCCACCTACACATATACTTCATGTCCCCTCTCCAACACAATAGCTGGATTACAGGTCTTTCCTTGAAGTGGGAAGTAAATACATATTTTGAGATATTTCACAGTCTGGCTTTGAATCTTGGATCACACTTTTACATATTTTGTGATCTCGGACAAATTTAACATTTCTCGTTTCCTCAGTTTATTTCTCTGTAAAATGGAATAATAGTAGTACCTATCCATGATTGTTAACTTAATGTATCAACCTAGCTAAGCGATTGTGCCCAGTTTTATGGTCAAACACTAGTTTATATGTTGGTGGGAAGCTATTTTTTAGATGTGATTAACATTTAAATCAGTAGACTTTGAGTAAAACAGATTCCCTTCCATACTGTGGGACGGTATCATATAATCGACTGAAGGTCTTAAGAGAAACTACCTGAAAAGAAAAGAATTTTGTCCTTAGGCTGCCTTCAGACTCAAATCTGCAACATCAATTCTTGATGGAATTTCTAGCCTGTAGTCCTACCTTTTAGATACCAGAATTGCCAGCCCTTACAATCATGTGAGCCAGTTCCTTAAGATAAATCTCTCTCTCATCATAAGTATACGTCCTATTGATTCCATTTCTCTGAAGAATACTGACTAATATAATTCTGGAGAATGCTGACTAATATAACAAGGCTGTTATATGACTGAAATATATTGGTCTGTATACCATAGTGCCTGGCAAATAGGACACAATAAATATTGGCTCCTACTGTTTACCTAAATATTTTTATTCATTAGCAAATCAAGAGATTATAAATGGATTATCTTAATCATAAAAATAATGAATTCTAAATATATGAACCAACTAGATTTAGATATTAATTATTCTTGAATATATTAAAGTTCACCTAAAATTAAATGTACTCTCTTACATGAAAGAATATGTTCAATTTTACTATTTTTTATAGTAGTCCCTAGATACTTTGTTTTTCCCAGCAAGTCTCTGAAAATTTATCATGCAGATTACAGTATAATATTAACCACCTTTGAGTACTAGAAGACTGTAAAATGCACTCCATGGTGTTTCAGTGCATGAAGGTACTTTCAGAGTGTTTTATGTAGCATAATCCATTTACTAAAACTTGCGGTGCCCCTTGTTTTATGAGGTTCTACAAAGATGACAGATGTTCCTTAATGTTTCACCATGGGAATTCTCCCTCAAATAAAGCTGTCTACATAGGAGACTATGAATATAGATTCAATTGTTTAGAGGATGGAAATTCTCCAATTATAATACTATTTATTATGAGTTTCACAAAAATATTTGCACTAAAACAAAATGTACTGGAGTAAGATGAGTAACTCAAATTGTCTCTTAATTGTCAGGCAAAAGGTTATTGCAAAATTGTTTTTCAACATATGGGTGTAAATGTCTGACCACCTGTGTACAGACGATTTGGAGCGATTGTTCAAACACAGATTTCTTCATTTTATCCATACCTACTGGATCAGAATCCACAGGGAAAAAGCTCCCCATGTATCTATTGTAATAACAGATTCTATTTCTTATCTGCACTATAGTTCAAAATCCACTAAGTATATACTCATAATATGAACTTAAAAATTAGAAAAAATTTCAGAATCAACTACATATTTAAAAATATAATTGAGTAAATAGCTTTTTAAAACCTTTTTAAAAAAAACTTTAAACTCATAATTACCTGCTTTGTTTTTGTTGAGAACATAGTGGTTGGGTATGTTGCATGTATTTATACATATACACAATGTTAGAAATCAAATAATTTATCTTCAGCAAGAAGTTTATGTCACCTTACTATACTTAATCAATAGATTTTGACCTAAGGGAAACTGAGATCAACAACATACAGATGCTTTATTTTGGAAATTATTGAAAGATGTTGTAATATTTCAGACTCAATAACAAGTACTTAAATTAGAAATTTGATCATTTTGATGTAATCATATGAATTGCCGAAAACATTTTCATTGAATAATATTAATTACATGTATACAGTTAGCTATTGTACACCTGCAGAACTACAGATCAACAGAAAAATATGATTCAATGTCACATTCCATTATGGATGAGAAAATAACTGATTTTTTTTTCAAAATCCCTCTTAACACATACAATGATAAAAGAGCTGATTCATTTTTAGTTTGTCAATGTTTATTCAATACCTACTATCTACCAGGTGCTATTTATTAATATTAGCCACATAGATTAATAAAATCCCCCATCTCATTAGGGGGTTAAAACATTAAGTTAAAATAATTTATCCTTATATCTTAACAATATCATTGTGCATTGCATTATTTAAGAATTATGCTCATTTACAAATAACAAGAATTCTGTTCCCTATTGCTGCTATAACACACTATCACAAAATTGGGACTTAAATCAATACAAATTAACTTTCTTATAGTTCTGGAGGACAGAAGTCCAAAATCAGTTTCCCTGGACTCAAGTTCAGGTGTCAGCAGAGATGAACTACTTTTGAAGATTCTAGGGGCGAATCTGTTTCCTCGTTCCTCCCCATCTCCCTGCTTCTAGAGTTGCATTTCTTGGCTCATGTCTCCTTCCTCATCTTCAAACCATAAACTCCAGTGTAGCATGTCTCTGTAATCAAATCTCTGTTTGCAAATCTCTTTCTTTTAAGGATCCTTTTGATTTAATTGAACCCGCCTCTGATAATCTAAGATTATCTTCCCTTTTCAAAAGTTTTAATTTGATCACATCTGCAAAATCGCTTTTGCTATACAGGGTATATTCACAGATTCCAGGCATTAGGACCTCCATATTCAGCCTACCACTCACCCCCAAAGAGTAACTCAAACAAAAAGAAGAGTATTTTAGCATCCTAAAAATCAAAGTCCCAAATAGGAGACAAAAGGTAGAATGACAGCACTACAGTGTTGCCAGAGAATCAGTTCTCTTGTATACTACCCCTGAGATTATGACCCTTGTCCAAATGCCTGTATGATGCCTGTATTTCATGCATTAGGAAGAAGGGACAGAAGAACATAGAAATATAAACTAGTCATCTCCTCCTCTTTGGAGAACTTTTCCAGATCCCATCCAAGGACTTCAGGTCACTGCTCATTGGTTAGAACTCAGTCACATGGTCCCATTTAGCTGTAGAGAAGGCTTGGATGAAATTGTTTAGCTGCTCATATAAAATTGGATTTGGAAAAGGGATAATAGTAATTGAATGCTAGGGTCTGCTGTTATATGTCAATATTTATTATAAACCTATATTTTTGGCTTATCTATTATGAAAATACACGTGTGATTAAGCCAGCAATTATATTATCTCTTAGTAAGACCATTGCTTACATAGCAAAATGTGAAATACATCATCTTTAAAATGGAGTTCTTTCCTTGGGTGTGTCTGGGGGAAAAAGGACTCAAATATGCTGCAGTTATGCTGTATCAAAAATATATAGTAGTTGTCGCTGTGTCATGTGATGCAGTGTACAAACACTGAAATTGGAAAGAAAGTGCTGGCAAGGAAATGTTGGAGGAACTGTACATGAAGATGACTCATTTTGCTTGTCCTTTTGAAAGATGAGAGAATTATTCTGCCTGGATTTCTGGCTGAAATTTGAAGTTCTATCCTACTCAGCTCTGTCTCTTAATAAGGTAATGAAGACCTGAGTAATAAATTCCACATAGGCCTAGACAGAGGCGTTTCCAATATATTTAATTTTTTTCCTAATAAAATATACTATTAAGATAAAAAGCATATTAAAACATTATGCTATAAGAAATACTATAGGAACTAAGAAAAATTTTGGCAAATTAAAAAAGACGTTGTTAGCTGTTAGTGTTTTAGATTTTTCTTAAAATATCCTGAAACCACTTTGTTCTCTTTCCCATATTGTCAGTGCTATTTATCCTGAGTCAGACATAAGTATACTCTTGTTTTTATATTTTATCCTTCTGGAGCTGTTTACACTAAAAATTGCATCCACACAGAATTGCTTCCCTGTGGCACAAACCACACTGTTTTGTTTTGAGATTTCAAACATCAGAAGTAACTTTGAAGTGTTCTGCTAAGTGCCTTGCACTCAATAATGTGCCACCACTCTCTCCTACCTCTCTACTATTTCACTTGCTCCTTCTCAGGTGACTTTGTGACATCCTCCCCTCTGACTCAGCTTAGATATTGGCATTTATCACAGCTATTTTCCTATTCCTTTAGTTGCTCTCCCTGGGAGATTTTATTGTCCTTATCTTGTTTATGACTTCTAAATCTGTATCCCCACACCAAATCTCTCCTGTAAGCTCCAGCCCTATAAGCTTAAATGTCCACTGAAGTTTTCCACTTAAATGCCGTACAAGCACCTACAACAAAGACTGTTCAAAGCTGAGTTATCCCCACCTTGATACAAATCTACCTTGCTCCTTCTATCAATGAAAGGGGACATCATCCACATAATAGCCGAGGTAGGAAACTGGGGATTACTACATGTCTTCTTCATGTCACTTGTGTTCCTCCTTCTTCAACCACAGCCATATTTAATCACCTTGCTCTGTAAACATCATTCCAAAATATCTCTAATATCTATACTCTATTCATCCAAATCCACTATAGTCGCTTACACTAAGACCTGAACAGTTGCTATTCTGCATGAAGTGATAATTTTACAACTGGACTCAAGACCAATTATGTTTGGGTGCCTAGGTGGCTCAGTCAGTTGAGCATCTGACTCCTGATTTGGGCTCAAGTCATGATCTCATGGTTCATGAGATCTAGCCCCATGTCAGGCTCCATGCTGACAGCACAGAGCCCACTTGAGATTCTCTCTCCCTCTCTTTCTACCTCTTCTCCTCTAAATAAACACAAATAAATAAATAAATAAATAAATAAATACACTTAAAAAAAGTAGACCAATTTTATTGATATACCCTCTTCCCAATCCCACCCCCGCATTGCCAACAGAATGCTATTCTGAAAGTTTATATCTCACTGTGTTTATGTCCACCTTAAAACCCTTGGGTTAAAGAGCAGTTTCCTCCAGATGACTAAAAAGTTCTTTCTAACTCAGGTTCTGTTTTTCTCTCCAAGAACATGCCTTTTTTCTAACTCTAAGCTCCATCTTTACTAAACATTTTCTTTAAATTCCTAAATATGCCATGTGCTGTCTTAATTCTATGTATTTAGTATAAACATAAGATATGTTCTTCTTAACTGAACATGCTTTTAATTAAAAATTTTTACTAGTGCTCTGGGTCTCATTTAAGTTGTTTCATCCCTTCCTAATTTCTGCAATCAGTTAAAAAATACACACACACACACACGCACACACACAGGCACACACACACACACACACACACACACACATCCAACCTACTCCAGTAATATTCCTTAATCTTTTCTGCTCTTCCTTTACACATAAAATTTCAAACTCAGTATCTGCATGCTTGTATAAATGAATGCTGTAAGCTTATGCTTACCTCTCATACTTTTAAGACATGATTAGTTTCTGAATTAATCTGTATAAAAATTATTTTAAGAAAATGAACTTCTCATACCTGAGAGCTGAGGTACGTAGTGGGGAGCAATGATCATAAAGCGAAAAGATGTAAAGGTTCCCGAACTCCTCAACCTCAGAAAAGAGAAAGGCAGTATGTGTGTGAAATTCCTCAGACTGTGGTAGTTTGTTTGATGCAGGAAACACTCAGAGTGACCTTGAATGTGTGGTTTCATTTTGCGCTATTCCATGAAGTAGAAAACTCCCCCATACTTATTAGTTTACCTATCCTACATATATTTGGAATCATAATTGGTATTCATGATTGTCCCCAGGGATTTTTGAACTCTTCTTGATCTTGATTTAGTCTTCATAACATTCATTATTTTTGTCTAATGTCTTACACAGGGAATATCTTTCCTTTTTATATCTATTTTGTCATATAGCTTTTTAAAGTATATGGATGCATTTTGATACATTAACCTCTATTAGGACAAAAAGAATGACTCTTACAAAAGAAATTTATAGATTAAAAGAGACTAAAAGTACTAAATATAAGACAGGAAACCATCAAAATCGTAGAGTAGAAAACAGGCAGAAACATCTTTGACCTTGGCCACAGAACTTCTTACTAGACATGTCTCTGGAGGCAAGGAAAGCAAAAGCAAAAATGGGGACACCTGGGTGACTCAGTCGGTTAAGTGTACAACTTCAGCTTAGGTCATGATCTCATGGTTAATGAGTTTGAGCCCCACATCAAGCTGTCTGCTGTCAGCACAGAGCATGCTTTGGAACCTCTGCTCCCTCTTTCTCTGCCCCTCCCCCACTCTCTTGCACTCTGTCTCAAAAATAAATAAACATTACAAAAATAAAAAAAAAAGGAAAAGTGAACTATTGGGAACTCATCAAGATAAAAAGCTTCCACACAGTGAAGGAAACAATCAATGAAACTAAAAGGCAACCGATGGAATGGGAGAAGATATTTACAAATGACATATTGGAAAAAGGGTTAGGATCCAAAATTTATAAACAACTTATCAAACTCAACATCCAAAAAATAAATAATCCAGTGATTATTGGGAAGAAGACATGAATAGACACTTTTCCAAAGAAGACATCCAAATGGCTATCAGGCACATGAAAAAATGCTCAATATCACTAATCATCAGAGAATTACAAATCAAAACCACAATGAGATATGATCTTATACCTGTCAGAATGGCTAAAATGAATAACTCAGAAACAACAGATATTGGCAAGGATGTAAGAAAGGGGAACCCTCTTGCACTATTGGTGGGAATGCAAACTGGTGCAACCACTCTGGAAATCACTATGAAGTTTCCTCAAAAAAATAAAAATAGAACTACCCTACAACCCAGCAACTGCACTACTAGGTATTTATTTACACACTGTATGTTAGCCAATATGACAATACATTATATTTTTTTTTTAAAAGAATAAAAAGTAGCCGATTCGAAGGGGCACATCCATGCCAAAGGTTATAGCAGTGCTATCAACAGTAGCCAAATTATGGAAAGACCCCAAATGTTCATCTAATGAATGGATAAAGAATATGTGGTATATCTATATAATACTGCTTGGCGATCAAAAAGAATGAAATCTTGTCATTTGCAACAATGTGGATGGAACTAGAGTGTATTATGCTAAGCGAAATAAGTCAGAGAAAGACAAATATCATATGATTTTTCCCATTAGGGAATTTAAGAAACACAACAGATGAACAAAGGGGAAGGGAAGAAAAATAAGACAAAACCAGAGTGAGAGGCAAACCATAAGAGACGCTTAAATACAGAAGATAAACTGAGGGTTGTAGGAGAGGTGTTGGGTAGGGAGATGGGCTAAATGGTTGATAGTATTAAGTATGTCACTTGTTCCGATGAGCATTGGGTGTTATATGTCAGTGATGAATGACTAAATTCTACTCCTGAAATCAATACTAGGCTATATATTAACTAACTTGGATTTAAAGAAAGAAAAAGAAGAAAGAAAGAAAGAAAGAAAGAAAGAAAGAAAGAAAGAAAGAAAGAAAGAGAAAGAAAGAAAAACCACATTCCAAGGATCAGACTGGAATGAATCCACTTTAGTGAACCTAAATCGAGGAAATCATGGACAAAAAATTAATTAAGGCAATAATTTTAATAATAAACTATAACAATACAAGAGATCACATTCTTTATCTTTTATCTTGCTATTTACAATTTACTCAGAAGGTCCAGAGCATGCTGAAATGTGAAAATATCCTACGAGAATTGTCTCTTAGCACATACCAGAAATGTGGACAGATTGGAGAAGGGAAGATACATGGATCATTATGAATTGATCAATGCATCACAGATGCATTTCAAGGTGGCACAATTATAATGGGTGAAATTGCAGTTCCAGCAGTGACCTGAGCACACATTCCTTAGAAACTCACATTCTTAACTTCTAAATTTAGCAACAGAAAAGATTGAATATACTAAAACAGAGTCAAGCAGTACAGTAATAGATTGAGTCCAAGTTGGAGAGAAGAGAAAATGCCTTCTAAGTGGGAGTATTCAATCAACTAAGAGAGTTTAACATGAATTTATTTTTACAAATATTCCAAACTCCATGATTTAATATCTCTGCTAAAGGATATCACAAAGAGCAAAAACATTATTTTAATAATTAATTCAGCCAAGAAAACAAATCAGAAGATACTAAATCTAATGGACAAAGGCTTGACAAATAACAAAATATTTATATAATCTCCACACAAAGTACTTATTGATTACAAAAGGAAAAAATAGTAACTGCACAGTGGAGTCATAAGACACCTTCTTAGTCAAGAGGTCAATGTTACCATCATAAGTAATGAGGGAATTCAAATTGTGTGCCTGCCATGTAATGGATGCAATGAGAATACATCATTACTTCTCATTTTTATGATATTTTGCCAAAGATGCATTACCAGAATTGAGTCATAAGGAAACATCAAACAAACCCAAATAGAGGCCCATTCTTCAAAATAGCTGCTGGTAATCTTCAGAAGTTTCAAGGTCATGAATGTCAATGCAAGACTGTGGAGTTGTTCCAGATTGAAGGGAATGAGAGATTAATAACTGAATGTTGCACATTATCATGAACTGAATCATTTTGCTATAAAGGACATTTTTGAAATAATTGGCGAATTATAAATGATGAGGATGAACTAGACGATCCTAATATATCAGTTTTAATGTCCTTATTTTTTTGTGTATATATTTGTTTACCCAAGAGACTTTTGTTTTCTTGGTTTTTTTTGGTGTTGTTTTGTTTTTGTTTTTGTTTTGTCTTTTTTTTTTGTAAGCAATAAAGAAATATTCACTTAAGATTTTAGGATGATGGGGCATCCTGTCAGCAACTTATTCTCAAAAGTCTTGGGGAAAAAATGACTCTCTTATTATATTTACTACTTCACTATAAACTTGAAATTACCTAAAAATAAAAATAAAAGATAATATGTTAATTTATATTTATATTAAAAGTATCGTGTTTCTATTTTATTATGAACTGTCTATTAGTTAATGTTTAATACTAATTTTTATTTTTATTACTTGTGAACATTTTTATGATGCACAAATAAATTGTCATCTATAATGTTTAAAATATCTTTTCCATAGTGTCTCAAGTTATTTGTGGCTGCTACTCAAAAAACCAGAATCCCAGAAACTTAAGCTATTAAGCATGCTCTTGAGTTCTAGTTTTTTGCTTGTTTTTTTTTTTTTTTTTTTTTAATTAGAGTTAGAAGGGTGCCTCTTAAACTTGACTCCACATTAGACGCACTTGATGAAGTTTTTAAGTATTCGCAAGGTCACTACCAGAATTGAAAAATATCAGTCTAGAAAGGTTTGTAATGATGATCAGTGTTTTGCTTTCTGTTTTAGAATCTATTGTGAAAAGCATCTTTTTTTATACAAAGGAATTAGTAATAACACAACAATCAAATATAATAATTGTTTTATCTAACACATTGTTTCAGACATTGTTGATTTTTGAATTTTAGACAAGAAGTACTTACCTACTAAGTTTTATATAAAATCTGTGCAACATGGACACATTCATTCTGTGAAATGCTTTGTAATTCTTCATTTTCTTTTTTTTTAATTTTTAGGTTTATTTATTTTGAGAGAGACAGAGAGAGAGAGAGAGAGAGAGAGAGAGAGAGAGAGAGAGCAGGGGGAGGGGCAGAGAGAGGCAGAGAGAGATCCCAAGCAGGTTCTGCACTATCAACATGGAGCCCAATGCGGAACTCGAACTCATGAACCATGAGATCATGACCTGAGCCGAAACCAAGAACCAGACACAATGGACTGAGCCATCCAGGGGCTCCTATAATTCTTCACTTTCTTTTTTTTCAACTTTTTTTTTTTTTTCAAAATTTTTTTTTCAACGTTTATTTATTTTTGGGACAGAGAGAGACAAAGCATGAACGGGGGAGGGGCAGAGAGAGAGAGGGAGACACAGAACCGGAAACAGGATCCAGGCTCTGAGCCATCAGCCCAGAGCCTGACGCGGGGCTCGAACTCTCGGACCGCGAGATCGTGACCTGGCTGAAGTCGGACGCCCAACCGACTGCGCCACCCAGGCGCCCCTAATTCTTCACTTTCAATAGGACCTAGCACAAACCAAAAAGGTTTATAATATTCCAAATAATTTAGAGCTTATTTACCAAAACAATTGCTTAGTAATGCATTCTGATTTATTAAAAACCAAGTGACCACTTTGTTTCATCATATTTCAGTCTCTACTGACACAAATATTACCAATAATTTTCCTGTGTCTGCCTACACATCACTTTATAGTACATTCAAATGACGTAAATATAGGCCTTAAGGTCAGAGTTTAGGTTATATTCATGTCTATACACTTAGCTCCAAATAAAATGCCCAATCAAGTCAAGTGAATAAATGAATGAGAAATTCGGATGAAAATAGACATTTTTCGTTTTTTTCATTTGGTCCTTCAAATTATAGTGTGGCTGTTCTTTATCCTTCCTCCTCATATATAAAGTTATTCCAACTGTTATATGTTATATTTTACTTTTTTTTCTACAAAAAATGTTTTTAAATAAATTCTCAGTTTTTTTCATATAGAAGGATAGCAAAGCAAGAGTTATTAGAATATTGCTTATAGGTTGTAGCTGGATGCTTCTATAATGAAAAGTATCAAAACATGACCACTCTCAATAGAGGGGCTTTATGTATGCAATGACACTTAAATAAACTTGTCTGTATCAAGGTATACTGAACTTTTTAGTAGAAGAAATTATTCTACTTAATAGGGACCATTTGCATTTATATAAATAAAAATGGGTAAGTGCAACTTATAAATTAAAGCTCTATTTTATAAACACTTTGTCTTTTTAGAGTATCAGCTTTCCTCTGATGCTAGTATCTTGCCCACCTTACTCTTTTCTACTGCTAAGTTGGTGAATTACAGTACACTGCAGTCTGGTTTTATGCCTTTACTTGTCCTTGGCATTCTCTTTGCCTCTTTATGGTAACGAGGCTAATCCTCTTTTCAGTGGGCTCCTGTGGGGCTGTAGCGTCAAGACTCTCAATAAAAAGCTGAACAGTTCAACAATTTTTATTGACTCTTTATTGAACAGCCCTTAGGGAGCTAAGCATAGAAAAGAAGAGATGGAGAAAAGTAGTGAAGAGTAGCGTCAGTCTAAGGACACATAGCACCAGTCCAAGATACCTGGCAATGTCAAAATTTTAACAGCTTTGCATCAGTGCACATCTCCTGATGCCAAATAATGAGGCACAGAGAATAGAAACAAAAGTGGCATTGAAGTTACGTTTTTCTTTTCTTTTCATCATGAAACACCTGAAATTATAGCAGAATTGTGAATGGTGAAAGTCAACATCTTTCTGTTTCTTTTAAGTGAAATCCTAAACTTCAAAATATAAGAACTCATGTTACATAATAAAGATTGTAAAATCTGCTAACATTGAAGAAATTCCTTCACAACCACCTGGCCTTCTTCAGACCCTTCCAGTTCTGCTTTCACAGTACTCATATCTCCTCTGTCAAGCTGACCGAAGAAGTCATAGGGCAATGAAAAAGAGCAGTTCCATCCACAGAGGAGGAAAGAAGGTTATAAAGATGAACATGATTCTTAAAGGAGAATGTTTCTGGTAGTTTACAGACAGCAGGGACTGGGCACCACTGATATTTATTATTCCTTGAGGAGTCAAAAGAAGCCTTACTGAAAGGCTCTTGATGGTTTTTTGTTGTTCACTAAGATATGCATGCTGTGTAAAGCTGTTAAGGAAAATAACTTTCTATGGTCAAATAACTTGACCAAGTAGAAAAAAAAATAGTATTGAACTTTGTGGAATTCTCTGAATTATACAGTGTGGTAAATTTTCAAGCAAGGGAAAAATATGCAACATTTCCCAAATTAAATATTTACTCTTCAAAGCCTTTTGAATATAGAATATGAAAAAGGTAGAGAATAGAAAGGTAACCTTATTTTGTTTTTTCTTTAATTTTTTTAACATTTATTCATTTTTGAGACTGAGAGACACAGAGCATGAGCGGGGACAGGCAGAGAGAGAGAGGGAGACACAGAATCCGAAGCATGCTCCGGGCTCTGAGCTGTCAGCACAGAGCCCATGCAGGGCTCAAACTCACGGACTGCGAGATCATGACCTGAGCTGAAGTCGGATGCCCAACTGACTGAGCCACCCAGGTGCCCCAAAAGGTAAGCTTATTTTAAATAACTCATTGGCATAAAACATCAAAGAGCACAAAACGTTTCCATCATATTGTAAATTAGTTTTGATAACGGTCCTGTGAATGAAATCAGACAATTATTATGCATAAACATCTAAGAAATAAGGAAACTGAAGCTAAGGATAGTGACACAATTAATGATATTATTGTATCAAAGACAAAAGTATGCGTATATTTAGATTTCTTTCTTCCACTTAAAGTTTCCAAGAGAAACAACTCTAAATAGATTGGCCTGCAGAATAAGGATCCTTCAGGATTTACTCTTTTGACAATTTCAGCTATAGGGCTGTTTTTCCTCACTATAGATGTCATGGCATCAGTCAACTCTGCTGCCCAGTAAGGGATACTACAGGTTCTACATCTGGGAATTTATACCTTATTAAATCAGAATTACTGAAGAGTTTACCAAACATACACACACACACACACACACACACACACACACACCAACACACACAAAGAGAGATAGAGAGAGAGAGAGAGAGAGAGAGCAGTAGCTAATCGACTAGAAGAAACACGAGAGGCACCTTGCTCAGAGATCAGAACCAAAACACCAGACAAAGTAACTTGGTGGGTTTGATCCCCCATGATAACACCCCCACAGATGATGTAGTGAGAGCCAGATGTCATAAACCTACATGTTTGGAAAGATCATCCGCTAGGAAAGGGACCTAAAAATACAAACGTCTCCGCTTATATACGATCTTGAATATCTACTCTCCTAAGAGTAGAGGAGAGTCATTGGGTCCTTACCTGTTAGAATGTAAACAGATTTCTCCAGGGAGAAGATAAGACTGTCTCTGAGTTTACCATCCAGGGTGTTTTACCTTTTGAAATTGTAAATACATAGAAAGAAAATGTTCTACATCATTGGATATCTGTGAGCAAGTCAGCCATCGTTTCCATTAACTCAATTAATATTTTAATATTTAATATTTTAAAAATATATAGGCATGTGAAATACATAGAACCCCAAGTCAAATTAGATCTTTTGTATAATCATATATTGAGTCATGGCCGCCCTTTTATCTAAGAGGAAATTGCATGGGAACAAATATAAACTGTTGGTTGGGAAGTACAAGATGTTCCATATGAGTGTCATACAGAAAACATCATGGCATTAAAAATCTAATTGAAATAATTCTTGATGAATCATACATAAGATGGCCATGTTGTTTTCAATAAGTTTTGTATCCAACAGAGAATAAATACTATGCATGTTGATGGCAATTTGAGGGACTCAAAAAGACATTCAATACTTTCTTCTGCCACACAGGAAGCAGAGCAGTCAATTGATTTAAAACAATAAAACAGAATGAACATCCTGTTGTGACTCCCTGTGTTTTGGTGTGTTAGGCTGACCTCTTAAGTCCTCTCATACGATTTATGCCATAAGAGAGGCTACATCTTGTTCTAAAGACAAGAAGGACATATGGGGTGCCTGGGTGGCTTAGTTGATTGGGCATCTGACTTCAGCTCAGGGCATGATCTTGCAGTCTGTGAGTTGAAGCCCTGCATCGGGTTCTGTGGTGACAGCTCAGAGCCTGGAGCCTGCTTTGGATTCTGTGTCTCCCTCTCTCTCTGCCCTTCCCCTACTTGTGTTCTGTCTGTCTGTCTGTCTCTCTCTCTCTCAAGAATAAATAAACATTAAAAAACATTTTTTTTAAAGACAAGAAGGACATTGAATCATTCTGGATGACCATGAATGGTGTCATAGAATACCTTTAATACACATTGATGTATAAAACTGATCAGTATAAGATCAGGAAATTAGTATGATCTTTTAGTTAATAAAGGACAGGTTCATAAGTTAAGGAGTAGAATAATGCAGTTGTTTTGCATAGTTTATTGATTTGATTTTTAAAATTATCATTTGAAAATAAATTTCACTATATCTACTTTATTCCATCCTATGTAAAATGAGAGAAAGACAAGTTACCAAAAATATTATTTAGAAATTGAATTAAAAGAATAACAGGGGAAAATTCTTTTATTTTCTTACCATTTCACTTTTTTTTTCACATTTAGAAATCGAAAAAATGTGAATTGTACTTATCTAATCTCTTAAAAAGTATGTAGATCTTCTGTCAAATATTTACAGAATAAGATAGGGAGACTCCAGGTCCAGAAAAGGCACCTGAGAGGGGAACTGAGTTTGAATATGTGGTTTTATTAAAAAAATATTGGGATCAATGTTATCCAAACAGCCAGGGTGTCAAATAGCCATTTGTCTTTATTTCCTACTAATGCCACAATGACACAGAATCTGACATTTTTTCCTCTTTTTTCCTTTGTTGATTTTTTTTTTTGGCTTTTTAGGAAAGTACAAATCCAAGTACAAATCTGAGGTCTAGTTAACACCACATGAGATGAAAAAGAATATGTTAAATTACATTTCTGTTTAAATTAGAGCAATATGATTCCAAAGAATTCATCTTAATCCAAGTCTTTATTTATGAGAAATATATTGGCCTATATATTGACTCTAAAAACTTTGTAACTAAATTCACACAGTTTTGAATTTATGGAGGTTTATAAGAGATCAAAATCTAATTCACTTTTCGGATGGAAAGCCAAGCAAACTGAAACAAATGAAAATATGTTACAAGCAGATCACACTTTGCATACTTTTTTTTCCATTTCATCTTATTTTACAGATGTTTAACTTTCATCCTCTCATCTCCTAACAAATTACATTCATGAATCCTGTCGAAGATACAAATTATAGTTTCCATATAAACAGTTCCCAAAGTCGTGTACCAAAGATGTGAAAGTTTTGATAGTAATATTACATTTCTCAGTTGAATTTCAATACAGAAGAAAAATAAAATTAAGGTGAAAGCTGGGGCAAAAGTTGATATATTTATGTGGCTCTGTCTCTTCTACCTGGATATATTTAGGGATGTACATTGCATTTGTCGGGGAAACTATTCCTGTCAAACAGAATGCATATAAATCTGCCCTTCAAGCAATAATAATTGGACATGCTGTCTGGGAAAAAAAATAAGGTTTCCTGAGATGCTACAGGGTAGAATGGAAGCTGGAAAGATGGCATGGACAAATTCTCTGATACCTGCGTGTAGAGTATAGACTGGTGCTTACTGGAAAAAGCCTGAGAGTGGCTTCAGAGACAACAGCCAGAACTTTGAACTAGAGATTTACCATTTGAGAGTCAATTACTAGCTTTCTATCAGACACTAATTGAAACTCACTATGGCCAGGACATCAAACAATCTTGAAACCTGAAACACGTATGATGTCTTGGATGATATTAGAAGAAAAAATTCCATCAGGGAAAGTAAGGCCCAGAATAGTTCTATAATAAAATGAAAATGGTTTATAGAGGATCATGCTACCAAGGTAATGTAAAGAGGAGACACTTAACAAGTATGGAGCCACTTTTCCCTTTGGACTGATTTTGGAACTATGTAAGGAGCTGCCAGATTCTATCATAGCTTGAACTGCACCCTGCAAACAACACTCAACTGACCAACAAAGAGCTGCTTGGTTTGTGGATGGCAGTTCCAAGGTAAATAGACAACAGCCTGTTTGGAAGTCCACCATTCTAATCAAAGAAGGTGGGCTAACTTGCATGCTTCTTGAAATGATGTCTTGATTTTTATAGCTCCAGGCAGGTGGCCAATGGCTTGGCCATATGGTCAGGCAGAAGGGCAATGGAAACAGCCCTGTAGAAATCACTACAGGAAATTGAAAGGTGTGCTCAAGTAGAACATGTCAATGTCCACCAGAAAAAAAACCCCTACCAGTGCTGGAATGTGATTGGAATAATACAAATTATAGTTATCACATAAATACTTACCAACATTATGTACCAAAGACGTGAAAGCTTTCATAGTAATATTCAATTTTGAATTTAATTTTAATGTTCATGAAAAATAAAAGGATCCCATTTAAACATTAATTTTGTTTCAAATTTATGTTCTACTTCTACATTAGTTTTATTTACTTTAATTATACCATAATAGAACTTGAATCATTATTAAAGTTTCCTTTATTTAAAAAGTATGTTTTTGGAATAGAGATGCAGTTTATTTCAGAAATGTCATAATCATAACAATCCAGTTGTACCCATAGCCGAAGTTTTATTTACTTATTGGACAAGTCTTTTTGAGGGAAATAAATCAAGAAAATTCCCTGTTCTAGTGCAATCTTTCTTCTAGTAAAAATGAAAAAGAAAGAGACAACATGAATTCAGATGTTTATCAGGGCTGTGAAGGAAAATAACTATTAGGAGAAAATAAAGATAGAAAACAATTGGAAGAAGCCATGATTGAAAATTTTGTAGGTCCCCTGTGTGGCTCAGTCAGTTAAGTATTTGACTCTTGATTTTGGCTCAGGTCATGATCTCATGGTTGTGGAATGGAGCTCCACACTGAGAGCATGGATCCTGCTTGAGATTCTCTCTCTCTTTCTCTCTCCATTTCTCTGCCTCTCCTGCACTTGAGCTCGAGTGCACTCTGTCTCTCAAAATAAATAAGTAAACATTAAAAAAAAGAAAAAGATGTATTTGTAGTCAATTGACTAGAGACATAAAAATGGAAACAGGGAGATCTGTTATAATATGATCCACATATGACTCTCAGGGAAACCTTGAGCAAAAAAGTGAGGTTTAGGGAAAACAGCAGTTTCCTGCTATGTATGGGGCACCACTCTTGGCACTGATGATTTATCATTAAGTAAAACAAACTATCCTAATCTCATGGAGCTTACATTCTAGTGGGAAAGAAAGGCAATAAATAGATACACAAATTAAAAGAGATGTTCAAATGAGTGAAGTAACAAAGAAAAATATAAAGCAAGGAAGTTGTGTCAGAGATTGGAGAGAGGTTGTCATTTGAATAACATGATGAAGGAAGTCCTCATTCATAATATTTGAGTAAGACATAAGGTAATGAAAGGATATATCGTGCAGATATCTAAAGGGAAAGCATTCCAGACACAGCAAGCAATCAGTGCAAAGGCCCAGAGGCAGAAGTATACCTGAAGTTTGAGAAACAGTGAGGAATACATGAGTCTGGATAAAAGAAAACCAAGAGTAACAGATAAACTCAGAAAGGTTATAAAGAGACAGATTGGTTACTTTAAATATTTAAGTTTTACTGTTAGTGATATGGTGTACAAATGGAGAGGTTTGAATAGAAATGTTAGTATGTATTTTTTAATCAGTTTTAACTGGTTGTACCAATTTTTGAATACACTATAGAGGAAAAGAAAAGAAACAATAGGCTATAGCAATCATCTTGCCACAGGATAATGTTAACTTGGACCACAGTGGTATCCATAAGGATAATAACGAGCACTTCAATTTTGTCTTTTAAAAAAATAAATAAATCTGTCCTCATATCCTGACTAATTAGATGTAAACTTTAAGGTAAATCTTCATTTCAATTCAACATTTTTTTGAGTAACTACAATACATTAAGCTTTTTTCTAAGTCATGGAGATACATCAGTGAACAAAAGAAACACAATTGCTTACCTCATGGAGCTTATATTCTAGAATACTAGGATCAATTTTGACTTAGAGATATTTTTCCTGAGTAACAGGAGTGGTGGCAGGTCCACCAAGGAAGGTCCACTAAGTGAGATTGGGAGGGTTGTAGGTAGAGATTATTTGGAGAGGGAGCTTGGAATTTTGTTTTCAAACATATTAATTCTGAAATTCTGTGAAATGGGGAGGAGGCAGTTTAATATAAAATCTAGAAGCCTGAGTTGAAGAGAGAAGACTAAATTGAAGATTTACATTTATTTATTTTTGAGAAACAGAGAGAGACAGAGCACCGGTCGGGGAGGGATAGAGAGAGAGGGAGACGCAGAATCTGAAGCAGGCTTCAAGCTTCAGGCTCCGAGCTCCGAGCTGTCAGCTCCAAGCCTGAGGCAGGGCTTGAACTCACAAACTGTGAGATTATGACCTGAGCTAAAGTCAGACGCTTAAGTGACTGAGCCACCCAGGCACCCCTAAATTGAAGATTTACATTCATGGGTCATTAGCTATAAATGACAAAGCCCTGAGACAGCATAAAAATACTAAAGAAGTGGGTGCAGGTAGAGAAAAGAAATTAGCTAACTGAGTCATGAGAAACTCTAACATTAGAGGTTTGGGAAATGAAGATACATCAGTAAACAAGGAAAAGAAGGAAACAGCAATGCAGCAGAAGAAACAAGACAGTGTTGGTTCCCAGTAGCCAAGTGAAGAAAGATTTAAAGAAAATGAAAGCAATCAAATCTATCAAATGCATCTGTAAAGTTAGACGAAAATTGAATATTGAGTGAATGGTTTCAGAAAAAAATAAGAAGAGAGAAATTATAGATTGTGAGAATAGACAAGTCCTTCAGTTTGGTGGTAAAATATACGAAGTAGATTGAAGGAGAAGTAGAGGCAGGAGAGTCCTTGGCTTATCTTTTATAACTATCTAGAATGTATCATCTGCAATGCTGCACTGCACTTTGCCAAATGTATATCTCTTCAGGGTTCTTCTTGGTTTAACCTCTCTTCATTGCCTCCCTGAGCAATCATCGCCTTCCAAAGAATGTTTGTAGCTCATTAGCAGAGGCTCTTCACAATCTGTTCACTGTACGTTTCTCCAGTTTCATGTCTTAGTACTCACCCCACCCCACCCCACCATGATCATCAACACTTCATGTATTACAGCCAACAAATTATTAGCAATTGGCTCTGCTTTTTTTCATTCCTCAGTGTGTTTTCTCATGCTATTTCTTTCAACCAAAATATTATTTTTCTTGCTTTTTTGGTTAAGCTAATTCTGTTTCAGTTTTTCAGGATAGCTGAAGAACAGGTAGCCTTCTCCATATCTTAGTATCAGTTTTTCTTTTCTGTGAGGTCATAGCACCAAGTGCAAATTCCTGTTATAATAAATATTGCAATATAAGGAAAATTCCCCTTCAAGTCTAATAAATCCCTTAATAAATTAAGCATCCCTTGATAAAAAAGACTACATCTTCCATATAGTTAATATAAGCATCTGGAGCACATAAGAGTTTAATAATGAAGAAAGGATGAATGAGAAGAGCTAAAAACTACTAAAGAAATCATTCTAGAAAGAATGTTAATTTATGACTACCCCAAAACCTTAATGATATATCCCAGAGCAGGAGAGCTGGGACTCTGAAACAGAATTCAAGGTTAGTTGGAATAGAATATTTTTCATTAAATCTGTGCATAATATATCAGAATATGATATGTAGATTAGTGAAATGTAGATTAGTGAAAATCACATGTAGATTAGTGAAAAAGGTATACAATTTTATCAAATTACAGGTAGTTTAAGGTTAGCATTAACATATATAAAGTGTAAAATAACATATATATGTATATATTTATATAGATAGATATATAATTTTCAGAATTCTATATGTATCTATTTCACTAAACAGTTATGCTCAGTAAAAGACAATAGAAATATCAGAGTTGTAATATGTACCTTAAAATTGTAACTACATGGAAGAGAGAAAAGAACATACCTTGGATTACAAATATTGTGACAGTAAAGTAAGATAAAATACAATTTTATTTGCACTGATACAAAGTTTTCTAGATGGGCTAATAATTTGGTGTCCTTCAGAACATATCTTATTTTTAAATAAAATGCTGATTTCTGTTTATGTAATTCATTTCCTCTCCATTTCATTTTTGGTTTTCCCAAATAATAAATTGTTAGGTTGCAGATTAAAATGTTTAAAATTTATAAAAGAAAATAAATCACCCATTCACTGTAAGAATCATTAAACCATGAAATATTTACTCTTAGAATTTTGTTGACTGGGAGCTACCGGCCCTCAAGATTCATAGATCTTCTTATAATTACATCAAGGTTTAGCATAGGTGATTAGAGATTATTGGGTTTTTGCAAGTTTTATTATTGTTTTTAACTTTGGAAGACATTGTTTACTTCACTGGCATCAAGCTCACATAGAAATTTCTGGTCATGTAAGGAGCTGCTTGTTGTAACTCGAGAGGACCGTCAACTTCCTTTTTGTTTCTATAGTTGTTAAAGGTTGTCTCATATCTTAACACCTCATGTGACTACCTGTCTCATCTAGAATTAATGGGCTTAAAAAGGAATCATAATTTAATTTTAGACAATAAATAAGAGAGAGCAAGATTTTTACAATCCCTCTGGAGGAAAGAAGGCTGAAACATTCATGAGAAAAAGAAAAAAAAATGGATAGAATCAGAAAAGAATGAATTTAGAAAAACAGAGAGAGATTGAAAATAGATTTCCTTTAAAATGGCCTAGATAGAACAAATCAGGAGACTATAGATGCTGGAGAGGAGGTGGAGAAACAGGAACCCTCTTGCACTGTTGGTGGGAATGCAAACCGGTGCAGCCACTCTGGAAAATAGTGTGGAGGTTCCTCAAAAAATTAAAAATAGACCTACCCTATGACCCAGCAGTAGCACTGCTAGGAATTTACCCAAGGGATACAAGAGTACTAATACATAGGGGTACCCAAGGGATACAGGAGTACTGACACAATGTTTATAGCAGCACTCTCAACAATGGCCAAATTATGGAAAGAGCCTAAATGTCCATCAACTGATCAATGGATAAAGAAATTGTGGTTTATATACACAATGGAGTACTAGGTGGCAATGAGAAAGAATGAAATATGGCCCTTTGTAGCAACGTGGATGGAACTGGAGAGTGTTATGCTAAGTGAAATAAGTCATACAGAGAAAGACAGATACCATATGTGTTCACTCTTATGTGTATCCTGAGAAACTTAACAGAAGACCATGGGGGCGGGGAAGGAAAAAAAAAAGGTTAGAGAGGGAGGGAGCCAAAACATAAGAGACTCTTAAAAACTGAGAACAAACTGAGGTTGATGGGGGGTGGGAGGGAGGGGTGGGTGGGTGATGGGTATTGAGGAGGGCACCTGTTAGGATGAGCACTGGGTGTTGTATGGAAACCAATTTCACAATAAATTTTATATTAAAATAAATAAATAAAGAAATAAATAAGTAAAAATAAAATGGCGTAGATAAATATTTTAAAAGTTTGGTGGTGGCAGGGGTGGGGGGAGTTCCTTGGTGGTCTAGTCGGTTAAGAATCTGACTCTTGATTCTGGCTCAGGTCATGATCTCACAGTCTTGAGATACCACCCAATGTTGAGCCTGGACAATGTTGAGCCTGGAGCCTGCTTGGGATTCTCTCTCTCTCTCTCTCTCTCTCTCTCTCTCTCTGCCCCTCCCCTACTTACGTGCATGCAGGCTCTCTCTGTCAAAATAAATTTAAAAAGCATTTAGAAAGATAAAATAAAATAAAATAAAATAAAATAAAATAAAAATACTCTAGGCACAGGTCTGTGAATTCATCTATTGCATAATGGATTGTATTTCAGGTACAATATCCATAGCGGGACTTGAAACAGCTTGGTGAGATTAGGAGGACTATCAACATTTTAAGAGGAAATGTTTAATAGAAAAAAGCTTGGTTTAAAAGAATTATTCAAACAAAATATTTTGTTGTAAACTACACAAAGTTTTAGAGGGATATAGAGAGAGTTATATATTAGCATTTTGATATATTATGTAGTCTAAAGCTTGTTGACTCAGATGAGAAGGGAATGGAAGAGTATTCAAGTCAATTTTTAAAAGAAAATAAATAAATTAAAAGATTATAGTCAATATAACCTGATGTTAGATAAAAGTTATGTTTTTTTCCATCTAATTCTATAATTTTAGAAGAATATACCAGAAAAAAAAATCTATCTTCTGGCATATGGACTTAGACAAGCCACTGCTGATCGGGTGTCATAACCCTATCTTTGATCTGAAACAACTGAGAGAATATTAGTATGTGGAAATACATAACCATGCACAAGATTAAACAATATCTGTGCTAGCAGTGCTCTGCTTCTCTTCCCTGGTTAAAGGATATGTCAAGTCTTGTCCCTCAGTCCATAGCTCACGATGTACAGAAACAGGGAAAGAAGTATGCCCGGGATCCTTGAACGGCCCCTTGTTCTCTGGATGATGAATGCAGCCCTAGACCAAATATCCCTTGTCCTCAATAGCATCGGTAAGCATCATTATCAGTTAATTCTGCACATCCGTGAGAGCTACTCAGAAGTAATATACCACATATTTATCTTTCTCCTTCAGGAGGATTAATCTCCTTGAAATAAAATCTGCAGTGACCCATGGCAAAAGATGCTTTCTATAGTAAAATAACCCAAAGCCATGACTCTTTTATGTAGTTGCAATCATTCAGAAAGAGGCTAGTGCCCTCTGCTCATCCATCAGAGGAAAATAAAGATGTTAAAATTACTTGTATCAACAATGAGGACATTTGATTTACCACCTGTGATATGTGTGGCCGAGAGGCTGGGCGCTGCCTCTCGGATACTGTACTTGAGATGTTTCCTGAGTGTTTCTGAATAGACAGGCAGGAAGGCTGCTGAGGAGGGGTAGGAACAGCCACCACCATGCTCATGTAGATTAACGGTGCCAGTCTGTGTCAGCCCAAGAGAGCAATCAGAGAGGAAAGGAGTTTGTAAACCTCCCTACCATTTGTCTTTTTACTCTCTCTCTCTCTCTCTCTCATCTATCATCTATTTATAAATCATCTATCATTACCTGTATCCTGTTCTCTCTTTTCTCCCATCCCAGTTCTCTCTCTGTTTCTACTCTTCCCTTCATATCTCTTTTGTATGACATCATTGTTAAGAGAGCAGACTCTGACTAGATGGCCCAGGATTCAGTCTAATAAGCTCCTACCTTAATAAATGTGTTTCCTTGTGCACATTATGGAACTTCACTGCCCTCAGTTTTCTCTTCTTTAAGTTAGGATTAGTTAACAGGCTTAAGTAAACATATTAGGTGCTTAGAGTTTTGTAAGTGTTGTGGAAATGTTTGCTATTCTTACCAGACTCCATTACTCATTGATACATAATGAATCACTACTTCTCTCATTCTTTTGTAGCATTACTACAATAAAGTTCAACCTTTATTCATTTATTTTTTTAAATGTTCATTTATGTATTTTGAAAGAGAGAGAGAGAGAGAGAGAGAGAGAGAGAGAGGCAGAGAAATAGGGAGAGAGAATACCAAGCAGGTTTCTCATGGTCAGCACAGAGCCCAGCATGGGGCTTGATCTCCCAAACCTTGAGATAATGACCTGAGGCGAAATCAAGATCCAGACCTTTAACTGCTTAACTGACTGAGCCACCCAGGCAACCCTATAATTCAACCTTTATAGATGGAGTAAATAATATCAGACTTATCATTAAATTTTGAGGACTGTAATTTGCAAGTAAAATGTGTATCATTAATGACTTTTTTTTTCAACGTTTATTTATTTTTGGGGGACAGAGAGAGACAGAGCATGAACGGGGGAGGGGCAGAGAGAGAGGGAGACACAGAATCAGAAACAGTCTCCAGGCTCTGAGCCATCAGCCCAGAGCCTGACACGGGGCTCGAACTCACGGACCGCGAGATCGTGACCTGGCTGAAGTAGGACGCTTAACCGACTGCGCCACCCAGGCGCCCCATCAATGACTTTTTTAATATGAGTTCTAGATGTGCATGATTTTATTTCCATAAATGACTTTAAACATTCTTTACAAAATTCCTAAAAGGTACTTTTTAAAAAATGTTTATTTTTGAAAGAGAGAGAGAGAACACTAACAGAGGAGGGGCAGAGAGAGAGGGAGACACAAGAGCTGAAGCAAACTCCAGGCTTTGAGCTGTCAGCACAGACCCTGATGCAGGGCTCAAACTCGGGAACCACGAGATTATGACCTCAGCTGAAGTTGGACACTTAACTGACTGAGTTACCCGGGTGCCCTGATACAGTTAGCTTTTGACATCTATGTCATTCAGATTTTTGCTCCTTAAAAATACAATTTTGGCAAAGAGTGGTGTAATTAAGATAAGCTCTAGGTGCTTGTCAACATTTTAAAAAATTTATTTACTATTCATCTCTTAACATTTTAATTCTATTGCAAACACATTTATAATATCTATTTTAAAATGGTACTGAATGTAAACTGATACTATATCAATTTAGCATATCTGATTTATTAGCATATCTGCATTTAGTATTTACTTAATAAATTTGACTTTATTATATATATTATCTGTTAATTAAATTATAACAATTTTTGAACAAAATTTGCTTTATTTAAAAATCCAACATAATAACCTGATACGTTATAGGCTCACAAATATTTGTTTTCTTCTGAACAATATTACTCAAGGTATGTGATGCCCACATCTATTTTATTTTATTTATGTTTAAAATTTTTTTAATGTTTACTTATTTTTTAGAGAGAGACAGAGCGTGAGCTGGGGAGGGGCTCAGGAACACAGTCCAAAACAGGCTCCAGGCTCTGAGCTGTCAGCACAGAGCCCCATGCAGGGCTTGAACCCACAACTGTGAGATCATAACCTGAGCCAAAGTCTGGTGCTCAATCAACTGAGCCACCCAGGCACCCCTGCCCACATCTATTTTAAATAGCATTTGAAACTATTTAAATGGTAGCATTAATCTGTAGCCCCATTCAGTAGAAAAATAAGAAATTGAAAAAAAAACCTGAAAATATTCTCCATGAAATCTTAGTTTATGTATTATTATACACATGGACAGGGAAAAAAAAAACACACACACACACATAGACCAAAAAAGCCTCTAGCTAAACCTTTATTAAGTTATTACAACCTGAGAACAACTTTAAAACAACTGGTTTGCAGAAAGCAAAGAATATAAAGATTTTCTAGCACAGATGGGAGAAATTTGGTCAGAGTATACCTGGTTCTGAAAATTGTTTGCTGGTGAATTTCTCAGAAGATATGGGGAAACTGAGGTTGTATTTGTCCTGAGCCAAGATAAAAGACAGCAAGACTAGGGTCTTAGTTTAGTAGAAATAGCTCAGGCAATATGAGGTTAACAAAAGTATTATAAATGAACAATTATGGGTTACCATGGAGTGGATATTTGTGTCTCCCCCAAAATTCCTATGTTGAAACCTGAATCCCCAATATGGTGGTAATTGGAGAGTGGGGCTTTGGGGAGGTAATGAGGTCATGAGGTCGAGCCCTCATTATGGAATTACTGCCCTTATGAAAAAGATACCAGAGAGCTTGCTTCTCCCTCTGATCTCTTCCATGCGAAAAAAAAAAAAAAAAAAAAAAAAAAAAAAAAAAAAAAAAAAAACCAACACAAAAAAAGAACCATCTGCGAGGCAGGAGGTGAGCTATTATCAGACACCAGATCTGTCAGCACCTTAATCTTGGACTTCTCAACCTCCAGAACTGTGAGAAATCAATTTCTATTATTTTACCCACACAATCCATGGTAGTTTTGTGACAGCAGACAGAACTAAGACAGTTCTTAAGGTTTAAGAACTGGGTTCTTAAGGGTTTAAGTCCTTCAAGGCTCAATGGGAAATTTTTGGTCCTTCAGGGTCTCAGTCTTTATTTTCATCCAGCATTGAGTTCAGGGACAACATACTTAAACAAAAGTCAGAATCCAAATTTTCACTGCTATTTAGTATTTATACGTTTGAAAAACTTATAAGGTCTACAAGCTTAGGAACAGTTGAGTTTTGAATGAGATCATTTTTGTGTGTGATTTCAAGTGCATGTGTGTGTGTGTGTGTGTGTGTGTGTGTGTGTGTGTGTATGTGTTGACTTCAATCACATTTTGGGTTAGTTGTTGTGTAGAAGCAGAACAAAATGCAACATAATACTAAGATGCCAAGGATAGCTAGAAGTTGATTTTCTAAAAGGCTCTAAAACACTTCCCTTAGCCACCCACCTATATTATGTGTTCCTAACAAAGAATACCAACTCCATCCTTCATTTGAGTTTGTTAACCAGATGACCCAGAAGTTGACATAGTCATCAGTTTTCCACGCTTAATTATATTTTGCTTTAATCTTTATCCTAATTGTCAGATGTTGCCAAATACCAAGGATTAGACTTTGAAAATCAAATCACAGAATTAAAGGTAAAACAAACTGAAAGTTCTATCATTGAACTTTCAATCTAAACTAGATAGAACCAGAAATCTAAACTATAAAAAATTAAAAAGATGCCTATAAAAAGGAGGAGATAGACACAGAGAAATTGTGTGATAGATAGTGGCTCCTGGCATTGAAGTGTCTTTGTCTGGGAATCTTAGGTGGAAGCTGTCTATATATGGAAGTCTGCTGCTTAATTTGAAGTTTTGGGGAAAGTTGTCTCCTTCATAATGCCATCTGTTCCCAAAGAATCTTGAGAGATCTTCAGTACAGTCATACCTCATTTTATTGCTCTTCACAGATATTGCATTTTTTACAAATGAAGTTTCAGGACATCAGTGGAGGAAGTAAGTGCAGATGTGGTGGAAACAGCAAGAGAACTAGAATTAGAAGCAGCGCCTGAAGACGTGACTGAATTGCATGATAAATCCTTAATGGATGACGGAATTGCTTTTTATGGATGATCAAAGAAAGTGATTTCTTGAGATGGGATCTATTATTGGTGAAGATGCTGGGAAAGTCATTGGAAAGACAACGAAGGATTAAGAATATTACATAAACTCAGTTGATAAAGCAGAGTTTAAAGATGGTTTGAGAATGACATGGTATGAGAGGATTGACTTCAATTTTAAAAGAAGCTCTACTATGCGTAAAATGTTATCAAACAGCATCTTATGCTACAAAGAAATTATTCATGAAAGGAGGAATCAATCAATGTGGTCAACTTCATTATTTTATTTTAAGAAATTGCCATAGCTACTCCAACCTTCAGCAACCATCGCCCTAATCAGTCAGCATCCATCAACATCAAGGCAGGACCCTCCATCAGGAAAAAAGATTACAACCTTCTGAAAGTTCAGGTGATGGTTAACATTTTTTAGCAATAAAGTAGTTTTAAATTAAGGTATGCACATTGGATCTTTTTAGACATAATGCTATGGCACACCAAATAGACTACAATATCATGAAGCATAATTTTTATATCCACTGGGAAACCAAAAAAATTCATTTGACTCTCTTACTGTGGTGTCTGGAATCAAACCAGAAATACCTTTGAGTTATTCTTGTATTAAGCTGGTAAGCAATGAAGACATCATGTCATTGTATCATGTTTTTATAATTATGAAATGTGAATCCAAAGATCTTTGTTTTTAACTTAATTACTGGTTAACAGATGAGAGTTCCTGATATGGGTCATTGCAATAAAGTTCAACAGCAGACTAAGAGCTGGTGGCATGCAGGAGTGTTTGTACTTAAACATGGAACAAGCTGTCTACATCCCTAATAAAAAGTTTACATATATTGTTTTAATAACTTATAATAACTTCAAATAAACTTGCAAATTCGATTTTATGAAATCATTTGCTGTTTTAATTTTCACTGATGACCTACAATGATAAGGGCAATTCATTTCTGTATGGTGAGTAGTGTCTTAAAAAGCTTATTTGTCTTGGTGGCTATCAATGGGCAATTCTCTGGCTTAATAAGTTAGTTAGCATAATAGACATTGGGAACACAAATGTAGAAATGTTTTTGTAAGTTTGTTTGCTTTTTTTGATTTCTAATTTATTTTTCTACTATTTATGCAGTTTTCTTTTGATGAGAAAATCTTCTAGCCATGCAAAATATGGACAGTCAATAGCAAGAACATATTCATATCCATTCAAGAGATCATTGTAAAAAATCCATCTGCAAATGTTTAAATAGATTTTAAGGCTTTAGTTCTTACCCATATCTCACTTTTATAGTTTGGCCAGGGTTACAAGTTTGGCATCTGGGACCTGAGCCAGAGAGCCAGAACATCCTCAGCAATTTTGAGTAGAATAGCCCTAGCAATGTGAGTTTAAATTTGATGTCAATTAATCTCTACTATGAAGGTAAAACTAACAGCCTTGGGCGATAAATTAGGTTAGCCAAAATTATTAGAATGCAGGTGGAACACCCTCTTGGGACCTAACACAGTCAGTGTGTCGGGATTGAGTTCATGATGACCCAGTGAGGATATTAGCAATTTTTCAGTGACATTTAATTTATGCTGTAAAACATAACACAATTGTCTCTTATTAAGTGACAGGTGCATTAAAATCCAGAAGTAAAAGAAATTTGGAGACAATTATTGTATTTTTACATACCTATGTTACTTTAAGTATATATCTTTAATTTAGAAACAGAAAATTATATATATGCGTATACACACATATAAACATATATAAATTATATATACACATATATGTATATGTGTATATATAATGTGTATATATATATATGTGTATATATGTATATATGTGTATATATGCATGTATATATACACATATATGTGTATATATACATGTATGTGTGTATATATATATGTATGTGTATATATATGTGTGTGTGTGTGTGTGTGTGTGTGTGTGTGTGTATAGTGAAACTATGATGACTGGACTTTTAATATGTCCTTTTTATCATTTTTATTTTATTTTGTTAAACAAAGGATATTCACAATAGCTTTTAATTATTTATAACTCGGTGACTGCCTCAAACCTAATTAATTTTAATGTCCTTTCTTCTATAAAATAAAGAAGCAAATTATTGTGTTAACAGAGATGGTTAAATGAGACTCTAACTTCCAGGAAAATTAAAATAGGAAATTTGGAAAATAAATAAATAAATAAATAAATCTTATTTGTTTATTTATTTATAAATGTTCAGTTATTTTGAGATAGAGAGACAAAGAGAGAGAGAACAAGTGAGCAGGGGAGCAGCAGAGAGAAAAGGAGAGAGAGAATCCCAAGCAGGCTCTATGCTATGAGCACTGAGTACATTATGGGGCTCCACCCCTTGATACTTGAGATCATAACCTAAGCTGAAATCCAGAGTCTGATGTTCAAACGCCTGAGCCACCCAGGCTCCCCAGAAATTTGAAAAATTCAAACTACTAAATTTCCCCTAACACAGAATGGGCAAAACACAAAGAGTGGTAAGATTTTTCAGCAGGGGCAGGAATGGATGTCAGGGAGTCCCAACAAAACTCTCGTCCAGCATGTTTTTGCAACAGTGTGGGAGGGAACTAGCCAAAGAAGTTATCCTTGACCCAGTGGCTTACATAATCAGAGTAGGGAGGGCTACAAGAAGAATTGCCCAAAAGCTACAAATCTGTACAAAAGAGCTACAAATTTGTACCCAGAGCAGCTGGGTAGCTCAGTTGGTTAAGCCTCCAACTTGGGCTCAGCTCTTACTCTCATGGTTAGTGAGTTTAAGCCACACATCTGGCTCTCCTCTGTAAGCACAAACCCTGCTTCAGATCTTCTGTCTCTCTCTCTCCCTCTCCCTTTTTCTCTCAAAAATAAAGAAAAAGAAGAAAACACATTTTCAAAAAAGAAAGAAAAGAGCCAATCTACACGATAAGAGAAAATAAATGAGGTCTTTGTTACTGTTCTAAACCTGCAAAAACCCAACAGTGCTTTATTTGTTGAGAGGTAAGGGAAATATTATCAAGATCATTCTAAAATTCATATGGAATAGTAAAAAAGTAGAAACAGGAACATGCTATAAAGGAAAAGTCAAGGAGGATGGCAGAATCTAAATTGGCCTGATAATAATATACTAGACCAATGATACATGACAACACATTTAGAAATGGACACTGATAGATCAGGCAGTATACAATATGATAAATTAGCATATCAAATTGCCAAGACAAAATGGGGTATTCAATAAATTGAGGTAGGATATCTTGGTAGTCACAGAGAAAAAAAAAATCCATCTGCATCTCACACCTAGCATCAGGAATAATTTCAAATGGATTACATATTCAAATTTTTCCCCATTTTTGAAATTGAAATATTTTCCTACATATTACAAGTTCTGTCATAAAAATTAATGTCAGGTAAAAGCTCTTGTATTATGGAACTTACCCATCAAGATAAACTGTACCATGAAAAAGGCAAAGTATATTTATAGAATGTAAACACAATAAATAGTAAGGAATTCTAACAGGCACTGTATGATTGTTAGATCTATAAAGTCTCTAAATTATAAAAGCAAAAATTTGAATGTTTTGTAAGTGAATAATAAGCCCAAAATATAAGAAAATAGGAAGTAATAAAAGCGGAAAAAGTTTAAAAAGGAAGAAAACACATTTTAGAAGAAATTTATGTATATGACGAATATAACTATTATATAACTAGTTTTGCATAATTTAGCATTAGGAAATTTTCAAGAGACCTAAATTTATGATCAGATTCCACATTTTACATATATATGTGAATATATACACATATACACTCCAGACACATATATATATGCTTGCTGCTGTTATATTTAAAAAGATGATTATCACATATCGGGAGCTGATGTTTCCAAGTTTAATTTTACATGTTTTCCTCTGAAGGGGATGAGAGGGCATGAGCACACATGCTAGAGTGAGGAAATCAATGGGCCATAGAAGCTGAGTTAAGTAATTAAGAAAAGAAATGAGAACACGAGGAGAAGAATAATAGTAATAAGATAATAAAGTCAATGGATTAGAGAACCTGGTGGGATTTCTTTGTAGTAGAGAATGTAAAGTAAGTGAACTGGAATGAGAGGAGATAATGATCAAAGAAATGGAATGTTGAAATGGGTATACTTATTGCCAATGGCAAGGCCCATGGCATGATCTTGACATGTATGGCTGAGGTGAGGTAGGGGACAAAATTACTGAATATGAATCATTATGAGCACAGGAATTAAGAAATTAGGAACAGACTATGCAATTGGCACTTTTATAATTAAAAGGAGTTAGATAATTTGAAAAAAAAATGTAGAGGATATATAATGGATTAATAAAGTTTGAAAATACTAAAGCATTTCTATATGCTGAAATAATAAACAGAGGAAAACAGATAGCTGGAGAAAGAAAATCGGTAGAACACAGAAGCAGCAAAATATTTGAGAAGATGTGAGTGAATGGTACCTATAACCCTTGAGGAGAGATTAAAGTTGCTTAAGAGTAGGCAAGGCTTTGGAGAGTAAAAAGGGGACAGTGGATAGAAGCAAGTAGCTTATATACCTTTTGTGAAGGTAAAGAGTTGAGGAGCGTTCTGTTGATAAGAGAAGTATATAATCTAAAAGTGGACAATGAATTGGGGCTCCTGGGCAGCTCAGTCAGTTGAGAGCTGGACTCTTGATTTCAGCTCAGGTCATGGTCTTAGGGTCATGGGAGCTAGCCCATTGCTGGGCTCCATGCTGGGCTTGGGGCCTGCTTAAGATTCTCTCTTTCCCTCTTTCTCTGCCCCCCCTGCCAACCCCCCCCCCCCCCCCGCTGTGTGTGTGCTCTCTCTGTCTCTCAAAAAAAAAAAAAAGTAAGGAAGAAGTTATTAAGAGAAACAATGTTATGTTTTCCTTAGAAGTGACCTTAAATAATATTTGTAAAATATTGTTAGACAATTCTGAATTGTCATTTGAAAATTGTGATTAACATTATTAAAACCCTTTTGTACCATTGTCTTATCTTCTGTTTGCTGCAGACACTGAGATAGCAAATGTTTAGGTTCATTCAATGTTTAAGTGAGGGCAGATGAAAAGGAAACAAAAGAGAGGTAAGGGAGTGAATATGTTACTAATATGTTGTATTTGAAATTATGTTGGATAATGAGTAAGTAGAGATGGGAGGGCTACAAATAGGATGAAAGAGGTAAAATCTGTCAATTAGTTGCAGTGGTTTAAACAGCATCTCCCCTCACCCCCAAAATTTCTGTTCACCTAATCCTCAGAATATGCCCTTATTTGGAAATATGGGTTTTTAGATGTCATTAGTTAAGATAAGGTCTTCCATGATCACAGTGGGCCTTATATCTAATAACTAGGGTCCTTATAAGAAGAATAAAGTACACAGAAACACACATACAGGGAAGGACATGAGCTCACACAGGCAGACATTAGTGTGATGCTGTCACAAGTCAAGGAAACACAAGGAGCCATCCGAATCTGGAAGAGGCAAGTAAGGATTCTCTCCTAGAGCCTTTTAGAGAATGTGGCCATGCCAACACTGTGGTTTCAGACCTGTGTGGCTCCAAAAATGGGACAGAATCAATTTCTGTTATTTTAACCCATCCACATTGTGATAATTTGTTACAGCAGCCCTAGGAAATTAATAGAGTTGTTGTTATGGGAATGGCAATTTGGCATTGGCGGCATGTTAGCAAGTATATGAATCAGAAGCTTGTAAACTTACAGTGATTTTTTTTAATGTAATTTCAGATTGGTGCAGTTTCTGATACTGTCCAGGTCCATGGTGAGGTGATGTTGAGGATATTACTGCAGAGCAGGAAAAAAAAAAAAAAAAAAAAGAAAAGAAAAACAGATGGTGACAGGTAGATGAAGAAACTGGTTGGAGAATCCAATAAGGATGAGTTTTCCAAGAATGGGTGGAAGAGTTAGTCTAGAGAGTTTGATAATGAAATAGGAAGGAAACACTTCCAAGAATGAAGAACAATTTTAAGCTCAATAAGTGGAAACAAGAATAAGGAGCCATTTTATTCTTAGAAGAAGGAGAAATCGTTTAAAGATGCTTTTTTTAAATTTAAATTCCAGTTAGATCACATACAGTTTAATATTAGTTTCAGTGATTCAACACTTCCATATAACACCCAGTGCTCATTACAAGTACCTCCTTAGTCCCCATCATCAATTTCACCCATCCCCCCACCTTCCTGCCCTCTGGTAACCATCAGTTTGTTCTCTATAGTTAAGAGTCTGTTTCTTGGTTTGTAAAGATGGCATTTTCTACTTTCATCTTTCTTCAATAAATAAACACAGTGAAACAGTATCTCACCCAGTCAGAAAAACAGGTTCTTTCTTTTTCTTTTTCTTTTTTTTTTTTTCTTTTTTTTTACTTTTCCTTGTTTCTAAAAAAATCTACAGGCTAAGTGTAGTTGATACATTTTTCCAAACACAGTGTTCTAGAGGCCTTAAAAAATTTTTTTCAACCTCCTTTGTTGGACACACTCTTCTTTTTGGCTGGGAATTTTGTTAACCCTTTCCAGCCTAGGACACAATTAGGTAAATTCAGTTAGGTGGTTTATTTTTCACTATTCTGTAAATTCATTTATGCTGCATTAAATTTGAAATATAATTAATGACAACACCAATAAAAAGACACTGAGTTCCACTCAACAGTATCATTTTCCCTTTTGAAAAATTTTGTTTTTTAGAAAACATTTATATACGTGACAACTCAATTGTTAAGTATTGTTTGAGTATTCTTCACCTGGGATCATATATTTAGTGACTGTTATATAATGTGGCCATCCTAAGAATTATCAATTAAAAGATAACTAGGAAATAGTCCTTGTCTTGAGGTTGCTAACAGAAATAATATATGAAAACATATAAATAAGATTTAAAGTGCCAATGTTAATGACAATATGTACGAGAGATGTGGGAGCAGAGGAAAGATATGAGTCAAGCAATCTTCATGCTACAAGAGAAAAGTGGCACAATCCTGAAAAAGGAGGGCTCCCTCAAAAAACTTTAGATTAGTTTTTCCTTAAGCTGGATAAATGGGAACTCAGAAAAGGAAATTAAATTGATTTGAAGGGAAACAAAAACCTGATATTTCTTATACACTTGAGTTTTTGGACTAAAATACATATCCCCTTCTCAGTATTAGAGATCATGATTTTTCAGAGCATGCCTTTTCTTTTGTCTATCTTCTGATTCTCTGAATTACTTCTCATACATTTCACTATATATCTGAAACAGTATTCTACTAATCTAGTTTTCTTTTTTCTTTTTTTTCTTCAGACATTGAATCAAAAGTAATCATTGAAATATTTTCCCTGTATCTGTTGTTTGTTAAGGTTCAGGTCCTGAGCAAAAACTACGTGGAAACGTTTTTAAAACCTCATTTGAAAACCAGTATTGACTTTAGTGGAGTTGGTGATATTTGCAATCTTTTTTTTTTTTAATTTTTTTTTTTTAACGTTTATTGATTTTTGAGACAGAGAGAGACAGAGCATGGGAGGGGCAGAGAGAGAGAGAGAGAGGGAGACACAGAATCTGAAACAGGCTCCAGGCTCTGAGCTGTCAGCACAGAGCCTGACGCAGGGCTCGAACTCACGGACCATGAGATCGTGACCTGGCTGAAGCCGGACGCTTAACCGACTGCGCCACCCAGGCGCCCCGGTGATATTTGCAATCTTTGAATGTAAATCGCTCTAGTCACTAATCCTACACCTTTCTTATGCCCTATAGTAGGAAGGAAAACTGAGACTACAAGCACCGGCATCCTGAGCTCATTCCAACCCTGTGCATAGCTTGTTATTAGGCGTTGGTGGCACAAAAGAAATACAGCCATTCCTTATCCCAGAAATCCTTAGTTGTTACCAAGATAAGCTGAGAATCCCAAATACTTAAGATTCAAATAGCAAAAGAACAAATGGGAAAATCTGACTTATACTGCAGTGTCCCAAAGTTTGCAATTCAAACATAACTACTTCAGCTGGACATCTTCTAGGTGGTGTTTAGCAAAATTTTCCATAAATATTGACACAAATCTTCAATCAAATGTGTTTTGAAATGCCAGTTTAGACAACACTAAATAAGTTTGTTAATTAAATTACTTAGTTATATAGTTACAGAGAAATATACATATACATATACATGCATACGTATTTAAATTTTTTTTAATTCATTTTGAGAGGGAGGAGGGGCAGAGAGAGGGGAAGAGAAAGAATCTCAAGCAGGCTCTGCTCTGTCAGTGCAGAGCCAGATGGAGTGCTTGATCCCATGAACCGTGAGATCATGACCTGAGCCACAATCGAGTCGGACACTTAATTGAGCCACGCAGCCACTCCAGTGTACAAAGAAATACATTTATATGATGCTAAATGCCAGGGTTGCTTCCACATTGTTTGTATTTTATTAACTTTTTATCCTGAGGTAATTGTAAATTCACATTCACTATAATAAATTATACAGATAACATCCATATAAACTTTATAGAGTCATCCCCAATAGTAACACCATACATAAACTTTACATAATATCACAAACAGGAATTTGAAGTAATAAGTTTATTTTCAAAGATGGCTCAGAGTCTGACAATACAATGATTCTTGTGATGCTCTGGGGAGAGGGGCAGTAGTATGCAAAATGCCTAATTTTCCTTGCATGTATAACCTTTCATTGTTTTGTATTTTTTTCCTTTAGTAAGCCATGCCATGACATCTGTATTCTATGGACTATGCTCTAGCAAGAGCTCCTCAAGCAATACTATAATGAGCTCACATCTTAAACTCATTTCCCATAGTTGATCCAATATGGTTAACAAGTTGAGTTTTCTGGATTAGAATGTAGGAAGTTGTCTAGATGTAAAAAGAGGTTGGTTAGGCACAAAAGAAATGGACAAAATGTAAAAGAACTAAGTGATACATGAGTTTATGGTATTCAAAAAAGTGAGAATGTTCTGATTCTAAGGATGATAAAGTGCACTAAAAGACAAAAAGAAATTTTGAACATAATATAACTTCAATATAATGTTATTTGATGAGCAGAATTCAAAATTATCTGTATTCTTTTTTTTTTAATTTTTTTTTCAACGTTTTTATTTATTTTTGGGACAGAGAGAGACAAAGCATGAATGGGGGAGGGGCAGAGAGAGAGGGAGACACAGAATCGGAAACAGGCTCCAGGCTCCGAGCCATCAGCCCAGAGCCTGACGTGGGGCTCGAACTCACCGACCGCGAGATCGTGACCTGGCTGAAGTCGGACGCTTAACCGACTGCGCCACCCAGGCGCCCCTGTATTCTTATATTTTAGTATATATTTGACATTTTTAAAATACCCAAAATGTGTCAGACTTTTTGCTAGGGGCTAATGATACAACAATGAATAAGACTAGACTTAATCTCTGCCCTCAAAACACTCAAAGGCTAAATCAAAGTCATGTTCAAAAAGACAGTTTTAACAATTGCAGAGATACATGTAAAATTATTTTTTTTCTATAGAAAATGTTCTTTTTGTTTTATCCACAAGTATGGAGTAATTATTTGACAGTTTTCCAGAATAGATTGTGTTTAGTAGTCTCAATGATATCACTATGTTAGCTACCTAAAAGGAACTATTTTATAAAAAGAAATAAAAGGAGTTTGAGGCAAACAAATATTCAGACAGTGAAACATAGGTCATTTCTACACGGAAAAATCCAGTGGCAAATTTACTGATATACAGCCGGGTATATAAATAAATAAATAGCCCTGTTGAGATATTTCTATAGCACAGAAGAGATCATCGGAGGTCTTCTGTAGGAAAAAGAAAAAAATCTATGTGATTCTTTAGCTAATTTTAAAATAACCATACTCTATTAGGGTCCTGCTTCACAAGCATTTCTTTTTCTTTCTTTTTTTTTTTCCATAACACCTTTATTAATATATAATTCACATACTATCAAATTCAGCGTTTTAAAGTATACACCAGTGGCTTTTTGCAACAGTCACCATTATCTAATTTTAGGTTATTTTGGTACCCCTTAAAAAGCCCAGTGTCCATTTAGCAGTCTCCCTATTTTCTCCTTCCCTAAATCCTGACAACAACTAATCTAATTATCTCCATGGATTTCTATTCTGCAGATTTCATTTAATGAAATCATTTTTTTTAATTTAATATTTATTTATTTTTGAGAGAGAGAGTCAGAGCATGAACAAGGTGGGGGCAAAGAGAGAAGGCACAGTATCTGAAGCAGGCTCCAGGCTCTGAGCTGTCAGCACAGAACCTGACAAGGGGCTCTAACTCACAAACTGTGTGATCATGACCTGAGCCAAAGTCAGATGCTCAACCTACAGAGCCACTGAGGTGCCCCTCATTTAATGCAGTCATAAACATTGTATAATTTTGTGACTGGCTTCTTTACTTAACATACATCAGTACTTTATTCCTTTTATGTTGAGTAATATTCCATTGTCTGTATATACCACATTGAATTTGCCCATTCATCAGTTAATGGACTTTTGTACTTCTTCCACTTTTTGGCTGTTATGATTCTTCCCAAACTTTTTAATGTATCTCTGTGTAGGCATTTTTATCCTAATATTTCAAATTTGAAACACTAGATTCTTCTCCCCCCCCTCTCAAATTCCTATAAAATATATTGTAGGAGAAGACCCTGGTGTGGTATGGTGCTTAGCTGGTAGCAGTATGTTCTGTTGCTCCAATACTTATGATTTCAAATTTACGTGGTATCTCCCAGCCTGATTTAGTTGTCACACCACTGTGTGTTTCAGACCAGCTTGTTTATTTAATTGCCTGTATGCCTCTAGAGGTCAACAAATTTTCAAGAAAAATAAAGTCTGACCCACATTGGAGAAGAAAATGCCATCTGAAATATGGAAGTGACTTCCTCTTTCATATATACTCTAAGTGCTGTTATTTGCACGGAATACTTTGGTGGCTTTTTGGTACAATTTGAGGACATCGGAAATAGTGCAGGAGGACCATTTCCCTTGAATGCTATTTCCCTTGTTAGCCTAGGTTAGTTAAGATTTACCATGCAAAAAAAGGCTGAAGGAAGGAACTTAGATATAGTCTTAATTTTTTCCAGTTACATTTGAATAAAGCTTGCAAGTCTAATTACACAAGGGGTTTTTGAGATAAAATGATAAGAGAGTTCATTTTATTCAATCACTATCTGATAATTCAACCTATACCATTATGTCTCTAATGATATATTTATTTACTTATTTAGTCCTTTTTTTCCTTTTGTCAGGTAAATAAATATACACCGAGCTGATCTAGGCAATGAGAGCATAACACAAATATGATTCTTACCTACAACAAATGTACATGTATGTGGGGAAAATTGATTAAGTAAATAAACAAATTGCTGGTTTTGATAGATACTTTTAAGAAATAAAGAATGACAGCATGGCTACGAAAGGCACATCAATGAGATCTTTTAGCTGATATGTGATGGATGAGAAAGAACCAGCATTAGGAAGATCAGGGGAAAAGAATACCCGGCAGAGAGTAATTCCAATGAGGCTTCATGGGAATGCGATAGGCATGCTGATAGTATAGAAAAAGTTGAATGTGGTTCAAGTGTAGTAGGAAAACAGCACAGAAATAAGATGAAGAAATGGTAGAGGATCGTGCAAGGGCTTGGAGGGAGTTTGGGTTTTCTTCAAAGTGCACTTGAAAGTATTGAAGTATGTTTATAAAGGGCTAAAATGAATCAACAACTTTGTAAAAGACCATTCTTGCTGCCATATGATAGATAGTTTAAATAATGGGATGTTTTTAGTGGCTTTTAGAGTCTTCCAAGCAGAAGTAATAATGGTTAACTCTAGGGATATAGTAATGGAGATGAAAAGTAATAACTTCCAGCCTTTAGCTGACTACTCCTGGAAACAGTACCTCCAAAGTTTTCTTATTTATTTCAGAGATGTTGGATTGTTAAAAGCCTTTCTTGGGGAATAAGTTGGTTTTTTGCTTCATTATAAGTACTATCAAATCTCAATAGCAATAGCAAACTTTATCTTTCTTCTTACTGATATGCAGGTCAGCTGTGACCTTGCTAGATTTGGATGGACTTGGCCCAGGAGTTTTTGCTGGGCCCAGGTTTGCTGTGTGCATTCCCAGTCTCTTTGGAACAGTGGCTACTCAGGTAGTATTCTCATGGTAGTTGCAAATATTACTAGAGGCCAAAGAAAACCCGTTAGTGTGTTTGAATCTTACCTCGGAACTGGAACCCTTGTCCCTTTAAGTCACTTATTTTCCAAAGCATGTCAAATGAACTTGATTAACATCAATGTGACAGGGAAATATACCATCTACTTTAAGTGTAAGGGTTGCATGGACACATGACTAAGGGTATGGATGTATAATTCTGATATAGAAAGTAAAGAATTAGAAGCAATATCCCAATCTACCATATCTAGTAGCTATAATTTTTGCCTCCTAGTTCCTAAATTTCTCTCTGCAGTCACACAAAGAGACCTATTTCTTTAACATGATAGATGTTCAATAATTAAAAATGAGCTTGACATACACAAAGACCTACATATTTTCCAAGAAAAAGTATTTAATGTCTTTAACTATATCTCTGGTGCTAAAGTAGTATTACAATACTTGACTTTCAGGCTCCAAATGTCCTTTCAAGTCTTATCTCCTGTCATGCTGAAGCTTTTGTCCATTTTTTCAATCACACAAGCTGATTCATGACTCCCTAAATGCATCATGAACTTTCAACTTGCCATGCATTTATTCTAGCTATTTCCTTTAGCTAAAATATTCCACCTCCACCTTGTCATCCTGATAAAATTCTTTTTCTTTTTTTAATACCATATTCAAATATCAAATCTACTGTAAAGTCTCCCCTGATCCTGCAGGCAGGATTAATAGGTTCTTTATCTATGTATTATTGTATTCTTTTAAGGCCATTCGTAATGTCGTTATTGGAGGTAGAATGTCTTTTCTTCTCTCACCCTCTCAGCTGCCCAAAATATAGAAATTTCTTCTCACTTATGGGATTAGGAAGGATACATCTCTCAACATTCTATCATTTTGCATTCACTGAAGAAAACAGAGACTATTCTAGTATTTCAGTGAGAAAATGACATAATGGAAAGAAATAGATGCTTAGAAAGTGTTGGGCATGCTGGAGGAGCCCAGCTGATTAGGTATCCAGACACAATTCCAAAAACATCACAGAACTGATCTGCCAGAGGCTCCTTCTGCCCTATGAGGAAAGAAGGGAAGCATGAAGTTACCACTGGATCCATTAGCTTAAGAATGCCCTGTTCTAGCTGGGTTTGGGGAAGGGTTGAGGGCAAGATGTTATCAGCTGTTCCCTCAACACCCACATACCAGAGCTTGGGTCTAGCAGTGTTGCTGCAGAAACTTCTACATCTCTGCAACCTGGCTTGCCAGCAAAAAAACTGCAAAAAGCAGCAGGAATATTGCTTTCATCTATGTTCCACTTTTCAAAACCTGCATCAGTACATTTACTTGCGGAAGCTAATTTACATTCGTATACCTAATCAGGAGGGAGTCACAAAAATTCACTTTTTAGTTGTGGGAAGTAATGTTAAGTGTGAAATACACCATATATCTGATAGTTTATTCCATTCTTAGTCTTTCTGCACTTTAAGAGGAATAGCAAGTAGCTGATGGATGAGCTAGATCAAGTCTGACAAACATTGGTCCACATTTATCTGTCTGTGTAGACTCAAGGTATTAAAACAGTGAGAAAATAAGCCATCCCTCTTTTGTGCTTTTGAGTCTTCACTTAACAGGGTGTGAGGCAGCAGCTTCCCAGCTAAACACTCTTTCTGTATACAAGCCTCTTCCCTTGATCCAACTCCAAGTTCTGGTTCAGCAGAGAGTGTTCCAGAAACCCAATTCTATTTTGCCTCAAATCTAAGCAGTTTTTTTTTTCAATCCTGACTTATGGGGGGGACAAAAGGAAAAGAAAAACACAAAGCAAAAGAAAACAACAAACAAAACAACAAAATCAAAGGGGAACAGATTAGGATTATATTATCATTCCTTAATTCCAGGATTTCTATGTTTGGAAGTCAGTCACCAGGGCAAGATCATAAACTATTCACTGTAAATAGTATTTTCAGGGCTTAGATTCTGGTAGGCTTTCAAATATTTTAATTAAATTTAAGAGAACGTGAATCTCATTTAATAGTTTTTAATTTCATGTGTTAAAGAGACAACATAATAATGTCAGTAACCGTCATCGACAATCAGATAGGTGTAGGTTCAATCTCGGCTTTAGCTCTTAAGAAATCTGTGACCATGACCCATTATCTCAGCTTCCTATATCTCTGTTTTTTTCACCTATAAATAATATACAGTATTACAGTATAAATAAATACAGTATTTTTCACCTATAAGTAAGGTATAGTATCACCTATAAATAAGATTACAGTATTACCTACGGTCTTGTAGGATATATGCAACTATAAGTGGATAATGCTTATGAGAAAATGTGGTAATGACTAGATAACTAGTGAGAATCAGGTTTTTTAAATTTTTGTTTTGTTTTGTTTTCCTTCCATTCCTTGTCTCTGCTGTCCTTAAAATTCTTGTCACTAGCCTCAGACAAGATCAGTGCATTATATTTCCTCTCAAGTGTGATGCCCAGAATTGAATGCAATACACTAGGTGTGGTTCATCTAACACATCTATAGAGGGGGGATTACCACACTAATTTTAATTAGATGTACCTGACACATCATTAGATTATTTGAAAAACAATTTATGCTATTGATTTATATTGCATTTAATCAATCCTTTAGGTTTTCATACGTGCTGTTTTAGGAGCATGCTTACATTCTTATTGTACTCAAAGTAAAGAATATGCATAGTTTTGTATTATGTTTCATGTATTAAATGTAACCTATTGCCTCTTATTAACTTGTTGTCCCGATTCTTTTATGCTGACTTGCTGCTTCTATGTACTTGTGATATTTTAAAACTTTATGTCATTTGTTTATAATCCTTTTGCACACCATGACTAATCTCACCAAAGTATATATAAAAATTATTGGTTAGGAAAAGCCTGATGCAGAAACTTGGATTGTTCACTAGAGATGTCAACTTTCCAGGTTTCCAACAACTTTATGAGTACTGATTACCTAGTTCATCAAATTATCAATTTCCTTAATTATGCTCATTTTCCTCACATCCCTCAACTTATTGCACAAGGATGTCATGATATATTTTGTTAGATAATTTGAAGAAATAAAGATGCACTTGACATTATAAAATACAGCTATCATATTGTTTGGATGAAAGAAAAAATCCTATAACATCTTGATCAACAGAATATTTATTTGAATTTATTATCCACATGTCTTACATTTTTGATGTAGTACAGCATGGATCTTTATGAGGCAGCTATTGTGGTATGGTAATCAGAGTTATCCCTTTGATACATATTGTGCTTCTAGAGTTGAATTATTTAGCTGTTATTTTTTGAGCAAAGTACAATTCTTAGACTTTTTGATGTAACTCAGGCTATTAATAATTAAATAGAGCCATTTTGGTCATAATTATCATTATATGAATATTGTTCAGCCATACAGGCAGTCCTGACTTACAGTGGCTCAACTTACTATTTTTTGACGTTACAGTGGCACAAAAGTGATACATATTTAGTAGAAAGTACTTTGAGTTTTGAATTTTGATTTTTTTTCCAGGATAGATTGCTAGTCTGCAGTATGATGCTGTGAGCCACAACTCCCATTCAGCCACACAAACCAGAAGGTGAACAACCAATACACTTACGGCCATTTGCTGGCATACAACATCCTGTCTTTCAGTTTCAGTACACTATGCAAAAATGACATGAGATTTTCAATACTTCATTATAAAATACGATTTGTGTTAGATGATTTTGCCAAACTGTAGACCAATGTACATGTTTTGGGCACACTTGAAGGAGTCTAGGCTGGGATGCCTCGGTGGCTTAGTTGTTTAAGCATATGACTCCTGATTTTGGCTTACTTCATAATCTCAAGATTATGAGATCAAGCCCCTTGTGAGGCTCCAATGGAGCCTTCCTCCATCTCTGCCCCTGCCTTGCTTATGTGCATCCGTGCATGCACTCTGTCTCAAAAAAAAAAAAAAAAAAAAAAAAAAAAAAAAAAAAAAAAGGAAGGCTAGATTAATCTATGGTATTCAGTAGGTTAGGTATATTAAATGCATTTTCAACTCTATGATAATTTCAATTTACTATGGGTTTATTGGGACGTAATCCATCGTAAGTCAAAGATCTATGTTAAACCTTGAAAGACTAGAACTCTATGCTTGGATTTTAAAGTTGAACAAAACAAAATACCCAAAGTAGCTTGTATCAGTACTTAATCATATAAAACGGTATGAAGAAAATCAGTAATAATTTCAAGAAAAATACAAACTTTCTAATAATTTTTTTTGAGTAGGCTTCATGCCCAGCACAGAGCCCAACATGGGGCTTGAACTCACGACCCTGAATTTAAGACCTGAGATTAAGACCTGAGCTGAGATCAAGTGTTGGATATGAGTTAACTCAACTGAGCCACTCAGGAACCCTCCTAATAATTTTTAAATTAACCTAATTTTCTACTATAAACCAAGTTTGGTTCACTGATCAAAGTCAGATATCACAATGTGTTTCTGATGAAATTAGGGGACAGGTTGACACTGAAGCATCTATTTCAGTAAATCAATTGTAAGAGTTTAAAGGTCTGTGTGCTAGAAGAAGGAAAGAGAAAGACAGAGATTATTTTTCACTTGTGTCACCTCCCAGGCTCAGCCCTCCGACTCTTAACTGAACCCCATGGAGAACAAGCTAATGCAGAATCTGAAGTACTTTTCTCACCCTGAACCCTTTTGTTTGCTGCTGCTTGGCTGCCATATTCTGTAATACAATGGTTGGTCTACTTTTGAACAGGCCCAGAAGTTTTAACATATTGAGTATGCCAAAAATGTAGTGACAATCTGGTATTTTTAGAGGTATGAGCATGGAGAAGCGCCACCTTTTATGGCCATCAGTGTTTATAACATTGACAAAAGTTGTAGCTAAAGGGTTGAGCACTTTACAGAATGAAACAGATTGAAATGAAAGACTGGAGCAAGAGATTAAGACCATGTTATATATTCTTGCTGTAGCTATAACCGTAAGTGTTTTTTGTGTGTACACATGAGACAACATTTGGGAATGTTCAGAAATAACTAAGATTTTTGAGGGTATCTGGAGATAATATATAAGTAGCTGCAGCCAGAGATTAGCAACATTTTGAATAGTATTGTTAACATGGTCTATTATTTATTCACAGGCTGTCAAGAACAAAAGAAACTAGATTTTAATTGTGAATTATTATTTACTCTAAAATAAAGTTGCTATATAATTTTTCCTTTTACATTACACCCCCTGGTCCATTCCCTATTGCCCTTTAAATATTTAATGCATTTTGAATAAATGGAAAACAGTCTGACACATATTTTTGATCTTTTTCAGGACAGAGGGCATGTTTTATTCACTTTTTTCAATCCTTACAATATTGTGGAATATAGTGTACATTCAGTAACACTTTTTATTATAAATATTGAATTTATGACAACATTTTGAATTGTTAAGCCATTGTGCTTTGGTTAAATTTCAATAAGTAACTCTATTTAAAATAAGCTAGTGAATTTTTCCTCTGAGTCTACTTTGAGATAATCTATTTTGGATATATGAGATAATCCAAGCTTTCACACATCACAGAATCATCATATTTTAGAGACAATAAACATGTATAGTCAAAACTCCTTTAAAAACAAGCCAGTGGAAGCTGGTTTGCCAATAATACACAGCTCAAGTTTGAACTTTGAGATTTAAATTTCATAAAATAGTTTGCACCTTATGGAAAAAAAAATGTGAGTCTACAACGCTAAAGATATAGACAAAAATTATAAGAGGCAAGTAAAAGTAGAAGGCTCAGCTTTTATTAATAGTGTTTTTTTTTTTTTTTTGGTTGTTTGGTTGTTTTTTTTTGTTTTGTTTTGTTTTGTTTTTTGTTTTGTTTTTTGTTTGTTTGTTTGTTTTTGTCTGGATGGATCTTTCAGTAGTAAAACCCATATTGCCTCCTATCTGCCAATGTTGGTATGCTGGGTCAGTTCCTATGATCCTTTTCCTAGATATCTTGGAATAAAGAATTCCTCAAGTGCACACCAGTATTTCTCCATTGATTTCCTAATTGCCTTTCTCTTTTTATTAACAAAACAAAACAATTCTTTCAATTCCACTTTTTTTTTTTTCTTTTCCTTCAGTTGTTTTATGAAGTCACCTAGGATGTCATTTTGCTAGAACAGTATTTTCCCAACTGGGCAAAATATTGTAAGGCTATATTATGTGACAAAAAGTAATAAATCCTCTACTTCCCTATCAGAATCTTAAGTTTTCTTCTTGGCCTTAGATCTCTCTCAGTTTTTGAGGACAAGTGACTCACCAAAAAAATAAATGTAAACAAACAAACACATACATACATACATGCACACATACATAGAATCCCAGAGAGGGGATTGTTTCTCAAAGTAACTTCTGTTCAGAACAACACTTTTAAATAAATAAAACATATGTTTACATAATATCAAACCATTTAAAATACATCTTGATCATAACAATAGGTTTTAAATAATATCTCAACAAATTCAATTTCATTTCTTGATACAAAAAATACATTAAAAAGTTTTCTAGAAGCTACTTACTCAAGGCAGATTAGTTTTTGAAGAACTTGTAGGTCTAATGGAAAGTCTAGTTAATGAAATATACCATCAGTGTGGCAATCCTGGAAGTAAGAACAATTGAGAATCTGTCTGGGGTCCAACTTTAGATCTGCAAACACTTTATATGTGTGTGGATGATGTATTCAAACAACCAATCTATCTTTTCATATATAATTTCATTCTTTGATGAAAAATATGCAACTTTAATTAGCCCAAATTTACCTGATTGAATTTTAATATTATAGAAAATATTTGAGACGTAGTTTTTAAGGGTACAAGGGAATATCTTTTAAAATACTATAAATAATGCAATTTTTAAAGTCAAGATTATAACACTAAAAGAAAAATTTGTTGCTAATAAATTCATGGAGATGTCATTATCAATGTTGTATGCAACAGTAAAGAAACATATTAACAGCTTAAGCTATTTCATAAACAAGAAAACACTAGTTAACAGTGAAAATAATAAAATAGTCTGATTCTTCCTTGATTTAAAAATTATACATTGTATTTCATACAAATTTTCAAGTAAAAAATATTTTATTTTTAAAACATGCATGCTTTATGAAATATTCTTAAAATGTTGCTAATAAGTAATTTTGATTTAAATAGGATCTGATTTGGGGCATCTGAGTGGCTCAGTCTGTTAAGCGTCTGACTTTGATTCAGATCATGATCTCGTGGCTTGTGGGTTCAAGCCCTGTGCTGGGCTCTGTGCTGACAGCTCAGAGCTTGGAGCCTGCTTCAGATTCTGTGCCTCCCTCTCTCTGCCCACTCCCTGCCCCCTTCCTCATGCTCTCTCTCTCGAAAATAAACATTAAAAAAAATTAAAAAATAAATAAATAGGACCTGATTAATTCAAACTGATCCAATATAATTGTTTAATGTAAATATTAAAAGATCACCACTTTTTAATTTATTGAAGTTATATTCAGGGTATTTGGGGCAGGATTAAAATATGAAAAAAAGTACTCTTTATATGACATTGAAAGCTGATGCCAGAAATTGTAAAGTTCAACTTCTAAAAAATATATCAAGAGATGTAGAAAAAAATCATATAAATATTTGAATCAGGTACAAGCTGTAAAGACAAATGGTCTTTGATGTTTTAATCCCATTACACTTTACCAATATTGTCTCACAAATGTACTATTCTTCAAATGTGACACAGATAAATTTGGAAATGAATTTGAAGAAAGGCAAAAAGACTTTGCTGCCAGGAACTCTAATAAGTAAAATGCTTTCCTAACTTGTCATAATTGCCAATAATTGTAATTCATGACTTCTAGAGTTTACTCACTGAAAAACTAACAATAATGAATATTTTTAAGAAATAGTAATTAAGAAGCTAACAGAAAAGATGTACAAAAGCAGTAATTTCCATCTAATTTTAAAGTATTTCTTTCAAAAACTAGTCTTTCAGGCTAACAGATCCTGACCCAGCCTCCCCAGATTCACTGGGCCATGGTTTTCTACTCCATTCAACTGATGACACTTGTCAAAGATAAACAAAGATCAATACTAGTTAGAGTGGTAAGTACAGGTTTTAATCACCAGTATTCTATTGCAATAGAAAATAGAATTCAGGGTAAACTGGACTCAACTTCAATTTTTACAAATTTGACAGAGAGTTTTGAAGGGAAGATGAGGGAATGAAAAGGGGGTTGATCAGGGGCTCAATAAAGTCAGGGAAATGAAAAGCTACAAAAAGGGGGAAGGGGGTGTTGGCCCAGGTAAAAGCCACCTCGTTTTATTAATGGTGTTTATGGAAGTTAATCTCCTCTCCTCCCACAGAGACTGGGAGATAGGAGCCCACTATTTACTACAAACAGTAAAATCTTTTGGTAGCCTTGAGTTTTCTGAGGCAGGCACTTTGAGAAGGCCTGTGGTCATCTGAGTGATGTGGCTGCTAGAAACTATGTTAGTGATTTGTTCAAGTCTTTATAGGTCAAGGTTAAGGCTTAGTTGAGAATGCAGTTTAGAGGAGCCTGGCTAGACTTTGGTGAAGAATAGAATCTTTGTAACCCTCCAGGAAGATCACCTGGCAACCAATAACATTTGAGAAGGTTATGGCAGAGATGGCTTCATGCATGTCTGACCTGTGAAATCATACAGGGCTCTGTGCTCAGAAGGACCCTGTGCTGGGTCAATGTTCTACTGTGCTGTTATGAAAATCTTAATTTTTGAACAAGCGGTCCATGTTTTCATTTCACACTGGTCTGAACAAATTATGTAGTCATTCTTGGGCCATGAAGTGGAAGTTTGGATTTCCACTAGAGAGGCGTATTGCGTTCTGTTACTGCCTTTAGCCATCATGTGTTATAGCTCTGCTGCCACCCTCAGAGCTTCTCTATTTTCATGAAGGTGAACTTTAACTAAGGGAATCAGAGAGTGCAATGGTGGATATATTCTTCTCCCTTCTTCCATGCTGAGGGAATGTTTTCAGACATAGTGTTTCTAAATGACTCTTAGAACAGCTTCCTTTGACAGCCAACAGATGTGTTTTCTGATGTAGCTAAGGTTTGGTAACACACTTGCATTTGTTATTTTCCTTCCTTCCCTGCCTAAGTCCCCTTTTCCCTCACTCTAGGATTAGTCTGTGTTTCTGCCTATTGCAATAAAGCAATTGCACACATATTTGGCTTCAAGCTAGTTTTCGAAGGTACCCAAATGAAGATATTCAGGCACAGTGAAAATTTCCACATACTTTTTCTTCTTTCTAAATGAAATATTTAGGCATTAATAAGAATTATTAAAGAATAATAAAAGAATGATTTCTAATCACCACTACCAGTTGGTTATGGAAACAAGTGAAATATTTTTCTGGGAGTTAATTGAGACCAGTTTCTGAAACATTAGCTCTTTTCTAAGTCGTTCTCTTGGACATATCCCTAATACTTTTTTTTTAAGTTGATTTATTTATTTTGAGAGAGAGAGAGGAAGGCAGGGGCAGAAAGAGAGGGAGAGAGAGAATCCCAAGCAGGCTCCATACTGTCAGCATAGAGTCTGATTTAGGGCTCAATCCCATGCCCCTGGGATCATGACCTGAACTGAAATCAAGATTGGATGGTTAACCAACTTAGCCACCTAGGCACCCCAGACATATCCCTGATACTTCTAACCATTAAAACATATTTAACAAAAGACAAACATTAATTATATGCCATAATTTAAAATATTTTCCATAAGTTACATGGCATTTAATTAATATTTTAAAAATACTAAGTAATTGAACAATTTAGATATGTAAAGTATTGAGTTAATGCGCCAAAGTCTATTTATGTTAACTTCGAACATATGGTCTTTCTGAAAAAAAATTCTGAGAAATGTCCATTTTATTTATTTATTTTTAATTTTTTAAAAGTTTATTTATTATTGATAAACAGAGAGACACAGAGCATGAGCAGGGAACGGGTAGAGAGAGAGGGAAGACACAATCTGAAGTAGGCTCTAGGCTATGAGCTGTTAGCACAGAGCCCGACCCGGGCTCGAACTCACGAACCGTGAGCCAAAGTCGGTTGCCTAACCAACTGAGCCACCCAGGTGCCCCAAGAAATGTTGATTTTAACCAAGTATGTAAAAGAGTAAAAATCATTTTAAAATTGGAAATTAACGTCTTAAGTATATGCATATATATTGTGGTTAATATTGACTATGCTTACGTTTATCATTTCATCTATGCTAATTGGCATTATTCCCTAAAGAAGAGTATTCTCTACTCTGTTTCATAACTTTAATTTAAGTAGTACCATGGTGGTTTTTTTTTAACTCAATCTGTCAAAATTTTCACCACTGTTAGTCCTTTTGGTTTCAAAGTTGCACCAAAATTGAGAATAAAGTCCAGCTCTTAATGTACATTTGAATTGTTCCTATTTGTCTCTTAGCATTACTTTGATTTTTAAACAATAGGATGTTCCAGGCTCATTTTGAAGTTTCCCTGCCTCAGATCTAGGACCATTTCATAGAGAATGGTATTTAAAAGTCAAATCCTAACTATTGAGGCAACTATAGTTTCATTATTTTTAATTTCTTTTGGTGGGTAGAGTTGAAATATATGTACATTTCATCAGGAAATAAATCCTATAATTTCATTAAAACTAATATCACAAGGATCTTCCTCATATTTTCTATTTCATTACTTCATATTTCATTTTCTCTATTTCATATTTCTGTCTCTTCATCATAGTTTGCCCTTTAAGGTGATACAATGGAAATGTAATGTATATTTTAGTATTTCTACCTATAACTTGAATCTAGTAATTAGGACACAACCCAGATAGTTGCCTGAACTCTTGTCCATAGCAAGAATTTTACTAAAAAAAAATGTTAAACAACTTTATTAATCATGTCAACCAGTAATTAATTGATCAATTGCCAACATTTCAGAAGAAAAGTCAAAATCTGAGGATTATATACACAACCATGAAAAAACCCTACATGACATAAACAAACTATAGGATGTCAACCTTAAATGTTTATTTATAATTTATGACAGTTGCTAATTGTTTACTCAAAATCTATCCTCTCTCTCTTTTTGTGTACAAGTTCACCTATGTAGAGACCACACCTATGAGTCTTTCTTACATTTAAATGTACTCACATTAACACATTTTTACCTATGCTCTGTAAACCCAGGAGCATCCAGCTAGTTCTTTGAAATCAGGACAAAAGTTTCCCTGGAATGAAGCTTGAATCTGTACTTTAAACAGTCTGTAATATTCTTCCTTACATAAGCCATGAAAACAGCTGCTATGATTACACATTTCTTGTGTATTTTACAGAATCATGGCAAATGCAACCTCAAATCGATTCCATTGGTGCACTGGGAGAAACTTCAATGGATTGTGTTTTGAATAAATATTAGAAAGCTTATGAGATACTCTGAAGCTATGAATATCAGTTAAAAAAGCCAACAGAAAAATCTTATCAGAGGTCATATAAAGTATACAGCAATTGACTTAAGATCATCCAAAGAAATAAGGAAAAAATGTATTTAAGAGGCCATGAAATAAATATGTGAAAATGTGAAAAAGAACAAATCCAAATTTTCAGGAATGAAAATACAGACATGTTATTTTTGTAAAATGAATAGTTTGCCTTAATAAAACTATAGACTGGAGGAAGGAGAAAAGAGAGTATCTAACTGTAAGAACTGTGGAAAATTTTCTGAACTTGGTAGAAAGAAAAAGAGGTAAAACATTTGAATGTTATTCCAAATAAATCACAGATAATCTCCAAAATATATTTTATTGTCTTCCAATAAGAGAGCAGAGAGAATTTGCCTATGAAAACTCTGAGATGAATAGCATTTATGAGTCTCTTTTATTTTCCAAAGTCTAATTGGTTTTATTAACTTCACAATGTGTGTTCAATGACAGATACCTCATTAGGTCCTAAAAGTATTTTACCTTGACCAGATAATTTCATCACCAACCTCTCCACTCCTGATACCAGAGAAGTTTTACTGAATTAACCAAATTATCTGTATCTACAATTAACCTATGTAAAATAGGAATTTTTAAGTTGAAGTATTTTTGTGTAGTTACAAACATGTGTATGGGTCATTGATAAATATGTAAGTCAAGATTTTTGACTAATAGCTTATAACTCTTATGCTATTGTTTTTTTTTCTGCAAAATATTGAAAAATGACATTCCTTTTTTAACCCCAGGAATGCAGACTTGTATAAGGGTACACGCAAAGAATGTGAATTTTACGACTTAAATGTGGTCCTAACTACTCAGAAGACGCTGGCAATTTTTATTTACATTGTGGGTGTATCTGGACTGGGCAAAGTCCATTCAAGTTATCTCAGAAAACTCAAAATCACAGTCATCCTTAGATGTGTCCACAGTGGATTGTGTCTGGCTCTTCTGAATGAAATAGGTGGTTTCCAATCTATTGTTCTTGTTTGGGAATTTAAAAGTGACTATACTTTATCTACAAAATTTAACTGAGAGAATAGTTTTAAAAATTAAAATACAGTCTTCACTAGATTCTTATTACATCACCTACTGTAAAATAATTTGTAAACTACATTTGGTCTTTACTCTCAAGATTTAAATAGATATCTTTCTTGAAGTTCTAAGATATGCATTAATCAATTGCCTAATAGATTTTGAGATAATGTTAAAAATACCTAATAGATTTGGCCCAGTGGGCCACATCCCGTACATATGGGCCAGAGCATGTTATAAAATGGTACTGTCTCTGGAAATTCACCAGGCCCCTTGGTCTCCCTGTCATGCTGTTCCCATCTACTGTTCTTTCCCTGCAATCTTGCCACCCTCTGTGCGCCATCATTAGGAACCCCTGTCCATCTGCTGCAAAATCCATCCTGTTTCCTCTACTTGGCCAGCAGAGAGACTATGCAATGTCAGATATCAAGCATTTGCTCACAAGCAGGCACAGATTCCATCATACCTGGAGTGTCTATTTTCACTTTTTCTTATTCTGGAGTGATTGTGATATTCTCAAGGTGAAATCTTCACCATGTGGCCAATGCTCTGTGACTTCATGAAAGACATTTGAGTTTCTAACAAGAAGCATGTTAGAAACTGCTGGCTTCACTTCACTGGCTTTTCTTTTTATGCCTTGCTTGTTTGATGCTCTGTTTCTTTGGCTTGACATTCTTTTTCAACTTTTAATCTCAATTAAATAGGAGGATTGAATAGATAATACTCTAGACTGCATTTTTGGCTCATTTAGCAAAAGTGTACCTAAGTAATATATCCTTGGATGGGAGTAAAAATAGAATTTATTTTCCATTATTTTCATGATACCTTTCCAATTAATGAGTCTAATTAGGCAATTCATAAATCTTCTTCCAAACTGAATGCTACGCCTATTGTCTGTGAACGTGAAATATCATGTGGTCTGCCTTTGGAAGGCAAAACTCAGAAACATGTCAAGAGCAAGAACATTATAGGAAAAAAACAGACTGAAAAAATTCATGTGTCAAATTTGTTGACATTTGTCAAATTTGTTGTTCTTATAAAAAGGGGTGACATGATACAGATTATTGAGGTCAACAAGAGAGATTCTTGACAGATAAAGAACTCTGATTGACTTAACTCTAGACTTTCTAATACAAGTATATTTCATAACCTTTGCTAGATATGCCAGAAGACTTATGGTTTAAATATTCTTCTATTTAATTTACTTTGTATTTTCCAAGTTATTTCTCAGAAAACAGAGAACGTATCTAGTTGTATGTATTTAACAATTTTTTATATTAGAACCAACATTTTTCTTCTATTGGAACGATCTCAAAATTTACCATCCACCAATACCAACTTTCTTTCTCTCTTTTTCTTTTGGAATACATAAATTGAAATACTAATGAAATCTGTATTCCTGAAATAGACTCATGAGATTATATAAAATGAAACTATTTTTCCTTCCTAGCCTACTACCACTACCAAATGTTTCCAGTTTAAAGAAGTAAGACACACTCTGAATTTCCTTGACTATTAGGTGTCATGTAGAGCTTTGCGTTTAGCAGGTGTTCTAGTAATCATATGCAAAACTTGACAGCACATTGAAAAAATGTTAATCAAATGTTTTTACAGGTTTTATTGGCTAATTATGCAATCAGAAAATTCACGCCTTGTTTTCAGTGTTAGACTTAAAAGAATGAAACAAGCTGGGATGAATAGAAAGGGTAGGATAGTGAGTAAGGACAATGCTCTCAGCCTTGTTTGTGGTAAGTAACCTTTCACTAATGAGGAGAATTTGCCCCAAGAATTGATTCATTTTTAAAAGCATGCACACTTTCTTAGAAAAAAATGTCATACTTCATTAAAAACATACACCGTTAATATATCTGGCAATAAAGAACAATGAATATTGCACTTGGCAGAGTTCACAATTAACAAAAATTTTCATTCTCTTCCTCGGTAATTGTGTTGATACTTAGAACTTTATACTGATATTGGAGTAGTTTTTCAGTACCTAAGATTTTTGAAAAGCAGGGGAAAATCTACCTCTAAAAAGAAAATAACAAGCCAAAAATCAGAATATATTTCTTATTATCTTTACCTGTGGAAGGAAAACAGATGGTTGGAAAATTAAAGCCTTATTCATATCTGTTCACTGGAAAAGCTCAAAGCAAATTCTAAGTAAATGTACCAGCATCCACGTCCTTCAATGTAATAACAGCTTTAGGAGAGTGATTCAGAGCACCTGAGGGAAGTGAACCAAAGATCCTCTTGACTTTTATTTATTACACAGTGGAGAATGACCACAGATGGAAAAAGAGAAACAAGTCTTTCCGGCAGGATAAAGAATGAAAAAGGCAGAGAATTTATTAATCTTCCACAAGACCAATAGTTAGCATTAAAATTTGGCCAACATGAATCTCATAATATAAGAGTACAGAATTTGACCACTTAACAAAAGTGCACACACACACACACACACACACACACTCCCAAAACTGAGCAAGACAATGTTTCTTTTCAATTCTTAAAGCTTTATGTTTTGGTAAAGTTTATTTTTGTTGATTTAATAAATGTTGAATAAATGAATACATTCACAAAGACTAAAGAGAGATGCTTATGGTACAAAAGATCCAATTTTTATTTTTAAAGATATCACAGTTCCCAAATATAGGCATGATCTGTAATTTCTTACACATTTTTATTTAAATTAACTTATGTCTTACCCTGTGTTCCCAATGCACCAAGTTTATGAGATTTTAAACTCAGACATTTTTAGACATTGCCACCTAGTATGACAGGGTTTCAATCTTAACCAAGTCATAAAGCAGCTGGGAAGAACCACTGACTACATTCCATTGCTCCACTCCAGTATAACTTGAGATAGCCACTCTTCTGCCTTCTGGTTCCTTCAGATCAGGTAACCCAGTGTTGATGTGTGGTCATTATAGGGATCTCAGACTCTTTTGTGAGTCTGAGTCATTCACTGCCTAGAATACTTTTTCTTGGGTGTTAAATTTAGTCAATACCCTCTGAGGACTCTGGTGCTTCTGTCTTCCCGGTTTGAGAGTTCTCTAAAAAACATAAACACTTCAGAACATCTTTTAAATCAAAGTTCCTAGAAATTTGTGCACCAAAGACCCTTTTGATATTCTGATGATGCATATGGATCCATCCTCAGAATAATGTATTTAAAGAAAACAAATGAAAAGACGACCGATTATATTGGAATACATTATCAAAATATTCTAAAAATATTGTGATATGATAATACCTGAGTACCTTCATTAACATATTAAGTGTTATTAATATATAGATGATTCTTATTATTATAATGATTTTGAAGCAGCAATAACCATCAAAATTATTTTGACATATATGTAACAAGTATGACACGATATAAAATATATATAATTTGTATTGGTAACAAGGTCCCAGGTAACTGTTAGTATTGTTGAGATTTGTTTTCACATTAATAATTGAAAAAAATGCTAAATTGTAGTTGGGGCTAATCGGGAAAAAAATGAAAAAGGTTTTAATGTTTTACATTTACAGAACCCCTAAGTTCTCATCTATGGGTCCCCAATTAAGAATTCCCTCTTTATATAATTTAGGGTTTTACAAAATTCAGCAAGTATCAGAAATTTCCTGTTGTTTTATCTTGCCACTCTTGATGCTATTACCTGAGACAAGGTATCACAAAGCCTGGCTTTCTGATTAATCAGTAAAAAGAGAATTTCAATGAAGACAAAATCAATTTAATAGTTTGCTATATAATTTTGCCATATATATTTTTTTCATAGGATTAAGATCCAATCTGCTTACCCCTCTCAAAAAGTAATCCTTCTGTTGTATGGCTCTAAATTCTGAAATATGCCAGACTCAATACAGAGGAAAATACAGCTTCAGAAATAGTCAAGGAAACAAGCAATGTTAAACAATCCTCACCCAGCACAGCACTGCTGCATAAATCCACAAAAATCCCATGGCTCTTCAATTTCTCCAAGTGCCTATTTCTCACATGCTTCACACCTGGTTTTTATAAACTATACTCTGCCTCTACTGCCAGAATCCTTGTCACCTGCTCCATGTTATTTTCTCTGCACGTATATGTCTCTCTGACCAGAGGGGTTACCACAGAGGAAGACTTTAATTCCATTAGGGGTTTGGCACTAGCAGGGTCCAGGTTTAGCCTCAGGGAAGCTTTCCTTTTTAGTCTTACCATTCTAATTACACCTCAACTGCCTTCAAATTTGGGCAGGTTTCTAAAATTTACTGTGAGGTCCTGAAATAACAGTGGCTCTTGGAATTAAATTTGCGGCTTGCACTATAAGCATGGTAATAGCTTTGAATGTTCAGAACCTTCATTCTCATCATGGTGTTCTATTTTCTCCATAATAATCACTTAGGCTCTGTTTCTTCATAGAACCAATCCCTACTTAGCTATATGGATGGGCTGAGAGTTGTCACTATCCAGCTTTAAATTTGTAGAGTTCCCAGTGAGAGGTCTCCACATCCATTCTTCTATCCTAGATGAAATGTTGGTTTAATTTACTATTTTAATTAGCATTTCGTGAGAGCTGTATAATTTTATCTGAAATGTAATTAGGAGTTGGGTTTGATGTGAAGTAGAGTGAAGTGGGTACTATGGATTGGGCAAGAAAGACAGAATGAAGATGTCAGAGCTAAGAATATTCAAGCCAAGTTTACGTTGCTCTACCAAATATAACTGTAAAGAAATAGAGAATTGATGTTAGGGATATTTTTTTAGTGAGTCAGATGTTGACTCATTTCTTGTTATATCCACTGGCTTGAAACCATCACAAAATCAACAGTGGAGAAAAATTTTAAAAACATTTTAAGTGCTTTTTCCGTTAGAAAATGGAACGTTTTTCCAAAAATAATAGTAGAACCAAGGAATGTGCATAATAATTAACTGCCACTGAATGAGGAAAATGACTTCAATGTAGAAGTACTAGATGTGAAAAAATAAAATACATGAAGAGATGGAATTACTGATTGTTCTACAGAGAGTAAGCAAAACTGAATATCTTCATCTTTAGAGACTTCTTTCCTATTTTCTATAGAATAATTTTCTTTCTTACCCTTTACACTCACACTAGTTTTGACTTGCTCAGGTGTAAAGGAACTTAGTTCTACATATAAGCTTTATTAACTGCAGTTCAAGCAGACAAAAGGAGATATAGGGTCTCTCACAGATGTATTTGATGGTTGGTTTAAGTCGTGTCTCCATTATACACGTCCTCCCTTATCTGTAGTTTTGCTTTACATGGTTTCAGTTACCCATGGTCGATTGCAGTCCAGAAGCATAATATCATCCTTCTAACATATCATCAAGTGGTCAATAGTAGCCTAACACATTGTCCCAATGCCTCTGTCATTCACCTCACTTCATCTCATCACGTAGGCATTTTATCATCTCATTTTATCCCAAAAAGAAAGGTGAGTACAGCACAATAAGATATTTTGAGAGAGACCACATTCACATAATTTTTATTACAGTATATTGTTTTGATTGTTCAATTTTATTATTGGTTATTGCTGTTAATCCCTTGCTGTGCCTAACTTATAATTAAACTCTATCATATATGTATAGGAAAAAACACAGTATATGTAGGTTTCAATACTATCTTCAATTTCAGGTATCCACTGAGGGTCTTGAAATGTATCCCCTGTGGATAAGGGGAAATACTCTCTGTGCAGTGCTATCCCCAAACCTGCCAGTGAGGCATAAAACAGTCTGCACTTTCTATTTCATAAAACAGACATGATAGATGTGGACAATCTCATTCACAAATTTTGCCTTTGATTTTTTAAATAACAAAACAATGTTGGAAATAGAATAAAAGGAAGTGAAAGAGAGCAGTATTTGTAGGCAAATTTGGATGTTCTGAGGTGATTATGATTCATCAGTCAGAAAGCAGAGTGTCCAAGAAACTGTCACAAATAGCAGCATCCTATGGAAACAGGTCCCTAGAGGTCAAAGACATGTCTTCTGCCTCCAAGTTGTTTACTCCACTCAGCCTGTAATGGTTCCACCCATCTGTATATAACTGAACAAATCTAAAAAATGAAACTTGATAATGGCTACAATTTATAGCTATTTAAATTGCTAGAAATAATGACATTTTAAGTGATGACAATGATACTGTAACAATTTTTTGTTTTAGAAATTTTTTTTTAAATTATACTTAGGTAAAATGCCCAGAGCTAATACAAGGATATAAAGAACAATTTCATTATCAGTCAATGCAATCAAAATAAAGAAAACTAAAAAGAGTTATCAGTGTGAGGGGAAAATGAAATACTTCATGAGTCCTACACAGGCTCCATTGGTTTAAATGAAAAGGAAAAAATAGAATGGATTAAAATGTCCGTCTTTAGTTTTTAATAAGTTCTGGAAATCACATGCTTAATATTTGCTAATAAATAGTGGTTTTAGTACCTCTAAAATGGACATTTGTAATAGCGGAGTAATCTTAAAAGTATTTTACATATATGGAAGTAAATAGTGTTCATTTGTGATATTCATCAGTAAAATTGTATCAAATGTTATAATTTTCAAAATATAGGCATGATATTTTGCAAATAAATGTGTGAGATATGCTATGTAGGAACTAAGCACATACTAAGATACGATGATAAAGAATCTGTGGTATATCTGACTTTTTTTTATTTCTTTCCACCTTCTTTCTTTCCTTCCTACATCCATTTTTCTTTCCTTCCATGTTCCCCATTTCTTCTTTCTTTTTATTTTTAATTCAGAATTCATTGATCACTTTTATCAGTCCGGACTCTGGACTAGTGATTCAGAGCAACATAAAATATAGTGCTCAATTTGGAATAACTCAATATTTTGGTGGAGAAAGGCTTACAGAAGAGTATATTTTATGAAATGCTGTGTGCTATATCATAGATCTCTGCAGGAAGCTGTTGGACACAGAAAATGAAAGAATGATGAAGTCCGAAAAGTTCAGAAAATTGGTAAGTTTCAAGTAAGATTGCATTATTTAGATAATTACAAAGAGTTCAGCATGTTGAAGTTATTGTGTGATCAACAAAGATGTGAAGAGAGAGATAGGCTGCATAACATCTGGAGGAGAACTGAGTAAGTTTAAAGAGTTTTAGAGAGAGAAATTCATCCATTGACTGAATTAAGTCAATGAATCCATTAGAAACTCAATTTAGTAAAAATTATTTTGGGTCCCTCTTAGGTCATTTTCCCATTTTTTTTCTTATTTCACAAAATGTGATTATGTGTTCAATATTCATCTGCTTATTAAATGATAGACTATAATTGAGTTTATTCTTTTAGTAAAAATGGGAATATATTTATATTATGATTGCTATAGTACCAATACCAATCACAGTGCCTATCACAGGATAGGTGATCAATATTATTTACTAAATGAATAAACAGATGATTTTAGTCTAGTCTATGAGGAATTTATAGTTACATACTTCGTAGGTATTATTGTTAGAATAATGTGGAAGGAGGAATTATAAAGATACCTCCAAGATTTCTGTTCTCTGGTTATTCAGTCAAATGCTAATCTTAAGTCTGTGAATGAACTTTATAGATATAATTAAGGCAACTAACTAGATAAACTTAAGATTTGGGAGATTGTTCTGGGTTATCCAGGGAAGCTAAATGTAATCACGTGAATCCTTAAAAGCAAAAGAAGACAGAAAAGTCAAATGGAGAGATGTAGTGGAGGATAAATCTTAGAGATTCAAAGCATGAATGGGAATCAACATACAGGTATCAAAGGGAGGCCGCATGGAAAATATGATAAATAATATGAGCCCTCTCTAGGTTCAAAGTCTGGCCTGGCTGATAGCCTAGAAGGAAACAGAGACCTCAGTCCTACAATTGCCAAGAAACTGAATCGGGTCATTAACCTGAATGAGCTTGGGAGGAGATTCATCTCCAGAGTCTACAGGAAGGAATGCCCTGTTAACATCTTGGTTTTAGTCTTGTGAAATCCAGAATAAAGGACCCAGCTAAGTCATACCATGTCCAGAACTGTGACTCATGGAACTGTGAGATAATAAATGGATGTTAATTTAAACTTCAAAATTTGTGGTAATTTGTTATAGCTCCTAAAACAAGCAGTAATAATATTCTTTCCTTAAAATAAATATTATGAGAAAGAAAACTTTGAATAATGTCTCAAATATTCAAATTTTGCTTCATTTTAAGGCACACTAAATAAAGATCTATTATGTTTCCAACATGATGCTTTTCAAAGCGAGAGAGAAGAAAATATTTGAGTGAGAATTATACTGTCAGAACTCAGGGGTCATTACTATCATCCCTCTCAAGCATCCTGAGTACTGTATCCTATCACAGGCTTACAAGTGCGATGACTATGGAAAAGAAAGGGATGGGGTATCTATTTAATGTGAAAGGAGAGTGAAGAGAGAGGGTTTGTCTGTTGGTCTCAGTAGTCTCAGAGAAGTACAAGATTTCGTGCAAGTATTGAAGCAGTCAGGATTAAGTGTGGAATTTAAGCAGAATCTGAGAAAATAATTGACCCATGACACATTATAAAGGTTGCTGGCAGTTCCAAACAATAAGATGATGACAAAGTATTTACCGTTTTACTTGTTGCACCTCACTCATCCCAGAAAACTCAGGCCAGGTCATTCGAAGAATTTTCTGCAAATCAGAAGTTGTTGGGTTTTGTTTGTTTGTTTTTTAATTTCTGCTTCTGTTTTGTTTTGTTTTGTTTTGGCAAAAAAATGGATATGCTCTTTTAGAAAGAGAAGATAACTTAGATTTTCTATGTTGATTTAAATTGGTTAGATCAATAAATAGCCCGAACAAGCATGAAACTAGGATTCAACTCCTAATGCTTAAAATATGAAAAAGTATTGAACCAAATCAAATTTACTAAAATCTATAAATATTATGTAAAACAAAATCAGTGTAAATTAATGGCAAACTTGATGTGACTGATCATGTTGTTTTGCGGAATGAAACAATTTACCATGAGATGAAGTTGGCACCCATGGCTTTGGAGTTTTGGCGTTCATCCTGACATGCATTTCCATGTGTTCAGTCATTCTCTGCAGCTTTGCAAAAGCTACATGGGCCTTTCCCTGCCTTAAATACAAGTAATTTATTTACAAGTAATCTTGTCATTTTATTATTCTCTTATTATCCTATCATAATTAAATACAGACTGCTTTATACCAACATATTTCTAAAGGTATAGGCATTATATTATCCACATATTCTAAATATGCTTATATTAATTTTAAAATCAAATACTATGTATTTTATTTCAGGATAAATTAATAATGAATATATGTATATGATTAAATAAATGATAAAACAAATAAGCAACATAATGATTATAGACTGACAGATAAATCTTCCTCCTGCTGATCCCCCAGTCCTTCATCCCCCACATTGAGTCAAATATTGTAATTCTTATCATTCTAGAAATCACTTGTTTATGTATATGTATGTTGCAAGTGTGTGCATGTACAATTAATATACACCCATCCCTTTATTATACAAGTGAAAGCGGCTCTGGATCTTGTTATCTCCACATAATAAGAAGTCTTTAACATTTTCTCTTATCCGTTCCTGAAGATTTACTTGATTGTTCTAGCAGCTATAGAGCATTCTGTTTGTTTTAAAATAGTCGTTTATTTTTTTTAATTATTTATTTATTTTGGGAGGGGGCTTGCAGAAAGAGAGAAGGAAAGAGAGAGAGAATCCCAAGCAGGCTCCACACTAACAGCATGGAGCCTGAAGCAGGCTGGATCTCACAAACCACGTTGAACAATTTTATGAGGGCATTTATCCACTGACATAGTATCATACAGAATATTTTCACTGCTCTAAAAATCCTCTTGCTCCACCTATTCATCCTATATTAATTTGCAGGCCATCTACAGAATGAAAAGGTACGGAACACTGAAGTAGTGCCCTGGAAAGGAGTTTGTGAAATACTTTTCTAGAGGTTCTATAGTGGGTGAAGTGAAATTTCACTTTAAATTTATGAGACTTATATTGCTCCAGAGCAAACTGACAATCAGAGAATGGGGAGAGAGTGAGTATGCAGAACTGCCAAAAACCTTGGGTTTCCCCATAGACTGGTGGACCCCGTTGAGATCTCATGGTCTACAATAATCAGGGAGAAAAATAAAGCATGTACAACTGCTCTTTCATGGAAAACACCAATGAAGACAGAAACGTTATTTATTTAGAGGATTTCGTTTAACGTAAATGATTGAGGAAAGGAGATGGAAGAAGATTGAATTAAAAAAAAGAGGATGAAGAAAGGTAATTTTTTTTTTTAAGTAAGAAATGGCAGGAGAAGGGAGAAAGCTAAATAAAGAAAAGTAGAGGAGAGACACAAAAACTGGGTAAGAAAATTAAATTCAGGGTCAGAGTCTTGGAATTTAATGGAAATAAAAAAAAAAGAAGCAATAGCAGAACATTGGCCAGATTTTAATATTCAGACAGCATCAAAATAGTTTTCACTTACACTTTTCATAAAAGTTATGGTTTGAATTCAATATCTTCTATAATTTGGCTGCAACAGTGTGGAGTTTTTAAATTTCCATTTCATTTACAGGTTTTAAAGTTGGCTGCAAAAATCTGTTCCCAAACAAAACTCAGACCTACCAAAAGAATTAAACATATTTTATGTACTTTCAAGACAGTTGTATCTCTCCCCCCAAAAAAAATTAAAAAATAAAAGTGTAATATTACCAGTCTCCTACTCTTACACATGGCTAAGATAGGAAAAGATTTTGATGTCAAGCATTATATATGCCATTTACTCTTCAGTAAAATAAAATAAACATTTAACCACATTGAGATAGTGATGTTTATAAAGAGCCTCATATATGCTGGTATTTTTAGATGTGTTTTATGATGTATTCATAAATAATGGATCTATAACATGCAAATATATTGCTGAAATGTATTTCTAACATGCTTGGAAAGAGATGCTGTGCTTTTAAAGCACATGTTTTGAATTTTATTAACAATAACACAACATGTGGTTAGCCTTTTATTATCTGCTTTATAGAGGGCACTTACTAGAGATATTTTATTCATACTTTATTGTCACATAAAAAATTAAGTTTGTGCACAAGAAATAGTCTAGCAAGTTATCTTATATCATTATGTCAGGTTAAAACAAAAATCTATATCTTTATTCCTTAAGAAACACTAATGGAAGATATTGATAGGTAAATGATAGGCAGATAAAGATACATAGATACATTTAAGAATTGGTTAATATATACAACATATGGTTCAGATGACACAAAATTGATCATATTTAGCAATGTTCATTCAAATAGTTATTATGATTCTTTATTAAAACAGTTATAATTATTACATCACAATTTTATTTACAATAGGGACCTTATTTATATCCTTGTAAAATTTCTGAAGTCTAGTAGGAACTATATTAATAAATCCTTAAAAATTAAAATAATAAAATATATGCTAATATTAAGTCTTCCAAATTATGCTATTCTTGTTAATTCATAAACCATTTATTATTGAAAAATACAGTAGAGTCTAAATACCTGGTAAATGAATTTTCATTGAATAAATAGATAATTATAAAATAACATAATATAAAGTCAAGGTGTCCTTAATTCATACCGGTTCAATATAATTAACATTCTGTATTATTTTTCATTATAAAACATGTTTTAAATGCAAAATATATATCAATTAATTAAGTTTCATCTTGTAATTAGTGTTTTATACTGTACCTCAATAAAGGGACAATATTTTATGAGTACCTTTCGATCATTGACTTAGCTGACCATAGCTATTATGTGTTATGGCTTGTATATAATTAAATGTATGGATTCATACAAGGCAGTAAAATGCCAGAAAATTTAGAATATTTTTCAGATGATTTTCATTGTATTAAAAGTATTCTCATCTCTTCTCTCTTTTGTTTATTTAGGCAAGAGAGTATGCCTTCCTCCAAACAGATAAGGAGTTTGAATTACCTCAAACATGGTGGAACTCCTCCATACCTGTGGGCCTATGTGCACTGATCCAGTATTTCCCATGTAGTTTTGTATCCTCTTTGGTGAATGAAATAACTTTTTGTGTTTATATCATATATGTGATATATATATATATATATATGTATATATATATATATATATATATATATATATATATAAAGCATATATATATCATATGCTTTAAAAATATAACCAAATTGACCACATTTTGAAAACCTCTGCTTTAATAATTCAAAACAAAATAATGATCTATGTAATGTTTGAATGAGGGATTTTTCTTTATTTTTTGTTTTTTGTAATTATTCATGAATCAAGTCTTGTCAAAATATAGCCAGTAATATATTTCAAAGATTACTTTTTATTTTTATTACAAATATATACATGAGTAGCACATAATCCATGTAAAATCTAAAAATAAAAAAAAAATGGAAGAAGGAAAAAAAGTGATAACCCACAAAAACCCCAAATATAATTAACATTGTGGTTATATGTCATTCTTAATTATATGTTTTTTTTCATGCTTTTAAGTAAGGTTGAAGTCCCACTACCTTTGACAAAAATGTATAATTCTTTTGAATCACATAATGGAATCATACAGGGTTTTATCTCAAAGATATCAAAGTTAATGAAATATTCTTATTTTAAATATGAATACACATACCTAAAAGTAGAATATCTCATACAGTAATTATTATACAATAAAGTTTAATGTGTGGTCATCTCCAGAATTAAGCAGGCCTACATATTTTAAATTTTTCTGATTTGATCATTGAAACCTTTATTTTATTGCAATTACAAAATGATTTTTTTATAGTGATGTGAATAATTTCCTGTGAGTTTTAACCAATGGCATTTAACTTATGTGACTTGCTCACATGGTTTTGCCAAATAACTTTTTGAAAGAAAATGGATGAAGGAACCAAATCAACATAAAAAAAGTGCTCAAGATCACTAATCATCAGGGATATCACCTCACACCTGTTAGGATGGCTATTATCAAAAAAAAAAAAAAAAGATAAAAATTGTTGGTGAGAATGTGAAGGGAAAGAAACCTGTACACTGTTGGTGGGAATGTAAACTGGTGCATTCACCATGGAAAACAGTATGGAGACTCCTCAAAAAAATGAAAAATAGTATATCATATAATCCAGCAATCCCACCTCTAGGTATGTTTTTTGATTAATTTTGTTTATAATATCTTCTTTAATTCTCCTCAGAGCACACATTAATTGAAAAAAATACCATATCATGCAGAAGTAAAACGAAAAATTGAAAAATAACCCATCTATAACAGCATCCTAAAGAACAAAGCTATTATTTTTTAGTAAAGCCTGAGACTAAGTTCAGTCAGTGGTGGGATATGCCCATATCATTATGCCTCTTTTAAAAAATTTAATTAGACATACTTGCTCCACAGAATGTTATTTGATGTTTTCTCATCAACCTTAATTACAAACATAGTGTTCTAAAGTACCTCAACAATATTGTTTTCTTAATTCTTTCATATATAATAATTTTGTTGTTTTGTGACCCTTTTTTCATTATAAATTCTAGCTGATTATTATTACCATATAGAAATACAATTAATTATAATTGATTAATTAATTATAACTTATTTATTTTGTAACCAACCACTATACTGAGCTTTCTTATTAGTGTCAATATGTCATGTCATTACCAAAAATGATAAAACTGCCTCTTCCTTTCCATTATTTTATAATGCACAAGTATATTTCTTAACTTCTTGCATTATCCAGAACTTCTATATAATTGTGAAATAACATTAAGAGAAAAGATATTTGTATTGTCACTATGTCTAATGCTGATTGCCTCTGGGTGTTCAACACTAAATTTGACCATGCAGATTGATTTTAAATAATATTTACCATGCTAAATACATATCTTCAATTACTAATTTTCTTTAAAAACTATCATTTTTCAAATCAGGAGAAAATTCAAAGTTTTTATTTAACACATTTTGTAATATATGACAAATGACCAATTGGTTTTGTTCATTTAACCGGTAGATTTAAGGTATTAGATTATTAGACTCCCCAGTGCTTATATGTCCTTTTTGTTATATTGTCTCTGATAACTTACATTTGCTGTTATTTCTCATATATTTTATGTTGTTATTTTTCACACTAATTTTATAATATGTTATCGGAATTTTTTCCAACTATATTCACAGATTTTTACTTATAAGTGTACTTTCTGACACTCTTCAGATGCTATGATATACAGATGTGTTAAATTTTTAAATATACAGCATTTAAATTACTAATATCATTGAGATTTCTAAATACTTTAGTATATATTTTATCTAGTACTTTATACTACCATTTTATATTCATATTTATACAATATCTATATCATTCCTAATATAGGTCTTTATGTTTTCCCTATATTTCTCTATATTGTTATCATATTATTCTCTGTATTGTTATACACTTTTACTATTTATGATTGTGGTGTATGTTTATTACTATTATCTAAGAATGATAACGCTCTATGATTCATATCCACATATCTTCTATCCACCATTTAAGCAGACATTTATATTTTTGTGAAGTTATAATATCTATTAGAAAAACTAATTGCAGTAAATTTGTTCTTAAAGTATAGCATACTTGTGTATATATAAAACCATTTATGTTTGAGTTTTTAGAGGATTTATAATTTATTAAGACAAATAATTCTTAAATGAACAGTAGTGTATATAAGTCTTCTGTAAATTTATGATTTTTCTTTTGGATATATTAATGGAAGTAATAGATGGCTCAATTATAATAATGAATACTTAAGGGTCTTCATACACATTACAAATTGACTTCCAAAATAAGTTAAATAAAGCAAAGCCTAAGAGTTTCCCTTAAATCATTTCATTACATTTTATTACTGTTACAAAAATGTCTGCAAATTGAAAATACCAATGAGAATTTTTTCCCACTTAGTATTACATCAATTATCAATGAGATTAAAAATGGCTTCTTAAGATTTTCCATTTATCCCCTTTTGAAAATGTATTCTTCACCTTAATTGACCTTTTGTTAGTTATGCATATGTAGTGTACTATCTTTAGGAACTAGTCCGTTCTTTTTAGCATGACATTCATAGAAGCTTGAAAGTAGATTCATGCCCCATTTCTGGAAAGCACACCTGCAGTACTCTGCAGAGTACATTGCTCTGTGTAGTGGAGAGTGGGAATCTGTTATGAAACAGGGCCAGTCAAAACTGATCCCTGTAATCAACATAATGTTGATAATATAAGGACTTCTTAGGGTTTACTAAGCCCAAAGGGGTAAAATTTGGTACTTTTTATACTCAAGTTTCAAGATCAAGTGGAGAAGGCTAAATGTACTATGAGAAAGTGAGGGCAACATGGAGAAGGAAGCAAAGCTAAGAGAGGGAAAAGGAGAAGAGTTAGCAGAAAAGGTAGGGGAACAGAGAAGAATGAGAGACAGAGTCTTGATTCCATTATGTAAGCTTTGCGTTCTTCTGCATAAGAGGTTGCATCTGTTGTTGGAGTAGTTAATATAGATCAATAAAGTTCCTTCTGTCTTGAACTGGTTTGATCTCAATATCTTATCTGTGTACAGAAACATACAGACATTGATAGCATAAGCCGAATATTTTAACAGCAAACTAAATTGTAGAATCAACAAATTCAAGTTCTGAGAAGTAGCAGAAAGCATTTCCAATTTCATTGGAATTTGATAATACTTTTTATATAGCCACAAATAAGCTGCTTAAATTCCTTCCTTTTTCATCTTTAAGTTTTTGTTGCTGTTGTTGGTTTGTTTTTACTTTAGAGAGAGAAAGCACAAGTGGGGAATAGGGAGAGAGAGAATCTTAAGTAGGCTCCACCCTCAGTGTGGAGCCCAGAGAGGGGCTCAATCTCAAGACCCTGGGATCACGACCTGGGCCAAAATCAAGAGTCAGACACTCAACCGACTGAGCCACACAGGCATCCTCTTTTACAGCCTTAAATTTTGATGATACTAAAGGTCTTCTTTCTCCCATTCTTCCCCCTCCTCCTCTTCCTTCTTCTTGATTATAGTTGACACACAATGTCACATTAATTTCAGGCGTGTGCTTGGTGATCCTATTTTCATTCAACCATCTAAAATGGGTAGGTTAATTCTAGTTAAGAGTAGTAACACCATGGGGTGCCTGGGTGGCTCAGTGTATTAAGTGTCTGAATTCAGTTCAGGTCATGACCGTACAGCTCGTGAGTTCAAGCCCCGTGTAGGCCTCTGTGCTGAAACCTCAGAGTCTGGAGCCTGCCTTGGATTCTGTCTTCTTCTGTCTCTCTCTGCCCCTCCCCCGTCTGTGCATGCGCTCACACACGCTCGCTCGCTCTCAAAAATAAATAAACATTAAAAACAAATTTAAGAGTGATAACACCTGGATACTTAAGAGCATTACTAGAAAATGGGAGTTTGATGCAAGAACTGAGGTGCATATTTTTGAAGGGGGGTAAATTTTCATCTCTTTTTTTTTTCTTTTTTAACAATGGGCAGTAGCATTACGATAGACATAGCTATTTTTGAAATTATATTTAAGGGAAAAAGAGCCCATTGCCAAAGGAAGGATTTTCTTTGAGACCAGGATTTCCTCAAATCTATGTGACCCTACTAGAATTTTCAGCCATATAAGAGCATCATCTGTACACAGAAATCAGGGGTGGACATATAATTGAAGTTTTCTCCACTTTATAATACTCCCTGCCCCTGCAAGAATGATAGTTCCTAGTAGTGATCACAGTACATAATAATATCTTTCATTACAATATACAAAAATTGAAGGTCAATAGAAATTGCTCTGCTGAGGATGTAAAATTGGATCTTATACCTTATGCATTATCCTAATATTTTATTGGAGCATTCCTATTATTATTACACATTTCATGTGAACATTATATTTTAAACAGAAAACTTTATTTTGTTTCATTTTTTATTAGTTCCATCATCTAAAAGTTAGTTTCAAAAATTTTATAAAATATCAAAATTTTTAAAGTTTTCTTGGTACTTTGAAATTTTTTAACTGTGTGATCATATAATTCATATAATGTGAAATCATAATCATGTAATCATACAAATTATGATTCACATGTTACATATACATTTCTCTTTTGAAAGATGAATTTTTTTTGAAATAGAATAAAATTTATAAGGGCTCTTGAAATAATTACAAAGCTTATACTTTAAGCTTATACAGATAAACTGTAGTATATCAAGTCAATGGAACTTTATCCAGTACTAAAAAAATGACCTATCAAGCTATGAAAATACATGGAAGAATCTTAGATGCCTATTACTAAGAAATAAGCCAATCTGTAACGGGTACATACTGTATATGATTCCAACTATATGATATTTTGGAAAAGGCAAAATATAGAAAGAGCACAGAGATCAGTAGTTTCCAGGGGTTGAGTTGGAAAAGAATGAATAAGTGGAGCACAGAGGATTGAGGACAGGAAAATACTCTATATGATACCATAATGATGGATATATGGCATTATACATTTGCTAAATCCATAGAAGGTACAACTATAAGATAAACTATGAACTATAATATAAACTGTGGACATTGTTTTCATGGTTAAAAGCATTTTTTAAAAGATAACTCATTGACAGTAAAAAGAATATAGTGAAACAAATCAATTGGTAGTATGTTTACAGCTGTTCATAAAACTGATTTCCTAAATTCCTATATCTGACAAGATAGCAAAGTAATGCTATCTCGAGTAACTTGGGGATGTATCAGCTGTCTATTCTTGAAGACTATGCTGCAATGAAGTGTTGAAGAGCACTCTGCCACCCAAGCACTTAGAATTAGGAATGCAAATATTCTTTTCTCAAGACGTAGATAGCTTCCATTTTACATACTAAAACTACGTTTAGTTCTATGTGTGATTCCTGAAGAGTTTGGCTAATATCATTTTATTACCAAGTCCAGAGAGCAATATATTGAAGTGTTTAAACACATATATTTTGGTGGGATAAACCTTGGTTTTGAATCTCAGATACATATGTCATTAATTCTATTGTCATTCTATATTTGTTCATCTTTAAATGATGACAGTAATTGTATCTACCTTCTAGGAATACTTTTTAAAATGAAAGTCTCATGTTTTCAGCAAAATGGCTGGCTCACAATAGCATCTCAATAATGAATATTGGTTTCCATTACTTCTCAATTTTTTGGCATAGTTAATATGAGGGTCTCTGGATGTACTGAGGTACCTAAAAACAAGGTCTGTCAAGCTAAGGGTTCAACCCTAAATTGTAATAAATGCTCTAAATAAGTGACTGGAAGATCTTTTGAAAGATACTCTTATCACTGAGCCTGCAAGTATGTGTTTGAGGAATTTAAACACTAATGCTATATTCAAAATTCTGAGTAACATCAAGTTTCTGTGAAGATAAAGCAGATCATTGATTTAGTGTTTTGACAGTTAATATGGTAACTTGTACTGACTTTACTCTTGTATAAAGAGGTAGCTTCTGGGTGCTAGTTCAGTTTTACAACCTTAGAAACAAAACTGCTATTTCAATAACAATACCCAGGGAACTGAAGTGTGGAGAGTTTAACTAACTTGCCTTAGTTTGCAATGCTAATAAGATTATTAGCCACATATTTTTGCTGCCATAACAAGAAAATAGGGGTGCCTGGGTGACTCGGTCGGTTAAGCATACAACTCTTGATTTCAGCTTGGTCATGATCTCACTGTTTGTGAGCTTGAGCCCTGCTTTGAGCATGGAGCCTGTTTGGGATGCTCCCTCTCCCTCTCTCTGCCTATACCCTGCTTGTGTTCTTTCTCTCTCTCCCAAAATAAATAAATAAAATAAATTAAAAAAAATAGACAGCCATATATATTTTGCTTATTTTTCAAATAAAATCTACTAGAGCTAAATGTTAGATTTGTTGTTTTGTTTTATTTCACTAAGAGGCATGTTAAGGTCTTTATCATAGATTAAACTCTTTGTTGTTTGGGATTTTACAAAGAGGTACCAATAGGATTTGCTAAATTGTGAAAAACAACATGCCTTATCATTTGTGTCTATTAAGTCTATACAGGAAAATTCTTATTCTATACAGTTAATGGCATTTTAGAATACATAACATAGTGTTCTCTACTGTACTTGTCTACTGTACCAACAGATAAAATGTTTCTACCTATAGGAAGCCTATTTTTAGTTGCATTACCAAAAAATGTTAAGCTACATACTTAAGCTACAAACACTGTATCTGAAAATGGTATTATCATCTTTTTTGGTCCTGCAGCAACATTACCACTATATAACTTTTTAATTTGGACCTTATTCCTCATGAATGGTTGTGACCTCACTGAAGAATGCCAAGCAGCACAGTTCAAATAAAAATAATCAGTAGGATTGACATGAGTCAAAGGTGTGTCTATTAAACTAAAGTTTGCTCTCAGGTATACCACAGACACATGATTTCTGTATGAAGTATATATATGAAATACATATATTTATAAATATAAATATCTAATATAAATGTATAAGTATATAATTTATAAATAATTGTATATTTATTTTAAATATTATTTATAAATAAATTTTTATATAATATATAAAATAAATAAATATATAACTATATAAATATAATATAAATATAAATATTTATAAATACAAATGTTTTGTTATATTTGTATAAATATATATTCAGATTTAATCATAGAAATATTTATCAAAACAAAACATTTACTTAGGAAAATTAAATATTAGAAAATTAGTTATTAGATAAAAATTATTAAAGACTGAACTTTCTTTAGCAATTATGTGGAAGAATTATTTTTAAAAGAATAATGTCTTGATGAAAATTGGAAAACTGGGATCTAGATCAGGATTCAGCCTAAATCATACACTTTTGTTTACTAACTGGTATAACTTCTGAAATACAAGGAATGGAAAAGGGGAGAGAAGCGGTTCTTGCTTTCACGAATTTTGATATATAAGGGAAATGAGTCGGCAAATGATTATAACTTAACCAGAGCCAGAAGATAATTTCAACTAAAGTTCTATTCACATTGAAATTCTATTAAATTGGCAGTCCCTGGGGAAGATTTTTATGAATGTTGTGATATTTGAAAAGCAGCCTGTGAGCAAGATTAAGAAAGGAAGAGACAAAGGTAGAAGGAAGAGACAGAGCAAGAGAATTAGTTCTATAGGAAGAGATCTCACATAGCAAGAGTGATTGAAATGAAAAAGGAAGAAATTAAAAGAATCAAATGCTTGACAGGCCTAAGCTACTGGGAAGGCCTTGCTAAGTGTGCAGAGCATGGCCTTTACATAACTCATTTATTTCTTTCACATTTGCTAAAATATCTTGCTAACTAATCCCACAAGAGATTTTCTGATAAACCAAAATGTCCATCCATTAAATCTGTTAAATAGATCTAAATATCTAACCTGCTTGAAAAATACATTATCATCATCACTTAATTTTTTTTAGGAAATCAAATTAACTTACAAATATTATTGATGACTTAAAATTAAATTAAATACTGTGTCTTAGACATTTGAAAACACTATTATGTAACATCCAAACCAGATACATGGGCCTCATTGCAAGATAAACCTCTGGACTGAAATGTTCTTACTGATATGTCACTAACTAGTATCCTGTCTCTTGGTAATTTCAAGAATTGTTTTTAATGATTCTAATTTTGGGGGATTAAAAATGTCTTTCCTAAGTATCCATTTCATATATTATTGCTCCAGAAAAGTGATTTTCAATTTTTTTTTTCAAATCTAATATTTATTTATTTTGAAAGAGAGAGAGCGCGCATGTGCATGCATGGAAGTGGGGGAGAGGCAGAGAGAGAGAGAGAGAGAATCCCAAATGGGCCTCACACTGTCAGCCCAGAGCTCAATGCAAGGATCAATGCAAGAACCTTGAGATCATAACCTATGCTGAAATCAAGAGTCTGATGCTCAACTGACTGGTGCCCCAGAAAAGTGATTTTTATATACCAACTTACCTCACTTTTCAAAATTCCTATTTTTCTATAACATATTTTATATACAAAAATATAATCAATTAATAAAATACTAAGCAATGCAGGAGAAGATGTTTATATAGTACAACACTGAAATTGAAATAGGAATACTATTGAAGCTACTGGGTCTACACTCCAATGGAAACACTCTCAGTCCTAATGCCAAAAGTATTTACCAGTCTGTGTTTTGTACTCATTTCCCCCTTCTTGGCAATACGGTTTTATGTGTCTTCATATACATGTTTCTTTAAACAATGCATTATGAAGTTTTTAGTACTTTGGAAATTCGTACACGATATTATAATGCATATGTTCTTCTGAACTTCTTTGCTTACTTAATGTCATGTTTGTGAACTTTGCTATATTGATGTGTGTAACTTTATTTCATTCACTTCCATCTCTGACAAGTGTCTCCTCAAAATATACTACAGTTTATTCATACTTTCTTCTATCAAGGTACATAGAGTTAATTTTAACCTGTTATATTTTTCTATTAGAAAGTAAGCTGCTATAAACATTCTTATATGCATGTCTAGAATATCTAAGGTTACTTGGAAAATAATTTTCCTAGGACATTTGCCCAGGAATGGAATTTTGGAGATTGTATCTTTATGAATTTAATATTTTTTTTGATTTTATGCATCAGAAAAAGCTTTTCACAGTGCATGGCTTATTGTTAATTTTTTCATAGTCTCTTTTGATGGTAAGCACAAGTTTTACATTTTAACATAGTAGAATTTAGTGGGGTTTTTTGCTTTTTGTTTTGTTTTGCTTTTTAGTTTGAGATTTTCTGTTTTTAAAGAAATGTTTCCTTTGTATAAGGTCATAAAAATAATCTACTATAATCTCTTCTAACCATTTAAAGTTTTATTCTCACTAATTTTGCAATAGTCATCAAATTGTTTTTACAAATGAGGAAGATATAAAATTTATTTTTTAACTGGTGGTGGCCAATGAAATCACATGTAATTTATATCCTCATGATTTTCCCATAGATTTCAGTGGCCATTCAGCTGTGTACCAATTTCTAAATACAACTGTTTCATTATTTATAGATGACGTAGTTACACATCTGCCTACTCACACAAAAAAGCACATATTCTTGGTGCTATCGTGAGAATTCATGTACATATGCAGGGCAGCAAAAAATTTGAGGTACCCTATATGAAAACTCCCAGCTGAAGTTGAGGAAGGTGAGGCATTGCCTTTTTACAACTCTTACACTGTAAAAGAGAGTCATTATTAGGCTTTTTAGAGAGATTTATTTTGAATTTAGGTGAGGTGAGGGTTAATGGTAATTTTGCTGTTTAATATAGCCCCCAAGCATAGGGTTGAAATGCTGCCCAGTATGACAAAGTGTAAGATAAGAAGTCTGGGACGTGCCTTATGGAGAAAAAAATACGTGTTAGATAAGCTTTGTTCAGGAATGAGTTCTGGTTGTTCTGGCCATGAGTTAAATGCTAATGAATCAACAATTATATTAAATGAAGTGCCTTTAAGCAGAAACACACATAAAACAAGGTTATGTATTGATTGACTGATGAAATGTGATCAGGGGTCCTCAGGAACCTAATCCTCTAATACCCCTAGGAGCTGTGGTTTAGCATTTACTAATTGAGTGTTTGCAGATTATTTATTGTAACATTACTGTGCAGAATGTGAATCAATTTAAGGTCTTGTTCTTTTCCCATACTCTCTATTGTACTATCTTGGTCTGTTTTCATATTCCTGTACCAATTTTATACTTAGCCTATAATTGCTTTGAAATAGATATAGAAACTTCATGGGTCACATTCCCCTCTGTGTTCCTCTTCTTCTTCAGTAATATGTTATCTGTAGTCCTTTGTATTTCAGCATATATTTTATATTCTGCTTGTCAAGTCCAAGGTATCCATCCAATTGATCATATGACATTGGATATATAGACTTAATTGGGGAAATATTTTTTTTATCTTAAGGATAGTGATCCTTTCAGTTGATGCTTTTGATTTATCTCTTTAGTTTTGTCTTTTTTAATGTATCCTCAATAAAATTTTCTATGTATACATCCTTCACATTTTTCATAGACTTAATCTAACATAACATATTTTTGTTTTCAATTTGGTCATTTTACAAACACATGATTTTAGCTTTGCTGATGTTTAGGATTACGATTGATTTTTGGATGTTGATTTTACAGTTTTTTCTAAACTCTACTCTTTTTTCCAATATTTGGACCCTAGATTCTTTTGGGTTATCTATGGATACAATATATTATCTCTGAAAGATGAGAGAATTTTCTTCCTTTCACTTTTTTTTTTAATCACTCAATCCTTATTTTTTTTTCTTACTGTATTAGCTCATATTACAGTGATACAGTGATATTTACCAAGCTTATTTACGTTTTGATATTTATAAAATTATAATATTCAACTTAATTATGAAGCAAGTTATAGATTACTTTTGTATATACATTTAATCAACTTTAGAAAGTTATCGTTAACACATAATTTAGAACTTTTGTCGTGAATGGCTGTTGAATTTTATCAAAGGTTTTTATTTTTGCAGTTAAATAAATCCCATGGTTTGCTCCTTCCTTATCAAAACATTATAAATTCCATTTTTGCCTCACTACATTTCTACACATTTAGCTTTATGAGTGCCTTTTATTATGGCTGTTTTTTGATTTATTGTTTTTGTCTTGAGCATTTAAAAAAACATTTTGCATAAATATGGACATATGAGGATAATATTTCTACCATGTTTGCTATTGATATTTAACATTAATTCTGGAAAATTATCATCAGTTTCCTTTTAAGTAGTAGATTTTGAGCCAGTCTCTTAATTCTCTCCCTCTCTGTCTCTCTTTTTTTAAAAATTTTATTAGATATATGTTGAGCTTTAGTAGTCTATCTTCCATATCCCTTATCCTCCCTCATATTTTCTATTTCTTTCTGTAATATATTCCAGATAATAATTTCCTCAGTGATATCCCTTATTTTGTTTTATTTGTATTCAACTGGGTAATAATATAATAATAATATAACCAACATAACCAATCTTTTAAGTTTTGCTGCTAGCTAGTCTTTTAATTATCAGGTTTTTTCTCCCCATTTTTAGACGTTCTATTTGGTTCTTTCATATCTGCTTTATAATTTTTATTTTTTCTTTTCTATGTTTAAGCATTGAATGTACAATCATTTTATATTTCCTATATGTTCATTTCGACATACTTGAGATTTAGGATCTTTTGCTTATTTCAGCTAATTCATGGTCATGGTGTCTTGATTTTTTTCGTATATGGTAATCTTTACTGGGACCTTATATTTGACTGAGCTTACATTTGAGAGCCCTTTAAGTGCTGTATTTCAGATGCTTATCTCCAGACATGATTTTAGAATGTAGACGCTTATAATTTCCAAAAGTATCAAGTATTAGTGTCATTATAATTGCCACTTATTCTCTTAACTTTCCCTCTATCTTTCCCTTAACATTTCACAATAAGTAGTAAAAAGAAACGAGGTTACACCTTCAACAGGTTCCTTGGAAACTACATTAACTAAATATTGCCTAGAAATTTTCTTTTCCTTGCAATTGTAGGAAACAAATCCATGGTAGATAAAGCCAGTGTTTTCTTCAATAATAGATATAGTCATTGAATAGAAACATTAAAGGTACTTCCAGTGAGGCCTGAAAAGTAAACAAGGAACATATTCTTGGAAACTGAAGGAAAGATGATCCTTATTATTATATGAGACTAATTGATTTTTTAAATTTTTTAAAAAAGTTTGTTTATTTCTGAGAGAGAGAGAGAGAGAGAGAGAGAGCATTTGAGCAGGGGAGGGGCAGAGAGAGAGGGTAACAGAGGATCCAGAGCAGGCTCTGCACTGACAGCAGAGAGTCTGATGCAGGATGAGATCATTACCTGAGCAGAAGTTGGATGCTTAACCACTGAGCCACCCAGGTGCACCAAGACTAATTTAAAATGATTCTTGTTGGGGGCGCTTGGGTCACTCAGTCAGTTGAGGCTTCAACTTTGGCTCAGGTCATGATCTCCGGTTTGTGAGGTCGAGCCCCCTTTGAGCCCCATGCGGGCTCTGTGCTGACACCTCAGAGCTTGGAGCCTGGAGCCTGCTTCGAATTCTGTGTCTCCTTCTCTCTCTGCCCCTCCCCGACTTGTGCTCTGTCTCTATCAAAAATATATCAATGTAAAAAAGAAAAAAAAAATTAAATGATTCCTGTTGAGGTGCCTGGATGGCTCAGTGGATTGAGCAACCAACACTTGATTTTGGCTTAGGTTTTGATCTCAGGGTCATGGAATCAAGCCCTGGGACAGGCTCTGCTCTGAGTGTGGAGCCTGCTTATGATTCTCTCTCTCTCCCTCTTCCCCTCTCCAATGCTCATGCTCTCTTCTCTCTAAATAAATAAATAAATTAATAAAATTAAATATAAAATTAAATAATATAAATAAAATAAAAAGCTTCTTGTTTAATCATTCCCTTTAATGGTACCAAACAAAACTATTTCAAAATTAAAGTGCTGGATTATGCTATGCCAGAAAATGAACTTTTGTTACATACAAGTGAGATAATACAGGGATTACTTTTTAAAATGTCTCTTTAATGAATCTATCTGGTCATTCACTAGTTACACAAACAGAAAATAAAACTGAAGCGTATGTACCATGCTATGTCATGTAAATTTGAGGGATACCACTGCAAATAAGATCATTATATTAGTCAAGGAGTTTACAGTTAAATTTAACTGTCTCAAATTTTCTTCTCATTCTTTACATAAGTGGGCTGGAACTCATGTCTCTGAGTATACAGGCTTGGCACAGTATTTGTAATTCCACACCTTTCTGTCTCACTCAAAAGACCATTGGAATACAACAGGAGAATGAAGTTATATTTGAGATAAAATTGAATGCCTCTTATAATGACAAAATTACAAAATAACAATAACATAGATACCCAATTATTAGTATTAGCAAATTAATTGGGAATGCCTTATGGTAATCACAACCTACTGGTGAGTTATAACCCTATGAGAATTTCTGGTATATGCATTAATTTTTCTGTTTGTTTGTTTTAATTTTAGGGAGAGAGAGAGATCAGAAGAGAGAGGGAGAGGGGCTGTGGGACAGTAAGAGGATCTTAAGCAGACTGCACCCTCAGCATGGAGCCCAACATGAGGCTTGATCTCACAATGCTGGAATGTGAGCCAAAATCAAGAGTCAGGTGCTCCACTGATCTAGCCACCCAGGCACGAATAGTAATTAGTGGTAAAATTATTAAAGAACTAGAGACTTTGAATGTTTTAACCATCTTACATATATATATGATATATATTTATTTATATATATATATATATTCTGAAGAATATTTGTTTAGCACAATATGGCTCTGATTTGCTTATCACAGAATTTTAGAGCTGCTAGATCAACTCTATCACTTTAGAAATAAAGAAACCAAGGCTCAGAGATGTGCATCTGAAATTCACAGCTTTGTCCTCTGCAACTTTTATCCAAAAGATTTTTATTAAAATAAAGAAGTTATATTTATCAAATTCGTAGATGACAAAAAAAGAGGAAGATATAACATGATAGATGGCAAAATTAAGTTCAGACAGTTCTTGACAGAGTGGATTGATGTACAGAATTCAAGGGTATTGTACTCAACAAGAATAAATATAAATTAATGCATTTATGTTAAAAGTTATGCAAGTACAAGAAATGATGAGAATTGGATCCACTACAGTACTCGTTAACAACCTTTAAAAAAATATTTTGCTGGGGCACCAGGATGGCTCAGTTAAGTGTCTGAGTTTGGCTCAGGTCATGATCTCGTGGTTTGTGACTTTGGTTTGAGAGTTTGAGCCCTGCACTGGGCTCTGTGCTAATAGCTCAGAGCCTGGAGCCTGCTGTAATTCTGTGTCTCCCTCTCTCTCTGCCTCTCTACCGCTTGCACTGTGTGTCTATCCCTCAAAAATAAATAAACATTAAAAATTTTTTCTTTAATCTTTTGCTGAGAGGCACCTGGGTGGTTCAGTTGGTTAAGCATGTGACTCTTGGTTTTGGCTCAAGTATCTCATGGTTTCATGAGATGGAGCCCCACTGTACTGACAGCAAAGAGCCTGCTTAGGATTTTCTCTCTCCCTCTCTCTCTGTCCCTCCCTTGCTCATGCTGTATTTGTCTCTCTCAAATTAAATAAACTTTAAAAAGTAAAACAAATACTTTGCTGAATATGAGCCAGTAAAGTTATGTGGCTTTTAAATAATGAGTGTATGGATTGACACAGTGTCCAACAGAAGAAAGATAAGTACTGAGATCGATCCTATATAAACCATGTAAGAATAGTGTGCATTTCTTGACCCATACCAGAGGCTCTGATATATTGGTTTCTTTTCTGAGAAGAGTATCAAGAATCTTTAGAGGGGCACTTGGGTGGCTCAGTCGGTTAAGCCTCCGGCTTCAGCTCAGGTCATGATCTCACGGTTCGTGAGTTTGAGCCCCGCATAGGGCTCTGTGCTAACAGCTCAGAGCCTGCAGCCTGTTTGAATTCTCCCTCTCTATCCCTCTCCCACTCACGCTGTGTCTCTCTCTGTCTCTCAAAAATAAATAAATGTTAAAAACATTTAAAAAAAGAATCTTGAGAAATTAGGTGATTTAAGGATATTCAGATAATTGAAGGAGGAATGTACTCTGGGTCTTCATTGTAGAGTTGTCATGAGGGATGTGTCAATCAAGAAGATTCATGTGCTAAGGAACTTTAATATAGTCTTTTATTATTTAAGAAAAAAAAGGCTGAAAAGGTTAATAGGGAATTTTGCTGCAGAGTGTAGGGTAAAATGAATCCTGATTAAAAACCAGAAAGCCTGAGGGTATGTCTCAACTAAAAATTATTAGATATAACATCCTGAAAAAGCTACAACCCCTTTCTCAACCACAGTTTTGTCTATAAGCTGGTGATAGTAAGACCACCTTGTCTATTTCATAGGTCATGATTAAAGCAAAAGAAAATTATGGATGGAAGTGTTTTGCAAGTAATGACTATACATATACCAAGTTTGTAGTAACTTTGGTTCAACAAAGGTGAAATGAGAATGCTTGTCTTCAATAAAACACCATGGTACCCTCTAGATGCTTTAAATCAGAAGCCAAAACTCACATGTCCAGGATCTTTTAAAAGGGAAGTCTTCTTCAGAAAATACAATGTATTAGAGGGATGTGAGATCACTGCTAACTCTAAGAATCTAATTTCTGAAAGGAAGAATTACACCTTATACAAAATAATTAAAATATTTTATTCTTGATGAATTATTTTTCAATAAGTGATCCTAGGTATCCACCAAGAATTCTCATTTCAAATAAATTTGATTGTTCTCCACTTGTTTTGGAAGGATGGTAGTTATTGTGACATAATAATTTTCTGTTTATATGTGAAGACCAGTATTCATATAAATCCAGTTGCTGATATTGGTAGTAAAATGAAAATGGAGAGAGGTCACTTCTTTGAAATGGGTGGCTCTTAGCTATCAAAAACATCTGGATTGAGAGTAGATTATCAAGTTTGGAAGCTGGCAATTACCATGTAAATAGATGAATCATATTCTCTATTCAGAAACAATCACACATAGTAGTTTCTAAAAAAATTTTTATATGTCTTCAAACACCTCAAGGATGGTCGGTCTGTGTTATTGTTTATAATTTGTATATTTTGAAGCCATGAGACCTATTTCCCAAGAAATGTCAAAGTCTTTTGTATTCAGAACTAAAGCCAGAAAGTCCAACAATATTTCTTTGAGTATTTCCACAGTGGGTCTGTCACTGCTGTTCTCTTATAGCAGATGTGTATCTATCACTGAGATGTTTAAGAATTTGTTCACCATTACTTGAAAGGAATGTCTCAGCTGAAATACTGTACATTTGTACCTTATAAGTTACCAGTCATAATACACTAAATTTTAATGGAAATTGAATATTCAACTCTGCAGAAAAATAAAATGTATAAAGTAAAAAAAAACAAAAACAAAAAGACAAAAACAAGCAAACTGTGAAGTAGCCTTTGTTATCCATTCAATAAGCCATACTAATGAATTACACTGATTATTTTATTGAAATGTATTGAGCTTCTTCAATTATTGAAAGCAACAATGCATACTCTGTGAATAGAAAAAAATACCTTCATATCAAGAAAATTCAATGTAAAGCCATTTGACCTCCTATAGCCAGATTATTAGTGCAATTTAAAATGTGGCTTACTCTAAGTCTCAGTAGGGACATTTCCATATTTTTTGGTCTTTTTAATGATGAAATTTACATTTTTATACGAAAAATACAGTATTATATTAAAATTACCTATTCTGACTCTACTTTCCCTGCCACTATATGCTGTATTTTTTCTTTCTTTCCTTCCCTATGTTTCCTACCTTCCATCCTCCCTTCCTTCTTGCTTCCCTCACTTCTTTCTTTCTTTTGTAAGAGTTTTGATTATTGAAACACTGAATTATGTAAGAATATTGATCCTGTAGGTACCCAATTGCAATAAAAAACTGTGGTTACCTTTCCCAAACCAGTTTAGACTAGCTCAATGAATGACTAAGAAGACAATTTATTTCCTTTCTCTTTTTTTTTTCCTTTGAAAAGATTCACATTTGATCTTATATATAAAAAAGTGATTCTAAAATAACCTCTCAGTAATAGGTTTTGGTGGCTAACATTATTTTGATATAAAAAGATAATATTTACGAAGCAATATCCTACAACTAAATTGCTTATGTAAAAGCTTTGCTTGTATATTTTCAGCAATTTTTATGATTATTATTATTATGTTTCACCTAGTGGTTTTACTTGCTGATTTGGCTTTCTCTAGATGTAGCTAGAAATGTTTGTTCCATATATGATTTCTTAAGTTTTGGTCATTGTATATTTCCAACCATTACGAAAAAAAAAAAAGGGAGAGTATCATAGCATAATCAGCAAAAAAACACTATGACCATAGAAAATTTAACATTTTGGAGAAATGAGCCTTAAAATAAAACAAATTAGGGGTGCCTGGGTGGCTCAGTTGTTAAGCATTTGACTCTTGATTTTGGCTCAGGTCATGATCTCACAGTTGGTGAGTTCAAGTCCCGCATCAGGCTCTGCATTGACAGCGTGGAGCCTATTTTGAATTCTCTCTCTCTCTCTCTCTCTCTCCTCCTCCTCCTCCTCCTCCCCCATTCACACACACTCTCTCTCTCTTTCTCAAAATAAATAAATAAACATAAAAATAAAACAAATTATATATGTAAATATATAATATATATATTATATATATTTGTCTAGAAGAGTGTTATCACCTACTTTACATTGTTTTAAATGCTTATTTATTTTAAGAGAGAGAGAGAGAGAGAGAGAGAGAGAGAGAGAGAGACCATGAAAGCAGGGAAGGACAGAGAGAGGTTCCCATTCAGGCTCTGCAATGTCAGTGCAGAGCCTGATGCAGGGCTCGAATTCAGGAACTGTGAGATCATGACCTGAGCCATAATCAAAAGTCAGACGCTTAACCAACTGAGCCACACATGGACCCCAACTACTTCACATTTTGAAACATATAAGTAAACTCATAAAGAAAATAGATTTTGTATTCTTAATTATTTGAGTAAAATTTATATTTATTCAAAATGTTAATTCACTTATGTGTTCTTTACAGAATTACTTTTATTATTTGCACCTTTTTATTTATTAATAATATTATAATATATGTTAATATTGGCAAAAAAGTTAAATTTTTGTAAAATATTGTGAACTAATTTCATTGTTGCTGTGACACACATAGGTGGAAACATGAAGAAAAGACTACAAAAGTCATTTGTGGACTAAATGAATCCCATGTGCAAAATGGATTCCACTCAGGATCAAAGATTGGGGACACTGAGATTCTAAACCATTTAGAGAAGTTGCAAGAGTTGACTAATATGGGTAATAGGGAGAGAATGTTGAGACACAAAAGAAAGAAAAAAAAAGAAAAATAGGAAAAAATTAAGAAGAAATAATACTCTATACTCTGAGACACTTAATTATGTAACGACACTGCTGCCCTTAGGTAAACGGCCAAGTACCTGATCTTCTCTGCTGACAACTGCACTTACCTGAAATAACAAAGCTCCCTCCCACCCCATTTCTTATAGGTTTATTTGGCTTGATGTACTTCACAGATTAGTAGGAGTGTGTTTAAGAAAAAGTAAAAGGGAATAAGAACTTCGAAAATTATCTACCATCTGATTATCTACCCTTCTTATAATAAGGCTAATATTGAATACTTAGCACTGTGCTAAATATTTCAGATATCCTCAATCTAATTTTACACAAATCTCTTTGGCAAATTCTGTTATTATCCTCACTCTATGAATCTGAAAATGGACCTTTAATATAATGTTACACAAGTTCACAAACTAGTTAGTTTTACGGATCTGTGACATGAAGCCATGTTTTTTGGCTTGCAAACCTGTGCTGTACTGTGCTTTGCATTCTCTGAATGGTCAAATGTCATTTCAGTCTGTGAAAGATATTGCAGGTGAACAGGTGAAATCTTCTATCATTTAACAATAGTATATAGATTGCTTCTCCAGTTGCTGATTATTGCAACAGGCCCAGCCAAGTAGTATTAAAGGTGGGGTTTGAAAGGATAACTTGCAAAGCAAGACTATCTTGGTCCCAATCTTCGCTCCCTCACTTACTAGCAATTGATTTATTTTTCTGTGTTCCATCTCCTCCTATGCACAATGAAGTAAAAATAGTACATGCAGCTGAAAATACTTTGGAGAATATGAAGAATTAATGTATGTAAAGCAGTATCTAAGCCTAATCATACCATAATAGTTTCAATGTTATTTAACACTTGCTAAATAACCTATAGCTTTTAAACTTACAAATTGGGCCCCAGAAAAATACTAGTATCGATAAACTTTGGTGGTGGTGCGGAACCCTATTCTTAATAAAAGTTACAATGCAGTAACTTAAAGATCTGTAAGTATTACAGATTGACCTCACCCTAAAGGAGGTAATCATCTGAGGTTGTCTAAATGTTAATGGTTCCAAGAAGTAGCTAATTCAATTCAGTACTTGCAAGTTATTTTGACTGAGGAGTGCAATCAGAGCCTGGCTTACATCTGGCTTCATTCCCTATAATCAATAACATCCCTAGGGATACAGAACACATTGCAAGGTTTAAATAATTGCACACAATTGTTTATTCAGTTTTGTAAGTTGGTATATGTAAATGATGACACATTCTGTCATTGCTGAAGGCCTCGTTTGATCATAATGTGTCACTGTAATAACCATTTAATGTATAAAATAATGGTTGAAGTACATAAAACGTTGTGTTCAAGTTTAGAATAGGATTTAGATCCTAAGTCTATATACTAAAGCCTACCAGATTTAATGGTCCAATTGCTGGCTGTCATTCTTACTCCAGTAGGTAATTATTAACTGCACCTTTTTTGCATGATTCTAAAATACACACTTAAAAATAGCAAATAAATCTTGAGATTTAACAGTGTCTAAAATTCTCTTTTGAGTTTCATAAAAATATTTATCAGTACTTACTTAAAATATAGAAATTAAATGATGATATGAGATATGAATAAGGCATAAACATGATAGTAAAAATCAAATAAGCTATATATTTTTTAAAAGTTTGAGTCAAATGAAATATTAAAAAGTGAGGCCAGTGTACTAAAACAAAAAAGAAATACCAAAGGTCTAAGATAAGACTTCTACCTATGACAGTGAAAGTACTTTAGCCTCCAAAATGCAAAATAAAATGCATAATTGAGGAAGTTTTAATTTTTATTATGAACTCACTCTAGTCTCAAGTTCTGGACTTTTATGCTGAATATAAGTTTCTTAAAAGAGTGAATTATTACTTTCTCATATTTTATATCTTATAAATCTTAGAAAATAAGTTGTGCATAGCCATTGCTTAGCAATTATTAAATTGAATTCAAGGACTTTTGACTGGCTATGATAATACTATCTTCTCATTTATCAAATCTGTTTCTTTAAAATCATAAATTTTCTAGCTTCTGGTAACTTCAGTGTTGTTATAGTGAATGGAAACATGAACTAGCATACCTACTCCTGGATCTCACACATTTCTTGTTAATATAGGATGAGTTCAGTAACCTGGTTAGCCTGTCAAAAAACACTGAAGAGAAATCCTTGATTTTCCATTTCCAAATGTAATTTCTTCCAACTCTTGTGATTTTGAGATTGCTGAAAACACATAGGAAGGCAATGTAAAAAGTAAAGTCTAAATTGTTTTTATTTTCATAATATTTCTCAGGTATTCAGGCTAATTACTGTGTGCTTGGACTATATTAATTATTCAGCAACTATTAATATTGTAGTATAAATTGATATAAATTTTATAATGTAATGGCTGCATTATTGTCATTGCCACAATAATAAATATTAAGGAAAATGATTGATTATAACAATTTTTCTCAGAAAAATTATAGATAATATTTGCTAATGAGATATTCCTTCCAGAAATCTGAAAATAATGAAATGGCATGAATGTTCCAAATTTTTTTCACTCACATCTCTCTGAAACAAGGAAGCAACATAAACTAATATTTTTCTTTTGAGAAGTAAGTACCTGGGATTCCTTTACTTGTAAGGTTTGTGTTTGTTAGATTAAAATTCTATATTGTCTCCATTGTCAATGTCAAACGGAATCTTCTTGTTTTCTTACTGGGGTTGTTCAATTTAAAGATTAGCATGATTAAAGGAATTAACTTTCTAATTTTATCAAATAACATTTTGGTGTGATATCAATACCAACTAGATATACATTTTTTAATGCATTGGATAATCTTTGAACTTGAGCACTACAAACTAATTTACAAAGGATTCTCTTTTTGAAATATGTGCTAAATAACAAGGTATCAAAAACAATGGGTCCATTCCTAATTGAGACATACATTTTGCAATGATCATAATACCTGCATGAAGGGTGTTTAAAATTCACAAAATGTTTCCGCATGTACTGCTTTGTTCATTCCTTAAGACAGATTTATCAGATAGGCCTTATTACATTTTGCAAAAGTAGAATCTTAGGGAGACTGCAGGTTTAGCCAGCCTTTTACAACGAAGAAATAACAAGTCTTGTGGGTTCTATATCCTATCATGAAACTTATGCTTCAAAACTTGGACACTTCATAATACAAAGCATGTCTTAGAAAAACAAATGTGATGAGAAAGCAAAATGGATTGTAGATGTTAGATGGATCATGAGTATTAGAAATATTGTCATAAGCATATTAAACAAATGATTACTATTTTTATAGTCTTTGAAAGCTATTGTAACAAAGAAGAAAAACGTACCCTTAAAATTTTATATTAAATATAATTCACATAAAGGAAATACTGAAGATATAACTTTCTGAATTATATGTTTTAAGTTTGCATGTGAAAATAAATTGCCATACTACTAGTAAGACATAATAGACATATTAAAGAGAATTCAGAAATCCCATTTACTTTGTTCATATATAAATTTCCATAGTCTTATTATAATAGAAAACTATGACAACACCCCTATAGCTCTGTATCTTCAATTTTTTTTTCCTTTTTGGGCAGGAGGGGAAAGAATATTATGCTTGTTCCTGGCAAAAAAAAAATAAAATTTTACTTTTAGCAAAGGCTGTTTGCATTATTTTTTCCATTATGTTAGTGTCTAAGAAAGTTGATTAATGATCAAGACAAAAAACTAGCTGGGAAAAATGAATTTGAGTTAACACTGAAGGGTAAGACTGCAAATGCATTCACTTTTTTTTCCCCTCACTTATTAAATGCCATTGCTTCTCAAGGGGCATTTTAAAGTGCTCTACACTAAAACTAAAACAAACAGAAAAAGTCAACCAAATGTACCTAATAGTTTCTGAGTGGTTATTCAAAATAAGAAATAAAAAATCACACATTTTCTGAGTATATAAAAATATTACATATGTTGTATACCTGAAGCTAATATAGCATTGTATGTCAATTATACTTCAATCAGAAAAATATTATAACCCATTTGATGTATTACATGTACACATAGAACTTTATTTTCCTATCATTGAGTCTGGAATTGTAATTGCCCTCATTCCATTGAGCTCTGTAGTGAGCTTTTTTCTCTTATTTCTCCCAAATCACCATGTCTGTGCTAGAGATACCCCCATGGAAATCACCATTTGGTATTAGAGATACTCACAGAGGTAGGGTAATGGAAGGCATTCTCACACTAAAGTAGATTTGAGAAAAATGAGAAAGCTTTGTTTAGATTCTCCATGTCTGAATATCCATTCTCAGATCCTTCTGTACCCATTTAATGGGCCAGCAGTTCATGCCATATGTCTTCAACTCCCTGTCTTTCTATCATCATTTTACTCAAATAAGTGCTTTGTCTATATTCAATAGTTTTTCAAACAATACCTTTCTGAGTAGTCACTAGGAGATTTTGAAGAGTAAGCCACTGCATAAGTAATCATAATAAACTGCTGTAACTATAATTCTTTTAACTTTGCAAATGGCATAGATAGATAGAAATTTAATTCACTATATTAATTTTTATACTCCAAATTTTGAAGTTTCAATTATATACCTCTAACAAATTTAAGAACATATTGAAGGGTCAAAATTTCTTTTAAATATTGAAACTGTTATATAAAAATCTACATTTAATATTTTAAAGCAAGGCCAGCAGCCTCCTCCCCACTTTTGTAAAGAACCAATAGTAAGTACTTTAAGCTTAGCTGTCTATAAGGTTTTGGTCACAAGTACTGAACTTTGCTGTTGTAAGGCAAAGCAGCCACAGTCTGAAAATAAATGAATGGGAGGGGACAGTTCAGGTTCATAGGCTAAACAGTTTGCCAACTTCTGCTTTAAATCATAAGTGCAGATGAGAGAGATATACAGATTTTAAACCAACATTCCTGACAAACTATTTTCTTTGCATGAAAATACTCTCTCATGTAATCTTAGGCAAGTATTATTAATCATAGCTATTTAAAGTACTCTTTTGTTGCAATTGTGTATGAAATAGAATTGCATTTATTTTTTAAGTAAGAACTTTGTTTCAATGTAAGTGGTTTATTGTTCCATATTAGAAGTCTTATTTCTCTTTTCTTTTCTATAATAGTGAGAAATTGTGCCATTAAAATATTTATATTTAGAGTTAACAGTTGCATGCTTACAAAACAAGCACCATCAATAATTTTCACTTTGATGCTTTTTATGATAATACACAGTAATTGGATTCAGCAGTAAATCCAAACATAGCTCTCAGGCATTGATTTTCCAAACAGTTCTGTCAAAATTATGCAGGAAGAAATGAAGCAGTGGCTTGATGAGGCATACCATGAAATGATTTTAAAACATGCTTATTGAGCAAAAGATACAAAGATGTAGATAGTTTGCTTCTTTCAACAATCTTGGCAATAGCACCCAGGTTGTTAACAAGAGTAGCTGTCATTTCTTTATTGATCATGATCCTGATTTACCTTACCTAAGTTTAAGCAAAAAAGTGATCAAACCATGTTACCAGAAAATTACAAAATGTCGTGAGTCTTAAATAATATTTTTTTCTGTGACTATCTATCCATGCTATACACTATTTCATGCAGAGTAGAAAAATATAATTAATTTCTTGAATTTTGTTTAGTTTGTCAAGATTGTGGATGCTTCTTCAATTGGTTCACTCTTTGCTGTATTTAATACAAGAACTTGGCTATTTAACATCCCAAATATCCTTAATAATTTTTTTTTCATTTTTTGTTTTGTTTATCTATTTTTGAAAGGGAGAAAGAGCATGAGCAAGGGAGGGGCAGACAGGGAGGAAAACAGAGGACCAGAAGTGGGCTCTGTGCTGATAACAGAATCTGACATGGGGCTCAAATTCACGAACTGTGAGATCATGACCAGACCCAAAGTTAACCGACTGAGCCACACAGGTGCCCCTCCTTAATGGATGTTTAAAAATCTCCTGGTCAATTCAATTAATAACTAATATCAAATATGTACAACTTAAATTTGAGTGAAAACAAGCAGTCATTTTTAAGATGACCTATGTTGACTAACTTCATTGACACCCCTATCCACTATAAAATTAAAAAAAAATTAAGCATGAAAATTTTATTTGATTATCCTAAGATAACAGTTACATTATTTATGAATAAAATATGTAAGTTAATAATCACATTTCCATAAAATTTAGCCTCCAATAGGCTCATTACAATTTTGCTTATAACATTGAAAAGTTGAAAGCAATCACATTATTTGAAATAACAATTGATTAAATAAATTATGATCCCATTGTGTTCTACTATGTAATAATACTAAAGAAGAAAAATCATTGGCTTGAAAAATGTGAAAGATTCAATACAAAACAAAAAAATTATATATATAAAAAAGTATGGTAGGATAGAGAACAATATTTTCTATACTACATTGTTAGAAGAAAAAAATTCCGAGTTACTTAAATTTATGTGGCTGGCACCTAATAAGTGCTAAACCACATATTTAGTATCAAGGTCTTAAAAGCTGGAAAAAGAGAGCCATTAAAAATCCCCAATCTTTTATGTATCCAAACCCCTATGAAGAACTCGGAGGTTAAAATATTATATAAATAATAAAAGATATTTGCAAAATGTTTGCAAAGTGTTACTATCCATGTAATCATTTCACCAATCATATGAAAAGTACTATTCTCTCTATTGCATAAATAAGGGAACTAAATCTTAGAGATGTTACTAAACTTACCAAAAGTCTCCTAGTTGTAAACTCAGAGCCTAGACTTAAGCCTAAATTCAAAATTCCTATTTTTTTCAGCTGTTGAAACATACCTCACCTCTTTATCACCTCTTTTCAATGTCATTAGAAATCCCATTCTAGTAACTTTTGATAATTTGCAATAGTAAGGAAGAAATGGGATTTATTTTAGTCTAGTTTAACTTATAAACTGTATTATTCAATATTCACTTGTGAAAAGGGAAGTTACTCTAGATATTTTAAGCAGACAGGCATTTAACAGAGCCCATTGCTCATAGTTATTAATTTATTAAAATTTCTGTACAATATTAATATTTTTATAATCTCAGTATAATAATTATTAATGTATGCATTTTTTAAATCAATTCACAATTTTACTTAAAAATATTTCAGAAGGGCGACACCTGTGTGGTTCAGTGAGTTGAACATCCTACTCTTGATTTCAGTTCATGTCACGATCCCAGGGTCGTAGGATCAAGCCGTGTTAGGCTGTTGCTGAGCATGGAGCCTGCTTAAGATTCTTCCCCTGTTTCTCCCTCTGCCCCTCTCACCACCCCCGACTTGTGTTCACTCTCTAAAATAAATTTTTTTAAAAAGTGCTGCTAACAGTACATAGATTTTTTTTCTTTTTACTGTTGTCTTTCTGTCTGTCTCTGTCTCTTTCCCCTCTCCTGATTTGTCATGGTGGTTTTATTTTCTACATAATCCCATTCTAAGTAAAGAAAAAATAAAATGTTTAATTATTAGCATCAGTTCTATTTCATGGCTCATCTCTGGAGGCTGCCTCAAATTGGTGAAAGAGAGGAATGTAAACCACACTCATTTGTAAGAACGAAAGAAGGATCTATCCAAGTAAGTAACCCAGCTGGCCTAGGGACCACTCATGTGCACAGGGATACTTACAGGAGGGCATTACTCAAGAATGGTTAAGCCTCTGCACTGGGATGTGCTCCATACCTGAACTAGGTGGGTAAGAGCTTCCATCCCACAGAGAAGTTGCCTTCAGCCTTTTGCTCACCAAATGTCCAATGAAGCTGCCAGCCTGGGGCACCCACCTCTGCTATGCCACTTCTCAAGACAGTTGGTTTGCAACCTTTGGAGCTTCTGGAGTGAAATCTAGGAACTGTACCCATACACGGAGGACAAGTGAAGACTTAAAAAAGGGGCACAGCACTCCAGAACGGTAGGGGGAAATTTTAATAAGCAAGAAAATTGACATGTAAAGCTTGTCTTGGGTGGCTGCAAGATGAAAAATCTCACTCACTCATCAAATGTTAAAAGTTATATAGAGGCCTTAACTGGGTTCAGTCATGTGTACTGTCCAGAGGCTTTTAACAACACATTCCTCTTTCAAGGCTGTGTCCTTAAAAATAGCTCTTGCTGTAGGAACAGTGGGCAGAAAATATGTTCTAAGGACAGGGGAGGAGGTGAGGAACTTCCAATTGTCCAGGTTCAACTCACAAGTCACCCAATGGTGGTCATGTCTTCTCAATGACCTACTCCAACAAAGACCTCAAGTGGTGTGCTAATCTAACCCTGCCTCTGCTTACATATATACATAGGGACACTCCTACACCCAGGAAGGCCAGGATAGATCCCATGGTGGTCACTGGTACATGTCCATGGTGTCATCAGACTCCACTTAAAAAATATAAGTGCAGTGATAAAATTATTAAGAATCAAAACAGCAAATACAGAGCATTCAGCCTCAAGGGCAGTACCCCTTTGAGCTCAGGATCTTGTACAATTGCACTGGTTGGACGCCCAGGAAGAAGAGTTGACAGCAAGTCACCAGGGACATACATGGGATAGCCAGACATGAAATACCTGGATCTACAAGATGAAATTGTGAGAAGATATAGAAACCTAAAGATGGAAAATCTGGAATGGATATTGGAAATCTAAGGCAAAGAATTTCAGGTAATGGGTAGTAGTAAATGAAGAACCGGTAGGGCCTAAGGAAAGATGATAGAGAAGGAGACTGAAATATAATAACAGGGCATTGACCTACAGATAAGCTAAGTGTTAGGGAAAAAGACCTGGCAGGGGAAACAGCAGGAGAGAGGAAATGAGGGCTATTGGAGGGAAGGTCAAGGGAATACAGACATGATACTAAAGGATGGGTGGAACCAAAGAAGTATAACGAAATAGTTACACATTGCAAGGGATTCTGAGGGATGGATACCATGAAATGAGTTGGACCTTCAGTGGGGAAAGAGACATAAAAGTAGAATGAAATGGTCAAAGAGAACTTGGCTCCACCACTAATTATTAATATTGTAGCACTATGGGCTCGAACATTCAGGAAACATCTAGGAAGTAAAATCAATGTCTTTTGAATACCAGAAGTATATATACCCAAAAGGATAAAGAGAGGCCTTGTTCAATTCTGAACCATCTTCTATTCTCAGATGAAGACAACAGGTCCTACATAAGATATGTTTTCTAAAAAGTCACGCAAATAATAGCTGTTTTTTCTGATTGCTTAGCATTCTTTCAGTCTACTAGGCATCCTATGCCCTATCTTTGAGTCCACTAGGCATCCTGTCCTAAAATGCCTAGTGAAGCTTGTGAACCAAAGTAGTCACCCTGATGAGCTCTGAATTGTCTTCACATAAGTTTTCCTTTTTAATTTTTTTTCAAGTTTATTTGTTTTTGAGAGAGAGAGACAGACAGAGAATGAGTGGGGGAGGGCAGCGAGAGAGGGAGACACAGAATCCAAGGCAGACTCCAGGCTCTGAGCTGTCAGCACAGAGCCTGACACAGGGCTTGAACCTGCTAACTGTGAGATCATGGCCTGAGCCACCTAGCTTAGCAGACTGAGCCACCTAGGTGCCCCTAACATTTCCTTGTTCTTCAAGAATAGATTTCCAGATAAAAGTCTCAATCATCCAGTCCTGTCAAATCCAAGACACCTTGCAGTCATTCTTCATTTTGTCTCATCTCTACCCCTTCAGTTAAATATAAGCCCACAAACTTTTTATCAAATGGTTGTTCAGCCACACCCTTCACGATCTCTTCAGAACAAGCTTTATTACTTCTTGCAATATGGACAGGCTGAGCAATTCCCAAACCCTCAACTTCTGGTTCATTTTGCTTAACAATTCCTCCTTCAACTCATTTCTTGACTTTTTCAGGAAGAACCAAACCACTCCTTCAATACTTAGAAATATCTTCAACTAGGGGCACCTGGGTGGCTCAGTTGGTTACGTGACTTTTGATTTTGACTCAGGTCACCATCTCCCAGTAGTGACATCAAGTTCCATGTCAGGCTCTGCACTGGGTGTGGAGTCTGCTTTAGATTCTCTCTCTCCTCCCTGTGCCCCTTCCCTGCTGGCGTGCACATGCTTGCTCGCTCTCTCTCTCTCTCTCTCTCTCCCTTAAAAAAACAAAACAAACAAACAAAAATAAGACAGGTAAAAAAGGGGGATCCCTGGGTGGCTCAGTCAGTTAAGCATCTGACTTCAGCTTAGGTCATGATCTCTCAGTTCGTGGGTTTGAGCCCTGCATCAGGCTCTGTGCTGACAGCTCAGAGCAGGGGGCCTGTTTCAGATTCTGTGTCTCCCTCTCTCTCTGACCCTCCCCCACTCATGCTTTGTCTCTCTCTCTCCTTCAAAAATAAATAACCATTAAAAAATTAAACATATCCCCTCAGCTAAATATCCGTTTGCATTACTCACAGGTTCTATCCTCCACAGGCACTAGAATACACCTCAGCCAAGTTCTTTGACACTTTGTAACAAGGACATTTTTCCTCTAGTTTCTAGTAACGTGCTTCTCATTTCCATCTGAAACTTCACCAGAATCACTCTTAGTGTCCATATTTCTAGCACATACCTCAATACTCACCAGCCTTCATCCATTAACCTGTTCCAAAGCTACTTTCACATGTTTGGTATTTGATATAGCAGCACCCCACTTTTTAATACCACATCTTGGGCTGCTATAACAAAACACCATAGACCAGGTGGGTGAAACAAAGGAAATTTTTTTTTTCACATTCAGGAGGTTGAAAATATGAGGTCAGGGTGCTAGTATGGCCAGGTTCTGATGAGAGCTCTCTTCTTGGCTTCCAGATGGCCACCTTCTTACTGTATCCTCACATGACAGAGAGAGCTGTTCTCTGCTCTCCATTCATATAAATCTCACCATAAGGGTCCCACCAACTTTATATCATCTTCTAAGTATCTCTCCAAAATCTTACCTGCAATTTCCATCATATTGGGGATTAGGACTTCAACATATGAAAATTTGGGGAGACATAAAACAGTCTATAGCAAGCACTGTGCCGATATTTTTTCTGTCTACAACTACAAAGTGAGATTTCAAAAAAATGTATCTCTAGAGAACTCTTTTATATTGTCACCCGGCATCTAAACCAAACTCAAGGTGGTTAAAAGCAAATAATATTTTTTTAGAAAAAGTCCCTAACAAAAAAAAAAAAAGGAAGAAAGAAATAAGACTCTAGCACAAGTAACTGACAAACATGCTTCTTTTTCACCTATTTGTCATTACAATGTTCATGAACAGTGAGCATATTTGATCACTTTCTGATTCCTCTTGAACAAACAACTCATCAGTCTCTTTCTAGTGAAGAGGGGGCAGCTTTCAGATTGTGTCTTTAGAAATCCATTTTCATGTCTTTACATCTAGGACAATAAATTTACTTGAGCCTCTTGGGGCACTTGGGAGGCTCAGTCGGTTGGGCGTCCGACTTCAGCTCAGGTCATGATCTCTCAGTTTGAGGGTTCAAGCCCTATGTCGGGCTCTGTGTTAACAGCTCAGAACCTGGAGCCTGCTTTGGATTCTGTGCCTCCCTCTCTCTCTGCCCCTCCCCTGCTCACGCTCTGTCTCTCTCTCAAAAATAAATGAACATTAAAAAAAATTACATGAGCCTCTTGTCTGACTCAGCTAGCTTGATTTTGATTATTCATTTAATTTAGCAATACCTAGCATACTGTAAAGCTATGCTGGGGCTTTGGGATTTCCTTTTTTGTGGACCACACATAAGTGAATGAGAGTCTCTGACTGCTTATATTTTCCACATGTGTTCTTTCCTCAACTGGAGGAAAATCTTCCAAACAGCATCTTTATAAACCCTTAAGTTTTCCCTTCCATTTTTCCCTTGATTGAATCATTAGTTCAGTTTTTAAATTTTACAATTGCTATAATACTGTCATTCTGAAACAAAAGCAGTATAGCAAAGTGTTTAAGGGTTCACACTATATAGACAGTTTAAATTTTGAATCTGGCTCCTTGATTTATTTCTTGTGGTTCTGTGATCTTGACAAAGTTATTTAAACACTCTCTCCCTCCATTTTATCACTAGTAAAATAGGGATAATTATTCTGTGTAACTGATAAGATCGTGGTAAGTATGAAAAAGACTTATATGTAAAACCTTAGAAAAATCCTGGCACCAAAAAAAAAAAAAAAGTCATATGAAGTGTGCTGTAATAATTGTGAAAGTAGATTCATTATTTTAATGATAATATCTTGTTTTGTTATTAAAATTCATAGTCAAAATTTGGTCAAATGGTTCACAAATGGTACTAACTTATCCTATCAGTGATCATTTAAAAATATTATAAATTGTCACATAGTTTGAAGTATTATTTCTTTCAGAATTATATGTATTTTAGCTGCTAATCAAAAAAACAGTCAATCAAAGTACATGAACTTGTCATGGAGTAAATGTGGCACCAGATTTTGACTCATTAGCTTGATGTTAAGAAAGCTTGTTAAAAATGAGGAATCTCAGGGGTCCTTGGGTGGGTCAGTCAGTTAAGCATTGGACTTCTGCTCAGGTCATGGTCTCATGGCCCTGAATTCTGGCCCACCCTCTTTGGATCTTCTGTCTCTCTCTCTCTCTCTCTCTCTCTCTCTCTCTCTCTCTGCCCTTCCCCAATCTTGCTCTCTCTCAAAAATAAATACGCATTTTCAAAAAATCATAAAAATGCAGAGTCTCAGGTTCCACCAAGATGCTCAAGTGCTTCATTGGCATCCTAAAATTTAGGAACCACTGCTTTAAGTCACCTTGCAGAAATAATTCCCTACCTCATTTGTAACTAAGAAGGGAACAAATGAATCTGTTTAACTAGTGAGCACACATGTGGAACTGAGCATATAATTAAAGTTGACTTGTTTTATGATGGTTATCTTGTCTTCAACAAACTGGTTTTTTGTAATGTATATTCAAATTATTGCCAAATGAATAGCTGAAAATACATTGTTATATTTTATGTACTTGTGTTTAAGAAGATATAATGACTTGGAGTTCACACTGGGTTTAATAAAGCTTTAAAAGAGATTACACTATTCAAATGACTTGTAATTTCATTTAAAAATATCATCTAGGAATTTTTGTTCACCCAAAATGATTGATCATCTCAATGGTATATCTCAAAAAGATGGTTAGCTATAATTGGAAAGAAAATTTTAAATATTCCATCTCGACCATCAGACTATCTCTTCCAGCTTTTCATTATTCAGACCAAGCATTGTCATGAAAATGAATTCATCAATGTAACAGAGATAAATGAGCCAACACAGAACAGACAGAACTATCTTCCGGTTCTTAGGAGGGAAATTGTCTCATTGCCCTATTATATCAGTGACAAAGATGTCTGGACTTTATGAGCATCTCTTTCCATTTAGTCTTTTTTAAATATTAATGACACAATGATTTAACCTCAAAAGTAGGTTCAAGAAAGTGCTTAGAAAGTACTTCCAAGGTTGAAGACTGAAGATAAAACTAATCAAATTATCTGAAAGATTTGGACAGTTGATGCATGCTGAAGGATATTATTAATGTTAACTTGAAAAATGTAATTTAAATAAAGCAACCTAATGAGTCACAATATTCATATTTTACACATAAAATACCTTCTAGGGAAACATCTAGCAACATAATCAAACATGTACTGTCTTATATACATAATTCATTATAGAGGGTATTTTAGCTTGAGGCCAAACTCTATTAGCCATTCAGATTTAGGCATCCATAGGCAGAACTGAGAAATAGTGCATCGAAACCATATAGATTCTACTTTCATAAAGGATTGATGTGCTTTCTGGAAGAAAACTTAAATTTAAAGGAAGTTGAATACATATTCAAGGAGTTTGTTTTATTATCAAAGTCTTGATTGTCAGAAGGGAGGAATGATTCTTAGTGTAGCAAGGCTTCTGTCACTAACATACATCACCTGTCTGGTATATGGAAGTATGTTTAGATCATATAGAAAGGTCTTTTTAAAGAGAACATTTACACAAAGGTTAGTAAAACACTTAAGGAAAACCAGCAATGTATTGCAACACATATAACAGTACAATTCAGAAGTAAGGGAACCATAGAACATGTTGGCAGTGTAGTAGTCTGAAGTTTCCAGATCAGTAGGATATTCATAGTGGAGAATGGTCAGACAGTGGTGAAAAGTTAAAAAAAAAAATCACTGTTCCTTGTGACAAGGAGATAGTAATACTTCTGAAAAAACCATTGTGGTAACTGCTTGGACTTGTACATCAAAATCAGTAAGAGAAAGATTTGGACTGTGTTCAGTATGAGGAAGTAGAATCAACAGGGAATAAATACCATAGTTATCAGTAACGTGATCAAATTTTGCCCTCAGGTTAGTTAGACCACTGGGAATAATTAAAATAACACCATACTATTAAAGAAATAAGCTGGGGCCTAGGCCATTAATGAAAAAGCATATTTATTTCTGAGTGGGTGACACTATTATTATTATGGTGATATCTGACTAAAAGGAAACAGAGAGAGACATAATAACTTGTGCTTGCTTACTTTTCATAATCACATCTCTAACACACACAATAATACACACTCACAGAGGTATAAACACAGAGTGAGCGAATTAACAATCAAGAGCACAATTCTCAGGGCACCTGGGTGGCTCAGTTAGTTAAGAGTCCAACTCTTGGTTTCGGCTCAGGTCATGACCTCATGGTTCGTGGGCTTGACCCCCACATCAGCCTCTGCACTGACGGTATGGAGCCTGCTTGGGACTCTCTCTCCCCCTCTCTCTCTGCCCCTTCCCTGCTCACTAGTTCACTCCCTCTGTTTCTCAAAATAAATAAACTTAAAAAAGAGAGAGAGCACAATTTTCAAGATAAATGTGAGCTGCCTATTACTGTCCTCCCTCTCTAACTACAACACATTGAATAAACTGACAGGGTAGAGATATTCCTAATAACAAATGGACATTGCTGAAAACACATGCAAAATATGAGAACAATGTAAATTCAGTAGTTTGGGCATGAACACAGAGAAGATATAAAAACTGGCCCACTGAATTCCACACCCAGAATGCTAAAAGAGAAATGTTTAAAAGGAAATGACATTCTATTTTCTTTTTCCCTTTTTGGTCTGCCTTCCTAAACTAGAAAAGTCTATTGCTATTGGCCTGATGCAACCAAGTAGAGAAATGTAAATTTTAAAAAAAAGTCCTATATTTATTTATCCTTTCAATGAGTTATGAAAACCTCTTGCTCAACCCTAAAAGGTGGGATGCTGGAAACTGAGGGGCAATGAATAACCAGATTAGCAAATAAAGCTAATATATAACAAAAACAATTTTTTTAATATGATTAAAGCCTCCAGATGCTTTTGTTCATTTCTCCAACTATTGACACCATGTTTTTCAGCATATGGAAAGACCAGGATTTAACTGTTCCCATTGAATAAACATACAATAAATATCAGATAATTTATGCATACTGACTATCTACAAAACAGAAAATGAACATACAAAAATCCAAGAAGGATTTTATATATCAGAATAAAAAATTCCATGTTCTCAGGAAATTAAAGAGTAAAAAAAGACCCCGAAAAAATATTCTAAATTGAGATACAAGAAAGCAAAAGATAGATGAAATTTAGCTCATGAGATCAGCTAAAGCTAATCATATTTCTCATATGTATTATGCTTCAGAAAATGAATACAAGAAAGGACAAAATTGAAAGCCATATAGAAATAACAAATTTGAACATTGTGTACTGAGAACACAATCTTCCATATGAGCAAATCAGAGAAAATTAACTAGAAAATAATAAAGATTATAGAGATTAGAGAGAAGAGCAAATCATCACCATCTGCTTCATTTGTGTTGGCTGAGGCTCTACAGGCAGGAAAGGCAACCTAAGAAGGAAGGGTCTCAATGTAGTTGACTTGCCATCAAGTGGCTTTTAACTCCCCATGGAATAACACTGTTCTGGAGGTTCAGTATAGGGGTCCTTTGCTTTCAGGTTGGTTATTCAGAGGTCGCAGTAAAATAGCTGATATTGCTAAGGGACAGTCCATGCTGTTTGGCCCATATATAGCTTCAGTCTGCCACCATGACTATTCTGTTCTTGGGTCCATTCAGAGGTGGATGTTTAAGTGGCTACATTGTTTAGCCAATGTGTTTGGTGCCTCTTTCATGAGGGAAGCTTTCTGGTGAGAATTAACATGTGATGAAAGACATCACACTTCATGCTCCTTCTGATCTGTTTATTGAAATACCTCCACCCAGACCCTTGTGTCTTCAATTTCTCAGATCATTTTCTTCTGGAAACCTTATCACATAATTAGACCATTGGCATTGCCTAGGAATCAGTATGTACTTTTTCTCCAGGCCACTTTTTCTGCACAGTGTAGATAACAAAGTGTCCAACCTGCAGGTGGGAAGATTTTCTCTCTTCATTGACCTCTAAAGTCACCCCTGAACATGGCTAAAATATGGCTACTGTCCATTTTCACCTTGGAACTATATCCAGGCACTAATCTAATTTTTTCCTCCATATTAAACTTGTTATACAGGACCTTTTGTAGGGCACCTAGTATAAGCTAGCATGCATCACTAGGAATGCATGCTAGTTTCATGTGGCTGATGAAACAAATTATCATAATCTTGGTTGCTTAAAACAAAAGAAATTGATTCCCTCACAGTTTTGGAGGCCAAAAATCCAAAATCAATTTCACTAGGATGAAATCCAGCTGTTAGCAGGACCATACTTCCACTGGAAGCTCTAGAGGATAATCCATTCTCTGCTTCTTCTAGCTTCTGATGGCTATTTTACTCCTTGGCTCATGTCCACATCACTCCAATATCTGCCTCCTGGGTTGATTTGCCTCCTATTCTTCGTCAAGCTTTTCTCTGTCTCTCTCTTAAAAGGACATGTTATATAAAATATAACAATGTGTCTTTTTCTCTCCATTTGCTAATAATTAGAATATGCATTACAAAAACATTCTATTGTGAGAAAGGTTACCTATAATTTATAAAACAAATTTTTATTACCTGCTTATTTCCACATATTCTCACTAGTTAACAAGTTCTTCAGTCTCGTTTTTAGAAGTGAGGTAGATAATTGTAGATAAAGGCACAGAGATTACAAGATGAAAAACAAGTAAAGAAATTGGGCTCATTTTATAGGAGCAAAATTATGTGTGTTTTGTTCAGTAATTGCCACTTAAACAACGTACAGCTCTAAAGGCAAGGACACACAATAGTGAACAAAGTATATCACGTACCTTTAAAGAATATATTGTAATTGATTATATATCAGGGAGTAAGGAGTAATAAATAATGGTTCCTGACTTTTTTAATTTTTTAATTTTTTTAAAATTTTTATTATTATTTTTTTTTTATTTTGAGAGTGAGAGAGAACAAGATAGGGTCAGAAAGAGAAGAAGAGAGAGAGAATCCCAAGCAAGCTCCATGCTCAGTGCAGAGGCCAACAAGGGGCCTGATCTCACCAACCACGAGATCATGACCTGAGCTGAAACCAAGAGTCAGATGCTTAACTCACTGAGCCATCCAGGTGCCCCAGTTCCTGATTGTTTTTGTGATTAAATATTTTACTTTATTTTTTGGGAAAAATTATCTTTAAACTTTATTTTAATTCCAGTGTACTTAACATATGGTGTCATATTAGTTTCAGATATAAATGATTTCAGAATATAGTGATTCTGCAATCCCATATATTCCTCAGTGCTCATCAAGATAAGTGTACTCTTAATCCCCTTCACTGTTTTACTCATCCTCCTCACTACCTCACCTCTGGCAACCATCTGTTTTTCTCTATAGTTAAGAGTCAGTTTTATTTTATTTTTATTTTTTTGGTTTCTCTCTCTTTTTTCTTCCTTTGTTTTGCGTCTTTAATTCCACATATGAGTGAAATCATATGGTATTTGTCTTTCTCCGACTGGCTTATTTTGCTTAGCACTATACTCCCTAGATGACAAATAGCAAGACTTCATTTTTTATGGCTAATTAATATTACATGATATAAATATACTCCACATCTTCTTCATCTATTCATCTATTGATGGATACTTGGACTGCTTCCATAATCTGGCTATTGTATATAATGCTGCAGTAAACATAGGGGTATATATGTCCCTACAAATTTGTGTTTTCATATTCTTTGGGACAATACCCAGAAGTGCAATTACTAGATCATATGGTAATTCTATTTTTAATTTTTTAAGGAACTTCCATATTGTCATCTACAATGGCTGCACCAGTTTGCATTCCCACCAACAGTCCATAAGGGTTCCTTTTTCTCCACATCCTCACCAAAACTTGTGGTTTCTTGTGTTGTTGACTTTAGCCATTCTGACTCATGTGAGGTGATATTTCATTGTAGTTTTGATTTACATTTCCCTGATGGTGAGTGATGCTGAGCATATTTTCATGTATCTGTTGGCCATCTATATGTCTTCTTTGGACAAATGTCTGTTCACATCTTCTCGCTTTTAAATTGGATTATTTGGTTTTTCTGTGTTTTGAGTTGTGTAAGTTCTTTATACATTTGGATACTAACCCTTTATCAGATATGTCATTTGCAAATATCCTCTCTGATTCAGTATGTTGTCTTTTAGTTTCTCTGGTTGTTTCCTTCCCTGTGAAAGTTTTATTTTGATTTAGTCCCAATAGTTTATTTTTGCTTTTGTTCCCCATGCCTCTGGAGAAAATATCTAGAAAGATGTTACAGCTAATATCAGAGAAATTACTGCCTGGGTTCTCTTCTAAGATTTTTATGGTTTCAGGTCTCACACTTAGGTCTCTCATCCATTTCTGTTTATTTTTGTGTCTGGTTTAAGAAAGTGTTCCAGTTTCATTCTCTTGTGTGTAGCTGTCCAGTTTTCCCAACAACATTTGTTGAAGGGATTGTCTTTTTCCCACTGCATATTTGTTGAGGATTATTTCTGTGCACTCTATTCTGTTTCACTGATCTGATATTTTGAATTATCCTGGGCTCCATCATTTTTAAGCAGACACCCAAGCCACAACTATAGAATAGAAATTAAGCAGTAAAGTTCTTTCTAAGCACAAGTTATATACACAGTTTTGTATCAGCCATGTTAGAATCTGACTCATACATATGCTCCAACCTTCATATTACCAGAGATCACTGCATACCTTAGAGAACATAGCCTGTCCGTAGTAGTTCCGGACACAGTGACCAAAATATGTGTGTGTGTGTGTGGGCGGGGGGGGGGGGGGAATGTGCATGCATGTATGTACATGTGCATGGGGCATGGGTAAAGACAATAAAAAATGAATTATACATGTGTCAGAAGGTCTCAAAGAATTTTAAACAATTTTCAAAGCTATTTATTTTAAAGAGTAACTGGCAAACTGTTAGTTTGATTTCTAAATTATGTCTTTTAAGTACTATCTAGTTTGTCTATCTTAGTTAGTAAATTAGTTGGTAAGTCCTTATTTAGTTTGTCATCACTTTAAAATATATTAAATGTAAAAATAACAATTTTAATAATATATAAGAAAGAATATTAGGAGTATGTTATATATATTCGATTCACTATTAATAATACCGTATTATGGGCTGCAACTTGACAATAACTCAGGAAAAATTCTTTATATTTTTATTTCAAAAACATAATGATACTTTTGCTTTTTTTTTGGCCTGGGTGTATTTAAAACCAGATACGTGAAATGATTTAAAACAATAAAAATAGGGCTATAAGTTTAATGTATTCTTTATATTGCTAGTCACATCCTGCCAAATAGAATGAAAAAAAAAGACAATAAATTATTTTAATTTTTAGTTGACAGTGAAGCATGCTGCATAAGTTAAGCATTTAATGTTGCTTCAGAAATATCTGACATATACTTCAGCTGCAATTACCAAGATTTCTTTACCATTATTTGAATTCATTTGTTCACATATCATTTATTGAATAATATCTGACACCACAGTGCTAAAGAAGCTACTCATGCATGGAGTTAAAGAAAATGTTGTTTTTCTTATCCTTTAATAATGGGTGATAATGAAAAAAATCATCTAAATTTTCTTTAATACATCTGACAAAAACATAAGAAAGTTATTTTCATAATATTCACAGATGCTAGAGTTGCTGTAAAGGACTTTGTTTACATGCTTTGTATTTGTATACCTTAAAGCTATACATATAACTTATTTCCTATAGCATAAAAAGTAGAAGACTAATATAATAATAATTAATCTTTTAAAATATTTATTTATTTATTTATTTATTTATTTATTTATTTAGAGGGAGAGAGAGTGAGAGAGGACGAGGAAGAGAAAGGAGACAGACCAAGCAGGCTGCACGCTCACAGCAGATTCACCACTGTGAGATCATGACCTGAGCCAAAACCAAAAGTCACTGCTTAACTGACTGAGCCACCTCATGTGCCTCAATAATAATTAATCTAAATTGAAAAGGTATTGTGTACCTAATATACGCTTAATACTTCACATGTGTTATCATTAATACTTCCATCAATTTTATGCAGCAGATACTATCATTTAATATTCTCTTTTTTAAATAAGGCTCAAATTAATTAAATTCACAGAATATGTATATATTTCATTACCAGAGACAGGATTTAACACAGGCCCAACAACAAAGCCTAGGTTCTTTCCATTATCCCATACTGCTTCTCACATGATTAAGACTGTGTGTTTGTGTTTATGTGTGTGTGCATATAAACAAACAATGCTTTTAGTTAATTTCTTTCAGACTGAATGTTTGAAATAATATTTCAAAGAAAGGAAGATGTTGATCTGTGTTATATCCTGTTTATTTCAAATGTACATTAGAAATCCAGTGTAGTCCTACTACAGATTAATTAAAATAGCAAGTAGAATTATTGAAATTATTTTGTTTATTGGTTGGTTTTTTAATTTATTATAAATAAAACTTTTCCTGGTTAATTAATCAGAATTGTTCATGACTGTAGACAATGGCTCTTTGTAACTGATTATATAATATGTAAAATTCTGCATTTCACTAAGCATTTATGCTACTCTCTATCGATGATATGCATTGAGTCTATATTCATATTTCTTCTCTCAGCATAAAGTTATCTATATATGCTTTCTCCCCTTTTTATCCTTTTAAATTAGTTTTTAAACCATATTTTCTTGCAGTTGGATTTACTTATTAAAATTTTACTAAATTTTAGAAATTGCCTTTAAAACAAAATAAGAAACTCAAAAATAATGCTTTGATATTTCAGGATCAATGTATAGCAATTTGATGATACCTATTCCCAATGAAAGAAAACATCCTAAACAATATGAACATGAAAAACAAAAATTAACACAGACTCAGTGTATTGACCACCATCTTGTTCATAGGTGTTAAGGCCGGATCACGGTGACTAATGTTCAACACACCATCTTCCTTCTCAATTATTCTGATAGCCTCGTTCTGGCCTCTTGCTGTTCACTGCAATCCCCAAGTATTATCCAATCTCAGGACTTTGTAATGTGCTACCTTCTTTAACTGGGACATTCTTATCTTGGATATACACAGTTTTTTTGTTTTTTTTTTTTGTTTTTTTTCATTTACCTCAGCTTCCTGCTCATGACACCTTTGGAGAGAGACTTTCTCTACTATAAAACAGCAAGTTCTTAACTGTCTCCAGGATTCTCTACTTATTTCAGTCTGTTTTATTTTATTCATAATACATGTAACTACAGGACATATTACATATTTATATTTTATTGTTTTATTGTCTGGTTCCCTCCATATTAAAGCAGGCTGCAAAGCAGGTATTCTACTACTTTTCACTAATATATAGCCATTGTCTATAATAGTGTCTAGTTTATACGTGCAGAGCCATTATGCATTTTTAATTAATTAACTATACCCTAATTTTTAAATTTTACCACTTGTACTTATTAACTTTTAGATTTTTCAATTGCTCCCAAATGAGGTGTTTTTGTAAATAATACCTAATTGTGATACATGCAAAATATATCACAATTTAATATACATACTTGCACATAATGTGTTATTTTCTGAGCACTTGTGGTTTTCAAACTAATATTTTCTGCATTTTTGAAAACTTGAATTAAATCTAGAGAATAAGATGTAGTATTTTCTGTAGAATAAAAACAAGTTTTATCCCAAATACATTTTTCTTTCAGATCACCTTAAAACAAATTACTTTTTAAATTCTCTTTAAAATTACAAAGAACATCTTCCTAATTGCATCATTATTTTATTTTGGCACACTAATGAAATATTTATCTTAGTGGCTCTTGAGTAATTTTAACTTAATAGTGATTTATGTTAAATTAATTGTCTTAAAATACCTATTAATTTTTATACTTTAGGCATAAATTAGCAATGGATATACTAATGATTTACATAAGTGACACTGTTGATTTAGAGGAGATCATTTAGCTTTAAAGATAAAAATCTCCAGTTTCCTCATAATGTTATAGAATTACTTTTATATTTGAGAAAGAAAAACATTTGTCTCAAATCAATAATAATTTATCCTGTTGTTTTAAGTTTTTAGATTTATATTGACAATGTATCCCATTTAATCTGGCTTACTTTTCTATTGACTGATATCAGAATGTTTGGACAAAAACAGGAGTTCCATGGAAATACAATCCAGATGACAGAATCCATGACATGAAAGAGGCATAGTACCCAATACAGTTCTTAATGATACTGACCACTGCCAAAGTTTGCAAATCTCATAGCTGGGCTTTCCATCTTCTGCTGAAACGTGGCAGTAAAGATACTAGGTTCTGATTTGATGATACTATAGTCCCAACACTTAAATAGAATTTATTGAGAATTATAATTGAAGCCCAGAGGCTGCAATTACTGTGAAGAAACTGTGAGACTAGGGAATCTGCTAAGAGCCGGTTCCATGCGGGTAGATTCAGTGTCAGAGAAGCTGCCACACACATAGAGGAACACACAACCTTCCACTGGTTCTCTTCAGAGGTGAAATCTAGCTAGAGGTCAACTGACAGGGAAGCCTGGGAAATAGCCCTACTGCATCAGCCCCTACGCATTAAAGACTAGAGCAGAGGAATGGCAAAGAAAAAAAAATGTCTTTGGGACTGCAGGTCCAGGAAGGTACAATCGATCTTTGTTTTCACTCTGTGCACATTGTTTCTTTCTTTTTTGCATATTTACTTGTCTCAAAAAACCTTCTTACTTCTGCCTATTATAAAACAGTGATCCGTCACATAAACAAAGGGTCTTTCACTTTGTAACCAGTGATGTGGGGAAGACCCATGAACTAAATGTCAAGTCAAACCCAATCAATACTCTTCATACAAAGTAACAAAGGAAAGAAAAGAGAGAAAAAAAGAATGTACACATAGTTGCTACAGTACTAATATTTAAACCTGAATACAGAGTTTCAGCCAATTTATTTCCTTTTTTCAATACCCATATCATTTAGCCCTTATCATCAGTTAATATCGCAGTTCATTGTTTTGTCTTACTTTTTATCTGGTAGTAAAACATTATTCATTAAACATCTGAATTTGTAGTGATTCTGCTTTTAGTATTTTGCTCTAACATTCCAGCCACCTAAATTGTCTGAGGTCTAGATATTGACTTCCTTGAAAAAATTGTGTAGCAGCAACTGAATTTTTTCTTGATAAATGGCATATATTTTCCAACCAGCAGTCGCAGTATCAACTCTCAGTTTAATAAGATCACTAATGTTCCACTGATGAAAATATCCTTGTTCAGGAACTAAGAACTATACAATATCAGAGCAAGGTTGCAGAAACAGGATGCCAAAATTCTCTAGTGGATTAATTGGTAAAATGCTAAGAGGCATCATTTCCACCTATATTTTCGGTTCTCTGATCTATGTAATCTGGCCTATGGTAGATTTGTAGATTAGATTTGTAACTGATTCAAAAAAATTAGAGGGCAGCTCATAAACCTTATGGGGTACTGTTTACCATTTGGCACCAAAACTGACTCCTCAGTTGGCCCATCAAATTATATTAGGCCATCTTCTTCTGTATTATGGTGTATGTGGTAAGCCGATCTGATTATCTAACTGCTGAGTGCCCAGCCTGCCAAGAGCATAAGCCAAGAGTAAACTAAACACTAAACATGGAACCACTGTCCAGAAAGAACAGCCAACTGCATGGTAGTCTTCCCATCATTGAGAGGTGGTCCGCCATCACTTTATCCTTACTTCACTGAGTATATAATTTCAGAGTAATAAAGATTTAAAAAAAAACTGTTTGAAATGTATTTTTTAAAATTAAAGAGATTAGGGGTGCCTGGGTTGTTCAGTCAGTTGAGCATGTGACTTCAGCTCAAGTCATGATGTCTTGGTTTGTGAATTCAAGCCCTGCAACCGGGATTGCTGCTGTCAGCACAGAGCCTACTTTGGGTCTTCTGTCCCCCTCTCTCTCTGCCCTTCCCCTGCTCGTGTTTCTCTCTCTCTCTCTCTCTCTCCCTCTCTCTCTCTCTCTCTCTCTCTCTCTCTCTCTCTCTCTCAAAAATAGACGTTTAGAAAAAATATAAACAAATAAAAGTCAGAGAAATTATATTAATTACAACAAATAAAGCTAAATTGTTTCATTATAAAATTTGCCAGAATGGAAGAATTCTACCTACTTTTTTCCCAAAGGTTTTTTGAAAAGTTAGCTTTTGATAGAACACAATGTTAAACCACAACAAAGAATAGCACTTGTAAGTGTGCTCAATCTCTCTCATCCAGAGATAATATTTATCTTAGTTTCTATATACTTGATATTTTCTTTGCATATTTTCTTTTTTTTTTAATTTTTTAAAAAATTTTTTTTCAACGTTTATTTATTTTTGGGACAGAGAGAGACAGAGCATGAACGGGGGAGGGGCAGAGAGAGAGGGAGACACAGAATCAGAAGCAGGCTCCAGGCTCTGAGCCATCAGCCCAGAACCTGACGCGGGGCTCGAACCCACAGACCGCTAGATCGTGACCTGGCTGAAGTCGGACGCTTAACCGACTGCGCCACCGAGGCGCCCCTCTTTGCCTATTTTCCTTAAAAAAACCTTATCAATCATGAATTCATTTTAAAAATATAATACCCACACATATAATTCTCATTGGGTACAGACTGTTATTCTTCTAATTTGTTTAAGTTAAAAATTGAATTGAAATGACAGGAATTTCAAGCAGCCCATCAATTAGAGATTGGCTTAGCCCAATCTCTAAGCCCATCTTAGAGATTTAACAAAATCTCTAAGAAATAGATAATGATATTTGAAATAAATGAAGTGTTGTTTTACCTCCCTACCATGAACTATAATTAAAATAACAGTAAGAAGGTGATATCAATATTTGGCCCAGATGATGACTTTAATCTAACAGTCAACTTAATTTTCAAATATTATGTTCTGCTAAAGATTTTCAGAGAAACTTCCTCTATATTTTCATTGCTTCTAATGAAAATACTTTTTTTTTCCTGCCCAATATTTTACATTATTCTAGTGAATTAAGTTCCTGTCATGTTTTCTGCACTTCCTATAATTTTTTACATAGAATATAATTTATCACATTAAAAAGTATCAGTACCTATTACACATAGCCTTCAACTAATTTTTTATAACTAAAATTAAGTGTAAGCATTTATAAATCTAGTTTTATGTCTAAAGAAAGAGCTAATGTCTTTCAAATAGTCATGCTTAAATATAAACTTACAAACAGGATGTGAGAATTAGCATTCTCTACAGGAACAGAACTAACAGAGGGTGTGTGTGTGTTTGTGTGTACATATCACATGTGTATGTACATCTATATGTAGTGTAGCTATCTAATTACTTATCTATCTATCTACCTATCTATCTATCATCTATCTAGAATGAGAGAGTTAGGGTGAAAGAGTAAGAGAGAGAATGCTTGTATGTGAGAGAAATTGATTAGTTGATTGATTGATTATAAGGAAAGTTCATCTAATTGTAGAGGCTAGCAAGTCCAAAATGTGCAAGGTAGGCCAGCAGGCTAGAGACCCAGGAAAGAGTTGATGTTCCAGCTCAAACCCAAAATCATTCTGTTAGAATTCCTTCCTCTTTGGGAGAGTTCATTATTCCTCTTTTTCTTAAGGACTTCAACTTATTGGATGAGGCTCACCCATATTATGGAAGATTATCTGCTTTTCTCAAAATTTATTGAATTAAGTGTGAACCTCATTTTTTAAAAATACCTTTACAGCAATATAAAGGTATGTTTTATTAAATATATGGGTTCCATTGCCTAGCAAGGTTGACACATAAAATTAACCATCATAAAGTGACAAAAACAAAAGGTTGTTTTTGAAACTATAAGGTACTTGTATTTCTCTTGATTAATTTATGTACTCTTCTTTTTTTAATTAAGTTTATTTTTGAGAGAGAGAGAGAGAGAGAGAGAGAGAGAGCAGCAGAGAGAAAGAGAAAGAGGGAGAGAGAGAATCCCAAATGAGTTCCGTGCTATTTGCACACAGCCAGAAGTGGGGCTCAAACTCACAAACCATTAGATCATAAACTTAGCCAAAAACAAGTTGGATGCTTAACCCACTGGGCCACCCTGGTGCCCCTATATACTCTTTCTTCTAAGTGGTTTCTTTCTTTCTTCCTTTCTTTCTTTCTTTCTTTCTTTCTTTCTTTCTTTCTTTCTTTCTTTCTTTCTTGTCACCTCTTAAGAACCAGGAAAAAAAAATGTGATCCCTACAAGAAAACTTCTATAGAACACAAATCATTGTTTGTCATGTTCCCATCATCTGCTATTAGAAATCACATACGCTAATATGTATTATTGTTCAGATTCTTTATATAATTTCATCATTAATTCATTAAGAACACTTTTACTGGGAAAGCTCTTTTCTTTCCTTAAGGTGCTGACAATCAAATGAAGGATACTGAAAAATACAAATATTATAATATGCTATTGCAATGTGACAGTAATTGGAGAGTATAGAAAAGAAGCATATAAGCCAGTATTAATGGGTTCATAATGGAATTACTTCTACAAGAGGAGACTTAACATGATTAAAGATACCCAAAGAGTGAGGCATAACGCAGTCTTAGAGAATCAGTTTTCAAAAGGAAATACCCATCAACTGTGATTCCTACAGAAAGTGGTCTATTGAAAGGAAGGCATAGAAATTGGCCTTTAAATGTAGCACATAGTAGAGCCTTTTTTTTTTTTTTTTTGAGAATTGCAAGGGACTGATGTCATAATGAACTTCACAGAGAAATACTAAATGAAAGATGAAGTAAATATCATTCATGAATAAAATTCTTTGAATATATCGGGTAAGAATCATGATGGTAAAAAGCATATATTTGACTAGTTTTTCATTTAAATAGTGCTTGGATAGACCTTGGATAATTTATGACATTTTGTCAAAAAAAGTAAAGGAGATTTGTCAGCTTCAGAAGAAAAATATGGTTAAAAATATTACTGTCATATGTTTCCAAAATTTGGAAAATTTTTTTAATTTGTATACCTTTGCAGACATTTCATTGTGATCTTATTGATATTTGAATTTTTGGGGGCTTGTTTATGTGACACAAGAAATGCATACACTTTCTAGTCTAAATTTAGTTAACATTTAGTTAGGTGGGTTTAGATTATTTTGACAAAAGTATTTTCACAGTTTTTTTTATGTCAACAAGTTAACAATTGACAGTTTTGTAATTTTTACAGCATCATTGTAATATGTTATATTCCTAATTGACACAATGGATCTGGCATGAAAGAGGGTTAATTGAAAGCATACAATTATCAAAATTATAGACATACATATTGCATGAATATATAATTCCATTTATTTAATATTTATTAAAAATAATTATTAAGTTCTTATCTGTTTCTCTTTCTAGAAATATTAAGGAGAAAACTAATAAAATGATATTCTAGTTGCACTGAAAGATTTAATCTTCTGTGGTAAGGATTCATACACGCAACCAACATTTAAAAGCTTAAATGAAGTCTGGATTTTGATTTTATTACATTGGTGATTGTTTTGACCTAATTCTTATCACATTTCATTTTTTTAAATTGGGTTTAAATTCACATACAGTGAAGTGAGTAAATCTTAAGAATATCATTTGCTTAGTTTTTATGTTTGTACATACCCAAATAACCAACAATCTGATCAACATACCAAAATTTTTCATCTCCTCAGAATATTTTCTTCTCACCCTTCCTTGTCATTCTTTATTTCAATAGGAAACCAATCTTCTATTTCTATCACTATAAATTAGTTTCATGCTTTCTTGATCTTCATATAAATGGAATAATTCAACATGTTTTTGAGATTCATCTACATTGTTGTGAATGTCAGTAGTTAATTCTTTGTATCTTGTTCAGTAGTTATTCATTAGTTGAAATACCACATTTGTTCTTCAATTATCCAGTTAATGAACAAATTTGTCAGTTATCCGGGTGGGTTGTTTAAGTTTTGATCTCCTATGAAGCTGATATAAATATTGTTTTTTAAATCTTTTTTTGTCTGAAAATAATTTTTCATATCTCCTGTATGAGTACTTAAGACTAGACTTGAATAAAAATGTACATGCATGTTTAATTTTATAAATAAGTGTTTAAGAGTTTTCCAAGGTGTAAAATTTTATATCCCTCCGGCAAAGAATAAAAGTTCCAGTCATTCTACATCCTCACCAACATTTGATTTTGCCAATGATGTTACTATTAGTTATTTAAGTAATTGTCAAATTTAATGTGACATCTAATTTTCCAGGCAATGATACTGTTGGGCAATGTTCTTATTCCAAATGATGACTATGGAGTTACTCAAAGTTTTAATTTTGATGAATTCTAAAAAACATTCTCCCCTCCCCCTTGCCTAGAAATTTTTGCTTACCTCAATGTTGTGACTATATTATTTTGTGTTTCCTTAATAATTCAGGTTAATTTTTGCATTTTATATGAGTGTTGATACATTTATCAAGTTATTTCTGCACTGTTTGCTGAACAGATTTTCCCTTTTGTATCGAACTGTCTTGGTACCTTTTTAAAAAATGAATTCAGATTCTTTTACCTAAGGTATAAATCCCAGAATTTTTAATATTAATAATGATATTTCAGTATTTCTTGGAAGGCCAAACTGATACAGATGACATAATCATTGAGAATTTGGCACTTCTTGAATTCTTGAGATTTCATTATGATTTGGAAAGCAAATCATAAATGTCATTGGTAAATTTAATAAGTATATCCATAAGATAAAAAATATTTTTCAGAGCTTTATCTAACCAAATGTAGTCATTGAATTGCCACTACCCAAACATATTCACTATTCTACATTTGAAAATAACTACACACTTCCCAGAGCACTGAAATACTCTGTGTAAGGGTAGAAATTAAAAATACTAAAGAGTTTGGCTCAGCTTTTCAAAATTATAGCTGATGCTACAAGGCAAATGTTTCAGTGTCTCTGAATAAGACACCTTGACCGTATAAAAGTATAAGTATTTTGAGTATATAATCATATTTTATAGAAAACAAAAAATAGAAATCTGACAGATATTTACAAGTTAGATATATGGAAAAACAAAAATGTTTATATAATCCAGATTAGAGTTAGTATTATTTAAGTAGTATTTGTATTTGTGATATTATTTCATAATCAAAGTACATTTGCTTAAGTTTATTTGTAAGAAGCCCTCTTTTGACATTGCTGCATTTAACTCTAACATATTTAGTATTTATTTCTCTATTTTCAAATTTCTGTTTATTTAAATATTGGTCATGAAAATTTTTATTTACTTATTACAAATTTTTGTAGAAAATAGTGTTTGCTAAAATCTAACTCACTATATAGGACCATATTAATTTCATTTGTTTACCTCACATGTATGTAAATGACTTGACTTCATAGACAGAAAAAAATGTTTTTATTGTGTGTTATAAAGTTATCCTTACATGCCTTTTTGGAAACACAAATTTTGTGACTCTAACAGATTCATTTCCAAGAAGCAATGCAAAGTGAGTTTTCCCTGACAAGTGAGAAATCTCTTCATAATTTTTGGATCCATTTTCAATCCAAATATCTTAAATTGCCTGACAAAATCATCAAACACTTCCTGCTATTCCAAATGAATGATAATTATAATTTAGAATATTCTAATTTATTGTATGTAATGAGTAAGCAAAGAAACCTAATAAAGGTCAAGTCAGATGAATGTTTTAAGCCATTCATTAACAATGTAGACATAAAGAGCCTGGAGAAGATTACCAACGATATTAACTCCTCATCCATTGAAACTATTGATAGTTCTTTTCATTTTTGATTGTTATATTTTATTTTCATAATTTAAACACTGTGATATTTTTTAATTTACATGAGATTTGTTGTCTGCCTCTGTGTCAAATCCCTAATAGACTGAAAGTTGCAGACATTTTGGAAAATACCAGAGAATAATATTCAGTAAAACTAATTATAAGATGACGATGAAGTAGACATAAACATATTTACAAATTGAGAGAAATGGTCATTAAAAGTAGATGATGGGAGGTAAGAGGGATATGTTTTGGAACTCTGAAATTAGAGTTCACTACAGAAGAAGATGGAATGCATTTGTTTTTGAGGGATTTTCCTGTTGATTTAATATTCTATGGTTTTTGTTGTTGCTGTTGTGTTTTGTTTTGGTTTTTGGTTTTTGTTTGTTTATTTTATTTTAGAGAGAGAGAGAGTGAGAGTGGGGAAGAGAGGCAGAAGGAGAGGAAAAATCTCAACCAGGCTCCACGCTCAGTTTGGAGCCTGACGTGGGGCTCAATCCCATGATCCTGGGCTCACAACCTGAGCCAAAATCAAGAATCAGATGCTCAACTGACTGTGATTAAAAGTGGCTGAACAAAGGAGTAACAATCAGAGCTATAGACCCAGGGAAATTAGAGATTATTGTGATTTTGTTTGCCAGTTATCAAAATACAGTCATGTGGTTGATAATGTTTACCTCTACAACACCAATTAATAGCATCAAATGAATAAAACAGGAGTTGGGTGTAATAATTTTTTTTTGGAACCACTATATGCAAGTGAGTTGTGAAGGAGTCAGAAATTTAATCATACAGCTGATTTGGTCATTAAGATAATGAAAATTAGATTTTGAAATGACAATTTACCATTAAACACAGTTCATGCAGGTTACCAAAATATCTACTGACATTCTGATCTCATAATGTATACACGTTTTTATATTTCATGACCAAAAAGAATCCTACCAGAATTTTAATTCCTTCAGAGAAAGAAATATGTTCTTATATCCTCATACTTATTACAAACATACAGTACAATGCCCAGCACACAGAAACTACTAAAAAATAAAAGTATGATGGGGCTCTTGGGTGGCTCAGTCTATTAAGTGTCCAATTCTTGATTTAGGCTCAGGTCATGATCTCACAGTTCGGGGGTTTGGGCGCTAGGTAGGCTCTGCATTGACAGTGCAGAGACTGCTTGGAATTCTCTCTCTGCTCCTCCCTCCCCCCTTTCAAAGTACATAAACAAACTTAATTTTTTTTAAATATAAAATAATAAAAGAATGAGAATTCACATTATGGTCCTTTCTTGTCACTCTTGATACACATTCACACCATTAAAATGAACAATAATAATAGAAACAACTATTTTCCAAAGTCTAAGTTATTTTAGTAAATTGAAAATCTCCTTTTAAGTTATTTTATCCCTAAAATATTAGATGTGGGAAAGATTCCAAAGAGAAGACTTATATGTGTATGTATTTTCTTATACCTGTTACTGAACCTAGTTTAATTATCTTTTCCAAGTACCCTTTGACTCTTACTCAGACAATCAAGCCACCTTTGATAAATTAATATCACTTAGGGTCTCCTCATTTCTACAAAGCATGATTTCACTCCTCCAATTAAACTTTTAGAGCTGCTGTTCTCTGCTCGAAACCAACCAAGTTGGTAATATTTTGGAGGAAAAAAAAGAAGCATGTATTTTCTCTCCAAAACTAAAAGAGCAAAAGAATTAGGATGAACATGTATCATGGGAGAAAATAAGCAATAAGACAGGGCATATCCAAAAATCTGCTGTGCTAGTGTAACAAAAGTTCCACTGTGATGATAATTCAGAAAAGCAGAGATTAGAAAAAGGATTAGAAAACGACTATAAGTTTTTATTAAAATCTTGAAAAATTCTCGGTAATGTTGTAAACTATGATGGTGCACTGGAGAACAGGAAATCTGACTCTAGGTTACCCTTGCCTCCTATGGTTGCGCTAATTTTACATCTTGGCATAACTGATGACTATGTCCAATGTCTAGTGGACTTTGGTGCATACAGCGGGGATATATGGTGTCATTAATGTCAATGCCAGTGCCTAGTATGGGCCAGTATTGTTCATGACGAAAGAGTCATAAATATCAATAAGATATATTACTTACTTTAAAAAGGACACAGACTGAACAGTTTTCTAAGTGTCTGACCTGATGAACAAATACACACGGCTGATATGGAATCTCTAGAATCATAGAAATATCAGACCATCTAACTTATCTCTGCATTTCAAATTTCTAGATAATTTAAGGGAAGAACATTCAAATAACTTATTATGTATTCATTATGTTATGTGTTAGCTATCTTCAAACATCCAAATGGATCCTCATTAAAAGAGAACACAACCAGAAAAGTGATTAAAAAGGAGAAGGGTTTCTATTGCTGAAGATAAGGAAAAAATTCTTCAAATTTTGCATTTAATATCTACCTCTAAACATATAGAAAACTAGTTAATTTACACCTTGAAAAGTTAACAATATAAGTTTTAATGTAAAACTGAACTTAACGGTATCCAGATGATAAGAGCTGCTAATGAGGGGTTTGACAGTGAAATAAAATATAAAACATTAGAAAATGTCCAAAGTGAAAACACAGAATAATTAATAAAAGTAAGTAACTTAAAAATATATGTGTTTTTTAAATGTAAAATATACAGAGACATTTATGGTGTTAATAGCATCATTATGGCAAGAAGAGATTTAGTAAAATGTAACTCTTTTGTGGAGTAGCATTACTGCAGGCCATGGCTACTACAGATAGTTTCTACAGGTGCTATGGGAGTGCTGTTGGGTAGCTTCATGTCTTTTATGTTAAAAACATTCAACTGTGGGTGTTTATTTTCTTGTTCTCCGCAGTAGAGAAGACTTTTCTGGTATCATTATTGCCCAAAGATCTTTGTTTCTATCTTTGTAATTTCAAGCTGATTTGTATCCAGAGGATTGCCCATTCTTAATATCACCTATGACCTTTATGTAGATGATTCTCCAGTCAATATTTCCAGCCTTTTCCTGTCTCCCAAGAAACAGCCACAAGAATCTAGCTTTTTTTTTTTTAATCAAAACCATGGAGGCTGTAAGCATTTTTATCTAGCCTAAGTACTTAACTACTATCTATATGTGGATGACTCCCAAATTCTCTCTCTAGCTTTTTCCACATTCTGATCACCAGATATGAATATCTAACAACCAGAAAGAAACATCTCAACTAACATCTTGAAAATCAAACTCCTGATTTTCTCCACAAACTTTCTACTCTCTGATCTAGGTCATTTAGCTGAAGGGCAGTTCCACCTTTTCGGTGACTCAAGCTATAATCCTAGAATCACCACTGCATTTCTGTTACTTTACAACCCACATCCAATTATTTAGTGAATTCTGTAGTCTTTACCCTCAGAATATACTCAAAATAAAACCAGTTTTTCACCTCAACCAGTGCTAACACCATGACCCAAGCTCCTTCTTCACTCTTACCTAGTTTATTATAATAATTTCCTGAAGTATCTCTTTATTTACCTTTATTTCTTTTAGTCTATTCTTACACCACCAGTCCTTTTAAAATGTGAGTTAGATCATGTCCTTTTTTGCTACAAATCCTCCAATTTAGGTTAAATTCCTGTTCTCTGTTATCTTTCTGACTTTCCTTCACACCCCTCATGTCCAATCCCCAGTTAAACTGGTTTTCTTATTATCCCTCAAAATCTGTAATCATTTTCTCCATAAAAGCTTTGCACCTGCTCTTTTCTTTAACTTTAACATTCTTTCCTGACTTCTTTCAGGTCTTGGCCTGAATCATCTTATCACAGATATCTTTCCTAATCACTTTATTTAAAATATCAGTGTATTTAAAATGCCACCATCTCTCAGAAGCTTCTTACTCTATTTGGATTTACTTTAAAGCCCATATAGCCAGTTGACATATATGGAGTTCTTTCTCCCGTTTCCTCCTATGAGAATGTAATCTCCAGCAGGACAAAGTCTTTGTTTTGTTCACTAATGTATCATTACCAGCTAGCACAGGGCCTTGTATATTGCAGAAATGTAACAAATAACTGTCTAATGAACAGATTATGAATAACAGTTTAACAACAAATTACCAGTGAGCACATATAAGAATGGCTGCTTAAGGGTGCCTGGTGGCTCATTGGGTTAAGTGTCAGACTTTTGATTTCAGCTCAGGTCATGATCTCATGGTTTGTGAAATCCAGCCCCATGTCAGGCTCTGTGCTGACAGTAAGGAGCCTGCTTGGGATTCTCTCTCTCTCCCTCTTTCTGCTTCTGCCCTGCTCATGCTCTATCTCTCTCAAAATAAATTAATACACTTAAAAAAAAGATGGCTGCTGATTTTAGGTATTTCTAATAATATGTTTTAATTTCAATCTCACATTCAATTTATTCTATGAAAAATGTATCATTTTCTTTGATTCTCTGCTTCACTAACATTATCAAAGATATCCTGATTATCTTTGTTATGTATAATCAAGTAATTTTTGGTGTACTCCTGAGCTTAAACCTCTCTATCCAGTCAGTTTCCCAGTATTCGCAGGATCTAAGGCACACAATAATTTTGGTGGAAACTTCCGTGCTAACATTCTTTAAATGCTTGTATTAACACAATTTCAATAATTATATTTGTTCTTATTCATTCTCTCCTCTAGATAGTCAAGGTGAATGAAGTAAGGCTCTTTATGTATTACCCATAATGAAGGAAAAGATGAACTAAACTCTCTTATTAAATACATTTGTTTAGGGAGCCTGGGTGGCTCAGTCAGTTAAGTGTCATGACTTTGGCTCAAGTCATGATCTCATGGTTCCTGGGTTCAAGCCCCATGTCTGGCTCTGCATATCTGGCTATGCAGTGCATAGCCTGCTCAGGATTCTCTCTGCCCCGACCACTCTCTCTCTCTCTCTCAAAATCAATAAAATAAAATATAAAAAAAAAAACACATTAGTTTATCCTTGAAAATAAAGATTACTTTTATGTTTAAAAATATATTTATAAAACTATAAAATAAATACAAATAAATATATTTATGTAAAATATCATAAAACAAAGTAAAATTTATGAAAATACATATAAATACAAATATAATAAATATAAAAACTAAATATATTTCTGAGTGGATTTTTAGGAGTTAAAACATCATGTGGACAGTTTTATCCATGTATTATTTCACAGTCTAGAACCCTCAATATTTAATCTAGGAGGTAGGAAATATAGCAATAGCTTGGGCATTCACTGTCAGTCCAATTTAGAAGCAAAGGATCAATTACAGAAGAAACAGAAGGTATTGTTTCTTCACAGTGTGTATTTTAAATAGGTGCTTGAAGCCAGCACCTATTTGGTATTAACCTCCCTTTTGGAGCAAGAAAATATTTCAAAATACCTCAAAACGAAATTCACTCAGACTTTGTCTAGCATTTTCAGTTACAGATGACTCACTATTGCAGAGCATTAATCATTAACAAGCATTTTTTTTTGGTCTTCTATCAGGTACCAGAATTTGTTCTAAGTTGTGTGGTTTCAGCTTTAAATGAGACCAAGGAAGGAACTGTATTTTGAAACTCACATAATACTAAGAAAAGACAAACATTAAGCACAAAACAAGAAATAAGATAATTTTAGATTGTTGCTGTGAGATGACAGGGAGAAACCAGGAGTTAACTTTAGAACAGTTGTTAAAAACAGGGCTCTCTGAGAGGTGACTTACAAGCTGAGAACAAAGAAGATGAAATGAGCCAGGAGAAATTTGGAAGAAAAGTGTTCCAGTAAATGTGAAACGGAGGTGCAAATTTTCAATATGTTCGAAGAACAACAAAAATGTTCAGTGTGCCTTGAGAAAAGTGGGAGTGGAAAGAGAGTTTTCTAAGTGGTGAGTTGAGTTGGAGAGAGAACATAGCTGGATCCAGTGCTGTGCAGGGCCCCTACTGGAGATAGAGGAAAAATCAAAACACCAGTGATATTGATTTTGTCCTTATGTAACATTTTGCTAATTTGTTCATCCTGGCTTTTTAAATGATTTGATTTATTTTTTTTTTTTTTAATTTTTTTTTTTAAGGAAGACAATGAGGACAGGATGAGGATGAGTAAGAAGAGGACAGGAGGAGGAGGAGGAGAAGGAAGAGGAAGACACTGCCATGGGCCAGGCCCAGGAGGAGCCCTACGGATTACACCAGCACATCCAGGACTGCACTGAGGCCCAAGAGCTCCTGCCACAGAGGCAGCCATGACAAACAAGGTCTCTAGGAGACTGGAGAACTTTCATTTTTTCTAGGCAGGTTCTAATTTGGGATGGATTTTGGTTTTGCCCTCTCCCCTCTTTTTATCTTTAAACAAGTTTTTTATCTCATTCGCCTTTAGCCCTCAGCCCTCATTTTTCTTGATTGACACCTTTGCCTTCTTTCTCTTCCCTCTCCAGATCGCTTAGTTCCTCTCCAACCTGTGAGCAAAGGGGTGTGAAGGAGAAGCTCCAGACCTGAGATTCCATTTGCTTTCCTTCTTGGATCCCAGAAGAAGGCAGGAGAAGAGTATGGCCTTCCTCTGAGGCCATCATTGGCTACATTATTATTTATCTTGATTAACAAATTTTTGTCTGAGGCAAGTACCTCATTGGCCTTAAACTAGTCATGGCCCTGCTACATCCTTGTTAATATTCAAAACTATATTTGGGGGCTCCTGGCTGGTTCAGTCAGTAGAACAAGTGGCTCTTGATCTTGGGGTTGTGAGTTCAAGCCTCATGCTGGGTGTGGAGACTACTTTAATTTTTTTTTTTTTTTAACATTTTAGTTTTGAAGGAGAGAGAGACAGAGCTTGAGTGGGGGAGGGACAGAAAGAGAGGGAGACACAGAATCCAAAGCAGGCTCCAGGCTCTAAGCCATCAGCACAGAGCCCAATGCAGGGCTCAAACCCATGAACTGTGAGATCATGACCTGGTCTGAAGTCAGACGCTTAACCAACTAAGCCACCCAGGACGCCCTGAGACTACTTTAAAAATAAAATCTTAACGACAACAACAACATCAACAACAACACAAAACTATGTTCAAATATCACCTTCTTAATGTGCTCTTTCCCAACAAGCCATGTAGGTGGTGTATAATCATCTTTCCTCTGCTTTCTGAATCAGTTCAGGTAGATCTACTAATTAGCATTTGAATTACATCCCCAGCAAACAACATTTTATTTACATTATCTAATTTAGGATTTTCCATGTTGTTGTTGTTGTTATTCAGAATGGAGATCTCAGAAAATTATAATCATGATATCTCTATTTAGTCAAATGTAACTTCAAAATTTTCTGAGATATATTATGGGTCAGTAGGACTAAATTTAGACTTTGGGGAAATGGAAGCTTTTATATTTAGGGGCCTTCTTTAATGAAAAAAAAATAAAATTATAAATATACAATCTGCTGTGAAAGTAACTATTTAATTATGACAAAAAAAAAAAAAAAAACTAACTCAATTACCTGAGCATTAGAGATATAGATCTCTTTCTTCTGAAATTTCTCTAGGCTGTTTTTCAGAAATTTTACCAAGTAATGCTTCCTGATTACCACCTGTATTTACCTCTCCACCTAGAATAGGCTACAATATCTAGTAATTTCAGGGCCACCAGGGGCTTGTAGAAGTGTAGGCTCTGAAGCTTAAAGATCATTAATTAGTTTAATGGCAAATCCATTTCTGCATCTCAAACAGAGTTCCAGCAGGAAACCAATGGAGACAATTCAATATTACATGCCAGAGGTGAGAGCAGGACTAAAAGCCCACAAAGCGATGTAAGGCACTCAGGTATCAGGAACAAGAAATTCTCACCATCACCACACTTAGGTGAGGGAAGGACAAAGTTCAACAGATGCTCAAAAGTACTGGAACCCATTGAGGCCAAGTGGAGACGGAAACTGGTCCCTGATCCCAGGCCACTGTCTCTTCTGGGATGAACCCAAAAGAAAGTAGGGCAAAGGAACCTAGATGATGCAGTGCATAGAGATTGGTGTCTTGCCTAAACAAGAGTAGAGTGAAAAATGGAACCGGAGGGACAAACTGAGAACATCCAGCCCATGTGTTATTTGACTGTTTTCACATCTACTAAGATTGATTACTGTTGGGGCACCTGGGCTGCTCAGTTGGTTAAGCATCCCACCCTTGATTTCTACTCAGGTCATGATCTCACAGTTTGTGAGTTTGAGCTGGCATCGGGCTCTGTGCTGACAGTGCAGAGACTGCCTGAGATTCTCTCCCTCTTTCTCTCTCTCCCCCTCCAGCTTCAAAAAAAAAAAAAAAAGAAAGAAAAAAGATATATATATATATATATATATATATATATATGACTGATTATTCTTTGCATTACATGAATCATTGCCTGGGGCATTTTACCTCTTATCTGGCAATAGTCTGACAATACAAAGTGACCTAAAAGTAAATTTTGTGAAAGAACCCAAAAACACTGAGTCAAATTTCCTAGCTTGAAGAAGAAAAAAGTTGTGCAGGCTTCTCTAAAGACAACATAGAATACATATAATTAGAAGATAATAAAATTTAAAAGAATGAAATTACCTTTTATATAAACCACACTATTTTTATGGGCAACCAATATAACAACTCATTTCTTCTGTGGCTTATTAAGAATTTTAGTCTTAATCTCTTTTTTCAAAAATGTTCATTTTTGAGAGGAAGCATGAGTGAGGGAGGGACAGAGCAGGGGTGGAGAGAGAGAATCCCAAGCAGGCTCCATGCTATCAGCACAGAGCTCAATGCAGGGATCCGTCTCCCCAACCATGAGATCATGACCTGAGCTGAAATCAAGAGTTGGGTGCTCAACCAACTGAGTTACCCATACACCCCTAGTTCTTCATTTCCTATTTTCTCCATGATTCAGTATAGAAATCCTCAGCTTCATGAAAGTTTATTGTTTTGTGAAGTTTATCACTAATGTGTAATGGTGGATTGTGGCTATCGGAGTCATTTAGAGGTGGGTACTTAGTAGTTTCAATTATTTTAATTTACTTATGAAACAACTAAACTGATCACTAGTTTAAACACTGTATTTACTTTTGATAGAGGTGTAAACCTATTACATAAAAGAATGCAATTTTTAGTAATCACTTAAAAATATCCTCATAAAAATAAAACATCAAGTCCATACCTTCATCAAAGTTTGTTACAAATAACACTCTTATTTTAAAAAATAAGATTTCTGAAAGATGAGATTAAATTTTCTATATTATGAATTGAACAGAATTCATCGGATATATAGGAAGGCCAATTAATAACTAGGGCAAGTATTTATAAGTAGAAATACATAATATGGTAGCTCCTGCCCCTGTGTCCACTTCAAATGACCAAAGGATATTTTGGTATCTACTCTCAGTTTTAGGTTGACAAAGGACAAAGTACTCAATTAATGGGCCTTGATTGCACCAAAATGATCAATTAGAGGGACGTGACTCATTTTTGGAGAGAGCCAGGTCCAAATCTGAAGAAGGGTATGAAATGTTCATAAAGAAATACACTTGGGAAAATCTGAGATTTGATACAATTCTTTAAATCACACACACACACACACACACACACACACACACACACACACACACCCTTTACATCCCCTTAGTAAATAAGTTAGTAAGCATCAAGAAAAATTTGAATTTAAGAATTTAGTAATAGAATATGTGTTGACCCTTTTGGCCGACTGATGGGCAGATGGGGAGGGAGGAGTGCTGGTTCTGCCCATTATATATCTTAGAATCTCAACCCATGAGAATAATAACAGAGAGCCAGCTAGCTGTTCACCAAATTTTGTTTCTGCCTGGGTAAATAACTTTATGCTATTTCCAGTTCTATCATGTGACTTCACCTATGAGTTAGAATAGAAGTGAAGCATGACACGTTTGGACAAAGCTTCTAAGAAAGAGTGTTACATCAGCTAACATTCTTCTTCAGCTGAAAAACTGTGGAAGACAAGGTGGCCAAAGGAATGGCAAAGATACAGGATAGGAAAATAAACAGATTTGGACCTTGACTCACTACACGTAAGAGAACCACCTACCAACAATGTCCACTATCATCTATTGCCTGAGTGTAAAATAAAATTGAATCATATGTAAACCATTTTGTACTGTATATTTCTTTAATTTATCCTAATACAGATCTACACCTAAATCATTCAAAACCAATTTGAATTATTTATCAATGGTCAAAAAAATTTGTAGGTGAGATAATCCAATGAAGCCTTTTGGATATTGCTTTCTCCCTAACTCTGATTCAATTAGAAATACAGAAATTTAGATGATTATTTTTCCTCTAAAGATGAAATCTTTAAAAAGTATATTTTTACAAAATACCTTAAGACATTTGGGAAACCAGGGGGAAAAAAGTAGTTAATAACTCTAGGAAAACACTTTCATCACATTCACCCATATGAGAAATTGTTCTTCACATTCTACATATAAATTTATGATTTGTAAATAATGAAGCTAAGAGCCCTTGTGAAATAACATGAAAACAAACTCATTCATTTAAGTGAAGGATTTTGTTTACAAGAAGTACATTATCAAGGATGCATTATCATTGCTCATGTTGGTTAGCTAAGGTTCAGTTAACTGAAATAAATAATCTTTGTTATCAAAAGAAAAGTGAAAGATATCAGTTGTAGCTGACAGGGAAGAAATTGATTTAGCAGTGTTTGGAACTTTTTGTGAATACTCATAATAGTTATAATGCAGCATTGCAAAATATAGCTCAAAGATAATTGTCTCTATTTTATTCAAGCTCCTAGTAGGGTAAGACAAGCAAAATAACTGAAGATAAAGAAAAATGTGAAAAAAATTCTATAGTAAAATATTAATTTCAAATCACAGTTTTAATAAAAAAGGATCTAGACTAAATACAAAATTAACTTGACCTAGAAATTGATATAAAAAATTGTTTTAAATCAATTAAAAGCACCTTATAGACAAGAAGTCTTTTAAAATTAGCCCTTTAATGACAAGAAAACTATAAATTAGAAGTATAGTTAATCCAAAATTTCTACTGTACATTTACATATATTTCTGTATTTTCATAAAGTAAATCTGGTAGTTGAGATTTTATAATACTCAAATAATAAAAGATACCTATTAAGCAGTCATTTCTTTTTTAAACAAAATATGACAGTCAATTGGATTTATTTATGCTGACTGAATTAACTGGATTGATTTTGTGTGTATGTGGGCTGTAGATTTAACCTTGGAGTCAAGGTAGAGTCACACACACTGTAACTAACAAATGTGTGTGCTTTCAAACCTCTTATGTGACTTTGTTTCTGATACACAATAATGTAACCAGATGAAGATATATAAGTATGATTTTATTCAATGAAGTGAAATGAAAAGATTTTCGGTGAAAACCTGCAAGTCAGTATAAAGGCAGCAACTCTCCTAATTTTAGTTATTCTCCAGAGAATTTTCTTTCCCGCATTCTATGCTTAGCACAAAATCCAAGCAAATTATTTCAAGACTGGAGGCATGTATATGTGCAAGGAGAATAGCATGAAATATTCTCTTTCATCTTCATGTAATTTAAAAGATCAGATATGGCATCACCTTCGTGATGTGGATACTCCTCGATATGGAAACCAGTGGGACAGAATAAATCAGAAAAGAAAAGGGAAAACAAACAAACAAACAAAAAAACATGATGAGTAAGACAACATAGTATAATTAAAACTTGGGGATTTAGTGGTTAATTTTGGCCAAAGTACATGAATATGGTTTAGTGGTAACACTGGAAGTCCAGTTCAAAGTAATGATATGCTATACATAACTTACATTTTTTCAAAACTTATTCTCATGTTATTCAATTTCCATAGTAGTTTCTAAAGTTAGACAAACATTATTCACTTTGCAATTGAACCCAGAAGAGATGTTAAAAGTGGTAGGGAAAATTAAAGATATAATAAAGACAAAAATCCTACATTTTCACATTCTTACACCCCAACCTTTAACTTGTAATGTTAAAAATATTATAGATCCATGTTAGATACATTTGCCTTCCAATTTCAACTTAGAAAGGAGTCTCAGATATTTGCAATGGTCGTCAATAGAAGAGAACAGAAAACAGCATTTTCCTTGTGTTTTTCCTACCCAAGCCAGTCTAATGAAAGTATGTGTATGGACATGTGGGTATATGTATATGCAAATATGCACACATATGCCACTAGATACAGAGTATCTTCAAGCAAATTTGAAAAGGGTGATCTCTTTTAGTGGATACAATCCTACAGGAGTATATCTTAATGAATAGACGAAGCCATTTTTCAAAGAAGAAAATGTCCCTGCATTCACATAAACAGTATCACATTATGCCGGACCTCAGTCATCCCCTCAGCTAGGTACCTTTATGGAGTGCACAAATTGCACTATCATAGTCAGACACACAGATACAATAGTATGAAGATCAGTCAGATGTTTATTTCAGGGCCAAAAATATGATACTAACTGTCAAGAAAGGACAGAGTGGGGTGGGGAATTATAAAGTCAGGGTGTTTTCCCAGTACAGCTAACTGGTATTTGCACAAGAGCAAGTTACTATTTGGCAGTAGCAATATTCCTGTGTATATGTTCCTGTGGTTAGCAGTTTGGCCTTGGCTGTGTTAGCAATTCCACTCACCTTTCTCCTTGACTTGACAGCTAGACTCTTTGCTAATTGTTCTTATCTCGCTTTCCCCTCATTATCCCCACCCTATGTCTTTCTCAATTTTAACTATTTAGGGTTGAGTACAAGGAGGGGGCTTTTGATCATTACGTTGGAAAAGAGAAAGACCATGAAAGTGACTTCTGTTCAAACTGACCGTTTGCTTATTTGAGGGGAAAGTCACTCTAAAACATAAAGCTATAGCTAGTGAAATAGCTCTGTTTATACCTCTAGACATATTTTCCTCAGATAATTTGAACTGCTAAATATTTACTTTTCCAGTGGTTGCCTTATTGTGGTAAAAATGTCTCCTTTCTGAACTAGTGTTTAACAATAAAGGTCTGCTTTTTAATAGCTTTTAGAGGAGCCATACAGAATGTTTCCTTTCTAATACTTACTTGTTTATTGTTTGCTTCCGAGGCAAAGCATTCCCTTCACTTTTCTATTGGATCCTATGATGACCTTCAGAGAGACACAACTATTTCAGCCAGTTCCACTGTGTGCTGCATTCACTAACTGCCCACTAACTAGCCACCTAGGAGATGGCCTACCTAGAATACTGGCCAGTCTTAAGATAAAGAAGATAACAATGGGTCACACTTCTAATGTTTTCTACATGGATCATTAGGCTTTTCAACTTCAGAAACTGAGTGCTAAGACTGACTAAAAAAAAAACAAACAAACAAACAGAGAGAAGATGCAAAGAAGTAAAGTCAGAAATTATAGCAGGGACATCACTATCAACCTACAGAAATCACAATGAATACTAGAAATTCTAGTATTAGAAATACTATGAATAATTTTACGTCAACAAATAACCTAGATTAAATGAACACATTTCTTGGAAACACACAAATTACCGAACTGACTCAAGAAGAAATGGAAAATCTCAACAAATCGAAAACAGACAAATAAATTGAATCAGTAATCAAAAACCTCCCAAAAAAAGAATAGCCCAGGGCCAGATAGCTTCACTAGTGAATTCTACCAAATATTTAAAAATAAAATAAAATAAACACCAACCCTGAGTGATACTCATTACTCTGATATCAAAGCTAGACACATCATAAGAAGGGAAAACTGGGCCGCCTGGGTGGCTCAGTTGGTTAAGCATCTGACTTTGGCTTAAGTCATGATCTCATGGTTTGTGGGTTTGGGCCCTGCGTCGGGCTCTGTGCTGACAGCTCAAAGCTTGGAGTTTGCTTCGGATTCTGTGTTTCCCTCTCTCTGCCCCTCCCCTGCACATGCTCTTTCTCTCTCTGTCTCTTGAAAATAAATAAAAACATTACAAACAATTTTATAAAATAGAAGGGAAAACTATACATCAACACTTCTTATGAAAATAAATGCAAATATCTTCTAAACAATACTAGTAAACTGAATCAAACAGCATATTAAAAGGGTTATATACCATGACAAAGTTGAATATATCCCAGCACTGAGATTTAGAATCCCTGTGGTTCTAAATAAGATAATCAATCACTATACCACACGTTAGTGTAATGAAATAAAGAAGTCACATGGTCATCTCAATTGATGCAGAGAAATCATTTTACAAAATATATCACCTTTTCATAACAAAAAAATTCAGAAACCTAGAAAGAGAGGGAAACATTCCCAAAGAGAAAAAGGACATTTATGAAAAACCCACAGCCAACATCATACTCAATGCTGAAAGACAGAAGGCTTTTTCCCTAGTATCAGGAACCAGACAAGGATATTTTACCACTGCTATCCAATATTGTATTTGAAGTTCCAGCCATAGCAAGACACATAAGAGGAAATGAAAAGTATCCAGAGAATATCTGTGTGACATTGAATTAGGTAAAAGTTTCTTAACTGTGACCTCAAAGTCATGACTCATAAAAGAACAACTTGGAAGAGTTGACTTCATAAAAATAAAACAAGCAACAAATCTAGTATTCAAAAGACACTGTTAAGGGAATTTATGGACAACATATAAACTGGAAAAATATTTTTCAAATTATATATCCGGTGAAGAACTTTTATGCAGAATACATGAAAGAACACCCAAAAGTTAATAATAATAATAAACACCCAATACAAAATGAATCAAATATTTGAACAGACATTATACCAGAGAAGATATACAAGTAACTAACATATACAAAGATAAATAACTATAGGAAAATATGTATCTTAATAGTAAATAGGGAAATATTAATTATAGCAAATGGGAGGATGTGGAGGAACTGTTTCGCTCATAATGTTTTAGTGAGAATGTGAAAAGGTGCAACCACATTGGAAATAGTTTGTCAGATTTTTTAGTAGGTTAGACATACATGCACTTTATGATCTAGCCATTCTACTCCTAGATATTTACTGAAGAGAAAAGAAAGCAAATATACATACAAAAATGTGTACACAAATGTTTACAGCCTCTTTATTTTTAATAGTCCTAAACTAGAACTATTTAAATATCCATCAAAAGGTGGATGGTGTCAAGAACTGTAAAGAGTATGAATTTTTAATGTACTTTCTATTTTTAATGTTTAGTTCTTTATTTTGAGAGAGCATGAGCATGAGGAGGAGATGGACAGACAGAGAGGAAGAGATAGAATCCCAAGCAGGCTCTGCTCTGTCGTCACAGAGCCTTACAATGGGACTTGATCTCACAATCCAATCTGTGAGATCATGACTAACAGAAAACAAGAATCGGTCGCTTAACCAACTGAGCCACCCAGGCGCACCAACATTTAACCTACTTTCAACCTAAAAATGAACTTGCCACAATTTCATGGCAAAAGACGTGAAACTTCTGGGTCAGAGAAAATGGACATTATAACCCAGAGCACAGCAATCAACACAAGTGTCATGTTCATACTTGTTTTCAAGATGCAAATTTAACTTACTTTTTTTTTTTTTTTTTTTTTTTTTTTTTTTGTGAGCTAGATGTTATCACTGGCAACAAAGAGTCTAATGCAGCACTAGGAAAGGCATGTTGAAGGCAGGTTTCCTGATGTAAATTGAGTGGGCTTATTTAGGGAATATTAGGATCAATGAAATTCCTTCATCATGATTAGGAATTTGTAGTCATTGATTTTTGTTTTGCTAGCTTTTTTTTTTTTTTTGAAATCAGAGCACTTTAGTATTGTTATTACTTACAAATGGGAAACCTATGCAAAGAAAGTGTAAAGTTTTACTCTCTTCTTATACTATGTCTTACAAGATTATGTTGCAATAATTTAGATCAGAAATAGCAAAGAAAGCAAAAGCACACTGCTAAATGATATATTAGCCACTAGACAACTGAAACCTAAGACCTGAACTTAATATTACCAACAAAAAACTTCTGTCATTGGTCAAAGTGGAATATGGAAGTATAAAATGAAGGTCTCCAATGGAGATCTAACATTGAGGAGCATAAGAGAATGTCATTGGCTGTGTATCATGTAAAGATCCTGTAGGCATATATGTAGTGAGAAATAGGGGAAAATAAGCAGAATAATAGAATATGGTGTACTACAGGTCTCTGACAACTTCTGAAATGTCCACCTATTCACTAACGGATAGTTCAAATATTTCATAATCTTGCTATAATCTTGCTTCAGGGTAGAATTATATGCTTATAGAATAAGATAATTTTAGATAGTTATCCCTTTCAGCCAGTCCCACCTCTTCAATATTCTATTCCAGTGCTTGCAATCATAAATACATGAACATCATAAACTTTCCATCTAACTGGGGAAATGAAAATATTTTGTAGCTTTAAAGATGATATTAAAAATAAAGAATCAAAAAGGAGAATAAAAGTAATATTCAGAAATGATAGCATCTCTAAAGCACTGAGGAAAGCATATTGGATATAACCCTCAGTATTTCAGTAGAAAGAAGCCATAGTTATATTCTTTAAATTTATTATCTGTATTTCAAAGAATAATTGTCTTACCAGTCAACTCCTACTCAGGATTATTCAATAATTAACTTATATTCATTTAAAACACATGAACTGATACTTAGGAGATGTTCCTCAGAAGTATACTGGATGAGATCGAAAGAATCCATTGTGAGATTGAATACTTACTGTGGAAGAATATGTATGCTTGTTGGTATACCTTGATTTATAAAACATAGAATGATGATTTCGTATAGGTCTCCCTTAGTGCACTTAAAAAAAACACTTGAAATTATTTTCATAAGATTAATTCATAAGGTTCTCCCTGAAGCTGATATATTTATGGAGATTTGGCATAGGTAGAAGATGAAAGAACAGGATAAGAAGAAAAGAGGATTACATTCAAGGTGCATGTAAGCCAGACATTTTATTTTGAAAATCCAGTCTCATAAGTAATATTTCTTGACATCACCATCATTCCATCCTCCTGAGCTTAATACATACAAATCAACATTTTTTCTTCTCCATTTTTTACTTGCTCTTTTTCTACTTGCTCTTTCCTATTTCCTGTTTCCCTCCATGTCCCAGTTTTCACCAGTTCAATTATATTCCCACACAGCTGCTACCCTGGTTTGTGCTCTCATTACTATACAGCTAGACAATTATTTTAACTCTAACTGATTCCCATGTTGCTAGATTCTCCTCTCTTCCCAATCTGGCTGACAGATTACCTTTTTGGACTTCTCCCCTACTGCTTTTTTCTTAAAACATTTGTAAAATCTAGCTGCATGAAGTTAAAAATAAGCTTTGTTTATTTTTTAAAAACGGTAATAAATAAGATCTATGTACCTGTAATAGATAAAGTGATAATGAAAAATGCTTCTCCAAGGCAGTCTAGGAATTTATGACAAAAATTATATCAAATTTCTTATAAATGATACACATTTTTGTACTTATCTTTACACTTGTCTCACACTATCGTCATACAATTTTTAATAAACTCATAAATCTTCATACTATCTTTACATTCATTTATGAAAACTGAGATCTAAATATATTTCTATTTTCAAATTGTTGATTGAAATGTCATTTGTATAATTAAAAAATACATGACAGGGGCGCCTGGGTGGCTCAGTTGGTTGAGCGTCCTACTTCAGCTCAGGCCAACATCTCGCGGCCCATGAGTTCGAGCCCTGTGTCGGGCCCTGTGCTGACAGCTCAGAGCCTGGAGCCTGCTTCAGATTCTGTGTCTTCCTCTCTCTCTCTGTCCCTACCCTGCTTGTGCTCTGTCTCTCTCTGTCTCAAAGATAAGTAAACATTAAAAATATTTTTTAAAAATACATGACATTTTCTATAACAGAGTATTAAATAATATCAAGGTGCATCCAACAGAAGGAATATTTACTGCCACCACAAAAATGTATTTCCCAGATTTGAATTGATATTAATATATTTTCAGTAAAAAATGTAAACATTCAAAAGTGAGTCTACATTGTATATGCTGTATTTAATTTACATTTAGCTATTATATTTAATGTACTGCAGAGGATAAGAGCCTCTAGTTTCTAGAGCCTGGTTGCCCATGTGCAAATATGGGCTAAACTGCCTATGAGTCCTGAACAACCTACTTAACCTTTCAATATTTCCATTTCCTTGTAAAATATATATAAAACACATAATAAGAGCATCAATATCATGGATGTGCTATGAAGGTTTAGTGAGTTAATACTACTAACTCTTTATAATACAGATCCTAGCACCCAATGGCTTATATATTTCTTCATGGATTTCTGCATTCCCAAGTTTTCTGAAATGATCAGAGATATTTTTGTTATACTTGGCATAAATATACTATGTATTTGTTATGTCTTACATATATTGGGATTATTAGCATACTATTATTTTATTCATCCATTTTACAGATGAAAAACAGCAGATAAGTATTTTCAAAATACAACTCCGAAGTTATATGTTTAGGAAGTCACTCAGTGAGGATTGGCATCTTATCATAAATCTTATCTTAAATCATAGCTCTAAATCTTATGTTTTTCTTATTGTGTCATTCTGCTTTTCCAAACCTAGGCAGGAAGAGGAAAACGATATAATAATTGAATGCTTAAAATTAAAGATAAAAAAAGTAAATGGCACCACCTCTGAAATGCATAATTTTTATACTTCAGTCTCAATTTTCAAAAGGGAAATCTTTTGAGCTCACTTGTTGCAATTTCTTCATCATTCTTTTCTATGTCTTATGAGGTCATGATATCATTTTCTTCTCAAGATCTCTCAGCAGTACCACTCTCCTTTTCTACTTTTTCATCTTAGATTACTTAGGACACCATTATAATTAGTCTACTGAAGATACTATAAAATATCTCCACCCTCTTATGATCCATGGCCAAACCCTAGCCCCTCATAAGATCATGCTTTTATTCTCTGGGCCTACAAAAGAGGAATTCATGATTGTGGGTAAAAATTACACACTTGGCTAAAGTAGTTTTATTATACTTTTTTTTTTTTTTGAAGAGAGAGAGAGAAAGAGAGAGAGAGGGAGTGGGGAAGGGGCAGAGGGAGAGGGACAGAGAGAATTTTGAACAGTACAGCATGGAGCCCAATGTGGGGCTCATTCTCACAATCGTGAGATCATGACCTGAAGCAAAATTAAGAGTCAGATGCTTAACAACTGAGCAAACCAGACACCCCTTAAAATAGTCTATTTTAGGGGCGCCTGGGTGGCGCAGTCGGTTAAGCGTCCGACTTCAGCCAGGTCACGATCTCACGGTCTGTGAGTTCGAGCTCCGCGTCGGGCTCTGGGCTGATGGCTCGGAGCCTGGAGCTTGTTTCTGATTCTGTGTCTCCCTCTCTCTCTCTGCCCCTCGCCCGTTCATGCTCTGTCTCTCTCTGTCCCAAAAATAAATAAACGTTGAAAAAAAATTAAAAAAAAAAATCTAAAAAAAAAAATAGTCTATTTTAAAATTTGAGATATGAAACTTAAAACTCCACTTTGCCACAAATACCACTGCATTTTTCTTATAGGCCACATCAGCCAGCATCTGCAAATTCCAAACTCTGTTTTTCCTGGTATTTTCATTATTCTGCTTCAGGTTGTAGAAGTTGTTGAGGCTTTACTTCTCAATATCATGATGTCTTTTTACATATCTCTCATCCTCCTTGGGCTATCTAGGGTTAGGTCTTCTTAAGATGTTGACAAAGGAACAAAAGGTCAAATGTAAAACTGCAGGACATCTTGTGGCCTAGGATCAGAACTGACATACTATATCCACCTAAATTCAATTGGCCAAAGCAAGTTACACGATTGGAGCCAAAGAAAAGGAGAAGGGCACATACTCATTCCACCACTGAGACACACAAAGTGTGAACGCAAACAGGAGTGAAGACATGGAGGCAATAAGGAAACCTACTTAAATGTGTGATATTTAGCAGTATTTCATTTTGTGTCTGTAGGGGATGGGGGGGTGGCAGTTTGTTTCAGAGGCTATAGGAAGCTAACCAATCCAGAAGGTTTAGTATTTTATAGTACATTTTCCAGAGACTGAATTATTTCATTTTAATCACCAATTAAATGCTATGTCCCCAAATGAACTCATGATACTTTCTTTTCTTTCTTTCTTTCTTTCTTTTTTTTTTTTTTTTTTTTTTTTTTTTTTTTTTTACAATTTTATCTTTTGTTGTCCTTTGTTGTTCTCTCATGAGATCAACCAATTAGGCTTCAGGCTATTTTCCAGACTTTACTCCTTTTTTCATTATGAAGAAACATTGGTCAAACAAACAAACAAAAAACCTCTGCAATTTTCAGAATTGTATAAAACCAGCTTCATTGCACTATTCTGTTTTTACAAATATTTAATGTAGGAAGCACAAGCCACCGAGCATTTCAGTTTGAGGCAGAAAATGATAAAAACGATTTCAACACAAATCCCCTACCAAAACAATTACCTCAGCCTCACTCTTTGTCTTTGGTTATTCTAGGTGAAACTGTCTTCCTCTCTATTAATTTCTGTTTTGGGGTAGTTTTTTTTTTTTTTTTTTTTTTTCCTGCTGAGATGTCAGGGCTGAAAGGCTAACTGGGCTAAGGTTTACATGTTACTTCTCCTTCCCAACATGATTCTCAGGAATAATGTCCCAAAACCATCTCTGTTGAATGTATGACAAATAACACAGAAATAAATGAAATACTTGAATTTTTTAATGTTTATTTATTTTTGAGAGAAAGAGACAGTATGAGCAGGGGAGGGTCAGAGAGAGCAGGAGACACAGAAGCCGAAGCAGGCTCCAGGCTCTGAGCTGTCAGCACAGAGCCCAACGCGGGTTCAACTCAGGAACTTTGAGATCATGACCTGAGCCGAAGTCAGAGCTTAATGGACTGAGCCACCCAGGCACCCCTAAATGTTTATTTATTTTTGAGAGAGAGAGACAGACAGAAAGACCGCGAGCAGGGGAAGCGCAGAGAGAGGGAGACAGAGGATCTGAAACAGGCTCTGAGTTTGTCAGCCCGGATACAAGGCTCAAACTCATAAACTGTGAGATTATGACCTAAGCCAAAATTGGATGCTCAACCAACTGAGCCACCCAGGTGCCCCAGAAATAAATGAAATACTTTAAAAATTCATAGCTGTGGGGCACGTGGGTGGCTCAGTCATTTAAGTCTCTTGCTCTTGGTTTTAGCTCAGGTTATGATCGCATGCTTTGTGAGTTCTATGCCTGTGTAGGGCTCTGAAGAGCCTGCTTGAATTCTCTCTCTCTGCCCCTCCCCCACTTGCATACAGCTCTCTCTCTCTCAAAAAAAACAAACAAACAAAAAAAACCAAAAACCAAAACAAAAAAAAAAAAAACCCATAAACTTAAAAAGAAATAAAAAATAAATAGAAAAATAAAAAGTCATAGCAGTGGGGCGCAGTCAGTTGAGCGTTCGACTTTGGCTCAGGTCATGATCTCACGATCTGTGAGTTCGAGCCCCGCGTCAGGCTCTGTGCTGACAGCTCGGAACCTGGAGCCTGCTTCAGATTCTGTGTCTCCATCTCTCTCTGCCCCTCTCCTGCTCATGCTCTGTCTCCCTCTGTCTCAAAAATAAATAAAAACATTTAAAAAAAAAAGTCATAGCTGCTCCTTTTATTTCTGTAATGTTTTCAATTTGTCAGTTTATTTAAAAATAGTTGAAAAGATGAGCCACTTACATTGAAGTTTCTTCCACTGATCTATTTTTAAAATAATTGTTGTTCATTAAAATACCCATACTGAGAAAATGCTTTTAAATTTAAAGTTATAAAGAGCATATTCATTATTCCCAGTTAATTTTCATACACTATAAAATGAGTGTAGAGTAAAAATTCACATTTATCTAATTTTCATATGCTGTGAGTTAAAAGCAGCTAAATATTTGAGACTCTCATGGAAGAAAACAAAGAGAAAAAAATAGAAATATTATGGTCAAGGATGATACCTGAGAAGCAGGCTGAAGGAAGGATTTGAGAAAAAGCCTATTTTTAGATGATAAAATGACATCATACTTTGCAAAAATAGAGTACAGATTGGAAAATAAGGAGTAAACATTGCAATTATTTCATATATTTTGAATTTCTCTAACATACCATTGATATACTTTGGCAAAATGCCAAAAAAGTTAGCATTCTGGCAGATCGCCTTTATATCAATCCCTCAAATATATGCTGGACCATTTGCACCATCTGCTGTGTAAGCTTCTGCAGAGAGAAGGACAATAGACATTTCTGGACATTCGTGTTAAAATGCAATTCAAGGGGATATACTATATCAAAGTGAAAGAAACCAAAATAAATAGAGTGGAAAAAAGGTTTTAGTTCAGAACAGGACAGAAGAGGAATGAAATCTTTTCATCATACCTTGTTTTTGGTGTGTTTGGAAATATTTATATAAAAAGTTAATATTCCATATTAATATCAAGTAAAATAAATCTTTATCAAGCTATTCTTGAGAATAACTAATAGATTGAGAAATATATTCTTGGGGCCACACTCATTAATTGAATGCACTGTGGACATCCCCACATTGCAGGGAATGAAAATTGATTTTTAAAAAAGTATTTTTGTGTTAATTTATTTAAATATTTGTGGAAAAAGTGTACAAGTATCAAACTGTTATAAAATATGTACTACCTTCTCTCAATACAGACATTTTGTTACCGAGTTATTTATGGCCTGAATCCAAGGTTGGATTTAGATAACTGTACATTAATAATTTCTGGTTTCAGGGCACCTGGCTCAGTCGGTTGAGTATCTGACTTCAGCACAGGTTATGATCTCCTGGTTAGTCAGTTCGAGCCGCACATGGAGATCTGTGCTGACAGCCCAGAGCCCAGAGCCTGCTTTGGATTCTGTGTCTCCCTCTTTTTCTGCCCTGCTCCCCCTGCTCACATTCTGTTTGTCTCACTCTCAAAAATAAATAAACATTAAATAATAATAATAATAATAACAATAATATTCTGGTTTCAGGGGCACCTGGATGGCTCAGTCAGTTAAGTGTGAGACTTCAGCTCAGGCCATGATCTCACAGTTCTTGGTTTGGAGCCCTGCATTGGGCTCTGTGCTGACAGCTCAGAGCCTGGAACCTGCTTTGGATTCTGTTTCCCGCTCTCTCTGCCCCTCCCCCATTCATGCTCTTTCTTTCTCTCAAAAGTGAATAAAAACATAAAAAAAATTAAAAAAAATAGTATTCTGGTTTTAGATAGCGGTCTCTTTCTTAATAAACTCAATTTTCTTTCTTAGGCAAATGTCAATTCCTAGGTCAGTAACACACACACACACACACACACACACACACACACACCTCCTTCTGAAGGAAAATACCAATTTCTCCTTTTCATTTCCAGGAAGGGGCTTTCTCTTCAGCTACTTCTCAGCTGACTTTAGTACATGACTGTGAAACTCATCATCAGGAAGAGTTACAAAATCTCTAGCTGAGCTCATTAACTCTTATCCTGGACTCATTAATTCCAATGTTCTCTCATGGAAACTAAATTTCATTTCTTCAATTTCTTATTTAGGTTTTTTAAGATTATTTTTATTTAAGAAAGCCAATGAAATATGGATTTCTCTGACCATATGAAAATAAAAAGTATCAAACTATTATAATAATTTGGGTTAAAATATTCATGCTTTCACCATCCAAAATATTTGTATTTGTGCTTTAAATATACTATAAAAGACTCTAGGCCTTTGTTTTTAACTATGAATATTCAGACACACAGGCATATATATACCTTTAATGAGCTTACTGGTAGCCCTCCAAAAGATATTTCTGCATCCTAATCCCAAGAATCTGTGACTATTACCTTGGATGGCAAAAATTATGATTAAGTTAAGAATTTTGATAGGAGGAAGTTATCCTGGCATTTTACAAATGGGCTCTATCCAATGACCCTCCTCACATTAGTAAGACAGAGGGTAATTTCATAGAGACACAGACGGAAGCAATATGACCACAATGTTAGAAATTGGAATGATATGGCTGTATGTCAAGGAAAGACTATAGCCACTGGAAACTGGAGAAGGTAAAGAACATATTCTTCCCTATAGCCCCCCCAAAGAGAGGGCGCCCTTGTCAGATCACAAAATTTTAGCTTCCAGAATTGTTATAGAATAAATTTCTGTTGGTTAAAGCCACCATTTTTGTGGTAATTTTTTACAGCAGCCTCAGGAAAGTACTACAGTGCACTTGGAAAATGAAAATGAAAAAAAGACTGTGGAATTTTCACACATCTGGAAATAATAGTGTAGAATTAAAGACTAGAAGGATACTAAAAAGTTCAACAATTAGTATTTACAACTCACATTTATTGAATTGATGTCATCTACCAAGCTCTATGACAGCTATCACAAAGATAAATAAACATGATCTCTTCAGGATCTTATGATGTAGTGGCATGACCCATCTATACCTTATGTAAAAATTAGCTAGAAGGCCAAACATCAAGATTTAATGGCATAAAAGGCAAACAATACTATAAGCAAATCCATTACAACAGGTCTCTAGGCGGTGCGGTGTGATGGAAAAAATATGAAGCTTAAAGCCAAACTCTTTGTGTCTATAATTGGGTGACCATAGACTACAAAACTGTTGTTGTTTGTTTGTTTTTGTCTTAGCTCATGTATTCTCCTCTTTAAAAATGATTAAGACAGTACTTAGGTCTAAAGTTGGGGTAAGAGGGGCGCCTGGGTGGCGCAGTCGGTTAAGCGTCCGACTTCAGCCAGGTCACGATCTCGTGGTCCGTGAGTTCGAGCCCCGTGTTGGGCTCTGGGCTGATGGCTCAGAGCCTGGAGCCTGTTTCCGATTCTGTGTCTCCCTCTCTCTCTGCCCCTCCCCCGTACATGCTCTGTCTCTCTCTGTCCCAAAAATAAATAAACGTTGAAAAAAAAAATTAAACAAAAATAAAAATAAAGTTGGGGTAAGAAAAAAAGGGTTAATCTATATATAGCAAATATCATTTGTCTTACTATCCCTTATTCATGTGCCACCAGATTACTATACCTCCCATCTGAAAACTCTCCAGTGGTTTATTTTGGGGTGGGCAACTCATTTTACTTTTCATAGAACTTACTTAGTTTTGGGGCACCTGGCTGGGTCAGTCAGTAGACCATGCAACTCTTGATCTCAGGGTCGTGAATTCAACCCCCATGTTGGATGTAGAGATTACTTAAAAAAAATCTTAAAAAAAAAAAAAAAGAGAAATTACCTAGTTGTAGCACTAAATGTCCCATTTAAAACTAAATGTTTTTCTAATCCTAGAAAAACTGGAACAGTTGGTTCATTCTTTTTTTTTTTTTTTTTTTTTTTTTTTTTTTTTTTTATGGTCACCCAAAACATGGCCTATTGTGAATGATGTTCCTGGTATTCATGCCCTCGTGTATCCTAGTGAATCTGAACTGGCTATTGACTTGACTCACCAATAGAAGGCAGTCAAATAAATGGTCTGTGACTTCTAAACTTAAGCATTTAGAGCCTGTAAGCATTTGCATTTGTGTTTTCTGGAAACCCAGAACTGCAAGAAACCTGGCCACTGCTGGAGAAACTATAAGGAGAGGGGGCATAGATAGATGTATAGTCAGTGAGGCCTTGCGACTACATGAAGAATGAGAAAATTCCAACCAATACAGTGTTTCTGTTGAGCTTTCAAATGACGCCATGCTGAGCAACCAGTTAACTGCAAGTAGCAAAGAAATCCCAAGTGAGATCAGTAGGACTACTCAGCTGAATCCAGTTCAGCTCATGAAAGGGGTAAGAGATAATGCAAGGGGTATTTTTTTTTACCACTAAATTATGTGATTATTTGTTTGGGGGTGAAGTCACAGATAAGTGAAGAAGTCACAAATCGTTTGCTTTTCACTTGTACACAAACCAATTACCTATGACAATCCTCTTGTAGCATTTGCTCTTTTTTTCCTTTCTTATGCTAGCCCCCAGACTGACTTAAAACTAATTGCCCATAATAGAGTTAAAAAATATTTGCTGCTGTTTGTTGTTTTTTGCAGAGATATTCCATTGATTCTGAACATATTAAAAATAACATCTGGCCTATGCTTTAGGCACCAAAACAAACCTGATTTCTAAGCAGAGACAGAATTCCTTCTTCTTTCCTATTCCATAAAGTATCGAAATAGCTGAGAACTCAAAGATTTGTGGTTTGCCTTGAGCCATATGTTTTAATCATGTTGCCAACCTATTCACTTCCCTTCTAATAGGAGCTCAGTCTACCAGATCACACAGGAAACATATACCACACCATACATTCTCTTTGTCATCTTTTACTCCCAAATCTGTCATCCATCAAAAGTCCTCTATCATGTCTGGTGTGCCTGGGTGGCTCAGTTGGTTAATTGTCTGACTCTTGATCTTGGCTTAGGTCATGATCTCACAGCTTGTGAGACTGAGCTCCAGGTCAGGTTGTGCACTGACAGCATGGAGCCTGCTTGGGATTCTCTCTCCTTACTTCTCTTGCCCCTTCCCTATTCATGCTCTCTCTCTCTCTCTCTCTCTCTCTCTCTCTCTCTCTCTCTCTCTCTCTTTTTCTCTCTCCCTCTCTCTCTCAAAATAAATAAATAAAACTTAAAAAAAGTCCTCTATGGGGCACCTGGGTGGCTCAGTCCATTGAGCATCCGACTTCACCTCAGGTCATGATCTCACGGTTCATGAGTTCGAGCCCCCCATCAGGCTCTGTGCTGACAGCTCAGAGCCTGGAGCCTGCTTCAGATTCTGTGCCCCCCTCTCTCTCCTCCCCACCCCTGCTTGTGCTCTGTCTCTCTCTGTCTTTCAAAAATGAATAAACATAAAAAATAAATAAAAATAAATTAAAAAATTCCTCTACCATTTCACAAGTCACAAAAGGAAAGCTCCTAGGCACAACAATGAAAAGAAACAATATGAGTATGTTATTATAGCTCATGGTTCCTTAAATAGGTGCATTTCCTAATCCCTGAAGCTACGAATGTAATCTCATAGTTTTTTATATGTGGTTAAGTCAAGGACTTTGATATGGGGAGATTATCCTGTTGGGCCTGATCCATATCAATCACCATAGTCCTGGTCCTCATAAAAGGGATGAAGGATAAATCAGAGTCAGAAGGGAAGATGATGTGATAATAAATTAGAGTGATAAGCTTTGAAGATTGAAGAAGGGGCCACAAGCCAATAGCCATCAGAAGCTGAAAAAGGCAAGGGAATGAATTCTCCCTGCCAGAGACTCCAGAAAGATTCAGCCCTACAGATACATTGACTTTTACCTAATAACCTGATTTTAGACTTCTGATGTTCAGAACAAGATAACAAATTTGTGTTGTTTCGAGTTTGTAATCATTTACTACAGAAGGAATGGGAAACCAATATAGTAATAGTTGGAATGATTACAGGTTGAAGACTATACTACAAATAGCAAATCTAAAAGTGTTGTGCTCTACCTACATAAAAGCACCTGACCCATGACACAGAGTAGCGAGTCAATACCTTTTAATATTAAATTTTATACTCTTGGCAGCTACTAAAAGAAATCTGATGGTCTGTGTGAATATCTTTGCTTCCTTGAGTCAGCCTATGGCCAGGTGTTTGTTTCTCATTTTCAAAGGCAAGCCAAATATTAACATTTTTATTTTTTGCCTCACTTTCTTAGTGTAAGAAATTGGCTTTGTTACCCAGTAAGCAGTCAGACTATGTAAATTCCAGCTCGTATAATCAGGAGCTCAAATATATGTTTTGCTCAGACTTTGCCCACCCTTTGTATAGCCTTTGCAGGAGGTATTGCTTGGGTTCTTTATATTCAGTTTTGGCTGCCCCGCACAATAGGCAAGTAGCCAGGAGCTCAGAAACACGGTGCTCAGTGTCCTGGCAGAGGCATTGCTTCACCTCTTTAAAGAAGACTATGAAGGCTTATGTTTTTGGTAAATAAGGCTGATTGTACAAAAACACAATATTTTGATACAAAGAAAGCTGCCTCTTGCCAGAGAGACCAGCTTATCTCATGAAAAGGAGAGAATTAGTTCATTCCTCTTAATATGTTAATTGAAATTAATTTAAAATTACATTTTAAAGGGTAATTATATCCAGCTACAGTAAACATTATCACACTGTTTACCAAGTTCTGTATTCTATTAGACCATGAGCTAAGGTTTAACATGTATTATGCAATGCCATGCAGATTTTCAAAATCTATATATCCTCTAAAGTACTTCCAAGAAGAAATGGAGGGAGGAGAGGGTACTGGTTATATCCCAGGAGGCAGATGCCTTGGGTTCAGTCTTCACAGCCGTGTATTCATTGTGTGATCTTTAGCAATCTACTTAGCCAGTGCCTTATGTCTTCACTTGTAACATCAGGCCAATAACACTATCTCTTTCATAAGATTGTTATAAAATTATTTTAATTCATAACTGTAAAGGGATTAGACCAGCGCCTGACCCCTGGGAAATGCTCAAATGTGCATTAAAAATAAATAAAGCCCGAAAAAAGTAAAAACATAACAAGGTGGAAATTACAAAAAAAGAGATCAGAATTATAGAGGTTAGTTGGAATAAAAAAGTTGAGTTGGTTATTTATTAGAGGCCATTTGGTTGCAAGAAATAGAAACCGTTAGTTAACTACTTCAATCCACAATGGGATATCCCACAAAATCAAATGGCAAAAAATATATAGTCAAGAGAGGCGTACATAAGAATTGGAAGATTGGGAGTCAGAATACTTTCGCTGAAATTTTATGAATTTTTGTCTTTGGCTCTTTTAGGCTTGTTTTCTCTCTCTCTCTCTTTTTCTTTTTCCCCCCTCCTCAGCAGACTAACTTTGCTTTGGTGTATCCTTACAGAAAATTACTACTCAGTTTCCAGCTCCGCATTGGCTCTGCAGCACCCAAAACAGAATAACATGACTATTTTGCAAGGAAGAACTTATATTGCTGTAGCTTTGGTCAGATTTTCACTTCAGTTTCATGAAAGTCTGTGTGCAATGGGAAGACAGGCAGGAAAGCCATACCTGCAATATCTACAATAATTTATTATTTACTGTCATAAAGAGTTGTTTTCTTTTCATTTTTTAATGTTCATTTATTTTTTAGAGACAGAGCACCAGTGTGGGAGGAGCACAGAGAGAAGAAGACAGAATCCAAAGGTGGTTCGATGTTCTGAGCTGTCAACACAGAGCCCGACGCAGGGCTTGAACCCACTAACCATGAGATCATGACATGAGCCAAAGTTGGACACTCAACCGACTGACCCACCCAGGTGCCCCAGAGGTTGGCTTTTGAATGTAACTTCTGTTTGTTCTAAGGAAAATTCCAACTTGATTCTCTAATCTGGAGGAGAATTTAAAACTATGAAGCTTTCCATGTATTTAATATATTTAATCATTTTCAATTCATATAAAATATGTAGGTGTTTGAAACGATGATGTACAAGCATGGGCTTAGCCTATGGTATATTTAAATAAGAATAAGACATTTATATTTTCCAAGAAAGATCTTCCTTCATGAGATCAAAATATCAATTATGTGAATTAATAAAAAAGTAACAAATTGAGAAAAATGGCTAATGTAAATATGGATTTGGAGTCTATAAAAGAATGTTTGGTATTCTTGGAGTGTTCACTGTTTGCTAACATAGAAGGTCTTATGAACTTGACTTCTGCTGTCACTAAATTTCCCCTTCTCCTCTAATCTGAATTGTTTGAAAGAATTATCATCTGTTGGTGTTAGTGTAAATCTCAGCATGTGACTCATGTTTTATCTGTATTTAAGGGAAGGAATAAGTTGTTGTTATTATTATTATTATTATATTTTAAAAAATACTTCTATAAATAGTATGATTAATATATCTGTTCATCAGCAAAAGTTTATATAATGTTACTGTGTGCAGTCTGCTGGTCCATAAAACTATCTGTGATTTTTGCCCTCAAAGATTCACAGATGACTAAGACAGATGGAAAGTCATAGCAGTCTCAGATGGAGGTAAATAATAGCTGCTAGAGGTTGAATATCTAGGAGATCACCACACTCAGAGTTGCTGATGCCAGAATTATCCTAAGGAGAGCAATGTGAGATATATTGTTGTAGGGGAGAAAAAGTTAAAGCTAGAGAATATGCAATTGATAGTTTAGCGTGGTTGAAATATTGAAGTCAAGGGTAGGATGTGACCAAAATACACCCGGGAAACAAGCAGGAGTAGGTCATGGAGTGTCTTACTCCACCTAATAAGGGTTTTAGGTTTCAGGCCATAGACAATAAAACTTTGGAAAAATTTGAAGCAGAAAATTAGCAAAATTAGATTCCATGTTATAAACGAATCCCTGGTTCGTTTCTCTGGTTCAATAACGTCAACAGGGTAGCTTTCATCTGGGTAAGAATTAGAATTTGAGTGTCAGACGCAGAGGAGAGAGTAGCAATAGAAAACATGTTTCTGAACCAGATGATGGAGTTAGAGGTGGGTATTATGCAGTCATTTACTAAAGTGAGTTATACAGAATGTGAAGCAATTTTAAGGGGAAATATGATCTTTTTCTTCAGTTTGGACACATTGAGCTTGACACAATTATATATCCTGCTTGATAAGTGGATAAACACACTGGAATTCAAGAGCAATACCTTCTCACAGAAGCTTGATCTCATTCTACCTCCCTCCTGTTAGGCCTCTTAGAGTTCCTTACATGGGAACGCATCAGAGAGAAAAGTGTCAACAACTTTGCATGCATAGCATTTCCATATTTCCATTGTCTTTCTTCAAAAATTACTGATAAAAATACACATTATCGTCTTGTAGAAAAAACTTGTTGTAGTTATACCTCTATATTTCCTATTGAAGTCTTGCAATACCTTTACATATTGCCCCACTGTTCTTTCCATGTAGTATACATAAGGTACATGTGTATCTTCTATAATTCATTTATCAGTGAAGGTAAATTGATATCACTTGATTTCACAAGCTTTCTTTTTTTTAAGTTTATTTATTTATTTTGAGAGACAGAGGCAGGGAGAATGGGGAAGGGGCAGAGGGGGAGGTAGGGAGACAGAGAGAGAAAGAGAAAGAAAAAGAGAGAGAGAGAGAAAGAGAGAGAGAGAGAGAGAGAGAGAGAGAGAGAGAGAGAGAGAGAGAGAGAGAGAATCCTGAGCAGGCTGCAGGCTGTTGGGGCTCCAAAGCACAAAACACGAGATCATGATCTGACCTGAAATCAAGAGTTGGACACTTAACCTACTGAGCCCCTCACATATTTTCTGTATATCCTTTCACATGTGGAAACAGGCTCCTTTGAATTTCACTTGTAGGCAGTGGTGTAGAAGGAAATGTTTAACCACCAGTTCTCCAGAGAGAATGAATTCTGTTTTGCAGCATTTGCCAGTCTCTGTGAGGGAAGTGCCCCACCATTGTTAATTTCAAGTTTCCAATGAGATATCAATGACATAGCACAGACTTGGGAAGAGATGTGTACGATCAGCTCCTGCAATCCGGTGCAAGCCTGCTCCAATGTTCCATAGGTTTTAGGCCAGTAACATTCTCTTGGACAGAAAACCAAGTTATACGACAAAAAAGCATAAAGGGAAGACTTCTCCTATCTTGCAGACAAGCAGTGTGAATTCCTCAGGGTGGAAGTGAAAAATGAACAAAAGTGTTACATAAGAACAACAGAAATTTGAAAAAAAAAATAAACATCTATGTATTAAAGGTAAAATTTAATGTTCTAGTATATTTTTTCTAGTATATACATATCTACAAATTAATTTTTAAAAGTTTATACTTGAATATAAATCAAGCTTATACTTTTCTCCCAGGAATATAGTTTAAAAATGTACAATAAATAAATCACTTTAGACTCTTGATAAAATAGAATTGACATAAGTTAAATGGAATAAAAGGATATCAAGTCTGTAAGCCTCCCTCAACTATTTTTAGCTAAAAGAAAAATAAAGCCACTGTCATATGGAAAGGACACATATATTGTTAATAATTCTAATGTTACTTTCACTTGAATGAAACTTTACAGTCTACAAAGCCCTTTCATTTGTGACATTGTGTTATGATGTAACCAAGACTTCTCAAGGCAGTCAGGTTATGTAATTAATATTAAACTTGCCTTACACTTCTGCCAAGGAGCACTTTCAATGCTCTCAAAACTAAAATTAATAGTTTGTACTGAGTGGTTTTTCTAAGGATTTTAGAATGTTTTATGCCTTTGTATCATTAATTCTCTTAAAATGTTTGGAGGTTGGAAGAAAATTGTACCATCTCTGCATGTTGGAATAATAAGTTCAAAGAAGAGTTGTGACTAGCTGTGGGTTTTACGTTGTGATACTCAAAAGACGATTCTCATTACTTTTGCTAAAATCTAGGGGTCTTAGGTAGGCCAAAAACAGATAGATCTAATAGCAAACATTACAAATAATCTATTAAGCTATCTAGTTAATGTCCTTTCTATCTATCTCACATCTATCCACCTAACATCTATTTGCTTCTATAATCTGATGAAAAACTATTCTAGAATAAGTTTTCCTTTAATTAGCTGAATAGACAAGAAAACAAGCAGGCAAGGAAGCAAATGAAGAAACAGACAAAAATGACTCTGGCAGCTTTTAAATATACAAATTCCCCAGGCCACCCCTCACAATCATCCCACAATGTACTTGAACCAGCATCCAGAAATTTTCTATAGAGAAAAAGAAGACAGTGGTTACCCAACCGCATTCATTTTAACTCTCAAAGTATGCCACACCTATGCAGATATTCATTAATGTTATGCATTTGAAAATTGCCTCACTAAGTACTGATCTGTATTTTTGAGCCTGAATTCTAGAAGTATTAACTCGAAGACATGTAAGAGCACTTATTCCAAATTGTATGTTCCTTCTTTCAAAAGTGAGATATTAAGTGCATCCTGCCTGGTACTGTTGAGTATCTGTTCATATTTCTTAAAAGAAAGGTATTTACATTAATATATTCATTTGAAGCTGTCATTACTGAGGAGCATTTTCCATCTTATATTTAACCTCTTACAAAAGAAGACTAAGATTTAGTTCCATATAGATGAACTTCCCTTTGATACAATGAGGGGAAATAATGAATGGCAGATATTTATGCATAAAAGCAGGTAGCTGTGCTTGTGAATTAACAGTTTTTGGTGACAATTGCAGCAATGAACACAGTAAATCCTCAGGAGCTGTCATGCTCCACTAGGTGAATAATCTGCTTTTGATGCCTCCCTAAATATGTATTTACATGAATGATTGTAATGGCTATGAAGAGGCAATTATATCAAGCAAGTCAATAATATTCTTTTTTAAGAGTCTTAATCTGGTAGAATGTATTTTGTCAGTTTCCAAATGACAAGTTTCAATGATGCTTTCAAATAGGAAATGTTCTAAATTTGAACAAATGAACTTAAGAGTCCATTAGTTGTTTAGTTATATCAGATATATTAGTAACAGTATCCATTATCTGGAAAAAATACTATTTGGTGCTCTATTAATGCTCCATTGTTAGTTTAGAATATTATACCAGTTATCTATTTTACTTTGTCTTTGTAGTTATAGTTTAAGTATTATTTTTATAAGAACTAATAATAGTAAGCAAATTTATAAAAATAGTGTCGATCAATTCCTATTTTAAAACCATGAAAAGAGCTTCAGAATTGATATCTCAAGTGGATGAATGAGTGGATAAATGGATTTATGGACCCATAATTGGAAACATGTATATTTTGGGTCTACTTTCAGACTTGTTAAAAATAACACCCTTGTGCCCATCCTGCTGCTATATATTGTATGAAGCCCTAAATGTGAGCCTTATATTTGGAAAGAAAATAAGCAGGCTATGCACTTAGCTTTGCCTATTATGAACATATTTGCATATATATATTTGGCAACAGGCGCTAACCTTCAGAACCTTAGCTGAACTTTTTTACAAACACAACTTTTGATAGCTTTTATATCTGTGTTCATAGTTATTTTTTTCATAATTGCTGTTAATACTTAAAACATGATGAAGTAATGTTCAGTGCCTATTGTATCAAATGGTACATAGTAGATAATCTATATTCATATTTCCATTTCTATTCCTATTTTTATATCTGTTATAGATCCGAGAATAGTTGCATTGATTTAGCCAAAAGTATTTATAGAATGATAAATACAGAAAACTAAAACTGTCTTCAAAATAAAAAAAATATTGGCCCTAACTACTATTACTACTAATAATGAAAGTCTAAAAGTAATCCATTATATCCTATAATTCTCATAGGCTTGTGATGACATCATTATCCCTATGTCATACATGAGATATTTAGAGCTCAGGAAGTTAAGGTAGATTATGTTCATCAAGTAGTCAGTAAGTTATCACTTCAGCTAAGGTCTCTGACTTCCAAATGGTTCCTTCTTCAAATATGGCCAATAGGATCTTTATAACCTTTATAACCAAAAACTTTTTAATTGAGTAATTTGTTAATAAATGAATTAAATTGTCCCATCCAAGTAAAGTGATTAGGTTTATCTCTGACAAACTCCAATCATCTTCATCAGATCAACCTTGTAAAACACCAGTTAACAGTATAACTAATTACTCAGTGCTAAGATTTTTGTAGAGTATAATTTTCATCTTCAAGGAATATATCTATTTCTATACCCTACTCATCATAGATCTTTCCCTAAGTGATTTTTACCACTTGTAAACTTTTAAGTTTAAACATATTTTTCATTTATGTATCACCATTTTCTCATGATAGTTGGCCTGAATCAACAAATTTAAAAGAAGAAAGTAGTAGCCATCTCAAGGTAAGTAAGTCCATCATGAGGCTTTCCTGCAAAGCAGCTGAGAGCATTTGTAAAACTTGAAGATAATTTTAATAATTGAGAGATGAGCAAACCACACAATAGACCTTGAAGTTGAGTAATTGATTATATTTACCTAAAATTACTGTTTTCTTACTATAAGTGCCTACCGTACACCACATATGCAGTTTATGTCAAAATAATATTTCCAATTAACACTTGAAAGAAAACTTGAAAGAAAATATTTGTGTGAGGAATATTCCTTTAGGATTTTGTTTGTTTGTCTGTTTTGTTTGTTTATAAAGAAGTACTGAAGCAATTACCATCCTTTGGTCTGGAACACTATCTGAATTGGGTGGAGTCATGTTATCACAGAATATAGTCTTGGAACTGGAAATCATTTCTGGTTTGTGCTTTCCCACATAAGTTGCCATTTGTAATCATTTTCACACTTGGCAGTTTTGTATCCTGCCTTGCCTGAAAGTCTTCATTCAGAATTTTCTTGGCTTTTTTCCAGAGAGGAAATAAAATCTAATTTCTGTTCTACTTTAAATGCTTCCCCTCATATACATGCATATCTGTGATAGTAGGACTGATTTTTCACTTTCTAGGCCAATGATCTGGGCCTCTCTGTCAGTCAGATCCGTTTGAATGTGGAGAACACTGATTCACACAGCAGACGCACTCATCTGAAGTTTTCCCATTCTGCTAATACTCAGCTTTTAACTGACATCAGCATCATGTGGCAAAATTGCTTCCAACCTCATTTAAACAGCTGCACATTGCAATGGATTTTAGTAAGTTGGTGAAGCGTAACTGTGGGGATGTATAAATCAACCTGGACAAAGTCAGCTTTCAGAAATCTGGTTCCTGTTTATCTATCTATCTGTCTATCATCTATCCCTCTACATAAAAATATAGATATTATTTAAAATATAAGATAGGGGTGCCTGTGTGGCTCAGTCAATTAAGTGTCTGACTCTTGGTTTCAGCTCAGGTCAAGATCTCACGGCTTGTGGGTTCCAACCCCACATTGGTATCTGCGCTGACAGCATGGAGACTGCGTGGAATTCTCTACCTCTCTCTCTCTCTGCCACTCCTTTGCTCTGTCTCTCAAAATGATTAAACTTAAAAAAATTAAAATATAAGATAAAACATAGATATCTATAGATACATGAAGACAATGCATTAAAAATGGAGACTGATAAAGGGTGCGTAACATGCTGTTCTTCAATTCTGTGGCTTGAACCTGTAGACCCTGACTCTCTGCCTTTTCCATTGTGACTGACCCTCTCAGGTCCAGGCAAGTGAAATAACTCTTTGCTACACTATTCTTATTTTCTGAGCCATGCAGTAACAGCGAAGCATTTATTGCTGCTTCCTTTTCATCAATGTACGATCGTTTCTCTTTCTCTTCTTTTTTTCCTGTCACCAGTGCCAACTCATACAGGCTCCATTATTTTTTTTTAATTGCCATCATATAATGTTAATAGTAGTGGTATTTCTTTGCTCTCAACGCCTCACAATAACACAATTGTATTAGAATATATGTCAAGTCAGACAAAATTACAAATACGACTGAAAAGTCCATTTAGAACATCACTGCAATTTTTATTTTTATAAAGTCTGATCATTCAGCTTGTGTATCATTTTGGGTAGCCTAAAATTAATTCTTGACTATAAAATAATCACATAGTGTTTAGGCGACTTTGAGATAACTCAATAAAACTTCAGAAAAGTGTTCTTCCCCTCACACTTTTTATGTCTTTTCCCTTTACACTGTATTTAACACACAACAACAACGCGGAGTTTTCTTCAAGAGTTCTCTGCAGTGCTAAATGCTCCATCTAGTGGCATAATTGAGCCCTGGCAAAACTTAAAATATAGTAAGTTTGCATATGTTATGTATTCAGTGAGCTTTGTTGGTGAGACAATTGCTGAGAAATACAGTTACAAAATATATAAAATTGATATATATATATATTTTAATATTTCGGTTGAAAATTCAACATTTTACATTACAGAATTATACTATAAATTTATTTAATGCTTTAAAGGAGAGTTATCATGTATTTCTACTAGTAACTTAAAAGAACTCACACAATGGAAGTAGTAGATATTGTATAACATTTATATTTATTTAAAATCTGAGAATGAGTTAATCCAAACCTTTTAGAAATTTCAGGTAATTTAAATATAATATATGCCATATATCTTTAGTCTTTTTTAAACTGAACTGTTTTATAAAACATAAATATAATTAAAGATAGTCACTAGTTTAATCTTGTTCCTAACTTTGATATATACTTATCTAAATCAGGGGTCAGCAATTTTTTTGTCACAAAAAGACAGATGGTAAATATTTTTGACTATGTGTTAAAGTATATCCTCTCCCCAACCTCCAAATCCTTCCAGTGGTTGTTGTTTTACACCTTTAAAAATGTAATTAAGTTAAAACAAAAACAAAAACAAACAAAAAACAACAAACAAAAAGCAGGCTTAGCTCTTGGACTGTAAACACAGACAGTGGATCAGATTTGGCCCACAGGACACACAGTGTGCCAACTCTTAATCTAGATATTACATTTACAGAATACAAACATTTTTCTGAATCTTCAAACAGATAATGACAAAGTGATATAACCTTTGTCTTTTGTTTAGTTACTGTTTGGAAAATCACTGTTAGATGAATATGTAGTCAATGATCTTATAATAGAAAATTTCAAAATTACATTCAACAGGGTATCTAATTATTATTATTATTATTTTTAATTTAGTATACCACAATGTTATGTTGGGTAGCATGAAAGAAAACTGCCAAATCTGAAAGAAAACTAAAGCAGATCCCAGTAGAGCTTAAGATAATACCACGATATTACAGGGATTAGAAGTCTTGTGACCAAAAACCAAACAGAAGTTTTTTTGTTTTTTGTTTTTTTAAGAAATGATGGTTTTGTGAGAATCATGAGAAGAGAGTTTTTCACCTCTTTTTAAATAGAAAATGTTCATGTATTTTGTTGTGAATTCTGTAAAGGAAGTAATAATAATTCCTAGTTTTTCTGAGCCATTGGGGATAGCATTTTCATGACCTTGAAGTCAAGCATGGCTACATGCATTGCTTTCTGTAATGAAAAATGAGAATTGAAATAGGCCAATTCTAAATATAAACAAAAACAGTAGAATAACAAACAAATCCAGCTACAGTAAGGAGTAAGTAAGACAATTCACAAAAGTTATTGCAAGGGTCTCCATGGTGAAGGGTAATTATTGAGATAGGGAAAACATTTAGAACATAAGATATGGAAATGCCTATAGTGTTAGGCAAAAAGGATCATTTTTCTTTTACAGGAGGGAGTAAACAAGGCAAAAAGTAACTGACTGTGGGGCAATGGGATGAATAGAAGTGGTATGATTAGATAGAAGATCAGAGAATGTTTTATCTGGAGGCCAGTTTATTCTCCTGAGTGGCATTTAAGGAAAGGCAGTATCCTAACTTAGGCCAAGGGTGGCAAAAGTTCAGGAGCCTGATGGAAGGAAAAGATCTTAAATAAAATTTGGTTAACAAGCATTTTGTTCCAATTGATCACTGAGGGCAAGCAGTTCAGCTAATCACTTATGAGGTGAAAAAGGGGAATCTGGAGGGTTCATGTCTAGCCTGGTCATAGCTAAACAAGGGGGCATCCGTGAGTCTCATCTAAATCATGTGGGAAAGATGTTTATTTATAGTGGACTGTTTCCTGGAACAAAATGGAGATTTCTTCAACTGTGGTTGTTTTCTAGGATCACAGATCTGGATAAAATTCAACATTGTTAAAGCACCTAATTACCAGTGCCATAATAATTGTTAAAAGAAAATTTTCCACAGACAATTTACTGATCTAGTAGGCTCTTATTCAATGATTCATGAATCAGGTAGCATCCAGTCCAGCAATTAGAAAGGAACACTGAAGAGCTGAACCAGATGAGAGATTTTTACAAATCTCACAGTGAACAGGAATAAGGAAGTTATACTTGGCATTTACTGATTCATTAAAGCAGGGTTACTTTCCTTACATAGAGCAAAGGGAAGTCTTGGAATTAGGTTGCTTACTCCTGCTGAGTAGGAAAGTGCTGAGTGGTTGACCTAGGCCTTTCTTTTCTGGGAGAGCCAGGGATAGAAACTCAGTTGAGTTTGGGTTTGTTGATGTGGGGCTTAGCATGAGTGACTCCATCTGGGACCTACTCTGGTTAGTTTAACATAAAACTTTGTTACATTGGTTCTAAAAGATTGGAAATGTCAGACATGCTGAGGCAACACCTGAAGCAGCATGCCTTAGTTCTCTAGGCAAGTTATAGACTCTAGGTAAGAGTGTAGTAAACCTTTATTGTTCCAAGACATTGAAACTTTGGGTTTTTCTTCTTATCTCCAGGTTTATGTATGCCAGATTAATGGAATTTAACATAATCTAACAGATACACTCTGTTCCAATACTTAAAAGTCAGTTAGGGGGCAATCAAGGGACAAATGAGTTGCTACTATTTGCTATTATAATTACAAAAATTTTGATATTTACTAGTTGGCTGGCCATTTACCTGATTTCCTTCTGATTCTTGGATAAGGGAAGATTTGTTTATAAAAATAAATAAATAGGGGCCCCTGGGTGGCTCCATCAGTTACATGTCTGATTCTTGGTTTCGACTCAGGTCATGATCTCACGGTTTCGTAGTTTCGAGCCCCATATCAGGCTCTACACCAACAGTGCAAAGCCTGCTTGGGATTCTCTCTCCCTCTCTCTCTGCCCCTCCTCCACTTGTGCTGTGTTTGTTTCTCTCAAAATATATAAATAAACTTAAAAAATATGAATAAGTAAATAGGTAAGCAAATAAATAAATAAATAAAACTTAGATCCCAAAATGTATTGGGTAGGTTTGAGAATAAAATCTGAAAATGAATAGAAAGTGCTCAAGAATTTCTTTTTTTTTCCCTTTTTCCTTTTAAACAAAAGCAGTAAATAAGTGCATTTGACAGAAGTTGCGATTATCCAAAGAAACTATAGCTCAAAATTAAACAATGATTCACTGAATTAATGTGTGGGAATTATAGCTTATCTAAAATTTTAAAAATAGCAAGGGATGGAGGTTTCCATTCTATTTAATTTTGCGTCACTAGGCATAGTCTAATGGCCTCCTTTTGTTTTTAATGTAGCATTTACAAACATGGTTATGTATGTATGCTGATGAGGAACTTATAATAATTTTAAGAATGAGAAATAATTAAAATGTAAGCACCTTGGCCTTCTTTTAGATGGCGGATTTAATAGCCAAAACACACATCTACACATACTTTCCTTTTATGGGAGAATATCAGTATAAAATTATGTTTAATGTTCATGAAATAGCAGTATTTACCCAAATGATTTTTGGAGTGTATACATTATATTAAAAAGTTGAAGAAAGAGGACACAATTTAGGCATAATCCTAATATTGACATTCTTTGCATTGTTCTTTTTGAACTCAAAGATATACATAATATCTCTATATATTGAAAATGAAGCAATTAATTTTATGTATGATAGTAAAAGATATCTGAATATGTTACAAATCATTTCTTGTGTTCTTATACAGGTTATGTAATTCAAAACTCTAGCACATGCTTATCTGAGAAGTTCATAAAATGAAGAAAACTATTTTAAATAACATGTAAATTACAAATAATATGCTAAGATAAATATTAATAAATGTGTAATTTAAGTATGCAGTTATTATATAAGATAATCTGAAAAATCACTACAATAAGATAAAAATAAAATCCTTATTCTAGAAAACACTTGAAAAATGCACTTTCAAAATTATATTGATGGCCTCGCCTAGATAAGAAACTGTACCACATACCGTCTTCTCCATAAGTGAGATAGTTTAAACTTCACCTAATTTCCATTATGGTTGAGTACAATTTATTGCATTAGGAGAACACTTTCTGTGTGAAGCTAACTGGCTTCCTGTAGAGATTGAAATAAAAATTTTGACTTCATTAACTATGCACACAAATCAACAAAATTAAGTGGTTCAGATTTGCCAAAGAAGAACAACTGTCACAGTAGTTTTTTAAACTTAGTATTTATGTTGGGAAACTTAGTCTATCAAAACCAAAGTGGTAGGGAGTCTCCCCAGTGTCACCTACATGTAACAGAGTGAAGATAGAATCTTGGACTTGGTATTTTTCCCATGATTGCTTACATTTTCTGGTGACTAAATTGGCCATAAATTAATGTATTGAAATTCAATTCTATTTTCTGTATGTCTAACAGAGCTGTTAAAGAGCACCATAATCCCTTCTTCCAGGATTTAGTAGCAAGTATGTGCTATAATTTACTGCTCATGAGTGATGTCTGTTTTCTGCCATGTATTCTGGCTCGTTTTGACTAGGCAGCAATCTCATTCACCTTGTGCCAGGACATAGCTTTGTCTTCTGGAGTGTGAATTGTCACAAAAGAATAATGATTGTGTAATTCCATGTAGATATGAATTAGTTTCCAGACACATAAAATGAATCAACACTGTGAATCCACTAGAGATTCTATGCTTTGAGGTTGAAGTTTTGCAAATGATTGCTCTGATAGAAGTATGGTTTAAAAAGATTTTCCCTTTAATTAGTCTTTTCTCAAAATTTGACATATTATAAGGCAGATGTCAGGCCGTCTCACAGATGTACTGAAAAAATCTAAAATTTTCCCAGTTGTGAAAACCAGACTTCTTTGCACATAAAAGATTTTAAAGTGGCCGATGTTTTGCATTGAGGAATTAATTACATTCATGTCTTTAGGATTTATCCAATATAAAATGATTAGAACCTGAGGACAAGAGTTGACTGATCATAATCTTTAAAAGATACATCAGATGACTTCTTACAGTAGAATATTTAAAGGTAAGGTCAACATTTTACTTTATCGTTTTATTAAATGTCTTCTGAACCATGCTAGATGTAAAAGTAACATGTTAGGAGTAAGACCTTACCTTCAAGAAACCTTAGTTTCCAGCTAATGAAGGAAATAATATAGATTCCCACCAGAAGACAATATAGGGCACCATCACTAATGTGCTTAAAACTCTGGGGCGCCTGGGTGGCGCAGTCGGTTAAGCGTCCGACTTCAGCCAGGTCACGATCTCGCGGTCCGTGAGTTCGAGCCCCGCGTCAGGCTCTGGGCTGATGGCTCAGAGCCTGGAGCCTGTTTCCAATTCTGTGTCTCCCTCTCTCTCTGCCCCTTCCCCGTTCATGCTCTGTCTCTCTCTGTCCCAAAAATAAATAAACGTTGAAAAAAAAATTAAAAAAAAAACTCATCAATGGATCACTATACCAGATAAATTCAAGGTTTGGAACAAGTTATTCAAGGGTCAGTGTAACTTGGCATATACCTATTTCTGCAGTGTCCTATCTAGATTTATACTTTAAAAATGCTTGATGGATTGTGGTTCCTTCACACACCTATTACTATTTTACACATATGTTTCTTTTCATCACAATCTTACCTCTGCCTAAAATGCTCTTCCCACAAACCTTGGACAAATTTTTCCATATATCCTTAGGCCTTATCTCTGTCTTCATCACTTCAGGGAAAACCTTTGAAACAGCCTGTTTTTATTCTGTGTTGCAATGGGGTTCTCTACGTGTCTTAGTCTGGGCAGGTTGTTGTAATGGAATACCATAGACTGGATGGCTCATAAACCACAAAAATTATTCCTCACAGTTCTCGAAAGTTGGAAGTCCAAGATCAGGTGCTGGTAGATTTAATGTCTGGTGAGAGCCCACTTCCTGGTTCATAGAGAGCTGCCTTCTGGCTGTGTTTACATGACAGAAGGAGTGAGGGTGCTCTGCTTTATAAAGAGCATTAATTCCATTCTTAAGGGCTACCATCATGGCCTAATTACCTCCCAAAGGCTCTACTTCCAAATACCAGCATGTTGAGAATTGGGTTTCAACACGTGAATGCAGCAAGAGCACAAACATTCAGTTTATAGAACTACATAATAACATAAGCTATTACATTGAAATTTCTGTGTATACATTTGCTTTTCTTCCTAGATTATCAATGCTGGTTTATGCATCTTCATTCCTCTGTCTTTTCGCAAAGTGGTTGGCACAATATTGAGGGTCAAATATTGGTTAAAATGATTTTGAAAATTAGATAAATTTAGGGAGCGATAAAAGTCACTTTGCTTTATAGTAAAATGGAATTATATGACTATAAAATACGCTATGTCTTGATTATTCTTTAGGCATGTTTGTTTCCTATTTCAACTTTAGGAAAGAATGAGCGACTGGAGAAGAGAAAGAGGCTTTAAGAAACCAGACTCATGTGTGCAACTAAAAATTGGTGGCGTTAGAATGATTTACTGGATTTAGGAGTGGTGATGTTATCCAATGAGATCCCCCGCGTTGTTTTGTTTGTTTGTTTTTTATGGCCAAACCTGTTTTAGAAGTCCTGCGACTACTATCTATAAATGATTATAAAGACAATATTTCTAAAGCAATCAAGGCTATGGAATGATGGAAAAGATGCACACTCTCTAATTTTTGACCTAGACCAAACTGGAGTACCTCTCTTACAAAAATATATCAGAATGGAAACAGTATTCATAGTTAGCTGTATATAAATAGCTGCTGAGAGTTGTATTATTTAATCTGATAACTAGAGGATTCAATTCAAATATAAATCAGCTTTAATTATTTTAACAGCAGTGATTTGGAAGAAGTTTCAAGCTTATAACTACAAAAGGAAGAAAAATGAGTCAAAGATAAAGAGAGATTGTTTTAGAAGAGTGTACTAATATTTAGAATTTATTTACTCTCAAGGAATTTCCCCACAGAAGTGGTTAATTTACTGTCCCTGGAGATATTCAATGTTAGCTGGACAACAGCTGTCAAAGTCTCCATAGATAGGACCCAAGAATCTGCTGATGGTTGAAGTATCTGACATTTAAAGAAAATATCAATGAACCCTGATAATATAGGGTGTTTTTCATGCTTTTCTCACCCATTTTGTGATCCAAGGAATAGCATAAGGATGACAGGTTGTTTGTTGAAGCATAATAATCCTGTGGTCCTTTCAAAGAATTCTAATGGAAAATGTCTCCCCGAATGTTACTATCTTTTTTTTTAAGCACATCTAGTTCAACACTTAATAGACTACACATTATGGAAAATATGAGAGTTGTCATGACAACTAGATGAAAAATTTAGTTGATGTAATTCATTCCATATAATGTAGCATTCTCTTCCTTCCTGTTTATTTAAAAAATAATTCCATGCAAAGTCCATAGTCTGCACTGAAATAGCCTGCAGTATGTCTGAAAATATATACTGCAGAGTTAAATAAGACCTTAAAGAAAATTTATTTCATCCTGTCAGATTCTGCCAGTATTGTCCTGGTTCCATCTCTTTCTCCCTCAAGTCAATTTAGTGCCCTGAACACTGAATGTAGTATGCATACCCCCAGGCTTAAATTGAGCTCAAGAGGAATTTTTTCTTGACTTAGAGTTTGGTGAGCATAAAAAGTAGGTTAATTTTATAGAAAAGATTCAGAAGCAAATTTGAAATATCAAAGTGAAGCATATAATTCCATTTACAATGTACACAGAGGGCAGACTGAGTCACCAGGCAATTGAATGAAAGCCTGGAGAATTAGACCACAGCCAGGGTCATAGAGAGTGAATGTTATGAAAATATTTAATGAAATAAATCATTTGGATTTCAGTTTAAAATAATCTTATTCTACTTGTTTCCTAGGAAAATAATGTACCAAGTAGAATCTCATCACATTCACATCATATCACCTCATGTAAATATAGTGACTATATTAATGGAGCCAATATTGTTTCGTACATTTTCCTAGCACTATTGAATATTTCTAATAGTAGAAATAAGAGGAAATGTAGATATGACCAAATATAACTTCTAGTATATAGGCATTCCTTTTACTTCTTCCTCCAGTGAGTGGAATACAAAAACTCAGTGCACCAGGAATGTAGACATACTCACATATACCTCAGCTATTCCTTAAAGGAAAAATTAAAATTTTAGTTATACAATTATGTGGCTCTTGTAATAAATTTATATTTAATTATTTATGAAAAACTGAGAAGTACAAGACTCTCCACAGTCTGTTCCAAACTTTTCACTACTCTATCATAGTTTTCTTCTTCCTGCCTTTTTTGGATTAAAGAAATAAATAAATAAATTTAATGAAGTATACTGGCATCTGACAAGAAAGAATATATATATATATATATATATGTATATATATATATATATGTTTTTATTAAAAATTTTGAGACATTTAAATTTCAGTGGTATATTATTAAATAGTACAGAGTCATTTAAAAATTGGGCATTGTATTTTATAGTGTTCATAGTAAATTTGTTAGGTTTTATTAGAAGTGAAAAGTTAAGAAGAAATATCATTAGTCTTCATGGAGTGTTTTGCTTTTGTTTTTGTTTTCCTAAAGAAATCATTTAATTTAGTGTGAAATCCCAGGCTCCCAAGCTAACTGGCTGGGTTTAAATGCTGGTTCAATTATCAGCTATATATTATCTCTGTCAAATTATATATCTTTGTATATCAATTTCTTCTTTGGCCAATATATTAATATCTATCTCAGAATGTTTTGAAGATTAAATGAGCTGATATATTTAAAGCACTTGGGAAAGATCTCAAGGCAGTAAAATAAGAGTGGATTTTCATATTTATCTTTATTATGTGCTTTACATCAATACTATATGCCTTGAAGACAGGAATTAGAAAGGCTTTCATTTACAAATCCTGATCATGTTTTAAATCTTAAGGGTATTTATATTTTTCTTAACTAAATTTCTAAAACAGACTATCCAGGGGTGCCTGAGTTGCTCAGTCGGTTAAGTGTCTGACTTCAGCTCAGGTCATGATCCCACAGTTTGTGGGTTCGAGCCCCATGTCAGGCTCTGTGCTGACAGCTCAGAGCCTGGAGTCTGCTTCTGGTTCTGTGTCTCCCTTTCTCTTTGCTCCTACCCTGCTCACTTGAAAATAAATAAATATTAAAAAAATAAATACATAAAACAGACTATCCAAAGTTTCACTTAGTGCCTTATAAATTTCATTAAGAACGGAGGTGATTTCCACAAGTCTATTTCACATCTACAGAGTAATGGTTGTAAAAAGGCATCAGAACCCATACCAGTATCCAAAAAGTAAGTGGTATCACAGAAACAAAGCCTTTTCTGCCACTCTTTTTTAATAGGTATGATAATCTTTCCAGAAGCTAAAGAAGAAATCTTCTATCACATTGCCCAATGGAATAGAATCACCCATACATATTTAGACCAATGATGAGTTGGGGGTTAAGTGATTTAACTTCCTTAACATCAATATATCACCACCTGATTCCTAAACAAAAGAAAGGTCATTTTCGCAGGAAAGAAGACAAGAAAATGATCTTTGGGTCAGCAAATAGCTTCACAATAATCTTCCTCACTGAAATGAGTAGATTGGTCAACAGGTTCTTGCCTCCACCACCGCAGCTCCCTCTCCCACCAATGCTTTTGTATGGGTCCATCATTTTTTTAAAGCACATATATATTGAACTATTTGTACTTACTATGACAACATTTAAAAGAATAATTTAAAGAGGGCAATGTTTAGTAGAGAAATAGTGCATAACATTTTAAATTTAAATGGATTTCATGAATTGAATGTGAAAACAATGCCTCAGAAAAGTCTAGGAAGGAAGGAAGGAAAGAAGGAAGGAAAGGCAAGGGAGGGAGGGAGAGAGAGAGAAAGAAGCAGAGAGGAAAGAAAAAGAAAGAAACAAAGAAACAAAGAAACAAAGAAAGAAGCAGAGAGAGAGAAAGAGAGAGAGGAAGAGGGAGGAGGAGGGAAGGAGGGAGGGAGGAAGGAAATAAACTAGGTTAAAGATTTTCACTCATTTTACCTACTTCTCTCAATCAATTATATACAGTGTTGGGTTTGTTTAGATATTCTGGTCAAGTTCATTTTTTACTCTAAAAATAGCCTCTCAATCATACATTTTATAATTGCATAAAAATAATGAGGCACTCGGGAGTCAAGTGGTTGGCAGAAAGTTAGAGTCTATGCCAGTAGTCCTTGACTTGCATGCTGCAAAACACTGTGGACATTGCCAAAAGCAGATTTTTGTGTAAAATTAATTTTTGTTACAGCTGAATACATATACACTTAAGGTACTGTTGGTCAAATTGTATATTTAGATGAATGGTTTTAGGATGCAGTATAATGCATGACTCACCCTGCTACGTGCAAACCCTTCATGATATATTGTGATTTGTGCTGTGTGAATGTGTGTGCATGCATGTTATACTTTGGATGCTCTTCGAATCTGGCAAGCTGAAGAAAAAAGGCAAATCTTTCATTCACTCAAATAAGAGCTGGTCACAAGTCCACACCTAGATACCAGTTTAGCTAGGAAACAGAATCATTAGCTAGGAAGTCACATTCCAGGACAACTTCGAATTAAGGATTAAAGGGATGTACGAATTTTCTAAGTACAATAGCTATTTTGCCACAGTGCACGTTCAAGTCTTTTCCTGCAACGTGCTGGTAATTGCTACTTGGGACCTTTTCAGATAGCTATACCATTAGGTCCAGACTTGATATGACTCCCCAATATTAGTGAACACCAAGTACTTTTTCATAAAATCAACAAATCTGTTATGTGTCACCAAGCATGTATCAGGCTAAGTACATAAAAGTGAATAGCATAACTATCATGATGTCCAAGAACTTACAGTCTAGTATAAGGGATGGTAAACTTGCTTGGAATAGCTAGGTTGTAAGTATTTTAGGTTTTGTGGGGTGACCTATGGACTTTGTTGCATCTTCTTCTTTGTTTTAGGTTTATTTGTGCTTTCTTACCACCTTTAAAAATGTAAAACACATTCTTAGCTTGAGGTTCATGCTAAAAAATGTGTGACAAGTATTTAGCTCTAGTTTTCTAGTTTGCTGAATCCTGGCTTAGTTAATTAAATTTAAAAAAAGAAAGACTAGACAAAATGCACAGAAATTTGGAGACAATGATTGACTAAATGCTCTTCACTGATTAAGAGCAACCAATGACAAGCTTTTTGTTTATATTTGATAAGTTTTTAAACTAGTTCACTAGGTTGGTCAAAGCTTACATCACTAATAAATTTAATTAATAAATTAATATTCAAGTTTGGTTTGATTTCTTTATTATTCGAAGACTATAGTAATTTGGTGGAATTTTCTAGCACTTTACTATTCCAAGGGAGAAAATATATAACTTCTGCTCATTTTTGTTTCAGTGTTAATGAAACCCCAAATCTGAATAATATGTTATCATTACATTGGTTTGAAAAGCATCATAGAATTTTAGTACTGAATCAATTTAACTTTACCCTTCATAATCTTTAATGGGCACTAAATTGGTGTGAAAAAAGTAAGATAAGCTTAGTATTCTTGTTTCTTGCACTTGGGTTTCACAAAATATTCTCATACCACATTCGGTATGTCATTTTTACTAAACTTGGGATCATTATTTCTGTTATAGAACAATATCACTTTTCTTTGGACAAATAGGCATTTTTTGACCCCTCCAGACAGTTTATGATTAATCTACTAACCATATTTTAACAATATTATGGTTTAAATATGACTGTCCTGAAGTTGCTATGTAAGGACAAGAAGAAATCAGGAGGGAAAAAAAAAAACAACAAAACCTCCAGATATTAAAAAAATCAAATTGGCAAGGAGTGTTCAAATCCTAATAGTATTCAGAAATCCATTCACTAGCATGTTTCTTTTTCCTGAAATATAATTTATTAATGCATTAATATATATTTTGTAACTATAATTCATCAAATTAGTACACTAATATAGTTATTTCTCAGGATGTTCCATTGTTCTTTTCAGAGCAAAGATAGGCTTTTACAATAACTTTTTAGAACTCCCATAGACTCATATACATTCTCTCACTCATTGCTGTAGATTTGTATTGGGTCAACTGACTTAATTAAGCTGGTACTATTTTCCAACTCCGTATTTCTAGATCATCAGGGGCCACGGGAGACATTCTGCGTGGGATTTGGAAGACAAAAGTGAACCAGCGGCCAAGTTTTTTAGGCTTAGAAGGGCAGTGCAGAGTGAGGCGCGGTCGTAGTGCACACATATTGTAGCAGATTTGCTGGCTCACCTTGTTGGCCTGGGATAGCAGCCAGGCCCAGAGCTTCTTCACTGCCCGCCAGATCTTCCTCATTTTCTGCAACCCCTGGTTGTCTCTTGCATTTCCCCTTCATCATCAAAACTGGAGACTGTGAGAGACCAGTGCAGATTCCTGCTGGTCTTCATGGGCTCCAGTTTACTCTCCTCCCTTTCACACCTATCTTCCCTTACTGACAGACCGCCCTGTTCTTCAGGACCAACACCAAAAACAGAGCCAACAGTGTACATAAACTGGAACCAGTACCTATAATCGTACAAATTTAAACCTTTTGTGTAAATTCTACATTCTCTATCATTTCTAGTGGTTCTACTTTCATGACTGAATCTTGCATGGTACACTATCTCGAATATTAATTGCTGTTGTTCTCAGTTATTCGGCAACATTTAAATTTGCCACGTAATGTTGTGAAACATATTTTTCCTTTAAAATGTTTTACTTAGCTTTACATTTTATGCTGAAGAGCAAAGTAATGAATAGTTCATTAGTCAGTGGGTGAACTTTTCACAATATAAACAATTTTTAAAATAAAATGCAATGGACTTTGCATTTCAAAATGTAAAATGTATAATGGAAAGCCTAAGATATTACTCTTAACATTTTATTATATTGTGTGCAATAAAAGAGTCAGAAGAGTACCTTTCCAAAAGCAACGTGAATAAAGTGGCTGCTGGGAAGGTGCAGCCTGAACACATATCCCTGATTCCTTCCCATAGTGTTACCTCCTTTCAAATAACACAGCAAAACATATAGTGCTTGTTTAGCTTACGTAATATGCAAAAGGTTCTTTTATTCAGGTACCTTTCAGGGAATGGCTCCCGTTCTCTACTGTATAATGAGAGAACTGGAAAGCCACCAACAAAGGTTTGCCTCTCTTCTACATCATGGAGATCTGTGTATTTCATGGCAAAATAAGGAGATCCATCTGTAGTATCCACATGAATGACCTCTGGAGGCTATCCTCAGTCCTGCTGAGATTAGAATTCCAAGGTACTCAGTACTGAGACAGAATTACTCAGTCTATAAGCAAAAAAGCTGATGGCCTCTTACATCCAGAGAGGGCTGTTACCAAGAGACTTTTCCTGGGCATCATAGCTCAGAGGAAACCATTTCCTAGCCCTTGTAATGTTGCACTCAACAAACATATGCCTCCCCCTATTGGCGTATTTACTAGTGTCTTAAGGACTCTAATGGACTGATCTGGAACTATGGAAAAACAAACAAACAAGTAGCTAATGAAGTAAATTAGTTATAACTTCTTTGAAACAAATTAGTAATATGAAAGAACAAGACGATGCTGAACAACATTGAAAGAATACCAAATCTAGAGACATGAGAATATTAATTGAAAATAATGACAATCCTCTGAAGAGTTTCTGAAGAATGAAAAAAAAAAAACTTTCTAGAATTAAGCCTTGACTTCTAAATTTAAAAAATAATTCATAATACTTAATAGGTTGCTACTACTGAGATATAAGATCAAGTTGAATATTTCACAAAACAGAGCAGAGATGCAAAGAGAAATAATCATGAGACAAGCCATATGAACAGAACCCACACAAAAATAATAATCTCAAAAAAAAAGCAAAGTGAAATATCAAAGAAAATAAACATGTAATCCAGGTAACTTAAAAACATTAAAACCAAAGACTGGGGATCCAGACTGTCTGGCTGTATATTTATCAGATATGACTTGGGTTTATGCCTCAGTTACTTCCACTCTAAAATTGGGAGAATCATATCAATAGCACTTATTTTATGGAATATTACTCTCTCCTTTTTTTGTTATGAAACCCACAATAATTTTTATTGACTCTCTAATCATGAAGGTTAGTGTGCCATTATTTGGGAAATATGTAGAACAGAAATGGGCACTGCATTTGTGGGATCTAAGCGTAGGCATTTCTTCTTCTTATTAAGCCAGGCTTAAAAAGCTAATGAGCTATTTTGAATGGATACCATTAAACTTGACAATTTATATGAAACCAACAATTTCCTATAAAATAAAAAAGAAATTACCAAACCGTCTTTAAGAAGGACCAGAAAGCTTGAACAATTCTACTAAAAGAGAAATTACAGTAAGATACTCTTTACCATGATATTGTGATAATCAATTATTCATTAGGAAATTCACAAAAACTGAATGATAGAACAGGAAAATGAAAAGATTTATGACTCACCAAGTGACATAAAGAGGAAGAAATAGACATTTATCTACCCAAAATTTAACAAGAAACAAGGAAAACACATCAGAAGTTAAGTAATCTGACTGACAGTTTATTAGCTAGCTGTGGAATGACTTAGAATACTGTGCAATACTTGCATATAATGGTTACCAATTAGATGAATAATATGGCCAATGGAATGCATATATCATGGACTTTCACATCATGAATCTGTTAGAGCATAAAAGTTACTATTACCAGAAAAAAAACTGGAGGTCTAAATCATTTATTTACTCGTGGTTGGGCTAAAATAAAATAAACGCACTCTACTCTTTCTTTCCCACTGGAGGTAATTATAAAATCTAGACGGAATGCATGGATCATGTGTGAGGACTTTGAAAAAAAATAGCAGGAATTTTGGAGAAAAAGACCAGAATTCTGAATGCCACAGAGCCAGCAGTAACTTTACCATTTTTCTCGTATTAGAAAAAAAAAAAAAATCCCTAGCTAGAATGCAAAAACAGTCTGAAATCCCAAAGTGGACATGAGCATGGATAGAGAACAATCCAGGACAACCCGACTAGTTCTGGCTATATAGTAGAGACAGTGCATAACTACCTCTGCCCTCTTTTTTCTCCTCTCTTCATTTGCATGCCCTAGCCACCAAACAAGCTCTTGGCAATGTTGCCTTAAATTTCTGTGTAATGGAAATCTATAGGAGCCAAAACCCCAAGGGAGAGAAAACTGAAAAAATGGTGTTCTGATCTCATGAGTATGGGGCAAAACCTTGGTTTTGCTTTCTCTCTCTCTCTCTCTCTCTCTCTCTTTCTCTATCTCACTGCTTCATCTTGAATGCTGGGGATGCTGTAGAAATGTGCATCAGAGTGGCATAATTAAAGCCTTAGCTCTCTGGCTTTCTGGAGAAACAAAGGGGAGATATGTCTGCAAGAATCTGGCACTAACTGGCAAGCCAAAGATTCTGAGATCTTAGCTCATAGAGACTACCGCTCAGGTCTCAGAGTCAGTGGGAACTACACACCAGGGACAGCTTCAAATGGCACTGCAAAGTCTTTGAAAACTAAACTTACATTGGACCTATAGTGTACAGAAATTGGGTTGAAATTTGCAGCATGAAGCTAATCAGGTCAATTGCACAATTAAAGAAAAGGTATTAACATTTCCCATATGATTTAAACAAGATCAGAAATTTTATAACACAATATCCAAAATGTATAGCATACTATCCAAAACTATTTAGTGCATAAAGAACCAGGAAACTCAACTGGCATGGAGCAAGACAATCAAGAGAGAAAAGTGCCAAAATAAAAAATTGTTGAAATTAACTGGCAAAGATTTTTAAGCTGCTCTCTTACAGAAAGATTTCAATAAGCAATTGTGAACACTCTTGAAACAAATATAAAATATAGATTTAGCCAGAGAATAGAATATATAAAGAAACAAAGAAATATAACAATAATAACAATCACACAGGATGATTTCAATAGTCCTTTGGAGATGACATAGAAAATAATATAGATAGAACAATAGAAATCTTGGAAAAAGAAGATTTCTAATCTTGGAAAAAGAAAAATTTTTTAAAGATTAGAAAAAAATAGAGACTCAGGGATTCTGGAAATACAATAAAAGAATTAACATGCATGTCAATATATTCCAAGGAGAAGAGAAAGTCTTTAATAATATTTAAAGAAATAATGCCTAAATATTTCCTAAGTTTTGTGAAAATATACAACAGATTCAAGGAACACACAAAAAAATTGAAAAATAATAAACTAAAAAAAACGGGTCAGTCATATCACAAACAGTTTGAATAGAAATAATCTTCAAAACAGCCAGAGGTAATCAAAGCATTATTTATAGGAGAATAAATGATTAAAATGACTAGATATTTCATCAGAATCCATGCAGGCCACAAGGAGGTGGAAAAATACATTGTTAATGTATAGAAAGAATCATGTATGCAGAATTTTATATCCAATGGAAACATTTGGAGAGGAAGGTAAAATAAAGACATTCTCAGATAAAAGTAACCTAAAAGAATTTGTTGCCATTAGACTTATCTAAAAAAAATTGCCACATTGTATTTGTTGGTTGCAATCAAATTTTATAACTGACATGGCTTTTATGTAGGACAACTATAATATTAAAAAGAGATTAAAGGGATGTGTACAGTAGTAAGATTTCTAAATTCCACTTTCAGTGGTAGAACATTGACTCTAGGTAGATTGTGAAGTAAGCAATAAAATTACATAAAAAGATGTAATGAAAAATGAAAAAATTAAAACGGAATACTAAAATATGGCTAGTATCTCAAAAGAAAGCAGGAGAGAGTAAATATAGGAACAAAAAAAAGAGGAAAGAAAACAAAAGACAAATAAGAATATAGTAGATCAAATTCCAAACATGTTAATGAATAAGTGTATAGTCATAAACACATTAATTAAAAGACAAGGATTGCCAGATGTATAAAAAGAAGCAAACAAACAAAAGCCCATTGCCTTATAATAATGTTTCCTAGAAATTCACTTTAAATGGAATTCTATCAATGTGTTTAATGTAAAAAATTAAAAAAAAATCCCATTCAAGCATTAATCAAAGACAGCTGCAGTGGTTATAAATCAGACAAAATAGATGTAGGAACAAAGAAAATTGCCAGATACAAAAATAGACATTTCATATTGATAAAATAATCAATTCTTGTAGAAGGACTAACGATCTTAAACGGATATGGCCCCTAATAGTAGAAATTCCAAACATATATAGCAAAAATTGACAGAAGTGAACGAAAAATAGTAGCTGGCTTCTTTCACTTACCATGTTTTAAGGTTCATCTATGCTGTATAGTATGTATCAGTATTTCATCCCTTTTTGGTTTACTGCATTGCATATGGATTTTTTTCCAAAATGTATCCAAAATGTGTTTAGTCATTTATCTGCTGATGTATATGTGGGCTGTTTCCACTTATTAGCTACTGTGAATAGTGCTGCTATGAACTTGTAAGTACATATACTTATTTAAATAACTGTCCTCAATCCTTTTGGGTATATTCCTAGGAGTGTAAGTATAGGGTAATGATTCCATATTTAGCTTTTTGAGGAACTGCCAAACTATTTTCCACATCTGAACCATTTACATTCTCACAAGCAACATATGTGGGTTTAGATTTCTCCATTATTCTTTTTGGCCAACACTTGTTTTTGTTTTTTTTAAATAAATAATTTTTATTATAGTTGTCCTATTTGGTGGGAAGTGGTACTTCATTATGGCTTTTATTTGTATTTCCTTAATTACTAAGTTTAATGATGTTAATTACTGATGTTAAATTGTCTGCACATGTTTTTTGGTCATTTGTATATATTATTTGAGGAAATTATTTACTCAAGTGCTTTGCGCATGATTTAATTGGAGTGCTTCTCTTTTTTGTTGTTGAGTTTTAAAAGTTCTTTATGACAACATGAGAAATGATTGTGAATCAATGTAAAATACTGAATTTACAAAAGTCCATGAGTGCAGTGTAATGCAAAAATAGAAAATGAGAAAATAAAATTTGAAAGAAAAAAAGAAAGTGAAAAAGAAGAAAAGAAAAAGTGAAGAGGGGAGGGAGGGAAGAAGAAAGCAAGCTCATCAGCCATTACTAGAATTGATTGCTATCCTAACCCTTTACCCTAAAAAAAAAAAAAAAAAAAAAAAAAACAAAAGAAAGAAAGAAGGAAAAAAGGATAATTAAAAGGAAGGAATTTAATAGTTACATTTTTTAAAGGATGAACTCTACTTTGTCTCCAATTCTTGAAAGAACCATTTTCTTCACGAGATAATGAATGAACAATTAGTGAGTAATATAATTAGAAAATAGTTCTGTCTTCCCTCAATATATAAACTCCCTATTATTAAGAATTGTGAGGGGAAAAACAATATGACAAAGTTAATGTAACAGCTACAACAAATAAACCTGGAACTATCTCCTCTCTACAAATCATTGCATACCTACTACCTATAATAAAGAATACCATACTAGAGCTGCAATGTGGCAATGTTTCTGTATATGTGATTTGGTGGGGGGGGGGGGTTACTTGCAAGGTACTTCTAAAAACATATTTACATAAAACTTGGAACTAAGTGCAGATACAAAACAGCCTCAAACTATTGCTACTCTGTCCTTTCATCCAAATCTAGTACAATTAAAATGTGTAATATCAAGGTAGATTGAGCTTTCATTTAGTTACTATCCCCTGCTTAATTTTTACTCAGTAAAGCTCTTTGAAACTCTTAGCATTTTAAAATGTACAAATGTGTATGCAGGACAGTAAAGATTAGAGTCCCCTGTTGCTCTCCAAACAATTGAAAGGAAAGATTTTGTTCCCTCAAAAATGTATTTAGTATGAGTGTGTAGGGCATTTTGAATTCCTTTGGAGGACATAGTAAATACTGAAACACATACACACATATCATTTTATTCATTTCTATTTATAACAAAGCTTTGAATGTGGCATATTTCTGTTTACTCCTATTTTACATTCACATTTTACACATCTGTTTAAAAAAGTCAAAGAATCTGACAAATTAACAAATGTAATAAGGATTTTTAAAATGAATTACTTCATTTCCTTTCAGAAGCTTAGACTATTATTTTTGTTTCCATCACCTGTGCCATTCATATTCCACCACTTGATTCTCTCCTCATCCATCTTCATGGACCCTTCAGTTCCCAGGTGCTAACATAGCCATGTGCATGCTGCCTAGTGCACAGCAGTGAACAGAGCCATCATGTTGGAGAGCATCATCTTTGAATATTGCATTGGCACATGTTTCAGAAAAGAAGAAATATTTTCCAGATGCCTCCCACTGTTATTAATGTGTGACTTTCTTCTCAATCTTTTCCTCAAGACACCAAAGTTCTGAGTTTAGTTTGCTCATAATAAAACATTCATTTCTTTAATGCTTATCTCTATATCCATCATTATTTGGACCACAAAATTTTGCTACTTTAATTGAAATTTTCCCAAATATAAATTATATGAATGTGAACAGAATTTGGGGAGTGAGGGGAACACAATTACTTACAAATAGTTATTCATGGCATTGCAAAATATTTCAAATTGTAGAAAACAAGGGAATTTTCATTGTTTTCATAGAAAACAATAGGGAATTTTCATACCTTATATTATGAAGGTACAAGATACATTTTACTTATTCCAGTGAATTATCTTCATTTCCTATGAGTAAAATATTAAATCTGTTTATAAAAAATACATAGATATTAGGAATTTAGATTTAGATCACAAGCTTATGAAAAATGTGATTTTATAATCAAACAGAATTAAAAGGAAAAACTGAAATAACTATTTGGATTATTCAGCCAGTTGGATTTTGTACTACTTGTAGGTAATTTCAGATTTAATTATATGCATTATAACGTTTTTTATTTATTTTTGGGACAGAGAGAGACAGAGCATGAACGGGGGAGGGGCAGAGAGAGAGGGAGACACAGAATCGGAAACAGGCTCCAGGCTCCGAGCCATCAGCCCAGAGCCTGACGCGGGGCTCGAACTCACGGACCGCGAGATCGTGACCTGGCTGAAGTCGGACGCTTAATCGACTGCGCCACCCAGGCGCCCCTAATTATATGCATTATAAACAGGGAGTTTGACACTTATCATCACCTGTATGATACATCTGTTCATATACAGACACATATATATTTATAACAAAGAGCCAAGTTAGATAACCTATGTGAGGCAGGGTACATTTATTGTATAATTTATTTCATCAATTTATTTCATCAATTCTATGTTTTTAGAGCTGTTCATAATTTCTCTGGATCATAGTTTATTTCTCCTTAAAGGGATATATTTCACCAATTTAAAAGATTCATTTTTAATGGTTTCACAAAAATTCATCCAATGAGTTGAAGTCATAAACAAATAATCCTTGACCCTTTACAAAGAAAGCTTTATAATATCTAAAACTGAAAAATGATGGTCTAGCATATTTTGTTGGCAGGGAAAGTCTCTTGACCAGAATTATCCAAGTAGTATGAATAATAGTGATTAGCAATCATATCTCTTTACTGTGTACACAATGGCCAGTTGGTATGTTATTTCATTTTATAAATGATAATTACTAAATCCAGGCAGACAGATAGATAGATCACTTGGCTGGTAAGTCGTCTGAACTCACATTGCTTGGTGATTCAATAAATCCAAGATTTATTTGGTTGTTGCATTTGTCTGCCATGACCCTGATTCAGGAATCACACAAAGTCAGTGACTGCACTAAGCCTCTAAGTTTTACTTCTTAACTTCTATAGAAACTCTTATCCAATGCCTGAATATCTATTACCACTATTTTAGAAAAAGATAAAGACTTGATCTTCAAAAGAAAAGTTTAAGCAAAAAAAAAAAAATTGATAAGACATCCAAAGGAAAAGTTTTTCAGAAGCCATTTGAGTTAATATTTTTTGATAGGTCCTAAGAACTGTAAATCACATAAAAATGTCATGGTTTGGGAGGAATATATATGGAGAGATGATAATTGGTGATGTAGAAGTGGGTAAGGAAGCAGGAAATGAGAATAGGTAATTTAGGCTTTTATAATAAAGAACCCTCATAGATTGAGAATTTTACTTTTATTTTGCAGGAAACTGGAAAAGCATAATCACACTTAAAGAAAAAGAAGTGAGGCATTTTTCAATGGACAGAGACAGCAATTTTCTTTATCCAAAACCATTGAAGATATAATTCAGAAATAATTCAGACAGCAGAGAACCACAGTGTAAGGCTTTAACTATTGATGCATACATTAAAAAAATACCTTGACTTCCAGATGGTGTGTTCATTCTGCAAAATCCCTTTTACTGCCTTCTGCCATATTAAACACGTATTTGGTAAAGAAAGTCAAGGATAATTGTTTGAAGCCAATAAGGACAATATTGTAACCTGAAGTCAAAGTTGACTCATTTTGACCACACCTATAAGTCCCCATTAAGAATTTTGATTATTTACAGGAGTGAATGGAGTATTAGCATTGTTGGGAAAGGTATGGGTTGTAGGTATGTGTCCTTTTCTTATTGATATAGTATTTGATTGCCTGGGTTTATATTTTTTACCCCAAAATTGATTCTATGAATTATTATTTCTAATCATGATTTTATGAATTGTTTTTAAACTATATCACATTCTATAATTGTAATGATACTTACTATTTAAAAAATATTACTAGATGTCTTCAATGAAAAGCTATATATGCATTTTTTAATTTTTTTTATTATTTTTGAGAGAGACAGAGTGCAAGTGGGGGAGGGGCAGAGAGCAAGGGAGACAGAATCCAAAGCAGGCTCCATCCAAGCTCTGAGTTGTAAGCATAGAGCCTGATGTAGGGCTTGAACCCATGAACTGTGAGATCATGACCTGAGCTGAAGTGGGACACTTAAATGACTGAGCCACCCAGGAGCCTGTATATATGCATTTTTTAGAGCTTACCATTTCAGATTACCTGATCTTAGCTTTTTGATGCCTTTAAACTAATTTATAATTCTCCAAATTATAAATAATAGCAATGCATAAGTATTTTCTATAGATGTGAAAATGAAACCAGTTTGGTGAAATTTCAATAACTATACCCCCTGTAAAAAAAAAAGTCAGTTTGGTGTTCATGTTATAAATTATTTCAGCAGTTTTTACTACATATTAGTTTTTGTTTCTTTGACTTCTCCTTTGCACTTGTTGAAACATCTCACTTGTTTCCTCACTGATAATGAGTTGAACTCTTAAAACATGGTCATTTTATCTTTGTATAAGTGACCATTTCACCTTTAAAAAAATCTTTTAACAAATGAAGAAGAAAATTTAGTTATACAATGAAAAGGAATTGTTCAATACTTTAATACACATACAGCTACACATACACATACATATAAAACTACATACAGCTCTGGTACAAAGCGGCAACACTGGCTCAGACCCATGTCACACATACATCACTTTAGCCCCATTTCCCTTCAGAAACCAAACTTAAGATAATCACTGGAATCTAGACCCATTTGGCCCAGGGATTCCAGAACAATCACTTCTTTTTTAGACTAACCAAGCAGGTCTAAATGATTCTCTCAGAGTAAACTTTAGTCAGATTTCTTCCTGCCTCTAGGTCTCTGACCTCAGTCTTACCCGGGCCCTTACAGAATCCAGATGATCAAACTATAAAAGTCCTTACTCTCTTTTCTTATGACAATTACTTTTGAAATCTTGTCATTGAAATTCTTTATAGGTCCTCTTTGAAATGTAAATATTTTTAAAAGCCTCTTGCCAGTTTTACAATCCTGGACTACCTTTCTTAGGAATGGAGAGCCAGCCCTATGAAATGTAAGCATCAATGATGATAGCGCCCTCTATCTCCCAGTCCCTGTTGGGAGAGTACCAGTTTACATCCAGGGACTCCTAGTTCTAAATTGTAAAACTATCTCCACTCCCTGGAGATACAAGAGTTTACTTTTCCATTGTGAGGCCAATTAGCAAATACTCAAGGCTCTGAATGTACTCATCTCTATTTCAGTTAGCTTTAGACTCAGTTAGTCTTTAGACTCTCTAGGTCTTTGTTTTATTAGAATTGAAGTCAGAGGACGTTCTGATTTCTCTTCCCTATTGCCTTGAATAGTCTTCATTGCCTGTTTAACTTTGTTGCCATTTTTACCTTCACAAAGCTTAAGGATGTTTGATTTTATTTTTGAACCCGGATAAGTTTTTTGTTTTTGTTTTGTTTTTACATATTTCAAGGCGATTCATGGATGAATATACTACACTGTCTTGACCAAAAGTTCTTAATTTTTCTTTAAAAAGAAAAAAAGATTCAAGGCATATGCTTAAAGTTCAGATAAGTTGTACAAACTATTTTGTATTTATGAAGAATAAACTACAAATTCAACTTCTTTAGGAGATATTTCTTCAAGAGTGCAACACAAATCATCAAATGAAGACAGCTCTGAATAAAATGAATTGTCATTAATAGATCTTTGCAATGGAAATTAGGTTTGATAGTTGGCTAAGGGTTTATCATGAGATCTATGAGTCATCCAAAGCTCTCAATTCGTTTCCAAGGAATGAAAACCAGTGCTAAAATAAAGATCATTACTCATCTACCCTCACTGAAGAAAATAGTCCTTGGACTCATTTTCCTCTGGGATAAGAAAAGAAACTAATCAATCAATCAGAGGCTCTTTTACTCCATGGTAGGAAATTCGTTAGCTATCTTTTCCAAAAGACAATGCATTTGTTTTTCAAACATTTTACTAAGAGTATGATGATTTTTTTTTTAATTAATGGTCAGATTGAAACAGCTTTATCTTGACACAGCTCATAGAGCAGTGGGAGGAAATGTTAGCTCTTTGTTTCCATATATTTGTGGGAGTCTCTTGTTTCAAATACTGTAATCTGAAGACAGAGGAAAGAAATTAAGGGGATGTTTACCTTGAGATGTGTGTCAACTCTGTTCAATTCATCCTAATTTTCAAAATCAATAGACTAAATGCAACAGAGTTTTGTTTTTTGAAATAGTTTTAAACATTTTGCATTGAAACTATCATGGATAAAAATTCAAAATTCATCTGAAGTTTAAAGCTTGTACCCCAGATTTTGCCAAATCTTTGAGTTTAGGATGGGTATCTTTAGGCAAAGTCCCTAATTTGCTCTAGGGAAAAGGTGAGTTTTCTCTGCTGATAGATATTACCCAGGAAGAATTTGAGCAAATATGTGCTACATGGGTCTCTTCTATCTACCTGTTTACATTTGAAGAAGGGAATGTTGGCATTTGGAAATCTTGTCTTAAAATGTACTTGTCAGTTTTTAGATATAGAACCACACTTGAATATACAATATCTAAAAACCTGGTTAAGTAATGCAAAAGGCAAAAAAATATAATCATCAGTGAATGATGTCTTGTTTCTCAGAAGGCATCAAGGGAATACTGACTGTTGACTGAAACTATGCCATGGATTTTAGTAAATTTCTAACTATCATTTAATTATATAAATAAAACAATATTCATTTGCCAAATGGGACTAAGCACTCAATATTTACATAATCTCTTCATTAACAGCTCTGCTTACAAACAAAATAACATGCACTCTTACATGTCCTTAGATATGGAATTACACAGTAAGAAGATATAAAATAAGGATCCAGGACCAGTTGGGTTTGAGTCCAAGTCTTGAACTTGGTAGATGTGGGCCTTATGCAAGCTTCTCATTCCCATTGATCTTCCATATCTAAAGATGGTAAAATGTGAATATTATCTCCTTACAATTTTGTGCTAAAGAAGAAATGACCTAATGAGTGCAAAAGCCTAGCACGGTGCCTGATATATAGTACAATTTCAATGAAAGTTAGTCTGATTTTTCTCATTCATGGATGACTTACAGTTGCTCTGTGGGAGAATAAATACCATTTCATATTTCTCATCATTCGTGACTTGCTTTAATATAATGGCCAACATAAAGTCTGGGCCTGTAGTTCCTAAACTGTTCTAAGCAGCACAGTTTCCCAAGAACTATTCATAGATGTTTTGAGGGACTTACTTGATCAGAAAACTTCACGGTATACTGAATATTATGCACCTCCTTTTTGGAGAACCCTATGCATATGAGCATATATTATATTATTTAAAATTTCCTGATGTTAAAAAATCATAAAATTGCTCAATTTTATAGGATTATACATGCTATTTTAAGAAAACCTATTCCAGTAGTACTGGCAGTCGTTTCTCCCACCTTGGGGCAAAGTATGAAATGATGCTTCATTTGAATTGTGCTGGGGGAGGACTTGCAAGTGTGTGACCAAATCTGGCACATGAAGGAGAATGAATAAGGAGAAAATTGAAATAGGCCAACAACTTTCTACTGGGAAACAAATACTATGAAATATTTATTGTACTAGTTTTCTGTGTTACATAACAGATGACCACAGACTTGGCAGTTTAATACCAAACACATTTACTATCTCACAGGTTCTATTAGTCAGGAGTCTGGATGAGGCTTAGTTGGGTCCTCTGATTAGAGTATCACAAGGCCAAAGTTCTGGGTTTTCATCTGAACTTTGCCCAGTGAAGGATCTGCTTCTAATATCTCCAAAGTTGTTAGCAGAATTTGTTTCCGTGTAGCTGTAGGATTATAACACAAGTCTTCAGCATTCAATCTGTAGTGTATCCTTTCTAATATGACTTCCAGTCAATTTCCTGATCTTTTCTTTGTCATTATCTTATGAATTACCTTCATGTCTTTTTTTTTTATGGTAGTATCCCAATTTCTTTGGTTCCTCTTTTATTACATAGTTGTCATTTTTGAGGAGCACATAAATCTTCAGCTACCAGAGACCTTGTGGATCTGTAAAAGGACTTTATTCTACCCTTTAATTATATTTTACTCATTTGTTAATATTCATTTGTTTGTTACTCTCTGGAAGCTTTTAGGTCTGTAAACCGGTGCACTAAGGCTTACTTCTGCTTGTTCTACTGGACATTTAATGACTCATATGTCTTGTCATTCAGTTCCAGGAAATTTCTAATATTATTACTTTAAACATTTCTTTTCTTTCAATGTTTATTGTATATTTGGCTGGAATTTGTATTATTTGAATATTGAGCTTCTTAGTCTAATCACTTACTACAATAGACACACACATACACACAAATGTTCCATCTCTTTACCTTTTGATTTTTTGTTTTCTAGAGAATTTCCTCAATTTTATCTTCCAGTGTCTGTATTGATTTTGTTTCTGTTTACATTATTTTATATCTCAAAGGATATTAATTATACTTGTAGGCAAAGAAAATTCTTCTACTCCTTCATTAGTTCTTTTTAGGCTGTGTTTTCATTCTTAGTTTTGATGTATTGTTTTCTCAACCCATTTCATTTAAGAATCTACCTTCAAATGTCTGATAATATTCTTGTATGAATATTGAGTATATATGTATGAATGTATGAGTATATTTAGAAATATCATATATGTGTACAGATTCATATATGTGTACCTATCTGTGAACATGTATGTGTATATGTATGTATATAGAGAAATCAAATTTTAACTGAGGAATAACATAAAAATAGGCAAATATACAAATCAAATGGTGCAGTTCACAATATTTTCACAAATTCAGCAAATTTATTGTAGCCACTACTCAGACTGAGAAATAGAACTTTACCAGCACCCTTGAAACTATCCTCATCTTTATATAATCAGAATCATACAATATGTAATTTTTCTGTGTCTGTCTTCTTTTGTTGAACACTTTATTTATTACTTCCATCTGTACCCATACATATAATTCTAGTATGTTTGTTCTCATTGCTATAGTAATGTATAAATATACTACCATTATTTTATCTATTTATTTGATGATTGGAATATAGACAGATTCCATTTAGGGACTAATACAAATAGTTCTGTTGTCAAAATATGTCTTTTTTGTGTGTACATATGCACATGTTTTTATTGGTTTCCTAGAAGTAGTTTTGCTGGGTCATATGACATACATACTGCTAGTTATTTAAAGTAGTTGCAACAATTTAGACTCCAACATTAATGTACAACACTCATTTTTATTCCATATCCTTGCCAATACTTCCCAATTCTAGCTTGGCTTACTGCAAACTCCATAAGGCACAAGTCTATGATGCAAATGGAAGCTGGGCTAAGCATTAACCTTGTGTTCTGAGAACTAAGAATTGGATAGCAAGTGGAAATCTTACAGTTTATTATAATAGAACTTCTTTCATCGATTGGTTTTAGGAAAGCACTCCTACTTCTCTGTGTGCTTGGTGTCTCCAAAGGCAAAGTCCCTCTACTGCAACAACTTCAAAAATTTGAATTGATATTGATATTGATATTCTCTTATGGGAGACAAGTGTTCTAATAGCAACGTGCATTTGAAGGAAAAAGATCTGGGCTTCTAAATGCTATCTATGCAGGACTTTCAACAAGTAATTATAATCTCAAACCCTTACTGCTCCATTCCAACTTTTAATGTTCCTGATTGTGCTAATTTTCTAAACCTAGAGTTTCACAGGTAAATACTTTTTTCTGGTTTTCTTCTTGCAGCAATGAATTTCAGCCTTTTCCATGAGATAAGGAAATGAATTCACTTTTTTCTTTTTTGTCTTTAAAATTATGTTGTTCTCACTCCATGCTTGTGTCTTTCTTCTTTTATTTGTTGTCCTTGCAGTTTCGTGCCTTCCTTTAAGTTTGTTCCCTGTTGTTCTGGTAGTGGTGGAGATGGTTCACCTTTTTTTGTTTGGTTGGTTTTTGTAATTAGCTAAGGCTTAAAGGGAAAAGGAGGGATCTCCTTTATGTTTTGTGATATTTCCATAAACAGGAAGGTTGCCATTTTTAAATTGTGTCTCATCCATACCTGGGTACCTAAACCATTATGTTAATTAATAGCAGGCATTTCTTATTATCTCCACATGTACATATTTATTAGTTAGATGCTGATTAAATATCACACTCTAAATTACAGTTTTCATTTCCATCCAGAAATAACTTTAATATAATAATATTATGTTAATATGTCAACATACTAATAATTCAAATTGCATTATAATGTATAAATTGCAAATATATATAATTAATATATAATATAATATAATATAATATAATATAATATAATATAATATAATATAATATAAAAATTATAATTTTTGGTACAAGTTGCAGAATACACCCATGGAGGTATAAGGAAACCTCTGCCTATTCTTTTCACATTAAGATGTCCAGAGCATCTTTAGTTACCATTTTTCTGCATGACAGCATAGAAATCTTTCTACTTTAAAGTTAATTCTTCAAATATTCTTTAAGAATAAATGTCAATATGCAAAAGAATTTTCAAAACATGAAAAAATCCAAATTGACAATTATTTTAATGACTGTGATATTACAGAAAGATACTTGATATAATACAATAAATAAATTATTTTAAGAAATAACCCCAATGATGTCTCTAAAAATGTTAAATATTTCATATCAAAAAGATTTATTTGGGACTTCTTTTCTTATCTGTATAATTAACATCAAGTTTTATTTATAAATGCAATGAGAGTGAAAGGCATATTAGAGATTCTTATTTACATTTATTCCAGTATTTACTTTGAAGCCATTTCAAACTACTGCATACCTCACATGAAATATAAAACCTCTTTTTTTTAATACTTGTTTTTTTAACTTGTTTTATTTTTTATTTTTTTAAATTTACATCCCAATTAGTTAGCATATAGTGCAATAATGATTTCAGGAGTAGATTCCTTAGTGTCCTTTACCCATTTAGCCCATCCCTCATCCCACAACCCCACCTGTAACCCTCAGTGTGTTCTCCATATTTATGAGTCTCTTCTGTAAAACCTCTTTTTTAATGACCACTTAAAATCTGTTTGAAGACACTAAATATGCTCTTGAGTAACCAATGGAAGAGGCAGCATCATACCTTTATATGTAACAGTTTTTCTTCATTCACACTAATTGCTTGTACATATCCATATTAATTATTATGGATATTCATTATGTTTCTTTATTGTATGAATTGTATATATTTATTATGGTCATTTCCCTTGCCCTTCCAGAACTCTTATAACGTAATTAATGACAAGGTAGGAAAGATAAATCCTAAAGTTGGAATAAGCATAGCATAAAAGAAAGATCACACGACTGAGTGAGGTGCCTTTGAACCTGGTACTGGATCCTCCATGTTTTCATGTGTCATAGACTGTTAGTTAAAATCATCTTCCCCCCCTCTCCCACCACAAAGAGTCATGCTAACATGAGCCCTGAGGTTCCATAGGTCTAAATAGTGTGACCATTCTGAACATAGCTACAATAGAAGGTAACTACTCAAGACACAGTCTTTGTAAAATTTTAATCTTCAAGAAGTGTGCAGAGAAATGGAGACAAGAAAGATTGTAAATGGGATATATATCCTTGTCAATTAAAACAAAGGTTGCAACTATGATGCTTGCAAGGAAAATGGAAAATAGAAATAATAGACATCATGAAGGAAGTATCAACATATTTGCTTAATTAATTAAGACAATAATAGTTTTATGTCAGGTCATCTTTTGCCAATGTGATTTACACTTTAAACATGAGTAAATGATGTTTGTCATATTTACTGGTGCAATAATTTGGCTATCCTTAACAGTTTATTGTCCTAAATTATTCCAAATACAGTTTTGAGCTTTTCTATCCTAGTTGACAATATTTGTTGTAACACTTCCAAATCAATTTTTAGAATCATTTTTCTTGTTTTTGGAAGGAGCACTAAACTAGAATGTCTCATTGTTGGTGGTTTTTGAATAATGTGTCAGGTTTAGCATACTCTAATGGTTTCTAATCAATGTAAAGTATTAGTCAAATAAAACATTTGCTATTATAAAGAAATCTAAAGAAATTTCCCTTTCAAGTTTAGCATTTGGAGACATTACATGCTCACCTTCTCAGACAACTGTGTGCTTTTGGGCTTGTCATTTGGATTCCCATAGGCTTAGTTTCTTCCCCTGAAAAATGGGAATAGCAATAAATTCCTTCCTAGAATTGTTGTGTTCATTGTATAAGAGAATCTATTCAAAGTACTGAACACATAGAGGTGCCTCTGTGCTTCAGTCAGTTAAGTGTCCAATTCTTGATTTCAGCTCAGGGCATGATCTCATGGTTGGTAAGTTCAAGCTCCACATCAGGCTTTGTGCTAACAGCACGTAGCCTGCTTGGGATTCTCTCTCTCCCTCTCTCTCAGCCCCTTCCCCACTTGTGCACTTGCTCCCTCTCTCAAAATAAATAAATAAGCATTAAAAAAAAGAAAAGAAAAAAAATTCAACACATCCTCATAGCACATAAGTTTGTTAATTACCTAAATGGCATATTACTACTGATCATCTCTATATATATTCCATAACAACATTTCAAAGAGTTTTCAAAACACAGAATATTGATACAAATATAAGAACATGATTTTAAAAAAAAATTCCATAGGGTACCTGGCAAGCTCAGTCCATAGACCATGTGATTCTTGATCTCAGGGTCATAAGTTCAAGCCCCACATTGGCTGTGGAGTCTATTTAAAATTAAAAAAAATAATAATAACATTTATTTCATTTTTGAGAGGCAGATAGACAGAGAACAAGGTGGGGAGGGGCAGAGAGAGAGGGAGACACAGAATCTGAAGCAGGCTTCAGGCTCTGAGTTGTCAGCACAGAGCCTGATGCAGGGCTCGAACCCACAAACTGTGAGATCATGACCTGAGCCTAAGTCAGACGTTTAATCAACAGAGCCACCCAAGCTCCCAAACCTACTTAAAATTAAAAAAAACAACAACTTTCGGTGGCCTGGGTGGCTCAGTCAGTTGAACATCTGATTCTTGGTTTCTGCCCAAGTCATGATCTCATGGTTTGTGAGTTCAAGCCCCACATCAGCCTCTGCTCTGTGTGTGGGATTCTTGGGATTCTCTCTCTCTCCCTGTCTCTGCCCCCATCCTCTCTCTCTCTTAAAATAAATAAATAAACATAAAAGGAAAGAAAATTGACATCCTTGTTTACTACTTTCTTGATAAATCTAGTTCACAGATAATTTTCATCATTTTAAAAATGTATTATTTTAAGACAGTTGAAATAGAGACAATATAATATTATATAATATATATATAAACTAATTCTGATTCCCAATTAGAATTATATATTGAATAGTTTTATTAGGAAAAACCTTAAAATGATCTGATCACTTTAAGTTTGTTCATTTGATCATGTGAACACTTCTAACGTTTCAGCCTTATTTCAAACCTCGAAACCATTTCCTTTTTATATGAGCACTGAAAGAGTTGCAATGAAATCACACTGTTAAAACCAAGACCCAATAATAAATTCTAAAGTGCTTAATTTGTCAAATAAAAGCAGCCATTTAACCTATAAAAACATAACTAAACAAAGATTAATTAACTTAGTTGTGAAGAAGTTTCTTGGGGGCAGGAAAGTGATTATGATGTTAAGTCAGCATTTCAAATATAAATAATTTATGGGAATCTTCCACAAAACAATAAAAATAACTCATTCTCAAGAAAAATGCAATTTTTAAAATGCTGATATAGTGCCTTGTACTTAGCCCAAAAATTGTTCCTTAAGGCAAGTTTTTTTTCTTTTTTTTTTTTTTTTTGTAATGCAAAGTTCTTGCTTGAAAAAAGAAGAATGGGGGGGGCGTGCCTTGGTGGCTCAGGTGGTTAAGCATCTGACTTTGGTTCAGGTCATGATCTCAGGGTTTGGGAATATGAGCCTTGAATCAGGCCTCTGCTGGCTTTCAGTGTGGAGCCCACTTTGGATCCTGTCTCCCTCTCTCTCTGCCCCTCTCCTGCTCACACATGTGCATGCTCCTTCTCTCTCTCTGAAATTGAAAAAAAAAAAAAAGTTAAAAACTAACCAGTTTTAATTCTATATTCTCCACCATTTACAAATCCATGTGTCCTTCCCATTTTATCTAATCTCTAAATATTTTAGTTCCTGATTTTTAAATCTGGGAAGACTAATAGCATGTATCCCATAGAGTGTTTAGGAGGTTTAAATGAGGTAATCTAAGAATATGCCTTACAAATTCCTGTTATATTTCTCAAAAAATGTTCTTCAGGGAAAGAATGGACATATACATATCGTTTTTAAATTAAATTAAATTAAAGTGTTTAGACCTTTGACTTAAAAATTGTGTTTATGAAGAGGAGTGCCTTGGTGGCTCAGTCTGTTTAGGCTCTGACTTTGATGTCTGCTCAGGTCATGATCTTATGTTTGTGGGATCAAGACCCACATCAGGCAATGTGCTAACATCATGGAGCCTACTTGGGATTCTCTCTCTCTCTCTCTCTCTCTCTCTCTCTCTCTCTCTCTTTCTGCCCCTCCCCCACTCATACACTCTCTCTCAAAATAAATAAATATATATATTTTTAAAGTGTGTTTATGAAGAGAGGTCAATTTTTTTAAAAAGTAATTGAATAACTGTCTATGTTAGTGAAAAAGAAGTATAGATTTTTTGTTTTGTTGGTCAGATATCAACATTTTGGTTGAAAGCGGAAAGTTGTAAACCAAACAGAAAGTTTTATTTATGTTAACTGTATAAAAATTTTTGGAAGAATATATTTAAGCCTTTTTACTAAGCTAATTTTTTTCATGTTTAGATTTGTCTTTGAACTATTTAACTGTTTTGTTTTTAAAGTTTACTTATTTATATTGAGAGAGAGAGAATGCAAAGGAGGGGGATAGAGAGATGGAGAGAGAATCCCAAGCAAACTTTGCACTGTCAGGACAGAGCCCAATGTGGGGCTCAATCTCACAAACCAAGAGTTCATGACCTGAGCTGAAATCAACAGTTGGACACTTAACAAACTGAGCCACCCAAGCACCCCTGAATTGTTTAACTGTTAAAGAGTGAATAGTTGAGTGATTCACCATTCAAGTCAAAGAGAATACTTGATTAAGTAGAAGTCTGGGAGATTAGATTAAAAAACAATCATTCTCATCTTATATTTTCCATTTTTGGTTTAATATATTACATACCTATTCTGCTTATTTTGTGTTTATTATATTTTTATTGTAAAAATATATGAGCAATGTCACTATGTGAAACAAAAACTGTTTCAATAAAAATTAACTATAAATATTTAACTAAATATATATATATATATATATATAAATAATTGGTATTTTTAAAAGAGAAAATTATGTAAATTCTCCATGCTAACAATACCATGTTTATGTTAACTGCATGTTTATTTAAAGTGAATTTAGTTAGATAAAAAATACTGTTAATTTTGAATTTTGTAATACCTTTCTATTTCAGTTATCCAGCAGGTTGGTCAAGGAGGAGCTTAGTAATTATTTTTGTTATTGTTTTTTCCAATACAAAGGATTATTTTGAAAGCCCATTTTTAAAAAATGTCAGTGTAAGGGCACATAGGTGGCTCAGTCGGTTAAGCAACCTCTTGATTTCAGTTCAGGTCAGGATCTCACTTTCATGAGACCAAGCTCCAAGTTGGGCTCTGTGCTGAGCATGCAGCCTGCTTAAGATTCTCTCTCTCCCTCTCCCTCTGCCCTTCTCCTGCTTGTGTGCTCTCTCTCTCTCTCAAAAATAAATAAATAAATAAATAAATAAATAAATAAATAAATAAATAAATGTTTTTAAGTATATTTGAAATTTTCTATGAGAAGAGGAATATATTTTAATATGTTGATAGAATGCATCATCAATTTTTTACTTGTTTTCTTCCTTTTCTTTAGGTAACTGGATGCAACTATAATTTTAATGCAATTTTTTCCTAAAATGTTGGTATTTTCATAATTGGTGTTTTTCAAATTGTACTCCGAATGCTTGCTACTATAGCCTTTCACACCTGTGTCCTTTAGTGGAGGGTGACAGATGTCATGCATATTAGGTTTTTATGTGCATGTCCAAAATTCAAAAGCTAATCTAGGCTCTTTTAGATCTCTATTTAGTGAAGCAGGCACATTTTTTTAATCAGAAACAATCATGCTTTTACAAACAGGTATCTTTGAAGCCACAAAATATCCCAAAGAGAAACAACTTACATAATTAATTATAATCTCACATCTTTTATTCAATCATAATCTAACATGGTTGAAAACTTTTTTTAGTATCAGATCCATGGTTTCCACTTAGATATGTTTGAGAACTGGAAGACATTTACTAATTTAAATAGACTTAAAACGTTAAAAGTTCTCAGTGCCTGCAAATTTTTAAATCTGAATTTTTAAAATTTTCAGTATAATATTACCTATGCTGAATCTCTGATTCAGAAGCAAAAACAAATAAAAGGTCAATACCACCATTTTCACTTAATGGCCAGTTCCTCAATATGCAATGGATAAATAAAACAAGTGTTCCCACAACAGTGTAGTTCAGTAGCTGACATCGTTACGGATGTGAGGAAATGTATGGAAATACAAAATTTAATTCACTGAAATTCCTTTCTTTGAGGCTATCACCATGAACACTCTGGTTCCAATTCTCTCCACATTTGGAAATCTCTTAGAAATTAAGATCTGAGCCCTCAAACAGGTCTACATGTTCAGTACTCCTGACACTCCTTTAAAAAATCAATTCAAAAAAAAAAAAAAAAAGGTTAGAGAGGGAGGTAACCAAAACATAACAGACTCTTAAAAACTGAGAACAAACTGAGGGTTGTTGGGGGGTGGGAGGGAGGGGTGGGTGGGTGATGGGTGTTGAGGAGGGCACCTATTGGGATGACCACTGGGTGTTGTATGGAAACCAATTTGACAATAAATTTCATATTAAAAAAAAATCAATTCATGTCTGTGTGTGTGTGTGTGTGTGTGTGTGTGTGTGTGTGTGTGTGTGTGAGACAGAGAGAGAGAAAGAGAGAGACAAAGAAAGGGGGGGGAAGAGAGGAAAAATCTCTCTTCTCTCTTCTTGGAACTATCTTTTTTCCTTCAGTACTCTCTATTTGAGAAACTCTTACTTATCTTTCACAGCTCATTTCTAACATTATTTCCCTCTGGAGCTCCTTTCTCACCTTCCCCATGGATATTTACTCTCCTGCAGTAGTTTCCTTTGCATTTTGTTTGTAACTACTGTATTACTTAGCATGCTGAATATTAATGATCTGTTTTACAGGCAGATTTCCCACCCACACCCCCAAAGGATGCTTGCATTGAAAATATGGATTGTACTTTGCTCTTTATTTTCATTTCTATATCATTTTAGTACAGTGCCTGATACACAGTTAACACACAAACTTTATTTGCTGCAGAAGAAATCAAGCATTCATATATTCTGTGATGTTTGGTTTATACTAGCTTTATTTGAAGTGGATTCCTTCAAAGAGAATTTTTTTCAACCAGTTTGATGATATTCTCCATATCTTTTTCATTTTGTTTTGTTTTATTGAAGAGCTGCAAAAAAACTGCAGTGTAAATTGAGTCTTGTTCCCAACAGCATAAGAAATCAAACTCCACTTTTTCATAGTTAGTGTGGGGGGAATTCTTAATGATCATTTAATTAATATACAACTCAAGAAAATGAAGTATAAATATTCTAGATGTTTATAGATCATAAAATTTTAACAGAATAGTATAAAGACAATGGATATAATCAGATTAATTCATAAATATGAATATTTTGGAGGAATAGTGTTATTTAGTGTTAATGAAATGGCAATGAACACTTAAAAAATGCCTCATGTTTATGAGCAGTTATACTGCTTTTCTTCTTATGGTACTTTACACTTAGGACCTTTCATCCAAATATACTAATGGTCCTTTACACTTAGGACCTTATGTAGGTCCTTTACACTTAGGACTTATGGTCCTTTACACTTAGGACCTTTCATCCAAATATACTAACATAAAGCATCAGACTTGATCACTGTTAATGGCCCATTACTTTCTGTAATCTCATTGATCAATAAGCTATTTATGTCATTACTAAAGAATTCCAACCTGGATATTGTCAAGGAGCAAGAATTCCTGTCCCCTTCAAGTCCTTCTATCCAGACTAAGAATCAAATTAACATAGGACAGATTAATAGGAAAAAATCAAATCTAATTGCATATGTACAGGAAACCCACACTGACATGGAAATTCCAATGGTAGTAAAGCAAAATGAGGTATATTTGTCATCCTGAACTAAGGAAAAGGGAGTAGGGGTCTGGTACTTAAAAGGAAGGAATGCATTCCTCAGAAAGAATGAGAAAACAAATGTAGTAAACAAATGTTTGGCCACTCATAAACAATGGGACAAAGAGAGAATTTTGATCACACAGGACTTGCTGGATTCCTCCTTACCATACATAGTTGAAATCATAAAGTAGTTATCTGTGGTGATAGCTCTGTTCCTGGAGCAGATCCTCTATCTAAATTAGTTTTAGGCAGTTGAAAGGGAGACAAAGAGCTCTTCTTGAATCTGCTGGGTTTTGATTATTTTTTAAGTCAAAATAATCTTCATGCCCGAATCTTGGAACAGCCTGCCATTTACCCCCACAATATCAATTCTAAAGATAGTAGTATGGATAGAGAGTAGAAGAATCTTGTAATAGTTGTACAATTTGGTATCAGCTTTAAGTTTTGTTTCTCTTTTAATTTGTTGTTGTTATACTGCTAGATAAATAACATTTGTATTATTTAAAAATATTTATTTATTTTGAGAGGGAGAACATGAACGGGGGGGGGGGGGGGCAGAGGGAGGGAGGGAGAGAGAATCCCAGGCAGGCTCTAACCTTAGCACAGAGTCTGACAAGGGGCTTGATCCCTGGGTCACAAGATCACCACCTGAGCTGATATAAAGAGTTGTATTCTCAACCAACTGAGCCACCCAGGCACTCCTGTGCTATTTTTAAATACATGACTTCTCAGTCAAGTCAGTCATCTCTGTGACTCTAATCAGAAGAAAAATTAGATTTCTGTCATTGATGTATACAAAAGGTCCCTCAATGTCTCTCCTTTTCTTCATCCCCTGAAAATCTGAAAGCCCCAAATTTTATGGATGTACTAACAATTTTATAATCACAGTTCTACAGCATGTGTAGTATCTTGTGTCACAGTTATACAGCTGATAATATCTGTTCTTTTTAATTTTACTAGCTGTTTGTTTCTTGGTCCAGTGTTTCCTTCAAATTTGTATCATTAGCAAACTAACAGTATTTATAATTGGTGCATTCTAATAGTAATTGAATTAGGGAGAGCAGATCATTTAGCATACAAAACATAACATTAATTACTGTTTCTTTAGCCCAAGATAATGTCTGTGGATTCAGTTTAATATTTACTTTATTGGAAAATTTCATTCACTCCAAGAGACTTACTAGTGACAGTGCAATGTGGAATTTTAATCTAAAATATATGATACATTTTTAAAATTAATCTCTATTATCAATCTGATGATATTTTATATAAAAATTCAATATTATGAGAAATATAGTATATCACTATTAAAGTGTCAGTGATTTACTGTTCAGCTATATTATGCTTTGAGATTTTGGAGCAATTTTTGCTCTAGAACGTTCATGGGATTTATTTTAGTAAGTAAGCTATTGAATTATATTTATCAAGGGCCCATTCTATTGAACACTGAACTCGTTGAAAAAACAGTGCTCAGTAAAGTAGAAGATACAAAAATGAATGAGTAGATTCAGGCAGGAATAGAAAAAAAATCACGGAATAGTTTACTTTGTTTGCTGAATTATAACCTGTGGAACAATGAAAAGTACTTTAAGGGTAAATTAAAATTATTTTCTCCATTTATAAAAGGCAAATAAATTATCTTCATCTCTTATTTTAAAGAATGTTTCTTTAGAGATAGTAAGAAACTGAGCTTTTATTTTAATTTTTTATTAGAGATAAATCTATCTAGGGATATGCTTTGCCTCCAGTTTTTACAATGAAGAGATCTCTCCAAGGGATATCTAGATATCTAGAGGTTGTCTCTAATAACCTTTAGACTTGCAAAAACCTACCTTTGGAATTAACTCAGGGGTCTTTCAGATTTACAGATTATGGTCACAAAGGGAAGCCACTTTTGTTTGTCAAAAATAAGGAAATCACTGTTCTTTCTCCTGTTTTTCTGTATAAAATATGTGACATTTTGCCCTAACTTTGTAGTCATTTTTATGCCGATTTATATGCATACACATTTGTTAAGACTAACCCAGTAATTATGTTTTTTCTGTCTTCCATATCGGTCTAGAATGGTTTTCTGTTAGCAGTATTGTTTTATTTATGCAGCATACATACTTACACACATACACACACACATATGCACACATGCATGCAGATTAGGACATAAAGAGAGATTCAGAGTAAATTTTAAATCTAAATATTTAAAACTGCATGTGTATTCGTTAAAAGAACACAGATTATGTGTACATAGATTTCAATCAGCAGTTCTCAAATTGTGAGCCCTGAGATGAGGAAAGTTAAAGAAGTCCCACAGTCAAATTATGTGCGGGGGGGAGGGGGGAACTACTTGTTTGCTTCCTTTTCTTCTATTTTAATTTTTTATGATACATATTAATATATTATGCTTTTAAAATAAAAATACTTATGCATTTGTTATATTTATGAATATGTTCCTTGCTGATATTTTTTTAACTAAGGTACACAATCTACAGACACTAAGACTACTACACTAAGGTACACAATCTACAGACAACTTCCTTTGGAATAATTTTTTTGTGAAAAGTTAATCTTATATTAAATGAAGGAAGACAGATGACCATAGGGAAACTTAGAGAGTTTGATTACTGGAAAATGTATGAGGATAGCAAATAGATGTGATAGAGAATTGTAGAAAGACATAAAACTAATATCGTGGTTGGAGGATGCAACAACAAAAAAAAATGTATGAGCCAATATGTATAGTAGATATTATGTTATATATATTTATATTATATTGTTCTATTCTATTCTATTCTATTCTATTCTATTCTATTCTATTCTATCATATTGTATATTATAATAGAAGTATCTGAGAAAATCAAATTATAATAAGTGAGGAAAAAGTAGAAAGAAGAAAATTCATGATGAATTCATGAAGAAAATTGATGAAAGAAAACGTAATAAAGGGAAATTCCAAATTTATTTGCAATGCTGGTGACAATGTCACCAGACACTCAAATAGAAAATTCTAGGGGCTTCTGGGGGGCTCAGTTGGCTGAGAATCCAACTTTTGATTTTACTTTAGGTCATGATCTCATGATTTGTGAGATCGAGCCCTGTGTCTGTCTCCATGCTGACAGTGTGGAGTCTGCTCTCTCCCTCTCTCCCCCTCTCTCTCTTTTCCCCTGCCATGCTCACACTCTTTCTCTCAAAATAAATAAATAAACATTAAAAAAGAGAATTCTATAAATTTAGATAACAGTCTATGTTAACATGGTATTATTTTTTTCAATCATAGTCTAATTTAATATAATAAGCAAAAATGGATACCATAGAGAACTGTGGACTCATGCATTTACTCTACAAAGAAGTAAAGCATTTATTAAGAGATCTCTTTTTAAATTTTGTTTAATTTTTATTTATTTTTGAAAGAAGGAGAGAGAGAAAGAGAGGGGCAGAAAGGGGCAGAGAGAGATGGAGACATAGAATCCAAAGCAGGCTCCAAGCTCTGATCTGTCAGCACAGAGCTTGACATGGGTTCAAACTCATGAACTGTGAGATCATGACCTGAACTGAAGTCAGATGCTTAACCGACTGAGCCACCCAGGCTTCCCTAGAGATCTCTTTTTTTGATTGTAGCAAGAACACTTAATTGGAATACCATCCCCTTAACAATTTTTTAAGTGAACAATCTAGTACATTCACAATACTGAACAACAGAGGCACAATGTGTATAGCAGATCTTAGAAATTAGTATTCTTAGAAATCTGAAACTTTATACCCATTTAACAGTGACCTCTTATTTTCCGTCCCCTGACAACCATTATTCTACTTTCTGTTTGCAGGGGTTTGACTATCTTAAATATGTCATTTAAATGAGATTATGAAGTATTTGTCCTGTGACTGATTTATCTCACTTAATGTAATGTCCTTTAGTTTCATTCATGTTTTATGTGTGTGCAGCAGGATTTTCTTCTTTTTTTTAAGGCTGACATATTACCCATTTTATGTATATACCATATTTTTTATTTGTTTGTCTGTCAGTGAACATTTCAATATCTTAGCAGTTGCAAATAAAACTTCAATGACTATGAGAAGTTAGATATCTCCTTGAGATTTTAATTTCAGTTATTTTGGATATATACCTGAAAGTGGGATTGCATTCAGTAGGATCTGAGGATCTGAAGCAGACTCCATGTTGACAGCAGAGAGCCCCAATGTGGGACTCCAACTCACAAACCATGAGATCATGACCTGAGCTGAAATTGATTGAACCACCCAAGCACCCTCTGGGCTTTCTATTCTATTCCATTGGTCTATGTTTGTTTGTTTGTTTGTTTTGCCAGTATCATCCTGTTATGGTTACTGTACCTTTGTATTACATTTGAAATCAGAAAGCATAGTGCTTTTTCTTTCCCAAGTTTCTGGGGTCTTTTGTGATTTCATATAAACTTTAGGATTTTTTTCTCTGTGAAAAGTGTCATGGGATTTTAATAGGGATTACATTGATTTTTTTTTTTTAATTTTGGTACATAAGATATTTTAACACTATTAAATCCTTCAATCCATGAACGTGGGCTGTCTATTTATTTGTGTCCACTTTAATTTCTGTCATTAATGTTTTATAGTTTTCAATGTACAAGTACTTTGCCTTTTTTGTTAAGTTTAATCATATTTATTGTTTTTGATGGCTATTATAAGTGATTGTTTTTCGTTAATTCTTTTTTCAAAAACTTTGTTAAATTTGTAGAAATGCCATTGATTTTTATACGTTGACTTTATATCCTGCAACTTTACCAGGTGTAGAATGAATTTATCTCAACGTAATAAAGTCCATATATGAGAAGCCACAGCTAACATCATATTCAATAGTAAAAATCTGATAATCTCTGTTGGCAGGTGATATTATATATAAAAAACTCCAAGACTACACACCCAAACACACACAAACATACACACACACACACACACACACACACACACACACACACACACACTATTAGAATAAGAAACTTCTTATTCTGAATACTTTGCTTCTTTGCATGCCTTATTTAAGACAAACAGGGAGGTGATCATTTGTGTGTGATTAGAAATTAGTATCATAAACCCCATTACAAATAGGGATGTGGATCAGTCAGTCCAAAGAGCAGATAAGTTAGTTATTAGACTTACTGTTATAATAAAAATCTCCCATTGTAAAAATCTCTAAGGTTTCTGTTAGTTGCTCCCAAAACAAATGAAATTGAAAGTAGGTCAATATATGATTAAAAAAAATTAAAGAACTCATCAATATATTTAATTAGGTCCTTTTTACCTTTTATTTATTATCTTTTTTAAGTGTTTATTTATTTTTGAGAGAGAGAGCATGAGCAGGGGAGAAGCAGAGAGGGAGTGGGAAGAGAATCCAAAGTAGGTTCCATGTTGTCAATAGCCTGATATGGAGCTCGAACTCACAACTGTGAGATCATGACTTGAGCCAAAGTTGGACATTTAACGCACTGAGCCACTTGGGCACCCCCCTTTTATTTTTCTATAAGCGTTTCATGATTTAAGGGCACCTGGATGGCCCAGTTACACGTCCTGACTCTTGATTTTGGCCCAGGTTATGATCTCACCCTCATGACATCAAGCCTCACGTTAGGGTCCATGCTGAGTGTAGAGTCTGCTTTAGATTCTCTTTCTCCCTCTCTTCCCCTTCCCCTGTCTCTCTCTTTATATATACATCCAAATATATATCTCAGAACAATTTGCAATTTAGATCGACTTAATTTGTAGTCACTAATTTTGGAAAAGTACATTTTATGTAAATTTGACTACTATATTTAAAGTAATTGAAATTCATATACTCATGTATTACTAAATATTAATATATATCTTTATTTTATCATATGTTCTTTTTTAGTTTTTTAATGTCTATTTATTTTGACAGAAAGAGATACAGGTGTGAGCTGGCGAGGGGCAGAGAGAGGGAGACCAGAATCTGAAGGAGGATCCAGGATGTGAGTTGTCAGCACACAGCCCCACGAGAGGCTCTAACTCAAGAACTGTGAGACCACGACCTTAGCCAAAGTCGGATACTTAACCAACTGAGCCACCCAGGCACCCCTATTTCATCATATGTTCTTAATAAATTTTTATAAATATGAACTTAGATATTCCTCAAAATTATTTGTTATTTGAATTTATCAAAGTAGGAGTATTATGACACTTTTAATGCTTTCAATCAACCAACCAGCATTCAATAAAGATTGAATGTTTTCTAGTACATAAAAGCAAGGTAAATGCTATTAGATTTAAAAGCTTATTGGTTAATGGTAAAATGCATTTTACAATCTGTTTTTAAAATAATTGCTCACTAATGGGTGTCATTATTCATTTGTGATGAGTGCTTGGAACAATGTTTTAAAATAGGTGCAGTTTTAATTCAGTTTCCATATCTACTTATTTTGTAATTTACTCCTTTGCCCCCTTTTTTGTACCCAGCTCACTAAGTACTCTCTCATGCTGCTCTTAATGCTTCCTGTCGGCAAACCAATTGATTCCACATTGACTTGCTATTTATTCTTCTATTCTTCTCAAGATTATTTCTACTTTAAAACTTGCCCAGCAAAGGGGTCACACAGGACATTTTAGGGAGCAGGAAGAAGAAATATCTAAATGTAAAATTGAAGATACCAATAACAAGTTATTGAAAAATAATTTTGGAGATATTTCAGGAGTTTTAGTTCCTTTTAGATTACTGGCTGCATGCAGAGTGTCACCATATCTACCAAAATGTATGTGTCTTTTTCAGATCTGGGGGAAAAGAAAAAAGGAAACTAGAGTCAAAGCAACCACATTTTAAGTGGCCTAATCCTCATGTTGAAGTGTTTAGTAAGTTCCCACCTGCTTGAAATTTTCTTTCGCAGTAGATATGCACCATTGCCCTTGATTATCTCTCCTGAAATTCTTTGATTAGAATTACTCCTCAGGGCTAAACCATGAATGCATACACCCACTTAGTTGTTAAAAGCCTCCAAAAACAAACAAACAAACAAAGCAGCAATCTGCTTGCTTATAGTACAGGAATTATGCCAGAACTTTGCTAAATAAATAATTGCCTGACTAGTGAGGATATGGACACAAATATTCCTCAAACAACATCTCTTTATAAATGCCCTTAAGACTAATTCACATCTGGAAGATAGCCTTGTTGTGGACTGGTTAATTAGAAACCTAATTTCTTCTTCATATGCATGTTTCTACATACAAGTCATAGTAGTGGTCTAAAGCAATTAATGTAAAACTGTACTGCAGAGACACTCATTAAATACTTGAATAATATGCGCAATTTTTTTTATACAGAGGTCAGAATGATTAAAAGAACAACTAGAAATTCATTGACTGAGCTAATATCATTATTTTTAGGATAAAAGTTTAAAGTGCTATATAAGAAAGTGGTCATTTGAGTGTGATACTAACTGCAGAAGACATTCCCTGCAGAGTTCTGGCAGAATGCCTAGTATTTTAGAAGACATTTAGCTTTGACTCAAACTTTTGAAGAAAAAAATGGAATAGTTCTTTATTTTTTCAAATATGCTTCATAACTATGGTTATTATCTTAAGAATGATTTACTCGTATCACAGAACACATTTTAGTAGCAAACTGATTGATCTGAAGAGATGTTCTTTCAATCTTAATTCAACATGGTTTATTCATTGCTTGTGGAATATTTCAAGAACCAATTGAGGAGAATATTTAGACATTATGTCTAAAACCTAGCTTAGAATCATAGCATATTAAAAACAGAAGGAGAGATAAAGATTTAAGCATTTCAATTTTATAATTAGACTGTAATACTTAATATTGTAAAGGTAATAAATAAAATTAATGGCAATCTACCAAAATACACATAAATGAAATTCTCAATCTAAGATCTGTGTAGTAATAGTAAAATGCTCTGAAACTGAAAGCATCTTATTCACAACCCCACAGTAGTGAATGGACTCTCTCTTTAAAGTGTAGATAGGAGATGGGGCGCCTGGGTGGCACAGTCGGTTAAGCGTCCGACTTCAGCCAGGTCACGATCTCGCGGTCCGTGAGTTCGAGCCCCGCGTAGGGCTCTGGGCTGATGGCTCAGAGCCTGGAGCCTGTTTCCGATTCTGTGTCTCCCTCTCTCTCTGCCCCTCCCCCGTTCATGCTCTGTCTCTCTCTGTCCCAAAAATAAATAACGTTGAAAAAAAAATTTTTAAAAAAAGTGTAGATAGGAGAAAGACTATATAGTAGTATTCATATTTTTGTCTTCAAATGAATTATACTCTGAAAATGGAGGATACATTTAAAATGTTGAAGAATTTTGGAGATTACAAAATTATAGCATTTGAGGGGGTGGGGCAAGCTTTAAAGACCGAAGATACATGTGAATTCAGGATTGCTGCTATTGTTTTATAAAAATATCAGAATGCAAGTGTTGGAGGTATATAATAAATTTTAAATTCTCTCTCTCTCTTTTTCCTTAGAAGAGTTTTTTTCTATATAAAAAAAGTGAAAGATACCATGCTTTGCCACTACACACAGTCACACACACATATTCATACACACTCACCTACAGGCATAACTTCTTCAAAATGTTAGTTTTGTTTTCCTTATAAAATGATTTGTAAGTTGTTTTTAACTAGTCTCAGTGTAAGCTTAAAATAACATACATTGACTTTATATTCCTAAGCATATCACCTGGAGAAAGGTGATCAAATTTGAAGGAATACTAATATTGTATATACAGCTAGTAGCAATCATGCTGACTAAATTAGTTAAACTAAATAAGGTTAAATGTGCACATGATGCATTGTACACTTATATTTACAATGAGAAAAACATGTTCCTCCCTCTGCCTGCCCCATAAAAGTTGTCCTCCATTTGAAACTACAAAGGCAGTCTTGCAACATTTCTCCAAAATGGAAATTTAGGAGTCCCAGCAAATGAAAATAAAACAATATCAGGCCTGGCTTTAACCAGGACCCTGTTAGAGTCTATATGACAAAATAAGTTCTATATGTCCAAATCCACATAAACAAATCAAACCACCAACTGGTTACAGAGCAGGGAGTTTTCTTGACAGCCTTCCCTTGTTTAAAAGACATAATACCAAAGCAATCATATTGCTTATTAGTATCACAAAGTTTATTACAAGTTTGTAAGTCAGTTTTCAATCATGGGCTGACTTTTACTTTGGGGTATTTGAGAGTTTCTATAAATTTTAACCAATATTCATTTAATAACATTTTTTCTCACATTATAGTGTACTTCATTCTCTGGTTTCCAGTCTGCAATGGTGCTACACAGGCTAAGCATGAAAGAAGTCTATGTCATTGACTAAGTTAAACTTTGGCATGTTTTAAAATGTAGAATTTTCCTAGGGTAGAGTGAGTCAGAACCTGGTATCTTACTATTGCTAGGACTGAGAGCTACAGGTGAGCATTTTTTTTTCATTAAGCAGTAAGAAATAGAATAAAAGGGGTCTTCCAGTTTACCTCAGAATAAATCTAGAGACCACACACATTTATGCATATCTAACTTCTTTACCTCTGGGTCATCCATACTCACCATCAGTCTCAAGTCATCAAGACAAAGTAAACATACTACTTGTGACTTTAAACCCTCTTTTCAGCTGCAAAGATGTTAATTAATGATGTTAATTCTAATCAAATAACTCAAATTTCATATGTATGGATATGTGTGTGTGTGTGTGTGTGTGTGTGTGTGTGTGTGTGTACAATCTATCTACACTCTATATCTGTCTATTTCCATTTATGATTCACCAGGTTTGATGATGAATATATGGGAGGAACAGTTAGGGAAGCACAGATTGAGTGATTAATCTTACCTCTTGCATCTTTAAGCCAGTTAGGAATAATCCTGTCTAGCTGTGTTTGTAAAGGAAGGTAATTGGTTTACATTTTATTTAGTCTCCACTTCAAAAACCTCTTTCACCTTCTAGTAATGCTTTTTAAAAGATATTTTTCTTTCTTTTGCTTATGTTCTTTCCTAGCTGGAGCTAAGATAAATCCCACATCCTCTTAAGAGCTGACTAATTCTTCCAGAATTATATTACGTGATTAATGATCTGATCTTCTCCTAGTCTATATGAAAATATTAACCTCAAAATCAGACATTTTGAAATGACTGCATCACAGAAAGTGGCTTTGCAATTTAGATATCACTTAAATTTTTTATGCACATTTTCTGGACAACTACTTAGCCCATTTTGTGTTAAAGTAAAATATGTTAATGTTAATGGTGGCACAATGTCTCAATTTTATCCATTTTACTTCCCCTAAAATAAGGCAACAGATTATGGTTGTTAGAGTATGTAAAATCCATAAAAGATACAAAAAGTCAGTATCACAGTAAAGTGGAAAGACAACTGGAAAGGGGCATTAGATATAACAGTTCCACCATCTCATTTTTTTTCCCTCATAGATACTAAATTTCAAAAAAAAAATTGAGAAAAGAAGAACTATTAAATATATATTGACAATTCATCTGTCTCAAATGGTTTAAGGGCATATCTGGTTGAATTTTAAATTTAACAAAATTACTCTTCAATATATCTTCAACATTATGAGTTTCCAGAATAGGAACAGATGCAAATGTGTCAAATTCTCAAGTTACAGAAGCTAAACTTCCTCAAGAAAGTTATTAAAATGATTACTATTAAAATTACAAACACATATGGAACTATTAATGAAGGAACAAATTAAACTTCATCTTCATATTGAACTTTCATTTGTTTCTAATTCTTAGTTTGCTTAATCATTTTCTTTGCTTTTATAAGAACCTAGCTCCCTTGTATAATCAGTATAGGCTAACTCACACAGATTGAAATCACATTACTGAAGAAATATTTTTATTTCCTCTTAAAAATAAGCAGGTTGGGATGTATTCATTTTACATTGAAGCATTTTTCAATTTAACATATTTTCAACTTCATTGCAAAGCAGGGAATGAAGAATAACTTTACAGAAAATAAAGAACATCCAGTATAGTAATTATATTACTCAATGACAGAGAAATAGAGGAGCGGTGGAAAATGTATGATACTAGGAAGGCTAGTAATTGCTAGGGTATGTTGATTTCTGTATATTTATTTGCTCAGATGCACCGAGTAAAATATAATCTAGTTATCAAAGGACGGGTCTACATTTTAAAGTGCTTTAAGTCAACATAACACATTTTATGCATTCAGCCCTCACTTATTTTTCTCTCATTGTAACAGAGCTTCAAATTGACATATCCACGGGGCATATCCAGCAAAGAAGAAAAGATATTTTACTAACTTTGTCAACTAAAATGATTTTGCTCCTCAATCTCCAATCTGATATATTATAAATCTAACATGTTTGGACATCTTTTTTTTTTCTTTATTTCATTATGATTCTTTTGAGGGTGGATGTATTTTTAATGTCCAAGAAAATCATTAAGTAAATTTGATTTGTTTATTGTGTACTTTTGAATAATTCATGATAATTTTGCAGAAGTGGAAATTATAGAATCTTAAGTGAAACTAGGTAACCATAAAAACTTGAAACTGTATATTCACATGCAAAATAATTATTGTGTGTGTGTGTGTGTGTGTGTGTGTGTGTGTGTGTGTATGGTATTCTCTAAAAACCAAATTTGATTTTATAGAACTTTCTCTTGCCTTTTTTTTTGTTTTGTTTTTCAGTATATTGTCCTCTCTGACATTTTTTATTTCATTTATTCTCCTTGCCATTAGTTTTATTTCTTCTTTTTTAGTTTTTTTTAAGATGTAAGTTGAGGTGAAATACCTTTCTTCTTTCAAGATGATTTTGGTTCTTTGGAGTATTTTAAGTGCCTATAGCAATATGTGCATTTATGTGTGGTGTGTGTGTGTGTGAGATCCAGAATTACATAACATTACTGGTGAACTCTACCAAATATTCATGAAGAAATAGTATAAATCCAGCACAATTTCTTCTAAAAATTGAACAAAGAGGATGCACTTCCCAACACACTCACTGTATGAAGGTACTATTTATTCTGATGCCAAAACTAGATAAAGACATTATAAGGAAAGAAAACCACAGACCATTATTTTTCACGAAAAAAAACGTAAATATTCTAAACAAAATTTAAGCTATCAAATCCAAAAATGTGTAAAAAAGATAATTCATCATGACCAAGTGGGCTTTATATTAAGAATGAAAAGGTGGTTTACACAGAAAACAGACACAGAGAGTAAGATAAAATGAAGAGACAGAAGAATATGTCTCAAATAAAAGAACAGGACAAAATCACAGCAAGAGACCTAAGGCAAATGGTGATAAGTAATATGCTGGATAGAGAATTTAAAGTAATGATCATAAAATACTCACTGGATTTGAGAAAATAGTGGAGGACAGCAGTGAGACACTTAACACAGGTAAAAAAAGGACCAATAAGAGGTGAAGAACACAATAAATAAAATAAACAATACACTGGATGGAATGAATAGTAGACTAGACTATTAAGAGACAACATGATCATTTAAAACAGGAAAAATGATATAATCTACTAAAATGTTACTAGAACCTCACCTAGTTTACCAAAATTGCTGCATATAAAATTGATATACCCAAAAAATAAATCATTTGAATGTTTTCAACTTGAAATAAACAGTTAGAAATTGAATTTAAAAGTATTTTCATCTTAAGATCACATCCAAAATGTAAAATACTTAGGGATAAATCAGAACGAAGATATATAAGACCTTTACATTGAGTAATGCAAAGTATTAATGAAAGAGAATTATAAGAGAATTAAATAAACTGAGAGAAAAACCATGTTCATAGTTCGGAAGACTTAATATAGTTAAGATGTCAATTTTCCTAAAATAATCTAAAGATTCAGTGCATTCCCAATTAAAACACAAGCAGGTATTTTTGGCAGAAATTGACAGCCTGACTATAATAGTCACATGAATATACAAGGAATCTAGAATAGACAAAGTAACTTTGAAGGAGAACAAAGTTGAATGACTAACACTATCTAATTTCTTGAATTATTATAAAGCTACAGCTACCCAAAAAGTAGGGCACTCATATCTTTTTTTTTTATTTTTTTTAACGTTTATTTACTTTTGAGACAGAGAGAGACAGAGCATGAACAGGGGAGGGGCAGAGAGAGAGAGAGAGAGAGAGGCACAGAATCCGAAACAGGCTCCAGGCTCTGAGCAGTCAGCACAGAGCCCGAGGCGGGGCTCGAACTCACGGACTGCGAGATCGTGACCTGAGCCGAAGTCAGATGCTTAACTGACCGAGCCACCCAGGAGCCCCTGGGGAACTCATATCAAAACAGATGTGTAGATCAATGGAGCAGAATAGAGATTCCAGAAATAGACCCACACATATTTCGACAATGGATTTCTAATGAAGGTGGAAAGACAAGTACTACAGTCTAACCTCTTCAGCAAATGATGCTGGAGCAATTGGATATAAAACAAAACAAAACAAAACAAAACTTGGACTGTAATTTTCCATTATGTATAGAAATTATTTTAGAATGAACTTGAGTCCTAAATTTAAGAACTAAAGCTATAAAACTTCTAGAAAAAGGCATAAGAGAAACTGTGACCAGAATTAGGAGGCTATAGCTTAGATACACCAATAAAACCATGATACATAATAGAAAGCATGATAAAAGTCACTGTTAAAAGAATGACAATATAAAAGAATGTGAGAAAATATTTATGAATCATATAGGTGATAAAGTAGTTTTATCCAGAATATTTGTTTCAAAACCCAATAAAATAAAACAAAGAGCCAAATAAAAATGGGCAAAAGTCTTTGACAGTTATCTCACCAAATGTGACTTGCAGATGCAAATTAGCAGAAGATGATATACTCTAGAATGCTACTTATCAGAAAAAAGCAAATGAAAATCACAATGAAATAACACAAATACTTATTAGAAAGTGGAACAAGAAAGACTGATCATTCCGTATGCTAACAAGAATGTGGAGTTACTGGAACAATAACATAATGTTGGTGGGAATGTAAAATAGTACAAGTATAATTTGAGAGTTCTTAGTATATGTGCTGCTGAAGTGAGCACTTGAGAGTTCTTAATAAGTTAAACATATAGCAATCATATGGTTGGAGCATTGCATTCCTAGGTATTTGTGAAAGAGAAAATAAGGCATATGTCCACACAGAGACTTGTATATAAGTATTAACACCAACATTATTTATAATAGCTCCAAAATTGGAAACAAACCAAAGTTTATCAGCAGGGAAATTGATAAACTGTAATATGTCCATGTAATAGGATGCTACATGGGATAGAATAGAAAGAAAAGAAGAAAGAAAAGAAAAGAAAAGAAAAGAAAAGAAAAGAAAAGAAAAGAAAAGAAAAGAAAAGAAAAGAAAAGAAAAGAATGGAAATAAAAAAAATTACTAATGATATATGTAATAATGTTGATGAATCACAAAATAATTGCTGAATAAATAAAGCCAGGCAAAAGAGACTGAACAATGTATGATTCCATTTCCTACAGTTCTAGAAAATGAAAAGTAATCTACTGTGACAGAAAGCAGAGTAGTGATTGCCTACAAATGCGGCAGGAAAGGCAAACAGAAAAATGGAGTGATTAAAAGGAACAAAGGAAACTTTTGGGATTGATGGATATATTCAGTATCTTCACTGTGGTGATGGTTCTATTGTTGTACACATGTGTCAAAATTTACCAAATTGCACAATTTATGTATGTGCTGTTTATTATATGTTAGTTATCAAATAGCTGTTAAAATTTAATGTACACACTAAATGCGTAGAAATTTGTTAAAATACAGATTTGGACTAGTAGGTCAGGATTGGGGCTGGAAATTCTGTGTTTCTGACATGCTCCCAGGGGTTGCTAAAAATGCTAGTTTGAATACTGTACTTTGAGTAGCAAAATCATATTTTAGTGCCTCACAAACTATCTGTGTGAAAGACCAGGTGTTGTGTTTTTTTTTTTTTAGTCCTTTTCAAACTCTTGAACATGGTTATATTTTTTTAAAAAATATATCATTATAAAAGTAAAAATAAAAACAAAGATAAAAATATGAGTCCATTTTATTACATTCAACAGACTTAATTTGTCAGATTGCCATTAAAGTTTCTAATTGCTTGCTCTAAATGTATGTAGTAAAGTTATGTAGAAAGCTAACAGTTTGTGGTTGGATGCTAGCCCAGAGATCACACTGTGAACGTTGCTGCTTTATTGAGTACTCAGAATAATGGCAGTTATAGCACTTTTTTTTTTCTGAAATGAATCTCTATTCACTGTAAGGTTAGAAAGCTTGTGATGGTGCTCTATGTTTTATGTTTCATGTTTTAGGTTTTATCAGTAGGACATTCATATCTGGCTGATTCACAAAACTAGCACTTGTCTTGCTGATCATTCATTAAATAAAACATTGTTGAAATATTAACATCACACAGTGCTAAGGTCTGATATTTAATGACTTTTGTCAATAACTATGTTTCCAAGGTTGAATGGGACCAGAAAACTAATGGAAATATATGACTATTCAAATGCATATTTGAAGGCAGCTGGATGCTACTTAGAGTAATATATAGTAGGTTTGCCTTGCCTAAGTAAGTTGGACCCTAGGGTGACAGGGCAAGAGGGTATGGATGGTCCAGTGTGGACCCAGCACTATTACTACAACAAGAAAATGTATGATATATTCTAATCCTTATTGTGGCTCTTGAAATATACTCATTTCATTTTGGTTTTTCTGATTATTCACAAAGCATTGAAAGGAGCACTGGTGGTATATGTGTATGTAACTGATTTGCTGCCCCAGGTAGGAATGGTTTTCATTAGCAGAGATGCGTTGATAGATGCAGGAAATAATTATTTGCAAAAGTAAATAATCACATTTGGCATAGGCATTTCACATTTTTAGAACCTATCTGTTCCTTTTTTTCTGTGAATATGAATGTTTCTATTTCACTTGTCTTTCTTTTCTTATGATTCCCATTTTCAATTTCCATGGTGATATTTTCCATCTTCCAGTTATTTTCAGTCTTTTAATAATAATAACTACCATCACTTTTTTGAGAATTACTACATTTCAGAAACTGCTAAGTGCTTTAAATATATCATCTCTGTGACCTGGTATTTTTTTTTTTTTAATAATTTTCAGAGGCATTGCACAAACTGCCCTAGATGTCACTACAAGTAAAGGAAAGAACTGGGTTTCAAACTAAAATCTATTTGACTTCAAAACTCAACTCTTAGCTACAATACTGCCTTAATAATAATGCAGGGCATATCATGAAAACACAATAGATTTTGCAAAGGACAACCTTACTATGATACTTTTCTCCTGCCCTAACTGATCAAAATATTTCCAACTCAATATAGAGAAAACAGATGTCTATTCTATAAAACATTAAATAGCAGGTACATATTTATAAAAGTGACAATGGAAAAGGATCCTTGTATCTGGCAACACATAGTCATTAGTCAAGATTTTAAAATATGAAAGGAAAAGAAATGTACAGTTTCCCTTTGGTGAATATGTTCTGTAGAAATATATCAAAGAATATGAGGTAGTACTTTTATTTCACAGACATCATGGACTGGATACTGAAACTGACAAGCACCCTAGGCTTTATAGGAATCTGATGAGTTAGTGTCAGTTGGGGAAAGCAAAGTGAGAAGAGGTTCAGATTTTCTTTGTCCACACACCATTTACACTTTCCAGATAAGAGGATTTAATTGGGTAGGTTTGCCTCCATTCAATCTGCAGTGACCTTATTGTGTAGAATTAAATCCATAATCTCTGTTCTTTTACATGGTGGCCATTGACCCTAGCAAATTAATTCTTGGTTGCAGTCAGTTACAGGTAGAGTAATAGGACGGGTTTTATTTTTTTAAGTGGCATAAGCAATGATTTCTAGGGATCAATGAACCATTTCAAGGCCAGTTTTGGTACATTTGTTTGTTGTTTTTCAGAGTGATGTCATGTGACATACATGGACTCTGAAAGTTCATGAACTTCTGCAACATATACAGGTACACAATGATATACCTCAACTCTAAATTTAATAGTAACAATAAAAACAAAAGGCATTTGTTTTACCCCAGCCCCATGAAAATCAGTTACCAGAAAAATACATGTAAAAATTGCATGTGTCTGATTTGTTACCGTTTCTACCATGTAATGAATACATGATACTAAATGTCAAAAATGGCCAAAGAGAAAGCAAAATGAGAAGAGAGAATGATGAATACAGATATTTCATTTTTAACATTTGAGCAATTAAGGATATGTTCAATAAAATATTGTGGGGTTGTTTCAGTTTGACACAAACATCTAAATGTGAAAAATATGAAAGTAAATTTCTATTATTTTCCTTCTAGACAAAAATGTGGGTATATTTTTTAAAAATTTATTTATTTTGAGAGACAGTGAGAGACTGCTAGAGCAAGTGGGGGGAGGGGCAGAGAGAGAAAAAGAGAGAGAGAGAGGGAGAGAGTCCCAAGCAGGCTCCTTGGTGTCAGCACAGAACCTCATGTAGGGCTCAAATTCATGAACCGTGAGATCATGACCTGAGCCTGAATCAAGAGTCAGACACTTAACTGACTGAGCCACCCAGGCACCCCAAAATGTGAGTATCTTAATTCATCATCATATCTATTTTACAAACATAAGAGGTATATTTTCCGGTTTCCTTAAATACTGAAGTTGATCTTCAGCAAGTAAATTTAGGAAATGTGTGTGTTCAAAGGAATGTGAGGTGGAAAAAGATGAACTGACACAAATAAAAATGGTTTAAAATTATGATTTCCCACATGTCCTATTAATCATCCCTGATATGGGTTGTATCTCACAATATTTTTGAATTCCACCTTTTTTTGGTACATACCCTGAAATATGTATTTACCCCTAACTACGACTTTGATTTTCTGTAACACTGTTCTTTCTGCATTTCCTTACCTATGGAATTGCTCTGTTGTAAGCTGACCAACAGTGTAACAAAATGTCATTTTGTTGCTGGAATTTATTTTTCCTTTTGTCACTTTATAAAGACAATAGGTGACTTTATTATTTTTTAAATGTTTTATTTATTTTTGAGAGAGAAAGAGACAGAGTGCAAGCAGGGGAGGGGCAGAGAGAGGGAGACCCAGAATCCAAAGCAGGCTCCAGGCTCTGAGCTATCAGCACAGAGCCCAATGTGGGGCTCAAACGCACCAACTGTGAGATGACCTGAGCTAAAGTCGGATGCTTAACTGACTGAGCCACCCAGACACCCCAAACAATAGGTGACTTTAAAAAGTCAAGAGAATGGAGAGAAGAGTCAATGATGTTCTTCAGCTGTTATTCCTCAAAGAATTATACATCATAAATATATTAATTTAATTGATTTACTATCTTGTGGCAAGAAGGGAACTGTAGAAAATCTTGCATTTTTATATAAAGACAAATAAAATGTAGTTAATCAATCTTTGTCTTACTTCACGATACCGAACCTTGGAAATTGTGGGTAAATATATCATGAAACTGGCATTACACACTTTATATTGAAAGTGATATTATTAAATAACTCAAAAGCATACCTGTTGTTTCAGACAATTTCAAATTCTTCCTCGGGTTGAAATAATTAACAAAATCCTATTTCAGAAATTGAATAGGATAGTTTGATTGATTAAATATCAGCAATAGCTACTTCTTACTCACATATATATTATTTTTTAAAATATCTTTAATCTTCTTTTAAAGTTTATTTATTTACTCTGAGAGAGAGGAGAAGAGAGAAAAATCTCAAGCAGGCTCCGTGCTGTCAGTGCAGAGCCTGACGTGGGGCTAGATCCCGCAGTCCATGAGATCATGAGGTAAGCTGAAATCAAGAGTCAGACACTTAATAGACTCAGACACCCAGCTGCCTCACTCACTGGGATTCTTACTGGGATCATTTTGTATCATTAATGTTTAAAATCAATGCACAATTTGATGAAAACGTTTTACTAGTAACTTTGTAACTATTTCCATATTGAAGATTTGAAACGTGTAGTTATGGTTAAATAGTATTTCTAATAATTAGCAGCTAAAAACACATGAAAGCTGTTGTGTTCATGAGTGGACTGTGAAGATGAATTGTGAAATGATGTACAACATTAGGAAATTCAAAATGCCTATTGCACATGCAATAGTTTTGGAGGGTCACATTATTTTTCTACAATACAGTAGACATTTCTGTGTGCACCAAATTTCCCTTCCTTTGAAAACCTTCCTTTGTGAATCTGCATAACTGAAAATGTCTTCTCTTTCACTATATATTCTTCAGATTTTCATCATTTCTTAACAAGTTACACCATTTAATTTACATATGATATAATAATTTTAAATATTTTAATTTTGAAATAAATGAAGCTATAAAGAATATAATCCACTAATCATGTAAATAGCCACAATTATTGAACGTAAATATGCATTGTATTAGCGTCAGATTTTTTAACAAATAGGAAAAAAATAGAAATTCCCTCCATTACTCTTCTTGGACAATTTTCATCTCCCCACCTTTCAAATTTATTGCCAATATATCTAATTATATGGAAAATTTGAAATAGTTGTCTATAAGCTTACATAGATTATTATTACATAGTTGTACTGTCTCATTTGTCTTTAGATATTTATATACACATTGATACAGACATTTCATTTACTCATTTTAATGGCTAGATTATGATTCATTTCATTAATATATCTCCCTTTATATATCTACATACCATTAGAAGGGATTTTGGTTTTTTTCCAGTTTCCTTCTTTACAAAGAGGAATACAATAAACAACCATATAAAAGTTTTCTACTGAGTATTTGTAAACATTCATGTAGGTGATATATCTAGTGCTGTAAGCTAATTGATATATTAAAACATTTTTTTTAATTTTAAATTTGTATCCTTCATTTTTTCATTTTTAAATTATTTTTAAAACATTTAAAATGTTTAGATATTCTCTAACACACTGCATAGTAGTCATACTAATTTATCCTCTTTCCAATAAAGTTTGAGGGTTTCTGTTTCTCCAAAACCTTTCCAATATGTACTATGTTGTCTGTCTTTTTTTACAATATTTTTGTCTTTAATGGGTATAAATTTGTATAACATATCTCTCCCCCCATTTTTCTAATTACCAATATGATTGAACACCTATTAATATATTCATTTTCTGTTCCTTTTTATTTCATATCATGTGACATTTGTCTATTGGATGGCTTATTGTTAATGATGTATTGGAGTTCTTTATGCAGTTCTTTTTAGTGATTTTCTTGGATATTAGTTCTATATATCTCATGTGAGATGACTATGTTAAGAGTCAGCTGCTTACCTTTTAACAAAGATTAAAATGGAGTCTTCATTAAACATACTTCCATGGTCTAGCTACTGCTTTTCCTAATTGGATTTGAAAGAAATCCAGAAATATTACTTTGCTGTCCTTCACAAAGCTTTCGTCAAAATTTCACCAACATTTCCTGGATGTGCAGGAATGGATTAGTTCTTTGTGTGCTAAATCTTTGCTCTACATCCTGTCTGTGCTCAGCTCTGCAGTTGTAGTAGGAGGAATCTGAGTTAAGAGTTGTGGGAAGAAAATAGTTTAGAGGTTACCTAGAAAAATGTCTCCCCCACTGGGCAGAAGTAATTGATTCTATGTCAGTTGTTTAATGACACTCTAAGGCATGCACCCTACTAACAACCCAGCTGTAATAACCTGGAACTTTGCTACCCAACTTTTTCATGTCCACTATGTATGGACCACATAATTTTCTTCAGTGATGTTTCCTAGTTATTTTAAATGCTTTTGTGAATGCTTGAATTTTACTGAAGCAGAATTACTAATACTTTCAATATAGAATTCTTCATGATCCATTTGCCACGTTGTTAGAGCCTTAAATTTACAGAACAAAAATGAAGAAAAAATACCTAGTAATTGAAACTTGACTCATCTACAGAAGTGTGTAAAGTTCTGTGTGTTTCTCATTTACCACTCACAGAGCACTGCTGACATCTCTAGGGTTAAAGAAGGAATTATTCAACTCTGGTTAAAGATGGTAAGGCAGACTTTATTCAGGACTGTCGTGATAGAAATAAGAACCACTGCAATGAGATTTTACAGCGGGAGAGAGATTAGGTTCAAATCCAAAAACAGCATGAGCAAGTGGGAATTTATAGTTGAGGCACACGGTGGGGGTCAGTGAATGGAAAATTACTAAGAGGAAACACAAGGAGTAAGAGGGATTCTGCTAAGCCAGCCTACCAGGATTCTTGCTGAAGCCAGGCCTGAGGGATGGTGGAGGATGAAGAGTCTTACCAAATATCAAGGGTGATCAGATATAAGGAGTGTGTGTGTGTCGGGGGTGGGAGGGGTGGTTTATGGTTAAATTGACTTATCAGGGTTCTTGCTAAAACTGGAATCTGCACAGTGCACAGACTGGCCTAAAAGAAGGTTGAAGAGCCTGACTAAAGTTTGGCCAAACAAAGAATTTTTGTCACTGGTAACCAGTGGGTTTTTTCCTATACCAAGCAATTCTCTATGATACCAGTTGGGTGTCCTATAATTCAACTATATATTTTTTAATTTTCTTAATGTTTATTTATTTTTGAGAAAGAGACAGAGCATGAATGGGGGAGGGAGAGGGAGACACAGAATCTGAAACAGGCTCCAGGCTCCGAGCTGTCAGCACAGAGCCTGACGCACGGCTTGAACTCACAGACTGTGAGATCATGACCTGAGCCGAAGTCAGAGGCTCAACCAACTGAGCCACCCAGGCACCCCTAATTCAACTATATTTTGACATTATCTACATGGGGTTAATGTCAGATCTCACAAGTTAAGGGCTCAGTCCCACATAGTGCCCCCAATTTTATCAATTTAACATTTAATCTATTTCCCTTTTCTTTCAAAGAATTTTCTGTGTTAAACAATACATTATAAATGTGAAAGCAATTTCACAAAAATTACTTTTACACATTGTGAAATAATAAGAAATATTATATTTCCTATTAAACTGAAGTCCCAGGTTGTCACCTGTACTTCTGACCTACTGGCTATAAATCAATATTCTCATGAGCCTCTCCTTGGGTTCAATAGTTTGTTAAAATGACTCACAGAACTGAGGGGAAACACTAACTTACTTCTACCAGTTTATGACATAATGAAGGATACAGATGAAAAGCCAGATGAAGAGATACATAGAGTGGGGCTGAAAATCCCAAGATTCTGATCATGGCTTGATCTTTCTGGTGACCAGACCCAATCTAGGAGCCACCTGAGTCACCTCATTAAAACAAAAGTGTTCCTACACCCAAGAGATTCCAAGAGATTTAGGAGTTCAGATTTAGATGCTCCTATTACAAAGTCTTTACAGTTCTGTGTCAAGAACTGGGGTCAAAGACTAAATGTTAGAACAAAAGAGTTTCCTACTACCCCTTATTTTCAAGGGTTTTTGGAGATTTGTATCAGGACCGGGGGACATACACACACACATATATATCCAAGGCATGCATATATATATATATATATATATATATATATATATATATATATGTATGTGTGTGTGTATATATGTATATGTAAATATATATATGTGTGTGTGTGTATAAAACTCACAATGTGTGAAAGCAATTTTTGTAAATTCCCCTAATATCTGTAATACAATATATTGTTTGGCAAATAAAATTCTTTATATAATATAAGGGAAATAGATCAAATGCTGAATTGACATAACATAGTTTCTCAATTTTGTCTGTTTTCTGAAACATATGTAATAATTTGAAAAAAGTATTATGAAGTATTCTTTTAGAACATTTACTAAAGAAATTATCTACTTTGTGAAAAGAAAACGTGATGTGAATGTAGAGGTTACTATTTTATTTCTTGTGTGAGGATCTTGCTTGAGAAGTTATGTACAGAGACTTTCATCTTCAGTGGTATGCTAGCCTTTCACCCTTCCAGGAGCCTCATCATCACCATCTTCTTCCTTGTCCCAGATTTCCTACAAAAGTCGTGCTCAAACTGAATTACAACTTGAGAATCAGTCAACCAGAACGTGACAATGTGGCTGCACTGATTTCAGACAAAAGAGTTAAGATATTCTGCAGTGTGTTTTGTGCTGTCAAACCACAGCCAAATGTTCCAGGGAGTTAAAAAATCCATAGCTAAATTGAAAGGGATTTGTCCTCTAACTTCTCCTTAACAATCTCAAACTACTTGGTCATTTCACTATATATAGAGTTATAGTATGGTTAATAGTGTATTCATTCCAGAGCTGTTCAGATGACTTCCCCATCATGCTTTGGGGCATAAAATAGCTGAATGAAAAGAGCATATACTATTTCTTCTTTATTATAGAACAATTATATGTATAAGCTTTCCAATAAAGGAGGAGGAGGAAGAGAATGTCACAGCCAGCATCCTGTTGGCAACAAGTATGTATTAAAAACTACAAATATCCAAATTTGCTTTTGACTTTATTATACAAAGTTAAAGTGTTTCCAACTCATTATTATAACAATTATTCATTTATTCCTGAACCCTGAAATAGACTACTGAATCTTAAAACAGGCATTTGTTCTGCTCTTTTGTTGTGTTTTTCACTTGCTGCATCATTGACTACATATTTTTCAGTGACTTTTTAGTAAGCATTATTTCTCTATGCTTAGATCTAGATAATCATACACCCATCTAAAATTATCTTACACATACTAAAAAAGATAAGCAGATATGATATAATGAGAATTTGTCATCTGCTTATTTAATAATTTCCATAGTTTAAACCTTAAGTCTAACCATTTTCATGCTTTTTACAATTGATCTTCAGTGCTTTTAGTTTAATAAAGAAAGTCAATGTTCTTTTAAAAAGACATTTTCCTCAGTATAGACTGGGATAGCTTCCTATTTTATATCTATATTACTGTATACAAAAAAAATACATAAAATAAATGATAACAGCAGGAAAATCCTAAGAGATCAAATTGCACAAACTTTAGCATATTAAGTATCTTGAGATTTACCCACTTTTCATGACTAGTTCAAGTGAATAATTTGTCTGTAAATTTACAAGTGCTACCATGCAGGGAAACATGAAAATTAGCATAAGAATACATGACATTTTTGTTTAGATCTAAAATATATAAGTTGACATTCATAACTAACATAATTGTGGGAGGCTATATGTTAGAATATACAGTTTGCATAAGAAGGATTCTAGGGGCACCTGAGTGGCTCAGTCAGTTAAGCGTCCAACTCTTGATTTCAGCTCAGGTCATGATCTCATGATTTCATGAGATGCAGCCCTGCATTAGGTAGTGCAGAGCCTGCTTGGGATTCTCTCTCTCCTTCTCTCTCTGTTCCTCCCCCACTCACATTATCTCTGTCTCTCTCAAAAAATAAATAAACTTTAAAAAAGAAGGATTCTATTACTCTATTATTCTATTCTGTTATCTGTTATCAGAGGTTTGGTTGGTTAAGTGTCTAACTCTAGATTTCAGTTCAGGTCATGAATTCTCAGTTCATGAGACTGAGCCCAGGTTTGGGATTCTCTCTCTCTGCCCTTCCTCTGCTTGCATTCTCATGCTCTCTCAAAATAAATAAATAAACATTAACTTCAACAACAACAAAAGGATTCTATTATATTTATTTCAAAACTTCAATAAATTAAATTTATTGGTGATTTTAAATTTCATGTCTAAAAAGTGGATTAATACTTAAATTACAAAACAAATTAAATGCAGAATTTCTTCCTGTATTTTAAAACACATGGTTATGCTCATTCATTTGATTTTTTTAGTAACTGATGTTATCACATCTTTTATCACATTCAAAATATTTGTATATAAAAAACTCAATTTTTCTTCCTTATAAGTCTTTAGTTTGTATGACCCAATTAAAACCTGTAACAAGTTCAACTGGTAGAAACAGTTTTGGCTATTAGTACAGCTGAATCTTGATAATATTAAATATAGGTCTTGAGGTCTTGTAAGTACATTTAAAAAGCACACAAACGACAACAACAAAAACAAAAACAAACTTGCTACAATTGTACAACTTCCTGTAGGCACTGGCAATATGCAACACAGAGACTTTAAGATGTGTGATAATTTGTAGGGAAGTTAATAATAATTCCTTAAGTATAATACTCAGATAAAAATGTATTACTAGTCTCATGAGTTGTATTTTTCTCCCAGTCATCAACAATTAATGGAATTAGAATTTCTTGTTGGAACAATTTAAATATTTCAAATAGTGACTGGATTTAGTAAATATTTTCTACTAGGTCAGCAGTCCCAGAATGTTGCTCACAAATGTTCTACCTTGTTTTAGAAAAATTAGAAGTCCCTGTTCTACTCTGAGCAATTGACACTGACTGAAATCCTTGGTCCCTGGGTGAGCACTTTCAAGAAGGCCAAAAGACTCTGGGGAATTTCAAGAAGGCCAAAAGAGTTGCCTACTCTTAAAGCCCAGAGTAACCACAATGTCACATTTGAACCATTGCTCTATATCTTATATAAACCTTTACACTGCCATGCTGTCATGAACTGCTTGCTCAAGAATAGCTTTCTCCAGGGTTAGGACAAATGGGAGATGCTTCAGAACATATTTTCACATAAGTCTAGGAATAGTAAAATGTCACATGAGTCAAGCGCTTGGTAAAGGAAGATGTAAAGTTTACCTTTGAAAATTAAATTCTTTGGAAATCAATTGTTCCTAGTCTTTAACAGCCAGTGGATAAAATGATGCTATATTACTAATAACCTACATTTTATAGGTTGTCGCCCCAAGTTGTTCGTGTTTATCCTCAACACAACAGTCTCAAAGTACTTCTGGGGATACCAAGGGATTTCTTAGACCTACTCGTGAAGAATTCTAGTCAATCATTGCTGAAAGTAAGTCAGGCTTGACTATGATATCCTCCTGGCTACCACATCTTCCACGGCTTCAGCACAGCCTCTTGCCAGGCATCTGTATCCATTATATGTCCCTGACAGTCCTAAAACCCCTCACTTCCCAACAGAGCTGGTTTAGGGGGGAAATTAGGGGAAATTTCTCATCCCCACTATTATATTCTCCTACTCTATTATCAAACAGTGCAGTTTTTGTTCCAATGTCTTACAAAAAGGGTTTAAGAAAATCTTTCAGGGGTGCCTGGGTGGCGCAGTCGGTTAAGCGTCCGACTTCAGCCAGGTCACGATCTCGCGGTCGGTGAGTTCGAGCCCCGCGTCAGGCTCTGGGCTGATGGCTCAGAGCCTGGAGCCTGTTTCCGATTCTGTGTCTCCCTCTCTCTCAGCTGCTCCCCCGTTCATGCTCTGTCTCTCTCTGTCCCAAAAATAAATAAACGTTGAAAAAAAATTAAAAAAAAAAAAAGAAAATCTTTCAATTTTTACATACAGCTCTCTATCTCCATAGGATTAAAACATTAATCAATTCAGAGGCTGAACACAGAGACAATCCAAATAACATACAGCATATCTTGCTGAGAACTGGCCCTTTATGAATGGATTAGGCTTAAAAGCAAAATGAGTGTCACGGAGGCAAACAATTGGCACATCACTTTAAGACATCAGGCCATAGATATTCCAGCCACATTAATAATGATGTCCCCAGTGTGAAGATAGATACATCAGGCTCCTTTATCTTGATGCTATTAAAATTTCACTTTATTTCTTATGACTTTTATATAATATTATTTCAAAATAAAATGCTAAAAATTTAAAAGTATTTATCGACACAGACTTAGTCGTGGCTATCTGCTCATATAGCCAATTTCAAATTATATTTGGCTTCATGTTGATTTATTAAAGAAGGCAGAGATTTTTTGTCTAAGTGTTCTAATTAAGCACATGCCAAATTTTCTGATTACAAACTCTTAGAGGCATGGGGACAAACCCTAAATTGTGCTAAATTGGCCAAAGACCAACATGAAAAGATTCTTGGGAATTAATCAGTGTTTCTTTGTCAAATCTAACGTAATGGTTCTATTAATGTAACTCTTCTAATAACAGGCTTCTTTCTCTCTGTTTAAATTATGAACTTTACATGGACCTACCCTGTTGGAAATGTAGAAGTCCTACTTCCCATTTACCTGCTTCCTTAATAGACTCACCCTTTATGCTTCCATTAAGTAGTCCTATACCTTTGTGGGCCTGGGGAAGGCAAAGGCTCTGCCAATTGTCATTTGCCTTTGTGAAGTTTATTAGTGAGTATGCTGCTCTCTACTTAAAAATTCCTGAGAGCATTCTTTTGGAAGGTTGGGCAGGTAATTATACGGAGACTCTTTTCTCTGGTGATCCTAGGTCCAGATGCTACACTGAGCATGTGGGTTCAGATAGATAGCAACATCTGGACCTGCCATATAGTGGTTCCCCCACATCTGTCCAGTGAAGGCTCCTAAACTATTATATCTGTTTCTAATAGCTGAAAACCCTGTTTTCTATTTTCTCACTTGATTAATTACATCTCCTGAGAAAGAATCTGATTTCCATAAAAATTATATGAGTTCTAACTTCCTGAATAAACTCAAGATTTTGAATATACAAAAAAGCCACATTAAAAATAATTGGTCTTGATTTTAGCCTAAACAAAGCCTAAAAGATAAATGTCTAAAGGCTAAAAGATACTTGCTACATTTGGAGTCAGGAGACCTAGGTTCCAACTCTGCTATTAACAAAATATTTGATTCTAGAAAGTCACTTTGACTCTCTAGAACTCAGTGAATTCATCTGAAATAGGGTTGGGTTGGATCAGTATTTTTCAAGTCAAATTGTATTTCAGAGTGGTAAATGTTTTAAATTATATAACAGAGTCCCTACGAGACAAGTAGAAAAGAAATGGAGAGAAAAGGGAAAAACAATTTGCTTTGGTTAGTCCACAGACAATAGTTTGGACCATATGGTTTGCTCAGTCTTTTATATGTGTAAATTTGAATTCTGTTTCAGTACTGACCCATTATCAGCCTATCATTCTTGATAAATGACATGAAGGGTTATATTGATTTATCTGCATTTTCTCAGAATGTCTTTTTTTAGACAAAGAAAGCCTTTGAAAAAGAGCTTTTGAAAATGCCAGTAATAAAGTTTGTAACTACATAACAGAATAAAGTTCACATTGGTTTCATATTCATGACCTTGTTCTCCTAAACAACGTGCCTTAGATAAATTGGTTAATAGAAAGGCAGCAAAACTCTATTATTTATATCATATTTCAGAGGTATTATTAAAAAGTACATTGTCATTCATCATTTTGTTCTCATATTGTTAAAGGCACCACAAATTGAACACACTTATTAAAATTTAACTACAGTATATCAATATTTCCACAAGATACCATGGTGCAGACATACTAGTGATTTTGGGATAAGACTGAAACAAAGGCTTAGAAGCACACAGCCAAAGAAATATTTATGACAATTACAGTGTCACCTATATATCTATATCTATTATATCTATATCTATATCTATCTGTATATATAGTGCATATTGTATATATATATATAGTGATATATATATATATATGCACATACATACAATTGTATATATAACATTTTTTATACATAAAAATTTTTCTCTCTCTCTCAACTGATGTTTATTAGGTTGGCCTATTAAAATCTAAGTATATTTATGCATGCTACTTTACTTCACAGAAACATTCTTAATGTCATGGGTGATGATTTATAATCTCCTTAATTCACTGATCTTTTTCTAACTTTTCTATCTATATCATAAAGATACAGTTGAAGAAGCAATATAAGCTGTAATTTTGCTCTCAAGAGAGTATACCTTGTCCAATTGTTTGAAATTCTAATTGATTATTTCACTGTGTATGCAATTCATTCTTAGTCAAATAGACATTCATGGAGACATCCCCAAGGAATTATTGGCATGACAGTGTCACCAGGGTAGTTCATTGATTGGGCCCTTTGCTAATTGGCACTTGTAGGGATTTTGGTTCTTGAACGAATTACTTTGAGTCCCTCTGTCACACAGACTGTACCTGTAAACATTGCCAGTCAAGGTCACTGGAGCATAGCATTACTCACAAAAGATCAGAAAAATGCACATGGATAGGTCAGCAAAAATCTATCTGTGCTGCTAGAAAAGAGAATGCAACGTATATAGACTTTGAGCACTGGAAAGGGTTTTGTTGACCAACAACCGCTTCATTATACAGATGAGAAAACTCAAATTCAGAGACACCGTGATGCTCTTGGTCAGACAGCTAATTAGTGGCAACACTAAGATGAAAACCCTAGTTTCCTGATTGTTAGTCCATTTCTTTTCCACTTCACCTGCTATACATTCTCCTGATAGCAGGTCAAAAGTTAAGTCTTGCTGTGTGAAGTAGCACCTTACAATTACCCATGACCATTTCATTTTCTTCTATTCCTTATAAACATCTTTAAAGAAAACAAAGCTTTGATGTTGTTTACAAACTAAATCACATGGAAAGATTGGGGATAGCCTTTTCTAATTATGTAGGCTGTCAGTTGTAAATAAAATCCGATTGTCCATTCAAGAATACATAATTGCCTATGAACTTAGTCAAATAGTTTCAGTGAACCTAACATAACAGCTTACTGCAGGGTGCATCTATCTCTCCCTCCTATTACATTCTGCTCTTTGCTAAATCTCACAGACATGTTGAAATAAAAAAAAAATAGTGCAGCGTTTCCCCTTTTGTCATACTGTTTCTTCCCTGTTGTTGCTGCCTCCCTAGCATTAAGCTTTTAACCTACTTCCTATCCTCATATTCATGAGCAAGCCCTGCAAGAGAATCACAGCTGGTGAACTTCCCAAAACTCTTCCCATTAACATTGCTGCAAACTTTGAAATGCGTGCAGGTAGAGTATATGTCCTTTCCTGACCTAATTCTAAGGAAAATTATTCTCAGAAAGTCCATAATGACTCTTTGACATGTTATGCCCTTCATTCACCCATTTAAGGATGAGCATAAAGAGCCCTTGCTTGAAGTCTCATTTATGTTCTACCTTAGTACAAAATAATTTTTTGACTGAAAATTTGAAACAAATTGATTTGAAAATGCTTTTCCTTAGAAAATAATTACTCCTGGTTACCTAATAGAAAGGTCTACAAATTGAAAAATGACAGGTGACAAAGTTGTAATAAGTTTCTGAACCCAAGGCACTGCAAAATAAGAAAGAAGCTTACCTTTTAAGGCACTTTTAATCTGAGTAAACTAGATTAAACTATTAAATTGTCATTAAATCTGTGGGAAAATTTCAGATATGTGAACTTTTAAAATTTTGTTTCCTATTGGGGCGTCTGGGTGGCTCAGTCGGTAAGTGGCCAACTTGAGTTAAAGTCATGATCTCACAGCTGGTGAGTTCAAGCCCCACATCAGGCTCTGTGCTGACAGCTCAGCTTCCTCTCTCTCTGCCCCTCTCCCACTCATACCCTGTCTCTCTCAAAAATAAACATTTTTAAAAAATTAAAAATAAAATAAAATTTTGTTTCCTTTTAATTATTTTCCTGTATTCCTTTTTTAATGTCTGTTTCAGTTTCTTACAACAAATATACAGAATATTAAATTCTGTATTAAATATAAAATTATCCAGAATATTAAATACCAGTAATCCTATATTTGATAGACAATTTATTGTGATATTTTTCCTTATATTTCTTCTAATTTATTGCCCTCCTCTCTTTGCCACTTTATGTCCTTCTCCTGGTTTCTTCTGTCCTTTTTCACCTTATTTCCTGTCTGCTCTCTCTCTTTAATCACTTCCATTAGTTTTTTTTTCCTTTGAACTTACAAGATTTTGATTAATGTAGATGGAGGGAAAAAACTATACTAGTTGTGAAAAAAATGTACTGGCCCACTCTGGATAGTCTTTATGGAAACATTTCATAGGATGGATTTAGCAAAAATGATGAGAGGAATTATATACATATTTTTAATTTTTTTAATGTTTATTTTTGAGACAGAGACAGAGCATGAGTGGGGAAGGGACAGAGAGAGAGGGAGATACAGAATCCAAAGCAGGTTCCAGGCTCCGAGCTGTCAGCACAGAAACCGATGTGTGGCTGGAACTCACAGGCAGTGAGATCAAGACCTGAGCCGAAGTCAGAAGCTCAACTGACTGAGCCACCCAGGGGCCCAGGAATTATATTTTTAATAAACCTGAAAATGAACTCTAAAATTATTAAGAAAAGGTTTTAAATAATATTCAAGTTGTTTATAAAATTGCAGATGGTGTTTTCAGCTCTCTGAAACGTGTTCTCCATAGCCTCTTCAAAGATCGCTAGGTTTTCTTACAGCAAGGTGTACTGAAACCCTGGCAATGTATGCATAATATACCAAATTAAAATAAAAAATAGAGTATGAATATCCATATGATCATATACAGCTATCTAATTTGCTTTCTGAAAGATGGTATGATACAGTCCAAGCAGTGTAAAATATCTGTAATAATAAAAGAGATATGCATGCATAAGTATACAAAGTCAGAGAGAAGTAAGTCTCAGGAGTTTATCCTTAGGAAGTTAAAAGAATTCTATTTTCTATTCATTCATTGCACGATTTATTATAACCGTTCTGTAGAGCAGAACCCAGCAGAGAAGCTATAGTTAAACCTGGCTTGTTGTTTCCATCATAAATCCCCCTTCTTGAATGATTTATAACTTGGCTGTTTTTATTTGCTTTTCTCTGAAACTTGGCATATAAGTACTTAAACTTTGAAGCATCATTTCCCAAAATTTAATTTAAATCAGTTTAGCTCTTTTTCTTTCCTTTATCAAGAGGAGAAGCACAAAATATGTCACATGGGACATCACAACCTCTGTTTCTGAAATAGGGCAGCTGCCAACAGGAAGCAGATAATAATTATCATGTGAGCATCCTTTTTAAAATCCCTGCTGGACAAAATAAGTATGTGGAATGTGCAGGGTAATTCAGCCCTTTTTCAAAAAACAGCTTCTTATTTAAGTGAATGGAGTATAGTTCCAAATAAAATATGCCGTGCTGCAACCATAATTTAAGACATCAAGAACTATAAAAAAATCAAATGTAATATTAGTTATATGTCTTGAAAAAACTGAGTGAATTGTGACTTGCTCAAAGATCCAAAATATTGCAATTAACTCAAAAGACTGTGGGTTTAATTAGTATTATTTACTTTGTTTTGAAAATCTTTCTTATTTTTCCCTTTGGAAAAAATACATCTTACATTTAGGATCATGAAGAAAACAAATATGATGATACAACTTTCTTTAAATGACATATTATCTTACTTTCTACTAAAGCTTAATATTTCTGTAAATACTTGTCAAGTGTATAAACATATCCATGGAAGGTAGTTTTTATATAAATACAAATACATAAGCTAAAATGTTTAATTAGATTTTTTTAACTTTATGGAAAATGTATGTAGCATACTTTTACATACAAACAATTGGTAGCTATATAGTATGCTGGAAGACATGCATTCCCTTCCTACTCTCGACTCACCCCTGCTTACTCTCTCTACCTACTATTCTCCATATGTATGTTTCTTTTTTGGAGTTTTTTTTTTAATACAGTTGTCTTTAATGTCAGCCTTTTATTTGTTTGTTTTAAATGTTTAGTTATTTTTGTAGAAAGAGATAGCGAGGGAGAGAGAGAGAGAGAGAGAGAGAGAGAGAGAGAGAGAGAGGAGGACAGAAGATCCAAAGTAGGCTCCATGCTGACAGCACAGAGCCCAATGCAGGGTTCGAACTCACGAATCATGAGATCATGACCTGAGCCCAAGTCTGACACTCAACTGACTAGCCACCCAGACACCCCTCTCAGGCTTATTTTTTACATTTTTCTTTCATTTTAATTCCACTGTAGTTAATATAGTGTGTTATATTAGCTTCAACTGTACAATTTAGTGATTTAACAATTCCATTCATCCCCCAGTGCTCATCAAAACACACACACTCCTTAATCCTTATCATATATTTTGCCAATTCCCCCACCAACCTCCTCTCTGGTAACCAACAGTTTGTTCTCTGTATTTAAGAGTCTGTTTCTTGGCTTGTCTCTCTCTATTTTTCTTTCGCTCATTTGTTTTGTTTAATGTGTTCCTCTTCATCTAACAGATCTTACTGAACAAACTCATACTGTCTCCTGATTTTGCTTACCATATGTGTTGATGACTCTTGATTTTATGGCTCCTTTTCACTCCATACTACTGTACCATGTGGCTTAATATGCACACATATCTGAGGTCTGAAACCAACTGGGCCAGACTTACCTAATTCTTTACCTTTGTTCTAAGTTTCCCTCACCTTTTTTTGTTCTGCCTATTCTCAGTGAATGTCATAATCCTGTATCCTTTCCCTCAAATCATTAACCTGAGTGCTTTTCTTTTAGGTTACATATTCAATCACTACAACATAAAACAAAACATTTCTAGAAAAAAATGTATGTGATCCTCTAACACACTGCATAAACCTCAGTATATTATCTCATAACTGAATCTTTAGTTGTCTATATTCTTATATTCCTAAAAATATGCTGATGCCTCTAAAGTACTCAGCAAATAGGTAGGATAGAATAGAATAGAATAGAATAGAATAGAATAGAATAGAATAGAATAGAATAGAATAGAATAGAATATGTTCAAGATGTTTCTTGGATGAAAGCATTTAATATAAACACATCCTAATAGATTTAAATTTTTTATATTTATTTATTTTTGAGAAAGACACAGCATGAGTGGGGTAGGGGCAGAGAGACAGAGACAGAGACAGAGACAGAGAGAGAGAATATCCCACACAGGCTCTGTGCTGTTAGCATATAGCCTGATGTGGGGCTCGAACTCATGAAACCATGAGATCATGACCTGAACCAAAACCAAGAGTCATACACTAAACTGAGTGAGTTACCCAGCCACCCCAAACACATCCAAAGAGATTTACTGTATGTTGAGTCCTTGCCTTTGTTTCAACCATTTTTTACCAGATTCAATGTTTATCTATATGATTTATTAGAACTACTTTTAATACTTTACTAAATGTCAGTGATATTTACATTCTATTGCATAACAGAAAGGAAGTCATGTAAGTTGTGACTTAACTCAAATCTACAAATTATTTCTTTAGTTCCCAAAAAGAGCAATGGCATTTTACTCCACTTTCCCCATTGGTTTATTCAAACTCTGCAAATGTTCTAAACTGTGTTCATTCCTCTTCGAGACTAGAAATCTATTCCTGATCATTGCAACCAAAAATAATCTCCTCTTCATTTGATGTATATTTTTACAAATATATTTTATTTTACTCAGCTGAAATATCTATTTTGTAAATGACTATTTCACAAATAGATCGTATGTTCATTGAGAATAGGATTCAGGAAGTCTTAATTTCTTTGTGTACTCTAAACTTTTTCTGTGTATACCAACTTGCATGATATACAGATTAAGGACCAAGTAGGGTAAATGATTTAATTAATTATTAAAAATATTACACTCATGTGGTTACTATTATAAATATTTTTCTAAAAATGTCTTTTTTGTTTGTTTTGGATGTGACCAGGTGGTGCCAAATTACTAAAATAAGGTAATTAATTTAGTCAAATCAAACATTTGGTTTTGGGTAAAAATTAACCAATTAAACATTTAATTGTTCACATTCTGATGCTTAAAAATTTAGTAAGTTTAAAAATATTAAACTGTGAATGCTAACATTGAACTTATTTGTTGATTTTGGTATAATAACTATATATCACTGTATCATATCTATTTTAATTAATTTCCAGAAAAATGCTTATTTTTTCCTGGGTAGCATATTGCTTCAATGACACCAACATGTTAAAATATTGAAAGATTTTATAGATTTAGTAAGGTATAAAATGAGATAGAATATAAATTTTACATAGAAAAAATTATACTTAATACAGTGTGTAATTTGATGAGATATGACACATGCATAGACCCATGAAACAATCATCCAAATAAAGATAATGAACACATCCATTACCCTCCAAAGTATTATTAAGATCCTTAATAATCTCTCCCTGTCAGTCCACTCTGTCCCATACAACTCCCAGAGAAACAGAGCCAGGCTTTTTGCAATTATTGGTTAGTTTACAATTTATTAAATTTTATGTAAAAGAAAATCATTTGTATGTTTTCTATACTGTTTGGCTTCTTTTATTCAGCATAACTATTTTGATATTATCTGTGTGGTTGTGTACATCAGTGTTTCGTTCTGTTTTAGAAATGAACAGTATTTCATTGTATGGATATCCTGGATTTGTTTATTCAATTGAACTATTACCAGTTTTAGCTATCAAAAATAGTGACATGAAGATTCATGTTCATAGCATTTCACATTCCTGTGAGAAGTGTATGAAAGTGCCAACTGCTCCATGTGCTTACTACACTTGGCATGGGAAAAATTTTATTACAAACATTCTAATGGTTGTGGAATAATGTTTCCTCGTGCTTTTAAAGTGCATTATTCTAACTGTGCGCTGTTGCCTTTTCTTTCATCTTCTACTTCATCATCTGAATATTATTCCTGGTGAATTTTCTCTTCAGATACTTTGCCAATTTTTAGAATCAGCTTCTTTACTTATCTTTGAATTTTGATAGGTATTTTCTATGTTCTAGACAGAAGTCCTTTAATGGTATGTGGTTCGCAAATATTTTCTCCAAGTTTGCTGATTGTCTTCTAATTTTCTTAACAGTGTCTTCTAAAGAGCACAAACTTTAAGTTCATTTTATCAATGTGATTTTTTTTTATGGATAATGCTTGGGAATTGTATCTAAAAGACCTTTGTCTAATCTAAGGTCACAAAATGTTTCTCCTGTATTTTATTTTAAAAGTTTTATAGGTTAAGGTTTTACATTTATTTCTATGATCACTGAAAGTTAATTTTTATACTTTACATTTCCACATGTTCTTTATTTTATTTTATAAATGTTTATTTTGAGAGGAGAGAGTGTGAGTTGTGAAGGGACAGAAAGAGAGGGAGACCTAGGCTCCAAAGTGGGCTCTGTGCTGACAGCAGAGAGCCCAATGCAGGGCTCAAACTCACGAACCATGAGATCACAACCTGAGCTGAAGTCAGATGCTTAACCCACCAAGCCATCCAAATGCCCCATTTATTTTATTTTTTTAAGTTTATTTATTTTGAGAGAAAAATAGAGCATGAGCAGGAGAGGGGCAGAGACAGAGTGAGAGAGAGAGAGAATCCCAAGCAGGTTCTATGCCCAGCACTGAGCCCAACGCAGGGATCAATCTTATGACCAGGATATCATGACCTGAGCCAAAATCAAGAGTTAGATGCTTAATATACTGAGCCACCCAGGCACCCCTCCATATGCTTTTTTAGTATCAGCTTATCAATTTCTATAAAATTATCTGTTGCAATATTAACTGAACCCCTCTCAGGGGCCAGAACTCCTTTGCCAGTGTGGATTCCTCAAGTTGGGACTGTGATTAGATTGCATAATAAAGCAATTGCAGTTATTTATTTTTATTTTTATTTTTTACTGCCTTTTGTCCCCAAAATAATTTGTGGTGTGCATTTGTAGTTGAACACACGTAGTAGGGCAAAGTGTTGTGCACACAACTATTTTAGGAAAATTGACATATAGCAATATTACATCTTCTGACTCATGAACATGGTATATCTCTACATTTATTTAGTTTTTCTCTAATTTTTCTCAGTACCATGCTGTAGTTTTCACTGCACAGATCTTTTATGTCTTATCAGGTTTTTGATTTCATATTATTTTATGTTACTATAAATGTTATTGTTTTAATAATTTCATTTTCTAATTATTTCTTTATAGTCATCTTGAATCCTCCAACCTTGTTCAATTCACTTAGTTCCAGTAGCTGTTTTGTAGATATCTACAGATTTTCCAGAAGACTATGCTGTAAAGATTGTATTGTCTGCAAAGACTGATCCTTCTAATCTTGAATATGAGTAACTCTTAATTCTTCTCTGTCATGACATTGTATTATATAGTTTCCCTAGTGTAATATTGAATATAAGTAGAGAGAGTGGACATCCTTGTCTTTTATTTTTAAATTTAGGAGGTATATATTCAGGTTTTTACAAGTAAGAATGATATTAACTGTAGGATTTTTATCAGGTCAAGGAAATCCACTTCTATTCCTAATTAACTGAAAGTTCATATCACGGATAGAAGTTAGATTTTCAAAATGTTGTCTTTATCTATACAGATAATCATTAGGTTATAGTTTTTTGTTTTGGAGTATGTTCAATTACATTGAACAAAACTTGCATTCTTAGGATAAAACACCTTTGGTCTTTATTATTTTATTATTAATAAAAAGATTTGTATTATCTTTTATTATTGTTGGATACAATTACTTTATGTTGTGTTTAGAATTTTTACATTTATGTTTAGAAGGGATGTTGATGTAATCTGATTCTCTTGCACGGTCTTTGTCTGCTGTTAGTATCAAGATAAAGTTGATGTCTTAAAATGAACTGGGAGATATTCCATCATCTTTACATTAATGGAAAAGCTTACATATAATTTATAATATTTCTTCTGTAAATATTTGATAGTATTTACCAATGAAGTCATTTGGAGTTTTCTTTCCAGGAAAGCTTTAAAGAACAAAGTACTTTTCTTTAATATGAGGCTATTTCAGGTTATCCCCACTTTTTTTGTGTGCGCTTTGGATGCCTTTGTACCTTTGTACCTTTCCATTTATTCTAAGTTGTATAATTAAATGCTTATCATAAAATTGTTCAAAGCATTCCTTTATTATTCATTTAATACCTAAAGAATCTAGAATTATTTTGCCTCTCTCATTCTTGAAATCAGGAATATGTTCTCTCTCTCTCTTGTTCTCCTCTAATCAGTCTCCCTAGAAGTGCATCAATTTTATATATCTTCTCCAAGTATCACTCTTGACTTTCATTGAATTTTCTCAACTATTTTTGTTTCCAATTTAAAAATTTCTGTTCTAGTCATTATTATTCCTTTTCTTCTGTTTACCTTGATTTTATTTGGTCTCATTTTTCTAGTTCTCTTAGGTTGAAATTTAGGTCACTAATTTGGTTTCCTTTCATTTCTTATTTTCTAACAGAGTTATTAAATGCTATAAAATTTTCCATAAGTGCTGCTTTAGCAGAATCCCACAAATTTTGATATATCGTTCCTTCATTTTCATTCAATATGAATGAAACATACTTTCTAATTATCTTTTGAATTTATTTTTCTCCCCCATAGGTTATTTAGAAGAATTTTTTGTTTCTAGCTATACATATACATTTATTTTCCAGAGATCTTAACTTAATTTAATTTAATTCCATTTTGATCAGAGGAGAGATTTGTATTATTTATTTAAGCTTTTATTTAAACTCCACCTAGTTAACATACAGTTGTAATTTTGGTTTCAAGTGTACAATTTAGTGATTCAACACTTACATACAACGTAAGTGCCCTCCTTAATCTCCATCACCTATTTAACCGGTTTCTCCACCTAGCTCCCCTCTGCTAACCATCAGTTTGCTCTCTATAGTTAAGAGTCTGTTTCTTAGTTTGCCTCTTCTCTTTTTTTCTCTATGCAAGTTTGTTTTTCTTAATTTCCACATATGAATTAAATCATATGGTATTTGTCTTTGACTGACTTATTTTCCTTAGCATAAAACTCACTAGCTCAAAGTTGCACATGGCAAGATTTAATTCTTTTTTGTCTTTTCATGCGTAGAGAATTGTATAATTTAAATCATTTAAAATTTATTGAGATTTGGTTTATGGTCCAAAATATATCCTATTATGGTAAATGTTCCATATGCAATTGAAAGGAATATGTTTTATACTGTATTTGACTGGCATGTTTTACACATGACTAGTCAAACTGGTCCATAGTGTTCTCAAAGTCATCTATATCATACTGATTTTATACCTATTTGTTCTGTTGATTATTGAAGGAAAGGTATTAATTGTAATCGCACAATGTTTTGTTTTTTTTTTTTTTGATTTGTCTATTTCTCCTTGCTGTTCTCTGTTGTTGCTTCATATCTTTTGAAGCTATGTTATTAGATACATAAACATTTAGTATTGCTGTATCCTCTTACTGAATTACCCCCTTTATCATCATGAAATGCTTTTTTCTTTATTACTGGTAATATTCTTACCTTTACTTATGAAAGTAGTACCTGAAGCTTATTTTGATTGATATTAACACAAGCATTCTAGCTTTACTTTATTTGGTATTAAAATGTATCATTTTCCAACCTTCAATTTTAACCTATTTGTGTCTTTACATTTAAACCATATGTAGGCAACATATAATTTTTGCTTTATTAACCATTTTGACAATATTTGCCTTTATTGTGTAGTGTTTAGGCCATTTGCATTTAATGTGATTATTGATATAGTAGCTTAAGTTTATCATCTTGCTGAGTTTTTTTAATTTTTTTAATTTTAATTTTAGAGAGAGAAAGATTGTGCACGCATGGGGGAGGGAGAGAGGGAGAGCAAGCGAGCAAGAGAGAGAGAGAGAGAGAGAGAGAGAGAGAGAGAAAGAATCCCAAGCAGGCTCCATGCTCAGAACATGTCACAGACTTTGAGTCTGGAGTTCTCTCTTGTCCAGCAAGACTGTGGACACAGAATTAAATGTGAGAGAGGGTAATGGCTGGGATGAGACAAGAGCCCCGAGTAAGGGTCCTTGCTCCATTTTTATTAGGATCAGAAGGCTTACAAACATGATAGATGTGCAGAAAGAGACAATGAAACAGTGAACACTAATTCATGTGTGAGAGATAAAGGGGGTTTTGAAGATATCCAATGTGAGGGGCTTGGGTCAATACAAAACAAAATCCCGGGCCTGAGCAGATGGTTGTTTAGGAGCAGATGGTTTTTTATGGCAGGCATGAGGTGCCATGTCTGTTTATCTTAACTTGCCTAGGGAATAAGACAGATAGAGTCTGTTACCTCAGGGTCAACAAGGCACCTTTCTTTTGTTAATTAGTTCCACTCTGAGCAATTTCACCCTGCTATGGTTGTCTGTTTACCTGTTACCTATTCTGGAGCTGCTTTTGTACTATGCTAGGGGTTATTTAACCCTGTTTACCTACCTTGGATGTTTTCATCCTGTGGCTTCCTATTCCTATGCTTTTGTTCTATGCTGGGGGTACTTTTGCTCTGTTTACTTAATCTTGGATGCTTTAATCCTAAACCTTGTTAACTCATTCGTGTAGGCTCAGGAAATTCCTAAATTTATTCCCCATAAGCACTGAGACTGATGACTTGAGATCCCATGACCCTGGGATAATGACCTGAGCTGAAATCAAGAGTCACTCACTCAACTGACTGAGCCACCCATGCACCCCTAATCTTGCTATTTTTAATTTGGCTGTGCTTTGGAAAATGAGAAAGCCCATAGGAAGAATGTCTCTCATAATTCTACCATCCAGTGAAAACTACGTTTAGTGCTATCATTTCATTCCTTGAGTGTATTCATATAGGAAAAAATATATTTTATTTCTGGCATATTATAGCATCATTCTATTTCTATGCAATATTTTGTTTAAGAATTGTATATTATACTAAAACACTTTGAAAATATCAAATTTTAAAATATTGGTATTGAAAATATTAAATGAAATCATAAGTTCACACTTTAAAACTATGTATCTTTGTATTACTTTTTACTCATTTAAATTATGTCCAAACTTCATAAGTATTACAAAGAAACTTCTTCCACAAAATTCACCCCTCTCATATCTTTGTATTTCTGTAGGATAAATTCCTACGTGCTAAGTTACTAGTCAAATCTTTGAACTTTCTATACTGCCCAGGGTTTTATTTATTAAACATAAAGAAAAAAAATCTTAGGACCTTTGAGAGATGAAAATATTGAATTTTATTGTAAAGTCAGAAAAAAGAATTAGGAGAGCAGGTCACTGCTTTGAATACAAAGCAGAAAAAAAGAAACAAAACATTGAACTCTCACTTCCTGAGTCTCTCTCTACAGTGAAGACCAATGACTAGCCAATCCCTGATCTATGTCAGAGTCAAAAGCTGGCATCAGCACAGTTGTTACACTCCATGGACACTTTCTAAACATTGTTTGACTTATTTTTAATTTTACTGTTACTTTGCAATGTATACTTTCTCACATTCTTGAATCCATAATTTAATAGTAGTAGCCTGCTTACACCACAACATTCACCTAGAAACTGACTGAACTCTGTTCTTGCCTTTCATCACGATTTAGTTCAACTTCTAGGGCTTGAGTCATTTTATTGTTCATAGTGATTACCTATTTAAAGTCCTTTCATCACATTTTCTTTATTCCTTCAACTCCAGTGCCCAACTATAGGGCTACGTTTTGCCTATTGTTAAAGATCTAGATCCCATGTAAGTCTAGATCTATGAAAGTACTTCCATATCCTCAGCTCCAAACAGTTATCTCTTAACATTTTTCTCTCTAGACTTATTTTTCAAAGTGACTTAAATCTCCTTTATTTTCTTTCATGGTAACTGCTTCTATTACATTTTCTTCCCTTTCTATTCATTCTTCTCTATCTTCTGACATGAGTCTTAGCCATACCAGCAATCTGGAATCACTTTTTCTTCCACTGTCTATCTCAGAAACACAGCAGAATTCCTGCCCTGAAACCATGTTAAAACACCACTATTTGTCTCCTCTGTTCGTATATGATGTGGAAATGCAACCAAATGGATAGATTCATTCTTCCATAAAGGCACAGTCTCAAACCTCAGCAGAACCTTCAAGGCCAATCAGCAACCTATTTACTTTTCCATGATCAGCTCTAATGTGCTTTCCTCTTGAGGATTATTCTAAATCGTAATGAATCTTCATAAGTGCCATACTCAATCTCCAGTCTATCATTCACAGCAGACAATTGTGCTTCTTATTATATGGAGAAAATTAAGACTATTGATGTGTTTTTCTTTAATGTCCCTCCTCCTACCTACAGAAAAGTATTAATTCTACAGGCCTGCTGCTAACCCACTCCTGAGTAGGCCTTTTCTCTGCTTTATTGGTAATCTATGAGGAAATGGAAATCATATTTCTGTGGATGATGTGAAATAGCCTATAGTTTATGTATTAGAATTGAAATATGGAAAATAAAGTATAATGAATATACTGCTAACAGTATTCTGACTGTGCCCTTACCTACAGTTGAATACACATTTTATGATTTCATAACCACTGCCAATCTCATTTCTTCTAAATAATTGTGAAAAAGATGTAATTTTAGTTACAGAGCAGTCAGAAGCAATAAATTTAGCTTGGCCACCTTATAGAGTTACTGCAGATGACAGATAATGGCTCATGCCCAAACCTCTGACATGGTAACATTCAGCAGGAACAATGAACCATTCCCTTTCCTGTGTCTACAGATAAGCGTTTCCAAAAAACTTTTTTCCCCTCAAATCTGGATTTTACTAATTATACTGGGAGCTGGATTCTGAAGAAAATGATGAATACTTAACTACCGTTACCAATTTACATCGTTTTTCTTCATTCTTACAATTTTTCTGTAATGGTGAATGACAGCTAACCAAAATCCAAACTCACAGAGGTCAGTGGTCTTATGTTTTAACTTATAGTAAATAAAATTAGGTTCTGAACGAAAATACAGTTTCAGGTTTACATTAATTTTTCATGCAGGTATTTGGATAATTCTACTGATTCACTAGATATTTTATATAGTTATACATTATTCATAAATAAAAGAAAATGAAAGCCTCAGGGACTAGCATTATCTTAACTACAGCACATGCAAATAGATGTTTATTTATTTTTTGTGTGGCTTTATTTTTAATCTGATTCATTTATCAAACACAAAACAACAGATTTCTTATCCTATTTTCAAAGTAAACTGAAACCAATGATAACTCTTATTTGAAGAGAAAGTTGGGTAGTGCCTTTTTCAGAAATTTTGCATGTATATTCTGGTCTCTGCTATATCACCAACCAGGCATTACCTTGAGTAAGTCAACTAATCTCTAAAGTACTTGGGTTCTTTATGAACAAATGAGAAAGTTGGCCTGGATAATCTCTGAGGTCCTATTCAGCTCTAACATTTCATGACTATATTTACTTTAATGTTTCCTGTGTGACAGTACCATCGATACACAAAAGGCACTGACATGAATACCTATTTTTATATGGAAAAAGCAAGCATATTTTTACTGGAATTCCAACCAAATCCGTGGTGTAACCAGGAACACTGCAGAAGTTTCAACTATACACAAACACTTCTGTTTCAGTGTTAAAGTTTCTCATTTTCTTTGATCTTTGATGCTGCGATAGTGACATAAACTCCCATAAATTATTTATTATGTTATGCATTATTTAAAGGAGCAATTTTCTTTTTTTTTCTGTTTAAGAACATAAAATCTGAAAAATACTACCCATAATACTTAAGCACCAGTAGGAAATACTTAAAGTCAAGTCACAGATACTATGTTTTTATTAAAGTAAACTTAGCAAATTCTAAGATCTAATTCCTCAGCATATTAATAATTTCCCAATATTCAATGAATAACTCTCTTACTGTATGTAATAAAAATTCAATATTTAGAATATTTGTATAACTTTTCCAAATGATCATGTCATGATGTTATAATGTACATGGCTAAAAGATGCATTCAAACTGCATAGATAGATAGATAGATAGATAAATGGATTTTAATATAAGAGAGTATGAAAAGGTTATGGGTTGGGTTTCAGAATGCACACTGCAACCAACTATCACTTGTCAGTGTTGGTTTAGTAACAAAGATAAATATTCCCAATTATGTGAAAATGTGAAAATATAACTCCGTTTTCCTTCTTATCTGGCTAAAAATGAATTTTCTTCGTATTATTCAGCCAAATATCATATTGAAACATATTTGAATGCAGAAGCAGATATGTGAACCTAGCTGTTTTTGTCAAGCCACACATTAAAGAGATTTACAAAAACTGAGACAATGCCATGAAAAATATGACTTATTCATATTAACATGAAAAAGGTTATTATTATCTTAAAATGAATTTGCTATGATGTATTTTGTATTTTCTCAGTTTTTTATAACATGTTATCAATATATATGATACAAAAGCTTTTTTACATTCTAAAAAAATTAATATAAAGAAATCTTGAAACCAAGAATTTCAGAACCACTAACTTTCAGTCTAAAAGAATATTTTGTATAATTTGATATAGTATTTAATATGAAGAGGGTATAACAAAGAGCCTGACATTTACATAAATATAGAATGCATATTAGCTATAATTATGTGCCATATATGATAGGTGTGTGACTAGAAATGCAGTAAAACATTGATATTTGCAAGAAGAACTGCCACAAACAGAAAGCTCACACTACTTGGTGAGCCATGCCTAATGAAGTCATCTCTGACCAGGCGTTCCAGATCTCTGACAGAAGCCATGTGACTAACTTTTCACAGTCAGGCTAACTTTTCACTCACAGGTATAGTAAATTCTCATCCCTTCCAATGGTCTCAATAGTGTTTTCCATCTTTTCATTTAAATACTTAGATATATTTAGAATAGCTACTTTAAAGGCTATATCTGCTACTTCCAATGTCTCTGTCAAACTCTGACTCTGTTTTTGCTGACTTCTTCCAGTGGTATGGTTACAATTTCCTACTTCTCTTGTCTATAGTTTGTAGATGTTATATTATTAAGAGTTTTATTTTATTGTTCCGTTGTCTTCTTTGAATGTACATTGAGGTTTTTGTGGGAGTTTTTGTTTTGTTTTGTTTTGTTTTGTTTTTTGTTTTCCTCCAGAGGAAAACTAATTTACTATGGATTACCTCAATCCTGTCATATTTTGTTTATGCCCATCCTCTGAAAACAGTGGCCTTCTGGAGTCTCTTGTATGCTGGGGAGATCAGTTAGGTTTTTACTCTGACTTGTTAGAACTCAAATGTTGGTGAGCACCATGAAGCTTTTAGAATCTCTACTCAGCTCAGAAGCCTGCATTGCCCTTTTCTGCTAGGCTTATCGCAGGATCTAGTGCTCAGCATGCATAATTTAATAGCCTGTCAAACAGTCACAGACATCATCATATTGATGCTTGGTTTCCCTTTTGTGCAGTATTCTCCTCACTGGTGCCCAGTTCTACAAATTAGTCTTGTGAACTGCTCCCAACTCCTACTTCAGTTTCCTATATTTAATAAGTCTGTTGCTCACTGTTTGGGCACCACTCACCTGTTTTGTCATTTGGAAACTGACCTTTAGGCAGGAAAGTATGACTTTGGAGTTCACTCCATGTGCTATTCATCTCCTGATTATGGCAATCCTGCACTGTCTACTGTCTAATTCCTGAAAATAATTAGCATCTATTTTTTTCCATTTCTAAAAATTTGATCTGAAGATGGTTATTTCCAATTGTTATCCAGTCATTGCTGGATGGATTCAGTTTTTTCATTGTAAAATTATATATTGTTTTCAATTAAAAATAGTTTTCAGGATTCTAGTTTCTAGATTACTATGATTGACTTATTTTTAAACATCTATATCAAATGTAATAAACTTCCCAAAGATAATTCAACTGGGATTAAATAGAACCTTTATTTTTTCTATGACCTAACAGTATAAAAATATATCTATTAATTCATACATATATACATATACATATATACATGTGTATATATGTATATATATACATATATATACACATATATAATATACATATGTATATACATATATTTATATATATATACACATATATAATATACATATGTATATATATATATTTATATATATATATTCTCTTCCAAGTTTTTATTTAAATTCCAGTTAGTTAACATACAATGTATTATTAGTTTCAGGAGTAGAATTTAGTGATCTAGTGATTCATCACTTACATACAACACCCAGTGCTCATCACTACAAGTGCCCTCCTTAATACTTATCACCCTAATGTCATACTTAATAAATATTAAAGGCCTTTTAGCTGAGGCATGAAAATATGTTTCCAAAAACCCACATATAAACATTTTGAAGCTCACATTTTTGCAATATACTATTATAAGAACAATTTTGAAACAATCATAAAATAGAATAAACTTATCAAACATATTGGGCCAATTACAACAGCTTTAGATGAATAATTTGATATTTAGCTACTAGAGACGACACTTACTAGCATTCACAAATATCCCATTTTCACCACAGAAAGATATTAATCAACCAACTTCAACCATAGAAATAAGAACATTCCATGAAAAATTACTGGGAAAAAAAGGAAGAAAAAACCCACCACAAACACTTAGCTATTCTCTGATGGCCAGGTCAAGATCCATTCTGGGAAGAAGAGACTACTGTTCTCATTGCTTAGCTATGCACCGAATGGAGTGGTAATTTTCAAGATACATGATATATATATAAGGTCATGTGGATGGGGGAATGATGCCAGGAATAGAAACCATTTTAACTCTGATACCAACACTGTGGCTTAATCCACTAGAGACAAACATCCAATGTTGCTTCCTCTCTGAGACTAGGATCAACAATGCAAAATGAAATTGCAAATTATTTGAAATTAACAATTTTCTAAAGAAGACATTTTCTTGCTGTCCCTATGGTGTAAAGACAGTTAAATTGTAAATATTTGGGGGGTCCCGAAATATTGCAAAAATATATACTATTTATTTACAACTCCATTAGCTGATGTTGCTGTGTAATAAAATGGCACAATTCATTGTGAATAGAGACAAAAAAAGAGTATTAATGGTTTTAAAATGTACAAAAGATTTTGTTTCATTTAAAAAACAAATAGGAGTATCTAAATATACATTTACTTGAGTGTTATTACAAAATTAGATTTAAAATCTATCAAGCATTTCTCTTTCTTTCTTTCTTTTTTTTAATTTTTTTAGCAGCAGAACTCAAAATGGAAGAATAAGTGCCATGGAAAGAATCAGCAAAATGGCTAAGTTGTATAAATCTGGACAGTGGTTGAAATGTCCACAAGTAGGATGTAGGTTACACAGCAAAGTGGTCATTCCAGACTCAGGTATTGAAAAATTTGGGGTCTGGGTGGTTTACTTGGTTAAGCATCTGACTTGGGCTCAGGTTATCATCTCGTAGTTCATGAGTTCAAGCTCGGCATTGGACTCTGTGCTGTCAGCTCAGAGCCTAGAGCCTGCTTCAGATTCTGTCTCCCTCTCTCTCTGCTCCTCTCTCACTCACACGCTGTCTCTGTCTCTGTCTCTGTCTCTCTCTCTCTCTCAAAAATAAATAAACATTAAAAAACCTCTAAGAGTAGTTGTGTCTTCATCTCCAGAGGCAAGGGAAACAGAAGCAAAAATGAACTATTGGGACCTCATCAAAATAAAAATCTTCTGCAGAACAAAGAAAACAATTGACAAAACTAAAAGGCTACCGACAGAATGGGAGAAGATATTTGCAAATGACATATCAGATAAAGGGTTAGTATCCAGAATCTATAAAGAGCTTATCAAACTCAACACCCAAAAACCAAATAATCTTTTGCCATGGGCCAAAAAAATAATCTTTTGCCATGGGCAAAAGACATGAAGAGACACTTCTCCAAAGAATACATCCAGATGGCCAACTGACACATGAAAAAATGCTCAATTTCACTCATCATCAGGGAAATACAAATCAAAACCACAATGAGATACCACCTTACACCTGCCAGAATGGCTAACATTAACAACTCAGGCAACAACAGATGTTGGTGAGGATGTGGAGAAAGAGGATCTCTTTTGCAGTGCTGGTGGGAATGCAAATTAGTGCAGCCACTCTGGAAAACAGTATGGAGGTTCCTCAAAAAACTAAAAATAGAATTACCCTACGACCCAGCAATTGCACTACTAGGCATTTATCCAAGGGATACAGGTATGCTGTTTCAAAGGGGCACATGCACCCCCATGTTTATAGCAGCACTATCAACAATAGCCAAAGTATGGAAGGAGCCCAAATGTCCATCGATAGATGAATGGATAAAGAAGATGTGGTATATATATACAATGGAGTATTACTTGGCAATCAAAAAGAATGAAATCTTGCCATTTGCAACTACGTGGATGGAACTGGAGGGTATTATGCTAAGTGAAATTAGTCAGTCAGAGAAAGACAAATATCATGATTTCACTCATATGAGGACTTTAAGACACAGAACAGATGAACATAAGGGAAGGGAAGCAAAACTAATGTGAAAACAGGGAGGGGAACAAAACATAAGAGACTCTTAAATATGGAGAACAAACAGAGGGTTGTGGGAGGGGGGATGGGCTAAATGGGTAAGGGGCATCAAGGAATTTACCCCTGAAATTATTGTTGCACTATATGCTAACTAACTTGGATGTAAATTTAAAACAAACAAACAAACAAACAAACAAACAGAATAGCGGTGTCTTTAAAAAAAAAGAAAGAAAATTTATTGAATAATTTAGAGTACAAAATAAAAAAGTGTGATTATTAGATTTTACAGGTACTCAAAGCAATGAAAATTGAGGTATTCGGTGATGTCGATGATGATGATGATAGTAACTACTGTTTATTACATGCTTCTGTGGCAGGCATTATACCAAGTGCGTTATGTGAATGTTCTATTTTAATACTCACGACGACTCTGTGGCATAGTTGCTAACATCAAAAACATTGTATAGTTGTGGAAATTTAAAAAAGTTTCCCCAGCAAGTAGTGAAACAAGGACCGCAATCCAGAAACTCTCTCTTTTAAGATCCCATACTCCTAAGGGCACTGCCTGGTGTGGCATATGCTTTTGGAAAGCTAAGACTGGAAAATAGGGGAAATAATAACCGTTAAAAAGAAGAACACAGACCCAAAATAGAGTTACTTATGTTAAGGCCCCAAGTCAACAAACAAAACTTAATACCTAACTTAACTGTAATTTCAACCCCAACCTCACACCCCAAGCATGCAATCTCTAACCAGTCAATATGTAATTTCCTAGTCTTCACTAGGATATGTATTGATAGCCCCTTTCATTCCCATTAGGAGGGTAACCTTGCCTAAAAATACGCATTTTGTTTTGCTAATAATTTCCTTTTATTTCCTTTCAATCTCAGCTTTAAAAACTTTCTTTTTTTCTGCAGCTCCATAGAGCTCCTTTCTATTGGCTAGAAGAGATGTTGGGGGATTCATGAATGGTTCAATAAAGCCAATTTTATCTTTTAACCTACTCAGCTGGATTTTTTTGTTGTTTAATAATAACCAATCATCAAAAAAATTTAAAAGTGGATAGTAAAAACAAATCCAGCTTAATAAAGCAGGGAGAGAACCTGCAAAAAATTAAGAGAGGACACATTTTGCAGAAGTACAGCATACAAAACTCAAAAGATATAATAGACCACAAACATCAAAAATCAAATTATTTAGGCTTAAGTTTCCTAAACTGAGTAAACGGATATAGATCAGAGTGTTCATGTATCTCTTGAAATTTTTGTAAAACACAATGTAGGTGGGTAATACTTAAAAATTTTCAGAAGTAAAAATTTTGTAGCTCTCATCAGTTTCTGAAAGAAATACTATAGCATAAAATAGATAAGTAATCTAACAACTTTTATTTTTCTTTAAAAATGGCTAATGTAAAGAATGGAATATGGGAAACAGAATAAAATAAAATTTTAAGAGAATGTAACAAAAAAACCACAATAAATGTTGATCTTTAAGCTATTATTATACCCATGTGCCTGGAAATAATTATTTGAATGTCATAAGTCAGCTACTTAGACATAAAAACATCAGGAATATCTGACTCATTTTTTTGTTGTCGTTTCATTTCAAAGGATGGAGATTTTTTTTTCTTTAAAATAATTATATAATGGAATGGTGATTGGCCAAAGGTGCTTTTAATTTTTTTTTTCCTCAGGTTTGTAGACTAATGGGAGAAATATCTATCTTGGGCTCTTTTTAGTAGTTTTTGCTTGGTTTTCTGGTTTATGTTATATGATGCAGTAACGATTATCACTCTAAAATTGTGATATTTGTGCCTACATGTGACATGAATGCATTTCTCCAAAGGCTAACACAAATATATTTATAAACTATGTAATTTCTAGTTCTCTAACATTTTTCTATGAAAAAAAATTATATATACATACAAAAAGAAATTAGTCATGCAATAAATGTATTAAGATACACACAGTTTCCAAAATTTCTTCCAAAGATGAACATGTGCATTTTAAAGTTTTTAACTGGTCTCTATTCTCATTAATTCGATAGTTTTATTTAATACTATATTTTTAATTTTTTTAACGTTTATTTATTATTGAGAGACAGAGAGAGACAGAGCGTGAGCAGGGGAGGGGCAGAGAGAGAGGGAGACACAGAATCTGAAGCAGGCTCCAGGCTCTGAGCTGTCAGCACAGAGCCCTACGCAGGGCTCAAACTCACAAACTGCGAGATCATGACCTGAGCTGAAGTCAGTCGCTTAACCGACTAAGCCACCCAGGCGCCCCTACTTAATACTATATTTAAATTGGCAAATATGTATATACTTCCTAGGTCCTTAAGTTTCACTGAATAAAATTTAAATTCAAAAATAAACCAGGGGTAAAATATGGGAATAACTAATACCCATAATTTATTTTTCTATATTATTCCCTTTTCAAGAGTTTTCAAATAGGTCTTTCTGTGTTATTTACTTTGTTCTGCGTTAATTCTGCACCTGTGCTTTTCATTATCAATTTGCTAGCTTTAATTTATGTTTTGAAAATTGTGTAATTGAATTTAAGCTTCATGACTATATAAAATAAGTTATTCAGATTGCGAATATAGCTATGTATTCATGAAAATAAATGTAAAGAAACATTTGATTGTTCAAACCTTAATTCTTTGAAATGCAGTGATTTGATTTCCCAAAGTAATATTTCCTGAATATTTTATGATATACAATTTTTAGATCTGTAAAGCTTAAGTAAATTATCTATGAAAGTGCCTTAAAAACTGGACTGGCAATGGAGAAGTTCATGCACTAAATAACTCATTTTCTCGTTGATCATATTAGCCAGATATCTGTCAAGTTTCTGTTTTACTTTGAACTCTTTAGACACAGCAATGCTGATTCATCATGCAAGGAATAAATATTAAATGCATTTCTTCTCTGCCGCAAGGCATTAGGAATAGCCAATTACATGCCATACAGATTAATGCAAATCAAAATTACAGGATGGATGTAACACTCCGCTGATTTTATTTCAGTGCATCTATGGAAATAAAGCATTTCAGTGATTTCAGATGCCTTACCTACAAATATTCTGAATGCTTAACAGAATAGGGTGGGTGGAAAATGCTCACTATGAATATTAGATGAAAAGGGTTGTCTCTATTGTGGCTGTGATCATATTAGGTCCTGGAGGATATGCAAACACAACTTTCAGGGGAATTAAAAGGCCATTGATAACTAAACAAGGATTGTATTACTACTGCTCCATTCCTTCTGCATTCCCTTGATCTATCTAGATCTTTTAGCAATAATCGAAAGTGGGGGGAAAAACTTGTTGTTAATTAAGAAATGATGGCAGGAGAAAAGAAGACTTTTTGATGTTTAACTAAAAAGACTGTACTAAGTGGGAAGGCCAGATGCTATAGATTAAGCATACAGCTACACTAAATCAACAATTCTCTTTGTTAAAATACCTTTTCTTTTCTGAGCCCATTTGGTAATGCTTGTCAAAACTCCCTGATGTTAACATTTTTGAATAGATCATTATTTTACAGATTTCATGCTTGTAATTTACTTAGGTGACTCTGTCACAGATGGAAGGGTTCTGATTTTGTACAAAGATATCTTTTTGTTGATTGATAGTAACACAGTAACTTGATTAGTTCTTTTTTGTTTTTTGTTTTGTTTTGTTTGGGTTGGGTTTTTGTCCTTTTTCATCGAAAGTAATGTCAAGACGTCTAATCTTTCTCTAAGAAAATGCAGAGGGTGGACAGTAGTAATTATGATTCAGATCACACTTCCTTCTTGGCTTATTTAAAATCTTCAATTTCTGACGTATTTACTAAAATTTCTCCTCTCTTGGGGCGCCTGGGTGGCGCAGTCGGTTAAGCGTCCGAGTTCAGCCAGGTCACGATCTCGCGGTCCGTGAGTTCGAGCCCCGCATCAGGCTCTGGGCTGATGGCTCAGAGCCTGGAGCCTGTTTCCGATTCTGTGTCTCCCTCTCTCTCTGCCCCTCCCCCGTTCATGCTCTGTCTCTCTCTGCCCCAAAAATAAATAAACGTTGAAAAAAAATTAAAATTTCTCCTCTCTTTTAGTTCGCTAATTACTAAGGACTGCTAGGTTGGCAGAGTTTTACTGTGATCGAAAGATTGTATTCAGTGGCAAGAAACAAACCATGCAAGAAAGAGCTAAGTTTTGCTGCAGCAGGCATTATTTAATTTAGCACTCTGGGGCTTCCAGAAAATCCTCCTCATTCTGGGCTGTTGTAAAGATTACCCTTCTGGAAACAAGAGAGAAGGGAGGAAGTTTCAGATGTGGTTGTTTAGCTTTTCACACAGAAAAGTTACCTGCACTTTGCTCTTGTCTTCCTTTGCTTGATTATGTGGCTCTTAGGTTAGTGGTTTGATCTAAGCCTCTTTGATCTGATGGCTTTTTATTATTGATTATATTCAAAACACACCGGTAAGGTCATTGAATTAATTCATGTAAGGAGGGATAGAAGACAGAAATAATTCCAGTGTTGTAAAATAACATATAAAAAGAAATAAAAATATGAGGTGAATCCTTATAATTTTTTAATTTTAAAAAAAATTTCATATATGAAATTTATTGTCAAATTGGTTTCCATACAACACCCAGTGCTCATCCCAAAAGGTGCCCTCCTCAATACCCATCACCCACCCTCCCCTCCCTCCCACCCCCCATCAACCCTCAGTTTGTTCTCAGTTTTTAAGACTCTCTTATGCTTTGGCTCTCTCCCACTCTGACCTCTTTGTGTTTTGTTCCTTCCCCTCCCCCATGGGTTTCTGTGAAGTTTCTCAGGATCCACATAAGAGTGAAAACATATGGTATTTGTATTTCTCTGTACGACGTATTTCACTTAGCATCACACTCTCCAGTTCCATCCACGTTGCTACAAAGGACCATATTTCATTCTTTCTCATTGCCACATAGAACTCCATTGTGTATATAAACCACATCTTCTTTATCCTTTCATCAGTTGATGGACATTTAGGCTCTTGCTGAAATTTGGCTATTGTTGAGAGTGCTGCTATAAACATTGGGGTACAAGTGCCCCTATGCATCAGCACTTCTGTATCCCTTGGGTAAATTCCTAGCAGGGCTATTGCTGGGTCATAGGGTAGATCTATTTTTAATTTTTTGAGGATCCTCCACACTGTTTTCCAGAGCAGCTGTACCAGTTTGCATCCCCACCAACAGTGCAAGAGGGTTCCCGTTTCTCCACATCCTCTCCAGCACCTATAGTCTCCTGATTTGTTCATTTTGGCCCCTCTGACTGGCGTGAGGTGATATCTGAGTGTGGTTTTGATTTGTATTTCCCTGATGAGGAGCGACGTTGAGCATCTTTTCATGTGCCTGTTGGCCATCCGGATGTCTTCTTTAGAGAAGTATCTATTTATGTTTCTGCCTATTTCTTCACTGGGTTATTTGTTTTTCGGGTGAGGAGTTTAGTAAGCTCTTTATAGATTTTGATAGTAGCCCTTTGTCTGATATGTCATTTGCAAATATCTTTTCCCATTCTGTTGGTTGCCTTTTAGTCTTGTCGGTTGTTTCCTTTGCTGTGCAGAAGCTTTTTATCGTCATAAGGTCCCAGTAGTTCATTTTTGCTTTTAATTCCCTTACCTTTGGGGATGTGTCAAGTAAGAGATTGCTACGGCTGAGGTCAGAGAGGTATTTTCCTGCTTTCTCCTCTAGGGTTTTGATGGTTTCCTGTCTCACATTCAGGTCCTTTATCCATTTTGAGTTTATTTTTGTGAGTGGTGTGAGAAAGTGGTCTAGTTTCAACCTTCTGCATGTTGCTGTCCAGTTCTCCCAGCACCATTTGTTAAAGAGACTGTCTTTTTTCCATTGGATGTTCTTTCCTGCTTTGTCAAAGATGAGTTGGCCATACGTTTGTGGGTCTAGTTCTGGGGTTTCTATTATATTCCATTGATCTATGTGTCTGTTTTTGTGCCAATACCATGCTGTCTTGATGATGACAGCTTTGTAGTAGAGGCTAAAGTCTGGGATTGTGATGCCTCCTGCTTTGAGGTGAATCCTTATGTAACCTAAGAAGCAGAATGACAATTGCTTCCTATAAAGGGAAGGGAGTGCAGACAAGAGTTTGTATTTCTAGAGTTATAGCATTATTTACACTAGAGTTATAGTATTATATATACTATATATAGAGTTATATATATCTATATATAGAGTTTCTAGAGTTATAGTATTATTTAGAGTTATAGTATTATATAGACTTCTTTGTGTGGAAAACTGAGCTACTAACAGATATCTGAAGTCAAAAAAATGGGGCACTTGGGTAGCTCAGATGGTTGAGTGTCTGACTTCAGCTCCTGTCATGATCTCACATTTCATGAGTTTGAGCCCAGCATCAGGCTTTTCTGCTGTCTGCACGGAGCCCACTTTGGATCCTCTGTTCCCCTCTCTCACTGTCCCTACCCTCCTCCTGTGTGCTCTCTCTCTCTCTCTCTCTCAAAAATAAAATAAACATTAAAAAAAATCAAGAGAGAGGAGAATAAACATGTTAGCTAGAATTGTAGGCATAATGGCCAAAGTAGACAAAAACACAACTATTCAAAAGAAATAAAGAGTAAAGAAGGACAGATTTGTATACTATAACATTTTCCTTAATCTGTTTATTCTTTTACAAATACCACACCATCTGAATTACTGTAGTTTTATAAAAAGGCTTGAAATCAACTAGTGTAAGTCCCTCTATTTTTTTAGTATTTTATTGATTATGCAAAGTCATTTACCTTTCCATAAAAACATTTGAATCATTTCACTGATATTTACAAAATAGTTTACTGAAATTTTGATTGGAGTTGCATTGAATCCATAGATTAAGTTTGGAGAAACTGAGATCTTGACAATATTGAATCTTCCAATCCACAAATGTAGTATTTCTCCATTTGTTGAGATCTTGATTTTTCCCCCACCGGAGTTTTGTAGCTTTCTGCATATAGATCCTATACATATTTGGTAGATTTGTACCCATTATTTCATTTTTCTTGGTGTTATAATTTGGAAAGTCAAATCCCAGATGTTCCTTGCTGGCATATAAAAAAGCAATTGACTTCTGTATACTAGCCTGCATTCTGACACTATTCTCTGGAGATTTTTGTCAATTCTTTGAGATTTCTTATATAGACAGTTATGTCATCTGTGAACAAAAATAGCTTGATTTCTCCTGCCCAATCTGTGTACTTTCTGTTTCATATTGCATGAGATGAGATTTCTTGTATGATGTTGAAGAATAGTAGTAAGAGGACACACCCTTGCCTTGTTCCTGATGTAAGAGGGAAGCATCCAATTTCTCACTACTAAGCACGGTTACCAGGTCACTCGGTTTTGGTTCTTGTCCTAGATGCACCAAATAATTGAAGATCCCAGACCAGAATGGGGGAATAGAGTTTACTGAGTAGATAAGTGTAGTACACTTTCAAGAGTGGGAAGTGAGCCACTGCTGGAGCAAGAGTGGCAATAGCCCCATGAAGCTCTAGGGGCATCCTCTTAAACCTGCTTTCTGCATATGTAAATTTGGCTTTGATTGACATTTTTGATCAACAGCAGGTGGTTATATAACATTTTGGCTTATGCACATGTGCCTACCCATGATGCATTCTGTTATAATTGCATTTGTTTATGTATTGTATATTTATGTGTTTTTAATGAGCTTTTGCTGTGACCTTAAGGGTAAGTTGCACATTTTGTGTCTATGCTCAGCTCTCGAAAGTCCCCATGGAGCTTTTGAGCAAGTTCTGTGGCTAGACCTTTCTTGTTCTGTTAGCCCTTAGAGGTGTCTCTGAAGGTTGTGACTATTAACCCTGGGTGGGGCGGGGCCAAGGGGGGGGGTGGCTCTGGTGTGTGGCCAGCATCTGCTTTATCCCTCCTTCCTCATGCCTAACTAACAGTATATGGTGTTACCTGTGGGCTTTTCATAGATGCCCTTTATCAGGTTAAGGAAGTTCCCTCTAATCCTAGTTTGCTGAGGATTTTCATTTAGAATGTACAAATGTATGTTGGATCTTGCCAAGTGTAAGATGTATTAGAGCATTCTCATTTAAAATGATTACTGATAGTTGTATTATCATCTATTCTGTTAGTTGCATTTGTTCTTTGTTTTCTTTTTCTCACTCTTTCCACATTCTCATTTTAATTATTTATATGATGACATTTTATCTCTCATTTTTTCTTACTCAAATATAATTAACATGAAGTGTTATATTAGTTTCGGGTGTACAATATAATTATTCAACATTTCTATGCATTACTCAGTGTTCTTCACGGTAAGTGTACTCTAAATTCCCTTCATTTCACCCATACCTCCCACCTCCCTCTGGTAACCACCAGTTTATTCTCTCTTTTATTTTGTTTCTGTTTTTAAAAAATATATTTGTCCTAAAGTTTTCAATACATATTTATAGCTAATATAAGTCCTCCTTCAAGTAATATTATATCACTTTACACATAGTAAAGGTACCTTACAACAGTATTCCCACACCCTCCATTCCATCTCTTATGACATTGTTTTGTATTTATTTTAGTTATTTATATAACTACCCAATGCATTGTCATTATTATTAATTTAAACAAACTGTTAACAATCAATTAAGAATAAGAAAATACTGCCTCATACCCACAAGAATGGTTACTATCAAGTATGAAACAAAAACCAGAACAAACACTGACAAGGATGTGGAAAATTTGGAATCCTTGTGCGTGGCTGGTGAGAATATAAAATGGTGCAGCTGCTATGGAAAACAGTATTGCAGTTACTCAAAAACTTAAAAATAGAATTACCATATGTTCCAGCATTTTTACTTCTGATATGTACCCAAAGGAATGGAAAGCAAGGAAATAAACAGATATTTGTACACTCATTTTCATAGCAGTATTATTTACAATAGCCAAAAAAGTGAAAGCAACCCAGGTACTCATTGATAGATGAATGAATAAACAATTTGTGGTATATGCATACATACAATGAAATATTAGCCTTAAAAAGAAAAGAAATGCTGACATGTACTACAACATAGAAGAATCTTGTGGATATTATACTAAGTGAAATAATCCAGTCACAAAAAGACAAGTACTATATGATTCTACTTATTTAGGGAACCACCTAGAGTAGTTCAAATTTATACAGATGAAAAGTAGAGTTGTGGTTGTCTACTTGTGAGGTCAATGAGACTGAGAAGTTATTGCTTAATGGATGGATATAGAGTTTCAATTTTACAAAACGAAGTGAGTTCTAAAGATTGGTTATACAACAATGTGAATGTACTTACTACTACTGAATTGTACACTTAAAAATTTTTAGAAAATTTTATGTTATTATATTTTGCTACCATTTAAGCTTTTTAAAAAAGAATAAGAAAATAAAATATTTTATTTTATTGTTATTTATTCCTTCTCTGATGCTCTTCTTTTCTAATAATAGGGCTGAATCTTTTACCTATATAATTTTTCTTTCCTACCTGAAGAATTTTCTCCCATACCTGAAGAACTTGTAGTGTCTTTTGCAGGGTAGCTCTGCTGGTAATAAATTGTAATAGTTTTGATTCACAAAGAGATTATTTATTTCTCCGTCATTTCGAAGGATAATTTCACTGTAATTATAATTATAGATTGCAGTCCTTTTTTTTAATCTTCTTTCAACTCTTTAAGTATCTTATTCCATTCTGTTCTTATTTGCATGGCTTCTGATGACAGTCATCTGCAATTCTTATCCTTGTTCCCCTACAAGTTAATTTTTTTGACTCCTTTGGTTTCCTCCAAGACTTTTTCTTTGCATTTGATTTTCTGCAGTTTGAATATTATATGCATGGGTACAGATTTATTTGTTTAGTATTTATCCTGCATGATCTTCTCTAAAATTCCTGGTTTTGAGATATTGTTTCTGTCATTAATTTTGAAAACATTCTTGGTCATTAATATTTCACGGATTTCTTCTCTTCCCTTTTCTTCTGGTCTTTCAATTATAAATATGTTAAACATTTTGAAATTGCCCAAGAGTCCTTGGATAGTCTGTTCTTTTTCTTGTGCACTCTTGTTTCTCCTTGCATTTTGGTTTGTATAGTTTCCAGTGATGTATCTTTAAGCTTACTGATTCTTTCCTTGACTGTGCCCAGTCTATAGATGAGCCCACCAAAGACATTCTTCATATATGTTACAGTTTTTTTTCTAGTATTATATTTGGATTGGTTTTGAGTTTTCATCTTTGCTTACATTTACCCATGTATTCTGGCATGTTGTCTGCAGTTATCATTATAAGCCTTAACATATTAATCAGAGTTGTTTTATTTTTTAATTACTTTGAAATCATAGTTGTTTTAAATTTCTGATATAATATTCCCCCAGGTTTCATATTTGAGTCTTATTCTCTAGTCTGTGCTTTTTTCATGTCTTTTGGTATACCGTGTGTGTGTGTGTGTGTGTGTGTGTGTGTGTGTGTATATATTTCTGTTGTGAAAAGTCATATATGATGTAATAGATAACAGGAACTGAGGTAAACAGAACTTTAATGTAAGATTTTATGTTAATCTGACCAGGAATTAGGCTGTGTTTAATATTTGCTGTAGCTCCAGGTACAAAATAATTCAAATCCTTCCAGTGTTTTTATTTTTGTCTCCATGATTTTCTTGGGCATCCCCTAAGAACTCCTCTTTAGATAAGGTCTGTCTTACAGGTCTTTTAGCTGTAACCCACTGTTATTATATAGAAGCCCTTTGAGGTGGTGGTATGGTGCAGGGGAGGGAAAATGATCTCTTATGTTATGATTATATCTCAGTTTTTAGTAGACCTGTGCTCTTGGGTTGTGTCTCTCAGTAGCCCCCTATCTGCCCCCACCCTTAGGTGAGATAGGAAGGCTAGAGGAGGCTGGATTCTTGCAACTGCCCTTCATTTAGATAGGTTAAATCTTTGGCAAGATTTTACCAAGAAGAGTAAGCTACTGTTATTGGTGTATTTCAAAATCCTTATTTTTTTCTCCTTCCTTCTGCTAGAGCCATAAGGGAATATTTCTTGGCTCTTCAACATGACAACTGGTAGGGTCTCTGGATGTAAAAGCCATGAATGTGTGGGGACCCCTAAGACTACAGTCTCTATGGGTTTCATATTTTCTTGCTAGTTCACACTCAGTTTCCAGCAATTTGTCAAAATTTCCATATAAATCTTCCTGCCAATTAATGGCACCAGTGGTCTCTGGTCCAGGTTCAGGAATGTTGATTGTGACTCTCTGTATTCACCTGTCTTTTCAGATATTGGAGTGGTGGTTTGCCTTGTGATATCAGTTCTCTGATGCATCCAAGTCAGTGGTTTCCATTTTGCTCAGCTTGTGGTGTATGAATGGTAGTGATTTCTTTCAAGATCTTTACTGAGCTGAAACAAGAAGTCTTGATATAACTTTATATCCTTTTAGACTACCTGATTTGTTATGATAATCCTTTGTCAAAAAAGTTGAGATAGAATAAAGGTACACCTAGTGGAGTAACAGATGATATAACAGAGTGAAACAGATGGTGTGACAGAGAGAAAATCATAAGAAGAACTATTGATCATTTATTTTTTTTCCCCACAGCTTTTCTGTGTTATGGGAAATATACATTCCAGTGTTAATTCTTTTACTGGCTCTCTGTATGAATTTCAGCAAGTTACATAATCTATCCTGAACTCAGTTTTCTCATGTATAAAATGAGTCACTTTTATTAAAGGACTCTAAGATGTATCCTAGCTATAATACTCTGGGTTCTTTAATATATAAGAGTCATCACCTGCAAAGTGGATTTATTTCTTTATTCAATCATTCATTCAACAAGTATTTATTGATTTTGAATTCTGTGCCAAGATAAACAACACAGTTAAGGTTCCTGTTTAGTACAATGTATATTCTATTGTGGAAAGATTGCACATAAAGTAAAAATTAAAAAAAACAAACACATGAGAATGTAAGATAGTTACATCATTACCAAAATAGTAAAGAATTAACATGAAGCAATTGGGCTTATAGGAGTGAGGATGTGGACAGTAGTTGGTAGGTGGAGCAGTCAAAAAGCTATTCCAGGTCACATGTGAGCTGAAGCCTGCCATGGCAAGAAAGGGCCAGCCAAGCAAAGTTAGGAACAGAGCATCCGTGACAGAAAGATCAAGAAGGGTAAGACTATATATTAGAAATAAGTTTAATACATTTTTTGTAAAACAGTAAAAACAACAAACAAATGAACAAAAAACAAAAACTCATGTGGCTAAGAGTGGCAGGAAATGCGTGAAGAGAAAAAGCAGGAGCCAGTTTATATATAGAGAAGACAAATTTGGATTTAAATTCACATACAGTGGGAATTTTTTGGAACAACAACAACAAAAAAAGCAGCTATGCTATTGCAATTTGGGCCCGAGAGATAGTGGAATGAACTGGAGAGTAGAAACAAAGGCAGCTCAAGGTGAATGGTGCTGACATTTATTTTAGAATTAAAGGACATGGAAGTTTTGCATGTAAGTGATGAGAAAAGAAGTGATAAATGGCTTCTAAGTTTTGTCTTGAGCAGTTAGGTGGATTGAGGTGCCATTTAGTGAGATGTCAAGACAGAATGAGGAGTAAGTTCAGGAGGAAATAGACTTTTATTTGAGCTATGTTAGGTTTGTGATTCCTTTCAACACTAAGAAAAAAAAAAGTGAGAGATGTGAGGAAAATTTCAAAGACATCAGCAGCCCCTTTGCTAGGTGAGAATGCGTAGGGTGAAAACATCAGTGAGCAACAAAGGGGAGAAGATTGTGATCGAAATGTGAGGATGCCTACTGCAAAAACATTTTAAATAAAGTAAATGTGGGGAAAATTTAAAAGAATAAAAACCTATTTCAAGCGTTCCCTTCTAGAGAAGTGAACTATAGGGAAGAAATGGTAATTATGAATGAGCGCAGCTTAGATATCTGTGAAAATTATATGAAAATCAGAACTGAAGGACCTAAAATAAACTTAGAGACTAAACAGGAAGAGGTAAAGGTGCTGTGTGTCTCCTCTGGGACAAATATGTTAAAGTTTAATTCAATTGGCATATAACCAACTCCAAAAAATGAAAGAAAACAAGGGACCAAATAGGAAAAATTTACAAAAGCAGGCATGAAGCCATTGCTTTCAGGGCATCCCAGCTGTCCTTTTTGCTTCTTCAGATGACTAAAGAGGCAGAAGCTGCAGCAGCCCTGGATCTTAACGGAAAGAACCATGTGAGCCATTTATGGGGAATTAGTCAGCCTTTGTGGGAAGGACACCTGCACCAAGACCTCTGTGTTAACATTTGTTAAGCCAAATCAATACTTTCCATTCCTAAAAATAACACTTGAGGCTCAATATTGTTTCTTGCTAATTGTCATTCATTTAGATGAATGTAATTTTTCTTCTTAATTATAAATAAACAAATTTGGAATGTACATTTAAGACAATTCACTGAAATACCCTCATTTTTTTTTTAAACTAGCTGAGGTGCAACAAAAGAGCTGTACTAAAGCCACAGAGCTACTTACCAGGTAACTTTAATTCAGAATATAGGATTTCTAAACACCATGTTGGGATTTTTGAAAATGTGTGGCCTTTCATTACAGGGAAATTCAGAAAGATTAAGAATATATATCTGTCTTTTGTAGCCAACATTTTTATATGACTCATTCATCAAATTTGTTTTATAAATGATTTTTTTATTAAACCATAGAAAATTAATATATATTTTTTTCTTTGATTAAATGTGAATATTTAAACAATGGGACTTGAGAAAATGAGTGGTTTAATATTGTCAGTTACTGGCAATGTACTTTACAGGGCTTTATTTTCAAAACTATTTTTTTTATGTATACTGCTATTTTAGAGAGAAACATATATTTTCCAAGTCATCTTCTTTGGAGAGTGGCTAGTGTAATAAATCAATTAAAGGAGGTCACTCTTGATCTCTGCTTTGGGAAATACTTTTTTAAGGCTGCTATTTCTTCTAGATTTAATATTCATCAATAGTTTGTAAAAAGATGTATATATCCAAGGCTTTCAAGATGTGATCAATGCAAAGCTTTTCCTGAAGCAAACACCAATCTTATAAAAAAAAATGATGTGAGACAGATTTTTATCCTAACCCTGTGAAGCTGAGAAGATAGGTTTTTCTCAAACATTTCACCACACAGAGCCTGCATCATATAATTTTCATGGTTAGTAATGTAGGAAATGGTTCATGCTGCCAAATCTAATGAGTTATTTTCTAGAAATGGCATGCCTATATCAGGTTTTCAACTACAGCATACCTAAGAGTTGGAAATGTTTAATCCATGCAGCTTTTATAATACAAGGAGAATTGTGAGCATGCCTTGTAAATTCTGCTTCTCAATACTCAGCATAGCAGAGATGGAGTAATTAACTCTGCCTTTTACGTACGTTTTCTTTCGCATCTGAGTCAGTATCACGTTAATGTTTCTGTCTTAATGAGTTATAGCCTTTCTCCTGATAAATATGACTCTGGTTGCTCAGAGTATTTGAGATTGGTTAAGCTGAAGCTCATCCAGTGCTCCCGTATTTTTTTTAGAAAATCAGTTATTAGTATGGTGGTCCAAAATACTTAAGATGAATACATTCTGTATAATCCACATAGTTTCTGGGGAATAAGAGATTCCCGGCATTGGTGATATTATTTAAAATATGAAGGCCTTTCTTTTACTGTGGAATTTATAAACTTGAGCCTATATTTATGTTGGCAAATAAGTTTCTTTAACATGACAATAACAACAAGTTATGCTTTTATTATAAATATATGTTAATTCTATAATATGAATGTGATATTAACTTATTGCAAAAGGAGTTATTGAAGAAACTCCATTTAAAGTCACACAGAGATTGCATAGGAAAGCAAAATAGCAGAGGTAAGGTAAATAAAAAAGTAACATATATCAATAATTTAGGGTATTTGTAGGTGTGTTGCCGTTTTGAGCACATACATTAGAATATGTTGTGGTCTTCAAAGATTTCTGGGAGGTAAATTAAGCAACTAAGAAAGTGATGTTTAAGTGTCAGGAGACCAGATTCTAGCACTACCCTACCACTAATTTATATTGCACTGAGAACATATTTATGTTCATCTGAAAAATGAAAAATAAATAAAAATGGTCTAGCACATGTCTAAGTTCCACTTTTTAATCTGAAATTTTGTAAATTAAAAAAAAATCTGCATCTTTAACTCTCAACAAAAAGTGAATTACTTCCAGGAAACAATCATTTCTTTGAAAAACAACATCTACCGACCACTTTGGTTAGATACTGTATACATAGTGGTTCCAAACAAGGGTGAAATTTCAACTCTCAGGCAGCTTATAATCCTTACTGGAAACATCACCACATAGGTAATCATCCAATTATAATTGTGGGCAGTGCTTTTCACTTTTTCTCATTTCCCAGATATATAGTGAGTGTATATTATGTGCCAGAATCTGTGGTAGATGCTGAAAATAAAATGGTAAGCGAAAGAAAAATAGACAAGCAAGAAAACAAAGACATAAACATGGTTCTTATTTTCATTGACAAAAAGATTTCAGGATGAGAAACACATTAACCAGATCATTACACAAATAAGTACAAAAGGACAAAGTGAGACAGGTGTTCTGAGTAAAAGGAACCCAATTATTTATGGTGGCATATTAAGAACAATAAAAATGAAGCTGTGGTCCTAAGAAAGTTTTCTTAAAGGAAGTGAGATAGGCTATGAGTAGACATTAAGACAAAAAATGGGGCAGTTATCAGAGTTTGATAGAGCGTGAGCAAAGGTCTTGTGATGAACAGTAACACAGCACATTGGAGAAACAGATAAAATGACACTGGAATTGACAGCAAGCAGTTTTTTAAAAATGGCTCAAAAAGATATCAGAGAGCAAAACTAACCTAGTGTACTGCATTGGGAGGGAGTCACTTTAAATCAGTTATAAAATAAGTAAGAGTACAGAAAGAACATACCAGGAAGAATACAACAATTTTAGAAGATTTGGGGGAGAGAAGAAAGAAGAGCATTGTTATTAATATATAAAAGGATAAGGATATACCTAGAGTAGTCGTTTTCAACTATAGTGATTTGACCCTGATGGGACATTTGACAATATCTGGGGATATTTTTTCACAACTAGGGCAATACCACTAGAATCTAGTGAGTAGGAGACAGAGATGCCACTAAATATAATGCCAAGACAATTTCTCACAACAAGAAAAATATGGTACAAAATGCCAATACTTCCAAGGTTGTAAAACCAAGATCTAGAATGCTGACAGCTATGAGGATAAAAATATGAATTATGGTTTGAAATTTAGGAAGTAACCATGTTATTTTAGAATTTATAAGAAAGTCAATGTGTAACTATTGAATTTTTGAATTTTCTGTAAAAGAGTGACAGTGAGAATTACACTTTTAAAATATTATTTTGACTAATATGATGAACAGATTATAGCAGGAGACAGCACATTAACTCACATGCACTCTCAGAATTAGTAATCAGAGTGATCAACATCACTAACACTAGATTCCACATTTCTAGCAGAAAATATCTATTTGCAATACAATATGGGCTGGATTTTATAGCATACCAGGATTTCTGAGGCTTCTACATTTGGAAGCAGTGGGTAGGGGTGATAGGGACAATAAATTTCTCAATACATTAAAGAAGGAATCTCTAGCTGAGAAAGGCACCCAAGAATAAACCTTTAATACCCCAGAATGTGAGAACTATTATACAATTTTATTCTCTTAAACAGGAAATATATTCATGATATCAAATATTAAAACATGCTTTGTTCCCAAATAAGTGAATACTGATTAGAAGATATAGTTTCCTACTTGTTTAAAGAAAAAAAAATGTAAAACCTGATTTAGGACATTTAGACACATATAAGATTCTACTTATTTTTTAATTTTTTTTTAATTTTAATTTCAGGATCGTTAACATATAGTGCTATATTAGTTTCAGGTGGACAATATAGTGATTCAACAGTTCCATATATTACTCAGGGTTCATAATGATAAGTGTAATCCTAATCCTCTTCATCTATTTCACCCAGCGCCCCACCCACTTCAGCTCTGATAACCATCTGTTTCTTCTCTATAGTTAAGAATCTGTTTTTTGGTTTCTATCTCTCTCTTTCCCCCTTGTTCATTTTATTTTTATTTCCACAGATGAGTGCAATCATATGGTATTTGCCTTTCTGACTGACTCATTTTGCCTAGTGTTATACTGTCTAGATCCATGCATGGCATTCCAAATGGCAACATTTTGTTCATTTTTATGGCTGCAACATTCCATTGTATATATATACCACTTCTTCTTTATCCATTTATCTATCAGTGGACACTTGGGCTGTTTCCATAGTTTGACTATTGTAAATAATGCTGCAATAAGCATAGGGGTGGATATATCCCTTCAAATTAGTGTTTCTGCGTTCTTTGGGTAAATACCCAGTACTGTGATTCCTGGATTATAGGGTAGTTTTATCTTTAATTTTTTAAGGAACCTCCATACTCTTTTCCAGAGTGGCTGCCCCAGTTTGCATTTACACCAAGATGAGGTTCCATCTTCTCCATGTCCTTTGCAACACTTGTTGTTTCTGGTTTGTTTTATTTTAGCCACTCTGACAGGTGTGAGGTGATATCTCATTGTGGTTTTGATTTACATTTCCTGATTGTGAGTGATGTTGAGAATCTTTCATGTGTCTGTTGGCCATCTTTGGAGAGATGTCTGTTCATGTCTTCTACTCATTTTTAATTGTATTATTTGTGTTTTGTTGCCTGTTGTGCTGTTTTGTTGTGTTGTATTGTGTGTTTGTTCCGTATAGATTTTGAATAGTAACCCTCTATCAGATATGTCATTTGCGAATTTCTAATCCCATAGGTTGTCTTTTAGTTTTGATGGTTGTTTCCTTTGCTCTACAGAAGCTTTATATTTTAATGTAGTCCTAATGGTTTTTTGGTTATTTATTTTCCCTTGCCTCAAAAGACATATCTAGAAGGAAGTTGGTATGACCAATGTTAGAGAAATTGTTGCCTGTGCTCTCTTATAGGACTTTTATGGTTTGAATTCTCACATTTAGTTCCTTAATCCATTTTGGGTTTACTTTTTTTTTTTTAACTCAGTTTAGGACATTTAGGCACTTATGTATATTTCTACTTACTTTGGAAAATTTTCGATAGCTACAAATGAAAAAATCAATTATGTATGCATTTTCAAAATACCGTAATATAGGTAATTGTATATTTTTTAACCTAAAAAAGATTTCTGAGCACCATATTTTCACTTGTTATAAGAAAAAACTAATGAGGAATGTCAGTAATTTTCAAAAGAAAGGGACTAATGCAAAAACTAAATAATGTTTTACAAGCTGGATATTTGGAACTCCTTTTCTCTCATCATTCTTATTTGTATTATTTTACGCTCATGCATAAGTCAATAACTCATAAGTAGTTCTGGCATCATAAAATTTTCAGTTTTCATACAAACTACCTGCTTAGTGCATGTTGATAACAGAATTCTATAATCATCTCCCATAAATTTGCTTTCTGACATCTGAGTTAAAGTAACAAGTTGATGAAAGTTTTAGTTTCACTATGTACACCAAATTTGATGAAATATTTAACTGTTAGAACTAATTGTTTTGACTAGATTATGTCAAATTTTAGACTAATCTTACTATATAGACTTGATTTAATTGGCTTCATTCAGTCCATCAACTTTAAACTCCAGAAAATCAAATTACACCTTCTATATTATAAGAGTACAGCAAAAGCAATTATAAATTGCTTCTAGCTTGGAAGGGTTAACACAATTTTCACACTGTATTACTTCATCCAAATTTTTTTAATGGTAATACTGTTTTTGTTTTGTTTCTGTAGTCTCATTACTGTTTTTTTAGCTGAATTTGTTTTAAGCATAACACCAGTTGATTTTAACTTAATAAATGTTACTATAGAAAGAAAGACAAAATAGGAAGAAAGATCAAGCAAGGATGAATTGCCTTTTCTGCTGAACTCAGAGAAAAAGCACAAGAGAAAAGATCTTTGGAGTCAAGAGAACCAATTTGAAAATGCCTTTGTATCTTATAAACCAGTACAAACAGCAAGATTCTCTGTGATTTTACTGAGATTATGATTCAAAACGCAAATACCTAAAGAGGTCAGGTGTGCATAAAATTATCAAATCTGGGAAATACACATGTGAGACAGAAATAGCTAACAGCTTCTATGGAGTCATGAAAAGTGCTGGCCAGTGCCAAGGATCAGCTGGCAGCTTCTTTGTTTCTTCCATTTGTTGACCTTGGAATGGCCAGCTGTTTCAATGTTATCAAGATAAGACAGGAGTTTAAATTTTTCTATAATATTTCTATATTCTAAATGTTGGCAAATGATTCTCTTCTCTTCCTCTCCCTTCTGTTTCCTTCTTTCCCTTCACTACTTCTTTCTTTTCCCTTCCTTCTTTTCATTTCTTTTCTTTTCCCTTTCCCTTCATCTTACCTTTCCCTTTCCCTTCCTTCCTTCTTCCCACATCCCTCATACCCTCCCTCTCTTTTTTCCTCCTTCCCTCCTTCCCAACATTCCTTTCTTTCCTCCTGCCCTCCTTCGTCTCTTTCTCTTTCTTTCTTTTTTCTCTCTATTATTAATATTACTAATATTTTCCAGGCCAATACAAAAAATGCAGACTACAAAGTAGATGGAATAATATTCCATACAATTTCATGTAACCATTGAGAAAATTCAGTGTTGGATCATTAAAATAATGAGACATTTACTTAACTAATTATTCATACAATTGAGTTAAAGGCTGTGATAATGACAGTAAACACCAATAAGTATATTATATAGCTTGAAAGTTTAGGCATCATGCTGGCCTTCAGTAATGACACTAACAATCAATCACTATGTATTATGCTAGTCTTGATCACTACTTTGTTCTCAAATTATTTCTTTTTCATTCCATCATCTACTCTTCCCTTCTACCCAAGTAGGGACAAGATTGAATAAACAGTGTTTAATTATATATATCCCAATTAGTTATTTGCAAATACCTCTGCTTAGAATAAGCTTAAGGACAGACACAGAAATCAAATTTCCCAGTCTCACCATAGACTTACTGGAGTAGAATTTCCAGGGTTGGGGTCAACCCTGGAAATTCGAAAGGGCTGGATAGGCACCCTTTCTAAAGGTCATAAGGAGAATTATATGTGTAAACGGTTGTGGCATCCCTTGTTAGAACAATGTATTATTTTAGTTTTCTATTGATGAGTCATGTTTTAAAATGAAAATAAACAGTAACAAAATATTTATATTTTGGTACTAATATGTCTAAAAATTTTAATTAAAATAAATACTTTTTATTTTTTTAACTTTTTTAAATGTTCATTTATTTTGAAAGAGAGAGACAGACACACAGACAGACAGACAGACAGCAGAGGAGGGGCAGAGAGAGAGGGAGACACAGAACCCAAAACACGCTCCAGGCTCTGAGCTGTCACCACAGAGCCCAATGTGGGACTCAAATTCACAAACTGTGAGATCATGAACCGAGTCAAAGTCAGACTTAATTGACTGAGCCACTCAGGTGGCCCCAAATAAATACTTTTTAAAGAAAACAACAATAAAAAATGAAATTGCAAAAGTAAATCAAAATGCAAAATAATGTTTATTATATATATATATATGTATATATATATATATATATATACATATATATATATATATATTTCTAAGGTTTATAAAGTTTTGAAATTATAAGAATTCAAACTTTAAATGCAGAGATCCTAAATAGCCAAAGAAACCTTTAAAAAGAAAAACTAAGTGGAGGACTCACACTTCCTGATTTCAACAATTATTACAAAGCTACAGTAATCAGAACAATATGGTATTGGCATAAAGACAGACCTACAGACCAAAGTAACAGAATAGAAACCTTAGGTTTAAACCCTCACATACATAGTCAAAGAATTTTTAATTAAAAAAAAAGCATTATTAAATGATAAATGGACAGCTTTTCAACAATTAAGTTGGGAAAACTAGATACTCACCTATAAATGAAGTTGGACCTTATCATATGCCATATACAAAAATTGAAATAGATCAAAGAAATAAACATAAGAGCTAAAACTGTAAAACTCTTATAAGAAAATATAGGGGAAAGGTCCAGTCCATGTCCAATCCATGACATTGGACTTAACAATGATTTCTTGGATATGACACCAAAAGCATAGGAAAAAAGAAAGAAAAAAATTAATGAAGCTACATCAGAATTGAAAACTTTAGATACCAAAGGACACAACAGAGTGAAAAGACAACCCATGGAATGGAATAAAATACTTATACATCATATGTTTGCTAAGAGTTTAATATCCAAAAATAAATAAAAACTATAACTCAACAACAACAACAACAACAACAACAAAACATTAAAAAAATAGATTAAGGTCTGAATAAAATTTCTCCAAATGATCAATAAGCACATGAAAGATATTTAACACTATTAATTATTAGGGCAATGCAAATCAAAATCACATTGAGATATCACTTGATATCCAACAGGATGGCTGTTTTTTTTTTTTTTTTTTTTTTTATTTTTGGGACAGAGAGAGACAGAGCATGAATGGGGGAGGGGCAGAGAGAGAGGGAGACACAGAATCGGAGGCAGGCTCCAGGCTCCGAGCCATCAGCCCAGAGCCTGATGCGGGGCTCGAACTCACCGACCGTGAGATCGTGACCTGGCTGAAGTCGGAGGCTTAACCGACTGCACCACCCAGGCGCCCCTGGGATGGCTGTTATTTAAAAAAAATTAGAAAATAACAAGTGTTGGTAAGGAATTAGAACACTTGTGACCTATTGGTGGGATGCCAATTGGTGCAGGTGCTGTGGAAAATAGTATGATAGCTACTCAAAACATTAAAAATAGAATTATCAAATGATCCCGCAATTTACTTCTGGTGTGTGCCCCAAATAATATAATATGGGGAATTTAACAGACATTTGTTTAGTCATGTTCATAGCAGCATGATTCACAACAGCTAAAAGATGGAAGCAATCCATGTAATCATCAACAGATGAATGGATAAACCAAGTCTGGAATACACATACAATGGAATATTATTCAGCTTTTAAAAGGAAGGAGATTCTGACACATGCTACATGAATGAAATTTGAAGACATATAAGGGAAATAAGCCAATCATCAAAGGACAAATATTGTATGATTCCACCTGCATGATGAGGTAACTAGAGTTGTCACATGCATAGAGACAAAGTAGAACAGTGGTTGTCAGGAAATGGGGAGAAAGAAAAATAAAAACTAAATGTTTAATGAATATAGAGTTTCAGTTTTGCAATAGTAAAAGAATTCTGGAGGTGGATGATGTTGATGGTTGTAGAACAATATGAGTGTACTCAATGTTACTGAACACTACATAAATAAATGGTTAAAATCAAATTTTATGTGATGTGAATTTTACAAAAATTTAAATATACAAAAATTAAATTAAAAATGCATATTTAAGTAGAACAGTGCAAATGAAGCATTGCAAATAAAAATATATGCTAAATATCCTTGATGAACACAGATGCAAAAATCCTCAATGAGATATTAGCAAATAAAATTTAACAGTACATTAAAAGAATTATTCACCATGTTCAAGTGGGATTTATTCTTGGGCTACAAGGGAATGGTTCAATATTTGCAAGTCAATGTGTTACACTACATTAATAAGAGAAAATATAAGAACAATACAATCCTTGGGCATGCAAGCTGGTGCAACCACTCTGGAAAACAGTATGGAGGTTCCTCAAAAAACTAAAAATAGAACTACCCTACAACTCAGCAATTGCACTACTAGGCATTTTTCCAAGGGATACAGGAGTGCTGCTTCAAAGGGACATATGCACCCCCATGTTTATATCAGCACTATCAACAATAGCCAAAGTATGGAAAGAGCCCAAATGTCCATCGATTGATGAATGGATAAAGAAAATGTGGTATATATATATACACAATGGAGTATTACTCAGCAATCAAAAAGAATCAAATCTTGCCATTTGCAAAAATGTGGATGGAACTGAAGGATATTATGGTAAGTGAAATTAGTCAGAGAAAGACAAAAATCATATGACTTCATTCATATGAGGATTTTAAGAGACAAAGCAGATGAACATAAGGGAAGGGAAGCAAAAATAATATAAAAACAGGGAGGGGGACAAAACAGAAGAGACTCATAAATATGGAGAACAAACTGAGGGTTACAGGAGGGGTTATGGGAGGGGAGATGTGCCAAATGGGTAAGGGGCACTAAGGAATCTACTCCTGAAATCATTGTTGCACTATATGCTAACTAATTTGAATGTAAATTTAAAAAAATAAAAAAATAAAACAAGTTAAAAAAAAAGGAACCAAAGGATCCTCTCAATACATGCAGAAAAACATTTGAAAAAAAATACAGCACCCATTATTGATAAAAACCATCAACAAAGTACGGTTAGAGGGAACATACTTCAGCATGATAAAGGCCATATATGAAAGACCCACAGTCAATATTATCCTCAATGGGGAAAAATTAAGAGCTTTTCCTCTACAGTCAGGAACAAAACAGGGATATTCACTCTCCCCATTTTTATTTAACATGGTACTGGAAGTCTGAGCCTCAGCAATCAAACAACAACAACACAACAACAACAACAACAAAAAAGTAAAAGAAACCAAATCAGCAAGGAAGAGGTCAAATTTTCAATATTTGTAGAGGACAGGATACTCTGTGTAGAAAACCTGAAAACTCCACCAAAAAATTACTGGAACTGATACACAAATTCAGGAAAGTCGCAGGATATAAAAATCAATGTACAGAAGTTTGTTGCATTTATACACACCAATGATGAACAGCAGAAAAAGAAATCAAGGAATCACTCCCAGTTGCAAGTGCACCAAAAACCATAATGTACCTAGGAATGAACCTAACCAAAGAAGTAAAATATCTGTACTTTGAAAACTATAGAACTCTTCTGAAAGAAATTGAAGAAGACACAAAGAAATGGTAAAACATTCCATGCACATAGATTAGAAGAACAAATATTGCTCTCCAAATATTACTTTCCAAAGCAAACTACACATTTAATGCAATCCCTATCAAAATGCTACCAGCATTGTTCAGAGAGTTAGGACAGTCCTAAAATTTGTATGGAACCACAGAAGACCTCAAATATCCAAAGCAATCTTGGAAAAGCAAAGCAAAGCTGGAGGTATCATTATTATGGACTGTAAACTATATTACAAAGCTATATTCATCAAGACAGTATGATACTGGAACAAAACCAGATACATGGATCAATGTAACAGAAGAGAAAACCCAGAAATAGACCTACAACTATATGGTCAACTAATCTTTGACAGAGCAAGAAAGACTATCCGATACAAAAAAAAAAAGTGTCTTCAACAAATGGTGTTGGGAAACTGGACAGCAACATGCAAAAGAATGAAATTGGACCACTTTATTAAACCATACACAAAAATAACTTCAAAATGGATGAAAGACCTAAATGTGAGACAGGAAACCATCAAAATCCTATTGGGGAACACAGGCAGCAATATCTCTGATCTTGACCAGAGCAACTTCTTACTAGACATGTCTCTGGAGGCAAGGGAAACAAAAGCAAGCAAAAGTGAACTATTGGGACTTCATCAAGATAAAAATTTTCTGCAGCAAAGGAAACAATCAACAAAATTAAAAAGCAGACTATGGAATGGGAGAAGATATTTGCACATGGCCTATCTGATAAAAGGTTATTATCCAAAATCTATAAATAACTTATCAAACTGAACACCCAAAAACATGTAATCCAGTTAACAAATGGGCAGAAAGGATACCTGGGTGGCTCAGTTGGTTAGAAGTCCGACTCTTGGTTTCAGCTCAGGTCATGATCTCACTGTGTGCTGACAGTGCAGAGCCTGCTTAGGATTTTCTCTCTCCCCCTCTCCTTTCCCCTCCCCTGCTCACTCTCTTTCTCTCTCTCTCTCTCTCTCTCAAAATAAATAAGCATTAAAAACAAACAAACAAACAAACAAAAAATAAATGACATGAACAGACACTTTCCCAAGGAAGACATACAGATGGCTAACAGACACATGAAAAGATGTTCAACGTCACTCATCATCAGGGAAATACAAATCAAAACCACAATGAGATACCATCTGACACCTGTTAGAAAGGTTAAAATTAACAACACAGGAAACAACAGATGTTGGTGAGAATGCAGAGAAAGGGGAACACTTTTACACTGTTGGTGGGAATACAAACTGGTGCAGCCACTCTGGAAAACATTATGAAGTTTCCTCAAAAGGTTAAAAATAGAACTACCTTATGACCTTCAATTGCACTACTAGGTATTTACCCAAAGGTCACAAAAATACTGATTCAAAAAGGCATATGCATCCCAATGTTTAACAGCATTATCAACGATAGCCAAACTATGGAAAGAGCCAAAATATCCGCTGACTGATGAATGGATAAAGAAAAATTGGTGTGTGTGTGTGTGTGTGTGTGTGTGTGTGTGTGTGTGTGTCTTTGTGTGTATAAAATGAGAGGGGCATATGTATAAATGCTCCTCTCTCCTATCACCACTCTGTCTTTAAAATAAACAAAATAAAAGAAATAAAAAATTAATTATTTTAGAAAATATAATTAGAAATACCATTTCAAACAACTATACCTAATCATATGAAAATTATAGTAATGAAGGTATCATGACTTTATGACCATGTTGATTTGGATAATTACAATAGTTTTCAGTTACGATTGAATGTTATTTTGTAAAAGACAAAAAATTTCAACCTCAGTTGACTCGAGTTGTTTTGTTAAGAATTTTGGATAAACTTTTTGTTGTCTGAATACATATGTAATGGAATATTAATGGCATCAAAGTGGTTAACCTCTTTTAAGCAGTTAGGTTAAACTCTTTTAAACTGTTCCTTTAACACTTCACCTTAAATTCTGAATTTCTTAAGCATCACAATAAAATAGAACTAATGAGCATGAGTTTTGTAGATGAATGTGATTTTGAATCCTGGATATGCACTTTTTTAAAGTTTATTTAAAGAGAGAGGAAGAGAGCATGTGCACATGCAGCACACAAGCGGGGGAGGGGCAGAGAGAGAAAGAGAACCCAGAGGCTCTGCACTGTCAGCATCAATGTGTGGCTCCATCTCACCAACCATGAGATCATAACCTGAGTGAGCCAAAATCAAGAGTCAGATGCTTAACCAACTGAGCCATGTAGGCGCCTCCTGGATATGCTTATTAGTGATCTTCAGCCAGTCGTTCACAGATTCTGAAACTCATATTCTCATTCTTTCTCTCTCTCAATATACCTACCTTGAAGATTTACAAGAAATAAAGTGATTGTGTTAAAAAATTGGCTAATGGCCAGTGCTAAATAAATGGAAGCTGGTGGTAGTGAGGACAAAGAAGATGTTAGTGATGGTAATAATAATGACAGTGGTGATTGTTAATTGACTTGCTTACAGTGTTTTTCAAATCTATTAATACAAATTTAAAGTTGCAAAATCATTGATAGCTACATATTACCAAGGGCTTGTTACACATATACTAAAGATTAGCCCCATCTCCTCAGAATTCAAGAGACAACAGGGTAGGGAATAATAGGGTGAAAAATCAGAACTTTTATTAGCTAAAGAAAGATTCTTAAAATACACCAAAATTAAGTCAGGTCATTTTTAAGAAAAAGTCACTTAAAGTCAGGGTAGAGATCATGGTGGGGTCAAGTTGATATTCTTGAGATAAGCAGATTTTAAAAAAGAAAGTTGAAAATAGGATCCAGGATTCAGAAAGCCAGAAGAAAGGAGTAGGAGGTAATTAATTTAATGTGTATTTATTCTGTATCTGCCATTCAAAATAGTTTAATAGAGTCTATGAGAAATATAGTGGAGAAAAATAAGTAACTCTTGCTTATAAGGAGCTAACACCACAATATAGAAGAAAGGCCAGATCAAGTTCTTTAGCCTACAGTTTGAGAGATATAAAAGCAGAAACTTGGACAGATGGTTTAAATGACAAGCAAAAGATCAGACTTGGGAAAATGAGTGAAGGGCAGGGAGCCTCAGTGAGCCAGTGGAGCACAGCATTTAATACATTGCTCTTCTTTCCATGCACATAAAGAGTTATAGTTTAGAGTACCTTAGGCTATGTGAAATTTGAGTAGGTTAAATAAAAGACAGTATCTTTTCCCCAAGAAAACAATTGTTCACAGTATTTTTCATCTTGTTTCTGATACATACATTCACATGGAGAGAGAGAGAGAGAGAGAGAGAGAGAGAGAGAGAGAGAGAGAGAGAGAATATCTTCAAATAAATTGGATCATTCATCCTAACTTAGATACCAAGAATGTTTTTCCTCTGAGATTTTATTGAAAACCTTAGAAGACTAAAGTATCTTCAGTTAACTTGTTAATCTTGTTTCTGTATACCTTTTAAAAAATTAGATTACCAAATGGAATGAAATATATATCTATTAAATCAGCTCCCTATAGCCATCCTTGTAAATTTCCCTCTATGGCCTAAATTTCTATATGTATTCTGTTCTCCAATGTGAATTTCTACTCTGAAAATGATAGCTGTACAGTCCAAATGAATCTATGATTCGGTTGAAATAAAATAAAACAAAAAATGAAATAAAATTTAAGTTAATAAGCATATATTTTTTTCAAGGAAATAAACTTTCTTCTTCCATTTAGTTTATTATTTTTTAAGAAAAGATTTCTAAAATATTAGTATATTCTATATATTATGTACACTTGAAGACTTTTCTTCTGCTGATCACTTTGTTTATGAATGTCATTTAAAAATTTTATGTATACATGTATACATTTACATGTTTGTATGTATTTTTGCCTTGTTTCAGAGTGCCATGTGTAAAATAATTGGCAGCTGCTTCTGCCAACTCTGAATTTTTTGCCCTGTCCCTGTCTCAAGCACTAGGAGGATACTCTCCTACTTTTATTCTATTAATCACAGTCTGAAGGTATTATCTTATGCACCTTTCAAGTAAAGATATCATCCCAGTTATTAGTCTAATGATTCTCCAGAGAGAGTTCAAAAATAATTTGAAATCTTATTTAAAACTTACTATTCAGCTATAACATAGTGACTTTTTTATTGAAACATAAATATAAAATTGTACTATAAAGCATTGATAAGCTCTGTTAACTTCAAGATTGCAGTGAACTATGTATAACTGTAAATCATGACTTCTGCTATAATATCTGCGAACATGGAGGTATTCTTTGATTTGGTTTCACAGAGCTTTCTATATCATCTTTAATATTCAAAAAATATAACAAATTCCCAGTCCTAGCCATACAAATTTGATGCGTGTTTATTTTTTATATTTTTTCCCAATCACACTGATATATGTTTAATACATAGAGTCTAATTAGTTTTTTTAAAGAATAAACAACATATGACATAAATGGCTTCAACCATATTCAACTTCATTTTATTCTTTTTAACCCAGTTTTAAAAGCATTTGTAGTTAAACACATATAAATAGACATATACCTACTTACCAAGGTAAATGTACATTTATTAATTTTATTGATCTCGAATGTAGCTACATTTCTGCTAGAGTAACATTTAATAATCTGCATATTCAATGGATATGTCAAAATTTTATATTCAAATTTATCTTGGTCACCACCAATTTTTATAACATATGTTTGTAACAAAAATGCTAATCAACTGTGCTCATTTTTTCACTGAAGAAAGCACAAGAGAAAATCAACATATGTTAGAAAAGAAAGACGTCAGACAACACACGAGGAACATTTTGTGAGGAAGATTAGAATTGGATTCTTAAATGCCTGTGGAAACTATACTCTGGAATTCTTAAAATAAAATTAAAATCCGTATTTATTTTAATAAATAACATACTTTCCTAAGAAAGGCAACCATGTATAATTTTATACTTGGCATAGACATAATGCTTCTGCTTTTTGAAAGTTTACCTTATGCATTTCACTTTTACAAAAGACCGACATTTGTATCTGCTTTTGTTAACCGTAAGAAATCTGAAGAGTATGTTTGCGTTCATGATAAAAGGTGAAAAGCAAAAATATCATTTAGCATTTGCTTTTCCTTCGGCCATTGTAGTAGCAGCACGCACTCTGAGCAGTGAGAGTGCTACCACCAAGCTCCTTCCCTAGGAACTCCACTAATCAACTCAGCACCAAGCCTCTGCAGCTTTGAATGGTGTCTGTCAGCATCTGTGCTTTATTTCCATTTTGTGTGTGTGTGTGCATCTGTAAGCAGGATGTGCCCTGAGGTAACAAAAAAGTCTAAAAGAAATTTTTGGGGAGTCTGGAACCATTCAAAAAATATTGGTAATTATTTCTTTACTTAACACCATTTTGTCTCATGAAAGCCTTCACAGAAATGCTTTCCTTTCAGATAGTGAGGAAAACCTGTATATAGTTCACAGACACCATTTCATTGGGCCTGTCCACGGCGTTGTGGGGCAGGAAGCTCAGACTATTTGGGGATTTTTAAGGCGGTGCACTGACACTCAGTAAGGTTGTGACCTATGAACGTAGGCTAATACTAAAGCAGGACCTAAAAATAATTTTTGTGTAAGTGCTGAGTGATGTTTCCATTTCTTAGACACTTCAAGGAGAGAGAAAAAATGTAAATAAATAATTCATCTCTTGGATTGTTCCCAGTAAGAGGAACTAACTAAAATAACTTGACTTTCTATCTACTGCAAATTCTCATTTAATTTGGCCTCCTAAATGGCTCTTGGATCTGCACACTTCTCCCACAGTTTCACTCATCTTGTTGCATTACCATATTTGGATTACTATGAAGTCCTCCTAACCTGACCTTGGTGGTGGTTTTCTCCCCTTTTGTTAATATATTCTTCACATTCTAGACAGAGCTATTTCAACATCTATTGAAATGTCAATTCAATAGATGTTCCTCATTGTTGTTGTGAAAAAAATGCAATCACTGCCTAAATTTCTGAAAATGAAATTTCCTTTTAGACACATTGAACGTTGACAGTGTGTGTACTGTCTCCTCTGAAAGCAGTGGTGCTATGATTCTTTGGTATGAAATTTTTTTTCAGCAAGTTATAAAGGACACGCCATAAAACTGAAATTAATTCAAACTATTTATTTCCTCTGAGTAGGAAAAAATAATTTAGAAAGGACAGAGCACTATAATTTCATATAAAATGTTAAATTTGTCAACACTGAAGAAAAACACCTCATAGTTTTTAATTTTAATTACTAGTTATATCACATCACTTAGATTTATAGGACACATTTATACTTACTGTATTATGCTAAATATAAACAGGAATTAAAAATCATTTAAATGGTAATTGTAAATATTTGATTAACTATGCAAAATCTTTTGTGACACATACAAGCACCGTAGCAATGATACACTGGTAAATCTTTGCAGCAGTTGAATTCACTATGCATGAAATAACACAATCTTATTTTTGAAAATTTGGAGCAAACTACAATGATCAATAAATTATTTCCAGCCACAAAAGAAACACAATAAATCTCTGTTGAATGATGTAGTGCATGATATTTTGCATTGTTTTCCTTCAGGGACTCAAGTGTGAGTTGCACAAATGAAAAATGAACTGTTCTGTAGCATCTTTCTGCTACAGAAATACTACTATAGTTATTAATTTGTAAATCAACACAGTACACCAAAAAAGGGGAAATAAGCTGAAAATAAACACTGAGCTATTTGTCCCTCATAAACTTTTATGGAATAAAAGAAATAATGTGAAAATAAACACCTAAGCAAATGAATAATTACAGAAGTAAAATTGACTTTTCAACAGAAGAATATTTCTTATTGTATCTAGCCAAAATAAATCTAATTTCAGGTTGGTCTACGGAATAAATGGAGAAACAATTCGAAGTTTTAGGCAAAGCCATTTGGGTCCTTTCCTTACCCCTTTTCCCTAGGAAGATCTGTCACACAAACTTTTGTAGTGAACAATATGATGTGTCAACCAGATCACAATTCAGGAACCACACACCCAGCTGCTGTAAGGGCAGCCTCAGCTGTCAGCCCCTTCCAATATAAACGAAGACAATGACCTTGCCCAAGGTGGTGTCCCCTTCCTGCAGTGGTTTGCATTCAATGAGAGATTAATGTTGGGATATGAAGCCCCAGCATCAGAGCTCCCAATGACAGCTGAGGACTTTGTGTGTCTGTGCTGTAGCAATACTTCTCCCCATTTTCAATCCTGTTTTCTTCCTGTCCCTTTCAGAGGTGTTTACACCAGTAGTCCCTAATACATTGCCTGCATATTAACCTCCAATTCACAGGCTGCTTTGTAGGAGTTCAACCAAGAAAATGTCCATTTTGTACATTCCAATACATGATAGTCTTGGTATGTATAATTTAAAGAATATATGTTTTGAAATGAGCTAGTCCTCTGCGGTCTGATCTTTGGAGAGCACTATAGTTATAGATAGTTGGTAGCCTCAGGGATGCCAAAAGTAACAAAGTATGTTTTTTCTATCAGACAAAACTATGCAGATTGCCTAAGGAATTATTATTACTATTGTTATTATTATTCTCCAATGCATTATAGATCTGCTTTTAAGTACTTGAAAACCAATCCATTAAGCCAATTAATGCTTTGCTAAAATTATCAGGATGAATAAGGTACTAAGGAAATCAGACAAAAATGGTTCTGATTATGGGTTTGTTACTAACTGAATGTGTGACCTTAGGCAAGTCACTAAATTGCTCTGGGTTTCAATGTTCTCTTCAATAAAATGAGCATTCGAACCAAGACGGTATACATCCTGTTTCAAGGAGGATTAACAAGGGAAGGATAATCAGAAGGAAGAGGTAAATACATGAAATATATCTGCATGTTCAGTCAAATAGTAGAATGTTTATCCAAATGCCATGAAAAAGGACTTTGAGGTGGTTACTGAGGGGGCAAAAGGCTTTGAGGGTGGTGGGGAACAAATTCTTACATGTGCACTGTAATAGATATCCTATAATGTAACGCCATCACTGGAAAGCATTGCCTAGTTTCAGAACCAAATTCTCCAGTCGTTGGGTACCCAGTTTAGCTATGGAAGTGAATTTTCTCTGAGGGAAAATAACCAGATTTTAAGAAGTTGTTGCACTTTCTCCAAATGTTGTCTTCCTTTCTCCTGGCTCGATAAAGAGAATAGGAAGGTGTTAGGGGATTGTGGAAGCACAAAATGAAAAGACTTGGGATCTCTGAATCATTGTGTGGATAAAGGCAGACTGCCAACCAGAGACACTGCCATTGTACCACTGTTCCACTAATAATCATTACTCAAAGTCTAAAATTATTTTTTCAAAATCCGTTCCTCAACTCCTACTCTTCTTATTCTACCATGAGGGACAATTATATAAAAGAAAATAACTCATTAATTATGTGTAAGCCTTCAAATAAGGCTTTATTCTTTTATCTTCTTTTATTTTCTGTTATTGACTTTTTTCTTTTCTACTCATGACCAAAATTAGAGCCATCTTGATTTGATTGTATCACATGTAACATGTTTAGCTCTATATACAATTTTGTAACAGTACTTTTATTTCATTACTTCCTAAATAATGTTCTTTGTCAAAATATAAACTATGTAAAAATGAAATATTTGTATATTTTTCTATTCTGTAGATTTATCATAATTTATTAAATAAATCTTTGAGAATGAATTTTCAGGTCATTTTTAATTATTAGTTATGTATATTATCTTGAGATTAAGTTTCTTGAACAACTTTAAAGCAATATCTGATCACAGCCTATCAGTAGGTTGAATAGCAATTTGCATATTAGATAAGTCTGACAAAATTGATTTTTATTTTGCTTTTGAATCAGAACATTCAATAACATAAATACAATTTCCTTTAGATAAATTGTCTAACCTTAAGTAACTCTTGTTTTCTCTGTTTTTGAACAACTACTCATAGCTTACGCAAATAATACACAAAGTGTTCAACCCTTAAATACAATTGATATATAGTCACAGGAAAAAATGTAGCCATTGTATTTTATTCAGTAAACTTTCACTGTTAATTAATAGATGTGTTTATAATGTATGGGATGCCATTAACGATTAAGGATTTTTAGGCAACTTACTATACTGAAATATCTAAATACAGAAAAGAACAAAAATCTAGGTGAGAAAACAATTTGTGAGTCTAAAAAAATAGAAACAAATTAATAATGTTACAAGGAACAAAGGGTGCTAACATGACTGAATTTAATATTTAAAATGTGCCTATGTTTCCACGTAGCCAGGGTAAAAAAAAAAAAGCTAAATCATAAATCTCACTATTTTTCATGAAGAACGTAGGCAAGATTATCTAGATAGGCAATTTTCACTGTAAATTTTAGTGAAAATTTTTATTTATAATTTTATTCTTATATAGGAATCATTGAGAAACAATAGAAAAACCTCGGCTACTCTGATATTCTCTGGAGGTATATATTCCTATTATGACGCCTGTGGATAATCAACACCGAAGTATATTTACATTTCAACCAAATACTTTTAAAATTCAAAGATAGTAATTTATACTCAGAGTCATTTTTTAGCAATTAATATAAAATGGTCTTTTGGGAAGATCATTTGAGCAAAGGGACTAAGACATGGCTATCTCCTTACTAACATATTCTTTTGTCTACAGGAGTACATACTTTATGCAAAGATCACTCCCATGGTTAATGAATAATGGAAGTAAGCTACCTCAGAAGAGATAAAGATAATTAGTAGATTATGGAGTCTTGGTATTTCATTATTTTGAATATATCTAAGGTCAGCTACATGAATCTATGTGGAAATCCAAATGGAATAAATGAGAAGGGGGTAGAGATTTTTGTTTGGTTAGAAAATAATTTTGGACCTTTAAAATAAACCAGAAACTTTTAAAATAGTACTATAATATATAGTACAATTAAAATTTATGCCATTTATTAGTTTGCCACTTAAAAATAAGTCATTAATAATACTCTACTTTCTAAGCATTATATCCAGTGAAAAGGTAAGATTATAAATATAAATTAAATATAAGTGGATATAAATATAAATATATAATAAAGGTATAAAACTCAAGGTGATAAATTATTAATCATTTAATTTAACATCAACAATGTAGAGCTATTATGAAAAGAAAGAATACAGTCAAGATTCTCAGATGCAAGTATAAAGTATAAATATAGAGGCACCATGCAATGCAATTGTCCTTATCTCCTGTCAAATATCTTTTAGACTGTTGATTTTCATCTGAGATGTACATATTAAAGTGAATGTAATGAATTAGCAGAGATATCACTAAAAATATATACCAAGATTATCAAATATCTGAGAAATAAAACCAGTAGAACATGCTTGAGGAATTAGATTTTGTTCAAACCAATTGGGAGAAAAGACTGAGAGGAGATTAAATACACTATCTAATGATACAACAGATCTGGTAAACATGAATGGACAGTGAAGTGTGATTTGCTGAGCCCTCTGCCTTTACAAATAAAAACAGTTGAAGTTGGTGTTAACTAACTCTTAGGTTTTAGAAATTATTCATTCCTTCTTTTAACAAAGAATATCTACTATATCAAACACAGTAACTATCACTTGGAGGATAAAAATTATTAAACTTGGCCCCTAAACATATATGGCTCCCATTCTAAAAAGAGATACAGAAATAAGCTTACAATTGGAACCAAGGGCTATAGGTTGTTGAGAAAACAAATATGGGGCATCCAGCCTCTCCTTTCTTTACTCCTTATCTATATGTCCCAATCCATTCTTCAGATTTACATTTTTAAGAGTTAATCACCTCCTATGGTACCCTTGTATTGCATCCTCTAATTATTAGTATCGAATTTCTCTCATTGCATTTAGAATAAATTCAATACTGCTTTTCCTTTCCTGACAGCCTCATGGGATTTCCTTCTGCATAAGTCTCCCTCCTCACCTGACACTATTCTTCCCTTTGCCTTTGCCTTCTAGACACATTGGGTTTCTTTTGCTGTTTCCAGATACATCAGACATCTCTTAGGCCCTCTGGAATTGTTCTCTCTGCCTCCACCTTCATTGCTTAGATTGTCCCATGGCCACCTCCCACTAACAATTCAGGTGGAGCACCTGGCTGGCTCAGTCAGTAAGAGGCTGACTCTTGATTTCAGCTCGGGTCATTTTCTCATGGTTAGTGAGATGGAGCCCTATGTCAGGCTCTGCACTGGCAGTGCAAATCCTGCTTGGGATTCTCTCTACCTCTCTCTCGGCTCATCCCTGCCCCTCTCAAAATAAAAAAATAAATAAAAATGGTTTAAAAAAATTCAGGTGCAATTCAGGTGATGCTGCACAGAAGGATTTATACAGATCATCCCCTCCAAAGTTGTCCAGTTTTCTAATGACTAATGTATTTTTACGACTTTGTTTTCTTTGTAGCACTTATTAGTATATGAAATGATATTTGTATGCATTCATTTACTTCTTTGTGATTTGACTCTATCCATTAAAATTTAATTTTCTTGATAGCTTAGACCTGGTATGTCTGTTTCACTATCTTATCCTCAGCTATTAAAACAATTTTGGGCATATACATAAAGCACTTAATAAAAAAAAATGTTGAAGTATTCAGTGAATGAGTGAGGACAAATACAAAGCCCACATGAGGCATGAGCTGAGTTTCAAAGAATGAGTAGAATTTAACCAAAAATATAGTCCTCCTTAGTTAATTATAATATTATATCAATATCAGTTCATTGAATGTTACAAATGCGTAATACTAACATAAAATGTTAATGACAGGAAATTGAGTGTGGGACATATGCGAACTCTCTGTACTGTCTTTTCAATTTTTCTGTATATCTAAAAGTGTCTAAACAATAAAGTCTATATAAAACAAAGTCATATACACATGCAAAAAAGTGGTGGAAATACCGTGTCATGGCAAAAGGTCAAATGATGTTGAGAGCATCTCCAACCATTTCAATATAAAATCTTGTGGTTTTACTCAGAGAGATAAAGATATAATCAGTTTCAGTTTGGATTACCCAGAAGTAAATCCTGAGGTAAGCTTTCATGTGATAAGTAGTAGGAATTAGTCCTACTGGAATAACTGGTGGGGAGGAGAGAAGTCAAACTAAGAAGAAAAAAATGAGCACATGGGCCTCCTGAGCAAAATCTCATGGAAAGTACCTAGGTGCCACAGGAGAGACCCAGAGACAGTGTGAGTCATCTTTTAGAATATCTTTAGGAAAACCAAGATAGATGGAGCATTTACACACCACTGTTATTGGTTATACCTGCTCAAGGTGAAATCAGGTTCTCCAAATTTCCATAAATGTGACACTATGATGAGGCAGACAAGTTTGGGCAGCTTGAATGCTACCTTCAGACAAAAACACAGGTGCTGGCTACTGGGAGTGCAAACATCTTAAAAGCTATTAAAGGTAAAAAGGTCTAAGGAGGCTTATGGAACACAGACACTGATTTGATTGTAAAGATGAACATCTTTGAACTACCTACTTAAATCCTACTAGTCTACATACCCTAGATTATTTCAGAAGAAAGATTCCTAGTGAAAGCAATCTTATAGGTCCAATTGGCTTTACCATCTGAATTACCTTACATGGCTAATTGCAGTAGTACATTTTTCTTCTTCTATGTTAATCACTGTCAAACTTTAGAATACATCACATTGCTGTGCTTGCCCCTGGAGTTTCTGATTCAGTAGGTTCGAAGTGGGGCTTAGAGTTTGTATTTATGAAGTTCTCAGGTGACACTGACACTGCTAATCTGAAGAATCACCATTCTCTTGTTATAGATTCCAAAACTATTATTAATGGTTATTTTGAGTACTAATGAGTATTATAAACTATGAATGCGCTTGTTTTGTATTAAAGAACAATATTGGTTTTAGTAATTGTGGAGTCTTCTAATGTTTCATCATATCAAAAAGAAACCCCTCTGATTTAATTTTAATGATTGGAATATATTTTATAATTTTGTAATATATCCTATTAAGATAAATGATTGCATGGCTTTTTTGTTTGTTTCATTTTTACAAATACCTTGCTAGTATGTAAGAAATATAAGAGATTGCAAATGCAGTAGCTAAATGTGTATTGAAATAAATCATAGGTTTACTGACAAAAGCTACTAACTCTTGGATTATAATAGGTTAAATAGTACACGTGCAAAAAAAATATGAAACCAACCAGAGATACATTGTAAGAAAATGCAAGACCAAACAATTACATATTTTATTCCTTAGTGGAATCTCAATAGATTGTGAATTTTTGGTGGCTCTAGTAGGGAATACATTTTCTATAAATTCTTAAATTAGGAGAATTAGTAGGTTAGTGTAGCATTTTACTTTCACTTGAAATACTGGGTAAACTTCTATTTCAGGTCAAAAATAAATTAATTCAGTAAACAGTATTTTGAGTATTAGAAAAATATGTGCATTAACCAAACTGCCTAAAAAATAAGTTTCTACTTTTACAAACCCTAGGCTTCAAAGATAAGACCCAGAGTTACTTATAAATAATTACTCTGAAAAATTATAGTTTCTTTTAGACAAAAACTAGCTATAGTGAAATCATCCATAAATATTATTACAACAAAGCTGCCATAGAGCAAAATCTTACATAGTGCTTTGCATGAATAAAGGATTTTTTAAGTATTGGGCTTCTTTATTACTCATTTAAGAATGTGTTTTAGGGGCGCCTGGGTGGCTCAGTTGGTCAAGCATCTGAGTTAGTTTTGGCTCAGGTCATGATCTCACAGTTTCTGAGTTTGACCTCCAATTCACATCAGGCTCCATGCTGACAGTGTGGAGCCTGCTTGGGATTCTCTCTCCCTCTCTCTCTCTGCCCCTCCCCTGCTTGCTCTGTCTCTCTCTTGCTCAAAAATAAATAAACAAACTTTAAAAAAATGTGTTTTAAAGTAGTCTCCTTGTTCTTTTAATTATCTGACTCTTTGCACCATTTGAATCTTCAGCTGCAGACTTGACCGTGCGGTGTAACCTCAGTTTGGCGGTAGGCCTTTGTTACTTTTTTTTTTTTTCGTCCACGAGCAAGTGAATACAGATATTTGTTCAATATTTCAAGAAGTTTTATTAATGCTTGTTATACAATAATACATATTATTTAACTCTACTATATATCATTTGAATATATTAGAATTGAGGTAAGGTTGCATTTTTAACAATAATTCCAAGTTTAATGGCAACTTTAAGGGATTCCCTCTTAACTCATGAATTAATATTGATTCATGGGGGGCGTGACAGCTATTCAACATTCTCCATAGGCAGAAAGAAATACAATTTGAGCAAAATTCTGTGAACTACAAGGAATATTAGAAATATATAATTAAGATCAGAATCCTAATCACTCTATAGAATAAACTATTTAAAATCTCCACTATTTACATGCCATTTCTCCCATATACTTCAGCTTTTTTTTTTTTTAAGAAAAATGAAGGTAGGAAAAAATAAAAACATAGATCTCCGAAGACCCAGGTCCACTGTACCAGAAGTAATACAATGAACCTCAGCTACTTTAAGCTCATCTCTTGTTAAGAGCATCAGCTCACTTTTCTTAAGTGTGCCCAGGCAGGCACAAGGATTGAGGGATTGAAAACATGCATAAATCAGCAGAGCATCTCAGGGACTCTACAGAGCTCGCTTAGCTGCCGACAGTTTGCAGACTTTACTTGACTAATGTTTATTACCAGCACAGTGACTTAATCAGAACCTATTGTCCCCACTGGGAAGTTTCCAATCACATAATACTCTTTGTTTCCCTGAAAGATGGGAATTACCTTTAACATAAAAATATACATCGTGAATCCTGCATAGGGATGTATAGAGAAAATCATCCCCTATCCACTTTGGCAGTCACACATTTGGGCACTTTGAATTGCAATATTCTCTGATACATTCCCACCTCAACTCTTTGAACTTCAGATTTCATTTTTTTTCCAGGAATAACCAATAGAAATACATTTTTAACATCCCACATCCTCATTCTTTCTGAATCTCTTCTTTACACTTAGTGTCAGTTTAAACCCACTTGTTTTCAATTTACTCTTCTAATTCCTGACCCTTCTTCTATTGTCAATATGTATGCCTAGGTCAACCTTGTTCTGACACCTTGGATTGCTCTCCCCATTCAATTTCATCACTCATTAACCAATTGCTACCTGTTCCTCATTAGCATTTTTGACATGATGCAAACTGGATTATAGAGAAATAAAAAATATATATATATTAGCTTTGACTGGGTTAGAGAGAAGTATGTGAGGATAGGAGGCTTCTTAAGGCCAATTGGAGACTGGTCTATGTGAATGTGGGTTTAAAATGAAAACAAATGGATGAAAAGAAACAAACTATACAGAAAAAAAATAGTGCTAATATTGAGGTGCCTACATTATACGGTTTTGATAGTTATTTCTTATTTAAATTAATCCTTTTGGAATTATAATAAAATTATAATAGAAAAACTTGGCCTTTTTTTTCTCATGAATAATCACAGTTAATAGTTCCTTTTCTTCCCTTGAGAAATATTACAGGAGTAAACAATCTTTATTCTTAATAGAAATATACATGGGATTATAAACACATAATGTTAAGTATATTTTTTCACACCTAGAGAATATTTCCATAGTAACACATAAAGTTGTATCCCATCATATTGAATGACTACCATGTATTCCACAATACTACTATGTGATTCATAATTATTGATCCAGTTCCAAATTAATAAAAATTGAGCATTTCAAGTATTTCTCCCTCTCAAGAATGTAAATTCTCCATTGAAGATTATTGTACTTGAGAATACCCACAGAATAAATTCCTAAAAGTTGATTTGCTGGGGCCAATGATTATATGTCTTGGGTCTATCCCCCTTAAATTTTCTCATGGGTGGTTTCTTGACATGCAGGTCTCAGTCAAATGTCATCCTCTAAGGCCTGCATGGACAACATGATAACTGTCTTTCCTATCTGTTTTATTTCCATCACTGCACTTATTGCTAGGTGACATAACATCTTATTAGTCATTGTTGGCTGATTTCTTTGCTCTCTACCCCTAGAATGCAAGTGTTCTGAGAACAGAGACTGTTTATGACTCATTCATCATTGTATATTGAGCCCAGAGTAAACAGGTCAACAAATAGTTGTTAAATAAATAAAATGATTACTACTAATGTCATGTTAACATATCACAATATTTTATTTGCTACTAAGAGATAATAAACAGAAATAAGCATGCTGAGTGTTTTGAGTTTCAGTCCTTGTGTCTCTTCCCATTATTCACTGTGTAGGTGACCTCAAGTAATTTTATGGCTTTAAATATGATTTATACACAAATGACTCCTAAATGCACATTACTGGCTCAAATACAAACTTCAAAGCCATATAATGCACTCTGTAAAACAACTACTCCACCTGGACACTGAGTAGGCACCTCAAAATTAACATATCTAAAAGCAAACTACTACTTATTATGTTGCCATCTGTTCCTCCCACAAGCTTTCCCGTGTCAGTAAATGACAACCTCATTCTTCTTGTTGCTCAGGATAAAATCCTTGGTAATGTCCTTGTCTCCTCATATATAAGCCATCAGCAAATCCTGCTGGTATTCCTTCAAGAATCCATGAAAAATTCATTCTGGAATCTATGCCACCACTTATCACCTCCATTAACCAGCATCCCTGTACAAACCACAATCATCTTCCATATGAATTAACACAAAAGCCTCTTAACTGGTCTCCCTGCTATGCCCTTGTTCCCCTACAAGTTCCCAAACAAGCAGTCAGCAGATAGTTTTTAAACCTAGGTCAGGTCATATCAATCCTCTGCTAAATATGAAGATTAACATCACACCAATAATAACTCCAGCCAATATCTGTTTCCCTGAATAGGATACTACGAGAAGGACACATCACCTTTCTAGTATTTTCTCCAAAATTCATAACCTCAGTCTAATCATGAGAAAACATCAAACAGAAATTGAGTGACATTCTACAAATTACCTGTATGGTATTTTTCAAACATGTCAAGGTCATGAAAGAAAATGAAGAATAGTCACTTACCACAGATTGGATGAGACATCACCAGCACATGGTATACTGGATTGCATCCTGAAACAGAAAAAGTGCATTAGTAAAGCAAATGGGGAAATCTGAATGAAGTCTGTAGTTTAAAGTGTATAGTTGACAGCATTGTCCCAATGATAATTTTTTAACTTTGATAAAAGTATCATGCTTATTTAAGTTGTTAACATTAGAGGAAACTGGGGAAACGTATATGGAAATAATTTTATCTTTACAATTTTTCTGAAAATCTAAATTTATTTTAAAATTAAAAGTTAAGAAAATCTTTTGGGAACTTCACATCCCACTTAAAAAACAAACAGGAAAGATATTTTAGGGTACCTACACATTTGGCCTCTCTTCACTTGCCTTTTCCCAGCACCTCTTACCACAGTTTTTGCTTATTTCTCTTCATACATCCAATTACTCTGCTCAAGGAATAGCCTTGATTTTTTTAAAACATCAAGAAATTCAGGCTTCAGGTCATTTACAGTTTTGGAATTTCTTCCCTTAATTATTCACAAACCTCTCTTCCTCATACCTCTCAGGGAGGTCTCTGCTCAAATGTAACCTTAAGACTGAAACCTTTCCTGACCATTGTTCAAGACCTCCCTATTCCTCAAAAACCTCACTAGCAGTCACTATTCTATTTACTCCACTTTATTCTTCTTCATGGCACCAGTCAATATCTAAGTAGGAATTTATTTATGTGTGTCTTCATTATTCTCTCCTGCTACTCTGGGAGACCAAGAGCTTGTTTTATTCACTCTTATATATTTTCAGTTTTTACAACTTTCTCTGCCATTTAATAGACAATCAATAAAGATTTATTGTTACTGTAAGTCTCACTTATACATGGGAAGTCAAACGCATAGAAACAGAGAATAGATTGGTGGTTGCCAGAAAGTAGGAGGTAGGGAGAAACGAGATGTTGGTCAAAGCGTACATACACACTTTCAGTTACAAGATGAATAAGTTCTGGGGATCTAATGTGCTGCACAGTGACTACAGTTAAACTGTATTTTATGCTTGGAAGTTGCTAAAAGAGTAGATCTTAAAAGTTCCTTACCACCCCCACCGTCCCATCACACACAAGATAACTGTGAGGTGAGGGATGTGTTAACAAACCTTGTTGTGGTAATAAGGTAATAACCTTATTTTGGTAATCTTATGTAGTAATTTTGCAATATATACATGCATTAAATCACCACATCATATACCTTAAACTCATATAATGTCATATGTCAATAATAGTTCAATAAAGCCAAAAGATAAATATTTGTTGAACATATAAGTGAAAGAAACAAATGAGTTGATTTGGCTGGAAAATTACAAAAAAAAAAAAAACAGAATGATTTCAAACCTAAAAATTATAATTATACTAATTTATTTTCCATTTATATATATTAATATATGTACCATGTTACATATATATGTGTGTGTGTATACATATACATATATATGTGTGTGTGTATACATACATATATACATACATATATATATATATATATATATGTTCTTGAAGACACTTATATATAACATGTTCTCTAAGACAAGTACAATTGAAGAGTCCAAACTAGCATCTGTATTATCATACACCTTTTTAATAATTTGTAGGAAAAATGAGTACATGGACACATGAATGAAAAATATGGGTCCAATTTCTCTTCTTGTACTCACAAGAGTTTAATTATGTGCAATTATTCATTTTATGTAGAGTTCCAAGTGACAGGCACATTTCAAAATGAGGTAATTAAATTCAATAGCAATATAAGAAAAAAATCATCCCTCATCATAGCTGTTTTATTTCAGTTACTCATAGAATGCTTTCAAAAGAATGCTTTTCAGAGCATTAGCAACTTTTAAGAATAATAATTGCATGTGTAAATGAACCAAATAATGAATTGTTTTACTAAATTCCCTAGTTTTTGCTCTATGATTCTGCAGGGAAGTTCTACGGCATGCTGAAAAACAGTCGTTGAAGAGGATTTCAGTAATGTAAAATTACACTGTGAAGTAAAAGCGTATCATATCGGTATGAAGTTTTAGTGTACTCTGGAGTTACCTCAGAATCACAAAGCAATTAGCCAATAATGTTAAAAAGTTATGCCTAATTTAACTAATGGTTAATGGAGCCTAGTAAAACTGTCAGAGTTGATGAGCCCAGGGAGATTTTGTTCAGGAACACACATTAAAGTCAGGGCCCTTTATCTCCTTTCAGAGTTTAATCAGTATCTGGAATGATAGGCTTTTGTAAAGATATGCCAAAAATATGGGTCTTGTTTTTAATCTTTACGAAATTTATGTGTGAATAGGAACTAAAAAGAAGGCAGAGATTTGCCACTAAGTACATTGTATAGGTCACAAAACCATGCTTAGGCAGTCTCTAAGAAAACATAGTTTTCTATGACTACTAGAAGCTTTAATAGATATAAATAAGATCCTTCTCTCCTTTACAGTTTGAAAATACAGCAATAACTATACTTGTGATTTATTGAATGACAATGAAATGCAATTAAATAAAAGAGTGTTTGAAGTGATATGAAAGGGAATATAGAGGAGATAGATTTGCAGAACTAAGTCTTTCAAACAGGTTAGAAAAAAATGGCAGTGTCTTCTAGACAATAGTTTTGAAGTCCCTAGCTAAAGGGCAATGCACCGTTCTTTACGAGCTTCATGTTTTATTCATTAAATGGTTTGAGCTTGTAGAAGAAGTTATGTGTTTTCACAAAGTTTATGTTATAGATCCTTTACTCCAGGAAAACTCCGCTCCCTACTGTGAGAAATTCACTTGTTTCCAAAGTACCAAATTTAAGTAATGCATGAGAATGTGGACTTATGTACCAAAGAGAGAGGAAAAAATTCTACACAAGGAACTGAAAAAGACAGTCTTTAAAGAAATGCACCAATTAGCTAAAATATATCAGCAAAGTTTTGGAACATTCTAGTTCACTGCTAAAAGAAAATTCCACTTGTTCCTTGTCTTCTATCAAGAACTTTTTATAGGTTCTGATAAAACTTCTGTGACAAATTGATTGCATGTGAAGATATTGAGAGCAATTGTGATAACCAGCACATTTGAAATAACAAAAGGATCAACTTGGTTCCCAGTTTCTACCATAAAAACACACTGCACCAAAAGTTCAATTTAATATAGAAATAGAGACAATATTACCAATGACATGGCAGGAATCAAATTATTAATAGTAAAGAAATCAGAATTTCTTTAATTTCATAATAAAGGCTTCTAAAATCTAATAGCATTAGCCAAAATAATTTTATGAATAATTCAAAATACAAATGCAATATATTATTAATTTCCACATGAAAAATTATGTATCTATGTATATTGGACTTTAGTGAGTATGTACAATCTGCAAAGGTCTATGTGTATCACTGTGGCGAGGTGAACAAAAATGTTTGTGGTTTGTATCCTGAATGAGTAAAAAAATTTACATATATATTTTTAAAAGTCAGACTGTAAGAAGTCTTAGTACAGTCAGACTGTAATAATTGCTAGTGTGGATTCTAAATTTATTGTGATTATAGTTAAAGAGAGGTTGATTCTAACAAAGAAATCTATGGTCTCAATGTATATGTCCCTCCAAAATTCATATGTTGAAATCCTACCCCCAAAAGGTGATAGTATTAGTATATGGGGGCTTTAAGAGATGATTAGTTCATGAAGGTGGGGCCCTCATGCATGGAATTAGTCTCTTTATAAAAGAGCCCCTGAGGGAGTTAGCTCACTCCTTCTAATGTATAAGTACCCAGTGAGAAATCTTTGACTGGGAGAGGGCCCTCACCTGACCATACCAGCACCTTAATCTCGACTTCTAGGCCGCGGTACTGTGAGTGACAAATTCTTGCGGTTGTAAGCTATGTACTCTGTGGTATTTTATTCGGCAGTGGAATGGACTGCAATATGGAGAAACTGCAAAGCCTTAAGGAACTTAAAGAAGGTAGAGTCTGGGTAGAATTTCAGAAGGTGAATGTGATGAGAAAAAAATATATTAAGTCATTTTGTTAACAGCAACTCATCTATTCATTCATTTAATAAGACAAATAAGAAATAACCTGTTTCACAGGCAGCACATTGTGCACTGGAGATGCAAAAACAAGTAAATTAGAAAAGGTATTTGCACTTAAGATGATCACAGTTTAGAGAGAATAGCAGACAAATTGAAAATAAGCAATATAACATTTTCACTTCAGCCATAAAAGTACAAATGATTTATTATTAATGGATAGGGGTGAAGCTCATAGCCAAGCTTGAGGTTGTCAAATTAGCTTTTCAGAGGATTAATAAGAGTTATAAAAGTTAAATAAATTTAGTCACACAACAGACAGAGGGAAGTTATAGGTAAAGACACAGTATACTAGGGTATACTGTGGTATATGGTAAGCAACATAAGAAGCCTAAGATATTAATAGAGCAGAGATTACAAGTCATGTTGCTTTGAGAGAAGATGAGAGGGGAAGGTGTGGAAAACACAATCCTACAGCCGCTGGTAGGTCAGCAAAAGTGAAATGCATAGGCATACAAGGCTCACTTAACTTGAGAAGGGACACACGTTAGCTATTTAAGGGAAATGCTCCACTTGGAGGTAGAGCACATAGAACCTTCCCAGGACCTTCTTTTTCCATCTAGATGACACTCTTAGGATTGTTGAGCTTGTGTCGCCTTATGGATAGGAAAGGGGCTACACAAGAGGCCTTCTGAGCCTACTCAAATTTGGGCTTTTACTCCAGCCATGTCACTAACATCCTGATCTCAAATTCTGCCCTTACACAACAATGCTACTGGCATCCCTCCAGTTTCCCACACTTGGAACGGAATTATTTACTCATCTCCTCCAACTTTCCCAATGTGTCCCCAGATATAAAGTTACCAAGTCTTATCGATCTTGTTTCTTAAACATTTCTCTAAACGCTCCACTTACTGACCAGCATCTCTATAGTTTTTGCCATCCTCACCTTTCCTGTGACTTTCATTCCCTGCTGACTCATTTCTGTGTCTTAAATCTTAATTCTTTAAATTTATTTTGCACCATATAGCCAGAGTAATTTTTCTAAAACACAAAATTGAATATGATAATCCCACACACAAATATTTTGATTAAATGTGCCTTAATCTTAGCTAGGTCACCTCGAAGAAGGTGCTTTTAAAGGCTTGGACCTTCTGAACAAGTAAGAAGAAAATACATACCAGCCATAATTTTTCATATAAAAATTCAGGAAATTCACAGAACTGATGCTCATACATTGATGTATTATGACCTCCATACTAAAAAAACACTTTTTCAGTGACTTGCCATGGCTCAGGATAAAATCAGGACCATACAGTTTGCCTTAAGAAGTCCCCAATTCGTTCCTGATTCATCTCTCACTACTTTCCTCTGCATTTAAATGAGCCTTATGCTAAGTTCACAAAATTTACTCATAATTTTCCCAAACTCTGTAATTTATTCCAACATCAGAACCTACCTACACTTTGGTAAGGCCTTTGTTTAAAAGTTCTCCCTAGACTATTTCTGTTCTAATTTTCCTGTCTGATCCACATATCAGCTGTCATTATATTTACTTGATTAGTACATGTCTTCTAAGCCTTAAGCTCTACTTTTGTATCCACTGTCATGCATAGTGTCTCGTGCTCTATAGGTTATCAATACTGTTTGTAAAATAAATGAATATTGGTATAATAAAGGGTAATGCATTAGTTAGTGTTACCTTCCAAACTGCAATATAACAAATAGGTCCAAACTGCAATGGCCTACAATAAAATATTATTTCACAATATTGGGGCTATTTGTCAGCTAGGATTTAACAAGTCTTATCTGTCTTGGATAGGCAAGCCTGGACTCCTGGCTTAAGGTTGGGTTTAAAGTATGCATTTCCAGTGGAAGTGATGTCCACTCACTGGGGTAAAAATTGGCTCTTGATATGGGTATGGGATTTTAGATATTATGATGATCTGTGTTCGTCCAAATGGCTACAATATAGAAACAAAAATAGTATACTTGTGGTATTAGGATTTGTGGTATTAGGATTTCATGAGTGGGAGGAGGCATTTAGGGAAAAAAAATATCTAAAGAGTTTCCTTAATAATATAATAAAGGTGGACATATACTAGTTTAGGTTTTTCCATGTGTTTTCATTATATAATCCATGGTGAATGGGAAACAGTATCATACTTCTCTTTAAGACAGAGACCAGAAGCTCCAAAAAGTCAAGCCAAATCACTCATACACATTCAAAGGTTCCGTGTGCATTATTTTTGCTCAAATTCTATTGAAGAGAGCAAATCACAAACCCAATATTTAAAGGGGCAATAAAGTTTACTCTGAGTATTCTAGAAGGAAGGTCTGTAAATTCACTAAGCAAAGGGCATGGACTTACAATTACCTTATAAACATGAATGGAGAATTAGATACAATAATCCAATCTACCACATATGAATTCTGGAATTCTAGAAAGAATATAAACAATTTTAAAAGCTGTCAGTCTTGGGCACTAGTATTTGAGATAGGAACATATAAAAAAAATAGGGCTGAAATTTGCAAAACAAAAAATTTCCTTCTGTCACCTTTGTTTTCTTCTTGGACTAGCATTCTGACAGTCTGACTGTACAAAATCTTGTCAGTTGACAGTTTACAGTGTTTTGAATTTATTGAGCTTTCATGTGAAATCTGAAGCATTTGCAAAATGTCTCCATTTTAAGCTACACTAAATAATTCAATAGTTAAATTATATAAATGAAAAATAATGGATCATGGAGCTTAATTTCATTTTCAGTTTTATCATTTAAAAACATTAACAGAAAACTTTTTAAAATGTTTTATTACTTTTTTAATTAAAAAAATTTATTTTGAGAGACAGTGTGTATGAACAGGGTAGGGGCAGAGAGAGAGGGAGAGAGAGAATCCCAAGCAGGCTTCACATTGTCAGAGCAGAGCCTGATGCAGGGCTCAAACTTACAAACCGTGAGATAATGACCTGAGCCAAAACCAAGAGTTGGAGACTTAAATGACTGAGCTACCCAGGCATTTTCCTGGGTAAAAAAGACTTCTATATAGCATGTCTTTATGACTGGAATAATCATGTCGGTATGCATAAATTACTATGACATGATATCATAGGTAAAGTTACTAGATGGTCTAGGTTATCCATCAATAGGGTGGAAATAGATACATCATAGACAATAAACTCAGACCAATCAAGACTTACACACTGAAAAAAACCAGCTTCTTAACTTCACATATACCATAAGAAGAGTACCAAGGTATTTTTTTAGGGACTTGGAAAAAGTCATTGATTATAAAAGTGAACACTTAAGCAATTCTAAATCAATGAATGATGATGATGATGATGATGATGATACATCCACAATACTAAAGTATCTTTGGGATTAAAATGAAGCCAAAAACTGGAACAAAAACTTTTGATTATTTCAGACAGATAACTATGTAAAGGAAATTTACAAAGTAAAACACATTTTGGAATCAAACACTGACTATAAGTTACAATGTGGCTAATGATGCAAACTCTAAAGTCAGTTGCCTGGGTTGTGTTCTAATTCTACTTAACTATTCATGGAAAGATTCCCTTTCCTCATCTAAAACTCAAGAGTAAGTAACCAACAAGTAGTATTTATTCTTATTTAATTACTAGATTTCATCCTCTAACCTCCTGGAGCAGTATGCACAAATTTTCTCTGTAAAGGGGCACATGGCAAATATTTTCAACTTTGTGGAACATACTGTCTCTGTCACAACTACTCAGCTCTATCACTGTCCTGTGAAAACAGTCACAAAAAGTACATAATGAATCAGTGTAGCTGTGTTCAAAAGAACAATGGGAACAAAGTAGCAAATAAACAATCATACCTAAGAATTGTGTCTGGGAAAGAAAGACATGGACAAGGTAGAAATTTACCCTCCTTTAATGTTAAAGCAATTAAGATTCAAAGATTTTTTCTTACCATAGTTTAACCAATTTATCCTTTCTACATACTCTATCTTAATAACTGGAAAGAAAAAAAATGAAATGGAGACAGTTCGTGCTGTTTGTAAGAAAATAAGAAAGTCCTATTTTCACTTAGGAGGTGAAGTTATTTTTTAAGAATAAAGATTGAAGTTTTTGCTTGGAACATTTGAGGAGGGTAGAAAATATGAACATCTCAAAAACTGAAGGAATTTGTCACCACTAAACCAGCCCTACAAGAGATCCTAAGGGGGACCCTGTGAGACAAAGTCCCAGAGACATCACTACAAGCATAAAACATACAGACATCACAATGACTCTAAACCCGTATCTTTCTATAATAACACTGAATGTAAATGGATTAAATGCGCCAACCAAAAGACATAGGGTATCAGAATGGATAAAAAAACAAGACCCATCTATTTGCTGTCTACAAGAGACTCATTTTAGACCTGAGGACACCTTTAGATTGAGAGTGAGGGGATGGAGAACTATTTATCATGCGACTGGAAGCCAAAAGAAAGCTGGAGTAGCCATACTTATATCAGACAAACTAGACTTTAAATTAAAGGCTGTAACAAGAGATGAAGAAGGACATTATATAATAGTTACAGGGTCTATCCATCAGGAAGAGCTAACAATTATAAATGTCTATGCGCCGAATGCCAGAGCCCCCAAATATATAAAACAATTGCTCATAAACATAAGCAACCTTATTGATAAGAATGTGGTAATTGCAGGGGACTTTAAACCCCACTTACAGAAATGGATAGATCATCTAGACACATGGTCAATAAAGAAACAAGGGCCCTGAATGAGACATTGGATCAGATGGACTTGACAGATATATTTAGAACTCTGCATCCCAAAGCAACAGAATATACTTTCTTCTCGAGTGCACATGGAACATTCTCCAAGATAGATCATATACTGGGTCACAAAACAGCCCTTCATAAGTTTACAAGAATTGAAATCATACCATGCATACTTTCAGACCACAATGCTATGAAGCTTGAAATCAACCACAGAAAAAAGTCTGGAAAACCTCCAAAAGCATGGAGGTTAAAGAACACCCTATTAACGAATGAGTGGGTCAACCAGGCAATTAGAGAAGAAATTAAAAAATATATGGAAACAAACGAAAATGAAAATACAACAATCCAAACGCTTTGGGACGCAGCGAAGGCAGTCCTGAGAGGAAAATACATTGCCATCCAGGCCTATCTCAAGAAACAAGAAAAATCCCAAATACAAAATCTAACAGCACACCTAAAGGAACTAGAAGCAGAACAGCAAAGGCAGCCTAAACCCAGCAGAAGAAGAGAAATAATAAAGATCAGAGCAGAAATAAACAATATAGAATCTAAAAAAACTGTAGAGCAGATCAACGAAACCAAGAGTTGGTTTTTTGAAAAAATAAACAAAATTGACAAACCTCTAGCCAGGCTTCTCAAAAAGAAAAGGGAGATGACCCAAATAGATAAAATCATGAATGAAAATGGAATGATTACAACCAATCCCTCAGAGATACAAGCAATTATCAGGGAATACTATGAAAAATTATATGCCAACAAATTGGACAACCGGGAAGAAATGGACAAATTCCTGAACACCCACACTCTTCCAAAACTCAATCAGGAGGAAATAGAAACCTTGAACAGACCCATAACCAGCGAAGAAATTGAATCGGTTATCAAAAATCTCCCAACAAATAAGAGTCCAGGACCAGATGGCTTCCCAGGGGAGTTCTACCAGACGTTTAAAGCAGAGATAATACCTATGCTTCTCAAGCTATTCCAAGAAATAGAAAGGGAAGGAAAACTTCCAGACTCATTCTATGAAGCCAGTATTACTTTGATTCCTAAACCAGACAGAGACCCAGTAAAAAAAGAGAACTACAGGCCAATATCCCTGATGAATATGGATGCAAAAATTCTCAATAAGATACTAGCAAATCGAATTCAACGGCATATAAAAAGAATTATTCACCATGATCAAGTGGGATTCATTCCTGGGATGCAGGGCTGGTTCAACATTCGCAAATCAATCAACGTGATACATCACATTAACAAAAAAAAAGAGAAGAACCCATATGATCCTGTCAATCGATACAGAAAAGGCCTTTGACAAAATCCAGCACCCTTTCTTAATAAAAACCCTTGAGAAAGTCGGCATAGAAGAAACATACTTAAAGATCATAAAAGTCATTTATGAAAAGCCCACAGCTAACATCATCCTCAATGGGGAAAAACTGAAAGCTTTTTCCCTGAGATCAGGAACACGACAAGGATGCCCACTCTCACCGCTGCTGTTTAACATAGTGCTGGAAGTTCTAGCATCAGCAATCAGACAACAAAAGGAAATCAAAGGCATCAAAATTGGCAAAGATGAACTCAAGCTTTCGCTTTTTGCAGATGACATGATATTATACATGGAAAATCCGATAGACTCCACCACAAGTCTGCTAGAACTGATACATGAATTCAGCAAAGTATAGGATACAAAATCAATGTACAGAAATCAGTTGCATTCTTACACACTAACAATGAAGCAACAGAAAGACAAATAAAGAAACTGATCCCATTCACAATTGCACCAAGAAGCATAAAATACCTAGGAATAAATCTAACCAAAGATGTAAAGGATCTGTATGCTGAAAACTATAGAAAGCTTATGAAGGAAATTGAAGAAGATTTAAAGAAATGGAAAGACATTCCCTGCTCATGGATTGGAAAAATAAATATTGTCAAAATGTCAATACTACCCAAAGCTATCTACACATTCAATGCAATCCCAATCAAAATTGCACCAGCATTCTTCTCGAAACTAGAACAAGCAATCCTAAAATTCATATGGAACCACAAAAGGCCCCGAATAGCCAAAGGAATTTTGAAGAAGAAGACCAAAGCAGGAGGCATCACAATCCCAGACTTTAGCCTCTACTACAAAGCTGTCATCATCAAGACAGCATGGTATTGGCACAAAAACAGACACATAGACCAATGGAATAGAATAGAAACCCCAGAACTAGACCCACAAACGTATGGCCAACTCATCTTTGACAAAGCAGGAAAGAACATCCAATGGAAAAAAGACAGCCTCTTTAACAAATGGTGCTGGGAGAACTGGGCAGCAACATGCAGAAGGTTGAAACTAGACCACTTTCTCACACCATTCACAAAAATAAACTCAAAATGGATAAAGGACCTAAATGTGAGACAGGAAACCATCAAAACCTTAGAGGAGAAAGCAGGAAAAGACCTCTCTGACCTCAGCCGTAGCAATCTCTTACTCGACACATCCCCAAAGGCAAGGGAATTAAAAGCAAAAGTGAATTACTGGGACCTTATGAAGATAAAAAGCTTCTGCACAGCAAAGGAAACAACCAACAAAACTAAAAGGCAACCAACGGAATGGGAAAAGATATTCGCAAATGACATATCAGACAAAGGGCTAGTATCCAAAATCTATAAAGAGCTCACCAAACTCCACACCCAAAAAACAAATAACCCAGTGAAGAAATGGGCAGAAAACATGAATAGACACTTCTCTAAAGAAGACATCCGGATGGCCAACAGGCACATGAAAAGATGCTCAACGTCGCTCCTTATCAGGGAAATACAAATCAAAACCACACTCAGGTATCACCTCACGCCAGTCAGAGTGGCCAAAATGAACAAATCAGGAGACTATAGATGCTGGAGAGGATGTGGAGAAACGGGAACCCTCTTGCACTGTTGGTGGGAATGCAAATTGGTGCAGCCGCTCTGGAAAGCAGTGTGGCGGTTCCTCAGAAAATTAAAAATAGACCTACCCTATGACCCAGCAATAGCACTGCTAGGAACTTATCCAAGGGATACAGGAGTACTGATGCATAGGGTCACTTGTACCCCAATGTTCATAGCAGCACTCTCAACAAAAGCCAAATTATGGAAAGAGCCTAAATGTCCATCAACTGATGAATGGATAAAGAAATTGTGGTTTATATACACAATGGAATATTACGTGGCAATGAGAAAAAATGAAATATGGCCTTTTGTAGCAACGTGGATGGAACTGGAGAGTGTGATGCTAAGTGAAATAAGCCATACAGAGTAAGACAGATACCATATGGTTTCACTCTTATGTGTATCCTGAGAAACTTAACAGGAACCCATGGGGGAGGGGAAGAAAAAGAAAAAAAAAAAAGAGGTTAGAGTGGGAGAGAGCCAAAGCATAAGAGACTGTTAAAAACTGAGAACAAACTGAGGGTTGATGGGGGTGGGAGGGAGGAGAGGGTGGGTGATGGGTATTGAAGAGGGCACCTTTTGGGATGAGCACTGGGTGTTGTATGGAAACCAATTTGTCAATAAATTTCATATATATATAAAAAAAGAAAATATGAACATCTTTTTTTTTTGAAAATATGAACATTCTTACTGTTCAAGAGAAGAGACAGTTAAATGGAAATAATGAGACTCATGGCCAATTATTACTGAGTTAGTAGCTAGGCTATAATGCTACAGATTTGTGGAGATACTTTTACTTTTTAAGTTTATTTATTTATTTTGATAGAGGGAGAGACAGAATGCAGGAGAGGCAGAGAGAGAGGGAGAGAGAGAGAATCCCAAGCAGGCTCTGCACCGTGCGTGTGGAGCCCAATGTGGGACTTGAACTCATGAATTGTGAGATCATGACCTCGGCTGAAATCAAGAGTCACACATGTAACCTACTGGGTCAGACAGGCACCCCAGAGATACCTTTATTTTAATGTGTTCATGTGAGTGTGTGTGTATAGCATGTGGTGTGTGTGTGTGTGTGTGTGTGTGTGTGTGTGTGTGTGTGTGTTTGTACTGAGTATCACTTATTAGCCCCAGTGTGAGCACACAAAATTCAAACATCTATCTGATTTAGTGTTGATGTCTCTCCAGGTCAACATGAGGAAATGACGTGAGGTCATGGACAGGAGAGCAAGAAAGATTCCAAAACTGGCAAGAGAATGGTTTAAAATTTAATAATCCTAAAATTGAAACTAATAAGGATGGACAGGAAGCTCTGTAGGAATTTATAAATTAGTAAAATAAAAGTGGTCAGTAATGTAAAAGGTAAATATATCTGATATAACAGAGGAATGGAAGGATGAAAGCTTGTAATCAGAAAGTGTTGGATGATTTCAGGTAAAGAACATCTCTTGAATGCTACTCAAGGGTTTAAGTTTACGGATCTGAAAGTGGTTTTGAGCAGGGAGGAAGGCACCATTTCTTTCCTCTTTCAGACATGTGGGGCAAGGAAGGTTAAGCACCACTCAAAAGACTGAGGGCTTTATTATTCTCCATCCAAGAACCCACTGGGTAGATAGCATAGAATTAAGAAAATTTCTCCTAGAAGAGAAATAAACAAGAGGCATTACACCAGATGAGTTATTTCCACAAATTCGTGAAATTCAGAGACATATGAGAGCGTATTGATTGATAGAAGATAGCATGAAAGATCATCTGCTCAAGAAAGTACTGCAGGGGCACCTGGGTGGCTTAGTTGGTTAAGCATTTGACTCTTCATTTCGGCTCAGCCCACGATCTCACAGCTTGTAGGTTCAAGCCCTGCATCAGGTTGTGTGCTAGAAGCCTGCTCCAGATTCTCTCTCTCCCTCTCTCTCCACCCCTCCCCCACTCATGTTTTTTTTCTCTCTCTCTCTCTCAAAATAAATAAATAAAAAACTTCAAAATAAAAAAAGAAGGTACTGCAGTGGAGGTGAGCCAATCTTACTGAGAACTCAGGTGGACTCTGTTTTCAGAGTTCCTGGGTACATAAAATTGAGAGAAAAAAGCAGCTATAAATAGGGGTTTAAAAATGGGCATATCTGTCAGCTGTGAAATAGCCACATGATTGAACCAAAAACTGTTTTGAGAATAGTTATACCAGTCTGTCCCCTTCTCTGCCTACTTCCCTCCTCAACACTTGAGGACAGCAGCCAGGCGTTTGCATTTAACTATAAAAAACTTGAGGGTAATTTAAAGGAACTGTCAAGAGAGAACTCGGCTTTTTGGCAAAAAGTGATCACTCCCACACAAAGACATTCAAAGGGACCCAACAGCCATCTCTCCTTCAACACACCCAAAAGAAGAACGAAAGCCCTGCCAACCTTCTCTTTAGTCACAGATCCACTGCAGGAAAAGACATAAATATCAATGAAGTAAACCTATTAAGAATTAGTTATAGTAATTAGCATAGTATCTTGTTGTTTCAGATTGAAAAAAAGTAACATTTAAAGGAAAATGAGGATTATTTATTGACAAGTTTAAAAATCTAAATATGGGGCGCCTGGGTGGCACAGTCGGTTAAGCGTCCGACTTCAGCCAGGTCACAATCTCGCGGTCCGTGAGTTCGAGCCCCGCATCGGGCTCTGGGCTGATGGCTCAGAGCCTGGAGCCTGTTTCCGATTCTGTGTCTCCCTCTCTCTCTGTCCCTCCCCCGTTCATGCTCTGTCTCTCTCTGTCCCAAAAATAAATAAACGTTGAAAAAAAAAATCTAAATAAATAGTCCAGAAGATATTGCCTCCAAAAAGCCAGTAAAATGTTAACAAGAAAAAACTATATAGTTTAATCAGAGGGCAAGAAAAAGGTTTTAGAAAGTAAAAATGTGAATGCAAAAAATAATAGATGTGTTTTAAATGAGTTATTTTAAAAAAATGTATAGCTAATGAAGATGAGAATCTTCACCATGAAAGTACTCATGAAGTCCAATACAGGGCATCTGAGTGGCTCGGAGAGTTAAGCATCTGACTTGGGCTCAGGTCACGATCTCAGTTTGTGAGTTGGAGGCCTGCCTGAGGCTCTGTGCTGACAGCTCAGAGCCTGGAGTCCGCTTTAAATCTGTGTCTCCATCTCTCTCTGCCCCTCCCCAGCTCAAAAATAAGTAAACATTCTCTCTCTCTCAAAAATAAATAAACATTTAAAAAAATACCAACATAGTATGAGAAACCAGACCAAACCAATGAATCACATCTAGCAACTTCCTTTGGATACTTCAGTCTTCATCTGGAGACTTCAAAAAGATACAAAAGATTCTTTTATCTTTCAGAAAGAAAAAAAAAAGCAGGCCTCTTAGAAAGAAAGCACATTAGAATTCATTTATCTGAAAAATGTATGTTAGAGGAAAATGGAAAATGAATTCCAGTCTGGAAAATTATTTTGATTGCAGAATTCAATACTCGGTAAATCAATGATAAAAACAGATATTTTCCATTAATTATCAATAAAGATATTTGACAGATATACAGACTATCAGGAATGTTACTTTTTTTCTACTTTTTCTGGAATACATTAATTGAGGTAGTGTTCAGGAAAAGGAAGAGGAGAATAGGAGAGAAGTTATAGCCTCTGTGATGCTCTTGCTCTAACTGGTGACAATAGTGAACTGAGGCCTTAGTGTGATAGATCTTTAGTAGGTCTGAGAGAAAATCCTGAATAGATTATAGCTGAAAATTGTAAACGCCCTTGGGAAACTACCACCAGGAAGAAAACAATTCTGAATACTAAAGAGAATGCTAGAAATACTGATTACTGTTGAGACTATGATGAAAGCTATAGCTTGTTCATCAAGAGAAGAGAAAGTCAAATGAAAACCTCAAGAGAAACAAGAGCTGCAAAAGCATACCATAGTCCAAGTAGAAAGCAAATTGAAATGTTGCATGATTTTGAACAAATATTATAGTGCTTAACGACTCAGGTTAGGCTAAACCAGGCTACACAGTTCATACACATCTGACATCTCAGGGGCTTAACAAATAGATTTATGTGCTATTATTCAGGGTTTGCCCTTGGGCTCACTGGTTCTATAGTGTGGCTGCTTTCCAAATGGTGGGTGACTCAGGGATTCACATTGCTTCACCTCACTATCATATCATCTAGAACACATGGGATGCAGATTGCTGAAATGAGAGGAATGTGCTGGAGGGCTACAATAATGTTGTCCTATTCACTGGGAGTATCTGGTTTCATATTCCTAACTGTAAAAAATCTGGGACATGAAGGGAGCATATACACACTCAGTGAAGAGTAAATGCTTCTACCACAGAGTGTAGACTCTGAGTATCAATTTGACCTTGACACCAGAAAATTTCTTGTCTAAGTGCTACAGAGAATCTTGCTTTGGACCTGCAGAGAAGAAAATTAATCTCAGCATATTTATTGGATCTGTCACAGCCAGTATTATTGTAGCCATAATAAGATAAGCATTCTTTATTGCTTACATTGTAGCCCATAGAAAAATGGCTTATTTATAATTTTTAAGCAAAATGTAACATAAAAGTAGTTTTATGTTATAAAAGTAAAATCATAGTTGTCAATATGGGAGTTAGCAGGGAGAGGTCAATAGAAGGAAAATTATTAATATCTACATTTCACAGTTTAGGGGATTAAAAATACTCCTGAAATTTAATGGAGCCAGAGATAAAAGATGTAAGTCAGGGGTAGAGATAACCAACTGAAAAACTACTGTAGAATGTGTGAACAATTTTAAGAACAAAGTAGGAATAAAGATGACAAGATATATGTTAAAAAAAACCTGAGTCCTTTCATTGTGGGGGACAATAGATGTTTTTTAATGTGATTAAGAAAGATAAAATATATTATTTAAGTTACAGAAGAAAGCAAAAAAAAATAAAAATGAAAATGTTTAAAAATCTTGTCTATAGCAAGTGAAACTGAAGGGCAAAAGGGTGAGTTTGAAGACTGTGCTGTATATTATGAATGTTTCTACAGCATTTAATTAAAACGGGGTGACTTGGGGCTTCTGTTATGCAGATGGATTTCTGAGGTCCTAAAGCGGAGGACAGTGAGTGGTAAGAACCCATTCCTTTTCATGAGAATTATTACTCATCCACAAGGCCCATAGGATAGTTCTCTGATTTTTAGGTTATCACCCACTTTCTGGTTCTAAGAAAAACAGAATAAGTTCAAAAGTGAGGACCTGATACAGATATTTCAGGTATAAAGACCTGATATAAAGAACTAGCATCTTCTCTCCTTTCTTCATGGTCAAGGGTAATGATGTTACCCTTCTGTCTGAAGAGAGACTTCAAGAGTATAACTCAAAAATTTTTTGGTTTTGTGTTTTTGGATGACTTGAAAAAATCCAGCTTTAGTAAAGGGCTGCAGCTGTAGTGAGGCAAATCCAGAAGAGAATGTTTTGTGAGTCGTGCCATCAAAGGAGGAATTGAGGGAAAGTCACAATAGAATAGTTTGCCCACTTCAGGGAATGGTGGAATTATTCTTTTACCCCATCTGGCAAGTCTCCCAGGAGCCAAAATCACCCTGTACAAGAAAAAGGCAGCATTTGAGTGTGTGTTGCTCAAGAGAGCACCCCTCCAGCATCATGTGTCAAATAAGACCTTGTTCTTTTCTTTTTATCTCTCTCCCTATTGTGTCCCTGGAGGAAATAGAAGCAGCTTGAATAACCAGGGGATAGGAGTGAAAGAACAAGACAAAAGGACAGGTCTTGTGACATTCATTTTCATCATAAGTTAAGGAGTCAGGGTCAGTCCAGAGCAGAGAAATGGATGTGAAGATGTAACTGAGATATGAGATAAAAGTTTTAGATCGGACTGGGTTTCTTCACACTTAAACAAGACCTAGAATTCTTTGATGGGGTACAGCTTCCTTGACATCCTTAATTGGTGTTGGCAAAGAGGGAAACTGATATTAACAGTGGATGAGATAGGGTGTCATTCCCATTTCATATCAAGTAACCCTCCTTAGAATTTTATTTTTCCTTTGAAGATGAAGCAGCTTCTATATTTATAACCTTGACAATCTTAAGACTTGCATTTTGAATCCATATTCAGTTGTTTTGTTTCTTTTAGATGCTTTTTTTTGAGGCTTTTGATGCCAAAAATATTATGCATTCTCTAGATATTTTGAGGTAGACTTTGTATTTTACCTTATTCATAGCATACCGATTGGTTGTTCATTTTTTTTTAAAATTTTTACTATTCTTTTAATTAGCCAGCTTCCCAGCTTTATCACTTATCAGAATAGAAATAAGTACATTGTCAATGCTGTATGTATATAAATATGTGTGTGTTTGTGCCTAATTGTAAAAATAATTCATATTTGGAAGAGTTTAGAGGACACGAACTTCAGTCAGCAACACTGTACTAATCATTATTTCAACATAAATGTTTAGTTGTAACAATTGTATTTTTGATTTCTACAATACCAGAGTAGGTATGTTTTAAGATCTATTTTTATCCATTTGTTCAACAAACACTTAGTGAACTCATTGTTAGGCACGCAGAATACCAGGCAAACCACAGACACATTTATTGCCCTCAGATAAATAACAGTCTAGGGTAAATAGGAATACTAAAATAAATACACAAATATTAATAATTGCAAACATATGTTTTAAAAAACACAAAGGAAAAGCACTGGGTGTCTTAAAGAGTAGTTATCAGCACTGCGACCTCATGCATGAATAAGATTAATGAGACAAGGGGTAAAAGTATCAGAGGTATTTCATGAATGCATTCATTCTTTGTGCAGATATTCTGAGGTCAAAACATACATTTCACACGAGAGGAGCAGTAAGATTAGATTTCATAACTCTCTACCAAAATTAATATTTTCAAATGTGTTTCCCAACATTTCTATCATACATGAGCCCCATGTGTTTCTAGTTGTAATAAACAATACCCAGAGAGATTATTTCTGCTTCAAAAATAGTATTTCTGTGATTTCATCTGAGCTTGATGGTTTTGGAAAATAAAACCCAGAGGCTCCTGGGTGGCTCGGTCAGTTATGTGTCCAACTCTTGGTTTTGGCTCAGGTCATGATCTCATGGTTCAGGGGGTAGAGTCCTACATCAGGTTCCACACTGACAATGCAGAGCCTGCTTGGGATTCTTTCTCTCTCTTTCTCTTTTTTTTCTGTCTCTCTCTCTCCCCCTCTCTTTGCCTTTCCCCAGCTCACATTGTCTCTCTCTTTCTCTTTCTGTCTCTCTCTTTCAAAATAAATAAATAAACTAAAAAAGAAAAAGAAAAAGAAAAGAAAATCCAAAGAAATGAATATATCATGTTGAAGGCAGGACACATGTTTACATAAGAAATTTTGTGGCTAGAGTAATCTTTGGTCCTGACAATATAGACATGTTCATTTTCAACACACATTAATGCCTCAGAATAAGCTAGATGAAACTAGACAAAATGTGACTGTGACTTTTTTCTCCTTTCTCTATTTATTCTCTATTTGGTTTAATGTGCTGGCAAAAGAGTGGTTGCAAATATGCATTATTTACAACACTATGATAATCCTTGCTAAAGAGCATTACTAAAACCAACTGAAAACAAATAAATTGAAAAAGCAAAAAGTAATCACATTAATGATTTTTTAAATAAAATACTTGAACTAAGTACAATAAAGAGTATTTACATTTAACAGTATTAAAATTAAGAACTTTGAGTTCAATCATCTTATTCTTGCAGGTAATATCAATGATCCAATTACTTATGGTAATAGTAAACCTTCTCCACTCTCTAGAGTTGTTTATATTTATAAGACTTGATCAAGTGGGTGTTAGTAAAGACCTTTGCATTCTATGTTGCACTTGAAGTTTCATTTGAACACATTTATAAGAAGCCTTTTAATGTACTTGCTATTAAGTTTATATTTTCAAAGTCCAGATGAGGAATAAAAGGATGTCCTACATGCTTGAAGAAAACAGATTCTGTTCCTCTTAATCTTTTGGAAAGTTGAAAGAAAAAAAAGTAACACATGCCTGAATTTCCCAGATAGTGACTTATACTGTTCATTTTACTTTTTTTTTCTTTTCTTAAAATCATTGTTCAGTGGCCCCTGCTGTTTTTTTTTTTTCTGTTTCTGAATGAATTTTTAATAATTTGTCATATATCTGCAGTAACAATTATCACAAAGGATATATTAGTGAGTAGAGCCAAACTTAGGTCTAGATTTATTATAATAATTTCAGCCCTAGTATTTTGTATGTTTCATCTGCATCACAGTAAAGGATACATAACTATCTGAAAGTCATAAGCAGAAAACCACACAAGTCTACCAAACTGTAGTCATTTCAATCACAGCTTATGAAAAATTCAGAAAGCAGAGTTGCCAAATATTATCTTTTGAATTATAGAAACAAATACTACAGACATTTCCAAAATCTCTACTCTGGTTTGAATTGATTTAAAATTTATAGTGAGAAAAACTCCTCCAGTAATATACAGACTCTATGTAAAAAAAAATGTAAAAAGAAAGAAAAAAATAGCATCAAGTCTTATGTTTTGCTCTTTTTTTCTGTCTTTGAGCATAGTCTGCCAAATTGTTTTAATAATGTTCAATGATGATCATAAGTACTAAAATAGCATCTGTGGTCTTGACCATAGCTGGGACACAAGAAGGATATTTCTGGTTACCCCTATAAAATAAATATATATGGAAATTCTATGGTCAGCACACATGGTATTGCAAATACAGGCTAGATTAAGATTGAAAATTTCAAACCCAAAAGTGTCCTTGGAATGGATTGAACCTCCTGATTCTCCACATTCTATTTTTAGTATCAGTCTAATTACGTCTTTGATATCAATCTTTGTTTTCCCTTAAAAGAGTGGAGGAATCAGATCTTATTAACCATATAGAAAAAACACAAGAGGAAGAGGGCAGCAGAAGAGGAGGAGAGAAGGGGAAGGAGAAATCCCAGAAACAATGGCCTGATCACAGGAGTAATATCAAATATTCCTTAATGTTATTTGAACAGAATATAACTGTGCAGAGTAACTAACAAATACAAAAACTCAAAACAAAACAAAACAAAAACAAAAACAAAAACCTTTGACTCTAGGTGTCTTGGTACTAGAAACTTCTGCCTCTGTTCAAGCATAGAGTTAGCCCTGAGTTTGGTAAAAACTGAAAATCACCATGATGACATAACTAAGTAGAAATACTCAAGTTCTATACTTTCATATATGTATTTTTCTTTATGTATATTATGCTTCATTAAGTAGTTAAGAAAGGATACTGCTGTGGAGCATATTCTGTATAACAATATATTAATATTATTTTCTAATAGTGTATTTATAAATTCTCTCAATAATGCTAAATTTATATTGATTCTATAAGTGAATTTCTTTAAATTGACCAACAAAATGTATCCATATCTCCTTTTACTATTTAAACCCTATCTACTTGTCAGTGACTTGATTATCTTTATCTACTGGTCTGATGGCTGCAAAGCTTAAGTTCTCAAATTTGATTCATGTTAATAGGTATCCAGCATATTTTGCTAACTCCATTCTACACCTTAAAAGTTTGCCAAATTTAAATGATCATACGCACGCCTTTAGCTCATTCATTTTTGCATATTTAATCATTATCTAGACTACATTTTATCATTAGCCGTCTCCATGATTTGAGATGTCACTGAGTTTCAAGTGTTCAAATAATATTAGAAGAAAAAAATGAACTGCCGTTTTGTTACGGTAAGATAATAAATGATACAATGGAGATGTGCTCTAAAAATACAAGTGGTAAACAAAATACAGCAGAATTTGTTCTCACAGGTAAACTTTTAACACACACACACACACACACACACATATATATATATATATCAAATTTTATATATTTTAGTCATAAAGTACAGTTTCAAAATTTGGCAAAATAAGGCTAGGTTTTCAAACAATAGGTATAAATATGATTTTTTTTTAAATCCAGACAAAAGGATTTATAATTTTTAATGACTATAGAAGAAAAACTTGACAAGCTAAAAAATATGTATGTTAAACTGCTTCATTGCAAATTAAATTAAAAAACTATTGCACAGTATTTGAATATTGTGCTAAAAATAGTATGCTCTAAGTTTTTAGAGAAAGTGTTAAACTGGTACAATAATTTTGGAAAGAAATTTTAAATTTGGTGATATGTAATCATTTTTATATTTTCAACTAAAGACTCACAACAACTTGCTACTGTTTGTAACAAGTTGTGGCAGTATATTTTATGAGCTATGGAATGGCTCTATGTTTTGACCCAATAATTTCATTGTGTCAAAATTTACTATTAGGAAGTTATATAATAATCAGAAAAAGCTAAATAATTGAACATATTCATGATTTATAATAACTAAAATTTAGAACACAAAGATATACAATAAAATGTATTTTTACATGAATTCAATATATATGTGTTTAGAAACTATGGGTTTCTAACTGTATAGATAGAAATACGTGGTTAGAAACTGAATGTTGCAAAATAAGGACAATTTTTAGGATATATTAAGTATAATCCTTAGACAACAATGACGCTATTATTATTGCAACAGCTAAGGACATACGCATAAACCCAAGTAAGGATAGGAAAAGAAGGTGAAAATATTATTTTGTGAGGTTCTCGCTTTCCTTTTCTTCTATAATATTATATTGCAAATATCAGAGATAAAATTTATTGAGTGCTTGTATTTTACCAAGAGCTATATTTATGTTCTTTTATTGATGCTCAACTGAGGATTCATATTAAAATTATAATACAACCATTTTTTCCCTTCCTTTCTTAATGGTATACACAATAATGGTATGATTTCAATTGATGGGGATTTAGGTGATATTAAATATTGCCTGTGGTATGGCTTTAAAATTTTTTTTTAATGTTTATTTTTGGGAGAGAGAGAGCGCGAGCAGAGGAAGGGGCAGAGAGAAAGGGAGACACAGAATCCAAGGCAGGCTCTAGCTTCTGAGCTGTCAGCACAGAGCCCGATGCAGGGCTTGAACTCACAAACTGTGAAATCATGACCTGAGCTGATGTTGGTCACTTAACCAATTGAGCCACCCAGGCCCCCCAGCCTGTGGTTTTATTTTTATTTTCTAGTAAGGCTCAGAGAGATTTACTATTTTGCTAAAGATCACATTGTCAATTATGTGGTTATGTAATTATGTTACATGGTTATGTGAATCAAGTCATACTTAATTTCAAAGCCTTCTCTTTTTTCACCAAGAGGAAATGAGAAATAAATAAATAAGTCCTAGATACTATAGACTTTTCTATAAAGAAGACATGCAGGACCTGCCAACATATATCTGTGTCTATGATCTTTTACTTATATGTCAAACAAGTATTTTTGTTATCAACACACACACACACACAAACACACACAACACATACACACACACATTTTATTCACTTTTGTGAATATTTTATATAGGTATTTTAAAGGCAAATCAGGAGAAAGTGCACCAGAAAGTGCTAGGCACATTCTTTTTTAAATTGTGTGATCCTAATTTATTTCATTCACTTCAAATCACATTTGCCCAAACTTCCATATTTTGATTTATAAATATTTTAATAAATTATGATATCTTTTTAAAAGATCGTCACTCTTTAACTAATGTATTATACTCTTGAACATTGATTTTCCTTTTTGTATTTGCTCCAAGAGCAAGCTTGGCTTATCTCTTCTAAGACACTTAACCAATAAGAGCTGTAATGAGTAAACTGTCTACTTTTTTGGGTGGTGTGGGGGTATGGAGGGGTTGTTTCTTTGTGGGGAAAAGGAGCAGTGTGAACTCATCACCAAAGGTTATGGCAAAATAATGCTGCTCAATAAATGCATGCAAGATGAAATAATAAATAGATGTTAAGCTCCCTAAAACTGTATGGCCTTATGTTTAGTTTCAGTATGATGTTATAGCCTGAACCAAATCTAAAACTAAATACAAAAAAAAAAAAAATACTGAAACTTATGTCTTTGATGAAATCTCTTGAATACAGCACAGCACACAGTCAGCCTTCTAAAAACACTGTTTTATATTTTCCCCTAAATTCTTTTTTTAATGTTTATTTATTTTTTAAGAGAGAGAAAGTGAATGGGGAGGGGCAGAGAGAGAGGCAGACAGAGGATCTGAAGCGGGCTCTGTGCTGTCAGCAGAAAACCCAAGACAGGGCTTGAACCCATGAAATGTGAGATCTTGACCTGTGCTGAAGTCAGAGGCAAAACTGACTGAGCCACCCAGATGCCCCTCCTCTAAATTCTTATACAGCATGAGTACTCATACAAACCTCTCTTCTCTTAAACTCTTAACACTTGCTGAACTTTTCTCTCAAGCTACCTTAGTCTTCCTTACTCTATACCATTTTGTGTACTTTAAATATCCTATGTTTTTAAGGTGTAAATTAATCTAGTCTTTGTACCTGGACAATTTTATTCTTCATCCACTACCATGAACTGCACATCAAAAGTTCAGATAGAAGTAGGTAGATAAGAAACAAAAACACTTAGTATGTATGGGAAAAATATATGCTAACAAGTTTTCATTTTGTCCAAGTCACAGAACACATGCAGAATGAACCAAGTTTGTTATATACCTTTTACTTTTTTCAATTCCCAGTCCCAATTTTAGGGATCCTTATGAGCTCAGGGAGAACTCTGGATATTTTTCTTTCCTCTAGTTGGGTGCCCAGTGAAGAAGAATAGTTTTATTCCTTTTATCAATGGAGTTGTTTATGAAGGAAAAAACTTGGGTAGTTTTGGGACTTACTCTGTTTTGGTAAAATTATACTTTAGAAACACAAAAACAAAGCAATCTGTTCTTGAAAAAAGTGTAATGTCATCTTAATCTGCAAGGTGAAAACGGAACTATCCATTGTTGTTTTTTTAGTAAAATAAACTGGGTTTGCATACAATTTCCCATATTAAAACATTAGAGGCAAGTTTCTCCCCAAAGCAGATTTAGATTGGAGTACTGGTTTCCCCAACATAAATTTAACTTCTTTTGAAAAATTCAAACGTGTGGAAATTCACTCAAATTTTATGGTTGCTTTATTTGGAAAACTAAGTTTAGATCACATGATTGGATATAAGAATTTTCACACATGTATTTCGAATATAATTCTCTTTGTCTCCTGGTTGTTAGTACTGCCATTCTCTACTGCTATTTCTGCAAGATCTCAGATTGGAGGACAAGAGCACCCCTTAAACTTCTGAAGGTGGGTGCCACACAAATGAAATGATAAAAAGTCCTGGAGATTTTTTATGCTGGGGACTGAGCTAGTTCTCACATATGGGAATTCAATAGCAAATACTAAAATACATGACCCTAGGATTTTAGGGCCTTTTGGTGTATTGGACCCTGGCAACTTAATGGGACTACATTGCCCCAATTTCACTTATCTGAATGCTTCTGGTTCAGAGTTGACTACAAAAGAAATTTGTGTGAGGTTTAGAAGGAAGGAGGTGACAGCCATATGCTGTGAAGTTCGTGGGCACAGGATGCCTCTGAAGTTTGCAGACACTGTCTCTGACATGCCAGCTTGCCTCGTTGGCACGGATGGGGCAGGCCCAGAAAATGCAACTATACCAGGTTGGACCAGCTCAATTATTTCATCTTCTCTGAGTCCTACTGATATGCATGTTCAGCCACATGACCAAGGACAGGAGTCTTGTGGCATTGAGAAGCAAATGTGAGTTTCAGTTTGTACTTGTGGGTTCCAGGGTCTCCTGGCTCTCCTCAATTCACATCTACCTTTTCTTTCCAAAGGCAGCCATGATAATTTACAGCAAATTCAGGAGCAATAGCCTTTCGTGCCCTTCTTTACATCCTCCTCTCTATTGTGGAAGGCTGAATCTCTCTACACTGTGTGCCTTATTCATCGTAAATGGTGTTTCGACAGTCCCTGAAACTGACTGGATACGTCTGTGGGCTAATAGAACAGGGAGCTGTGCTCATCACTCTTTATCTTTTATTCTCTCAGAAATCTTTACAGAGTTTTAAAACCCTTAATATGACCTTGATAAGAGAGGAAGTTAAGGGAAACAACTGGATTCATACAGGAAGTAAATAGGTACAAAGAGAGCTAATGGCCTGGAGTTAGTGTCAGAAGCTCTGTTAAGTGACTTGGTAGCTTCCCCTGGAGAAGCAAGAGCAAATATGAAGATGGCTTTGCAGAGCTGGTAGTTGCTTATGTTAGTTTTATATCTATGCCATAACAAATCACCACAAATTTAGGGCTGTGTTCCTTCTGAAGACTTTAGGGGGAACTCAGCGCCCTTGCCTTTTTAAGCTTCTAAAGACTACCCACATTCCTTGGCAACATAACCCCCTTCCTTCATCTTCAAAGCCAGAAATGTTGCATCTTTCTCTGAGCTCAGCCTGAAAAAGCTCTTTCCTTTGAAGGATTCCTGCAATAAGACTGACCCATCTGGAGTCATCTTCCCATCACAAGGTCTTTACAAACTTAGTCACATCTGCAGTCTTTTTGTCACATAAGTTAATATACTGTCAGGTTGCAAGGACTGGGATGTAAACATCTTTGGGGGGCATTTTTCTGCGTCATATAGTATTCAAAGATTTCACAGAAATTACTTCTAGAAAACTTTAGAGAAAAGCTATGGTTCCTATCAGTTCAGTTCCTGTATGTAGTTCCTATTTATCATTTGGATATATTTATTTGAATCCTAACAAAAATATGATCTTAGACATGAAACTGAAAAATGAAAATGAGTAAAACTTGTCTTGTTTGTTTTATTTTATTTATGCTTCTGTTTTCAGAATAGTGGAGCAATTCATTGTCTTGTATTGTTCTGGTTTTTATCTTTAAGTATATAATACAGGATGGGGGATGGATTAAATCAGCGATGGGCATTAAGGAGGGCACATGTGATGAGCACTGGGTGTTATATGTAAGTGATAAATCATTCTACTCCTGAAACCAATGCTACACTATATGTTAACTAATTTGAATTTAAATAAAATCATAGGTGAAGAAAAAAGTACACAGTATAAGACATGCTCCAGTTCTCAAATGAGAGCATAAAATCAGGGAAGTAGAGGACATGAGAAAAAGAGGTAAAAAATAATGTACCTATTTTCTTGTCAAACCCTGCATATCTATGCCAAAGAACAGAAGTTAGTGTACCTTTAACATTAATCTTTTTATATATCTCAATTACTTTCTTTTTTATAAACCTAGTCAGGGAAGCCTTTCATTAGTTATTCCAAATTCAAGAAAATCTATAGTTTTTTTTTTTAATTTTAATTTCTGGAGGGTTAGTCCTAACAAGGCTAATGCATTAATAATTAGCAGTTATTTTTCATAATCTTTTGAAAACCATAGTTTATCACCCTAAGGGGACATAAACATTGTTCTACCAAGGAAATTTTAACAAATGTATCATTTCAAACTCAATAGTCTTTAGATAATAACTCTTGAAACTAATGTATTTCCCTCTTTAGTAAACAGAGACCAAAATGCAATTTCACAGTGAAGAAATGTGATTTTAATTCATTATTTAAAACATGATTTTAATTCAAATTTTGAAATGAGTGACATGCCAATATCTTCTCATTTTTGTAGTAGTCCAGGGGCACCTGAGTGGCTCAGTTGGTTAAGCATTCAACTCTTGATTTTGGCTCAGATCATGAGCTCATGATTTGTGAGTTGGAGCCTCATGTTGGGAGGAACCTGCTTGGGATTCATTCTTTCTCCCTCTCTCTCTGCCTCTCCCCTGTTCTCTTTCTCTCAAAAATGAATAAACTTAAAAAAAAAGACTTAAAAAATAGTAGTCCTGTAGTCCGTTTCTGCAATCTCAAAAAATATTGAGGGGCATCTGGGTGGCTCAGTCAGTTAAGCATCTGACTTCAGCTCAAGTCATGATCTCACAGTTCGTTGAGTTCAAGCAAGCCCCGAGTCAGGCCCTGTGCTGACAGCTGAGAGCCTGAAGCCTGTTTCAGATTCTCTGTCTGCCCCTCCTCTGCTCACACTCTGTCTCTCTCTCTCTCTCTCTCTCTCTCTCTCAAAATAAATAAACATACAAAAAAAATTTTTAATACACTGGGCCAAATTCTTCACTCAAAATTTCACTTTAAGGCCTATGATTTAAACTAACATTTTACATATGTTTAAAACAATGTGTTTGATACCTGTAATGTTTTTCCAAATACAAATTATCTTACTTATTTTTCCTAATGTAGGTATTAAATGCAACATTGTACAGATGATTGCTCTGAGACTCTTGAGTTGAATAAACCTGTTCAGATACTGGACCCTAGTGACCCTGAATTTATACCATATGCCTTTCCTATCACACCAAGTCTCTTAATTTTTCTAAGCAGAAAGCTGTTATGAGCTGTTGGTCTCTGTGTCCTGTGCCTGTACTGCTTCCCTTGTGGCAGCCTTTCTCATCCACTACCTAAAAGGCAAATATTTGCTTTCTATTTATAACATGTTACTCCTTTTATCCTAATATATTTCCTCATATCCAATTCACTAGTTGTCTGACTCCGGTCCTGTAGCCATCCATCAAAGCATGCTTTGTATTAGATTTTTTTTCTTTTAATATTAATAGTCAATAAAATACTTTAAATATTTATATTTAACTAAAAATGTCTGCCAGGTGAATTTGTAATATGCTCCTGGCACTTGAATGAAAATCTTGCTATTCATCAAGGTGACTTCATTATTTCCTTTCTAGGAGATGCACAATGGCTGTATATTACATTGTTAAAAAAAGAGATGCAGCTACATTTTACAATTTTCAAAATCCATTAGTTTTTTTTTAAAGTGTATTGATTATGAGAGAGAGGAGGAGAGGGGCAGAGAGAGAGGGAGAGAAAGAATCCCAATCAGACTCTGTGCTGTAAGCACAGAGGCCCAGACAGGGATCGATCCTGCAATCATGAGATCATGACCAGAGCCAAAATCAGAAGTCAGACACTTAAACGACTGAACCAACCGGGCATCACTCTATTAGGTTTATAAGATAATATTCGATCTAAATTACTTTGAAGAAGTTGTCAAGCATTAAGATTATTTAAATTTTAAGGAATGTAAAATGTGGAAATAAACGCATCAACAAGATACATCACAATAATCTATTTCAATTAGCATGGTCACACTGAAGTTGTCTTGATTATTGTGCAAAATGGTCCTTCTTGAAATGCCCCAAATTTACTCATTGTGCAAGACTGTGATACTATAGTTAGGTTTTCCTTGATTAATATAAGAAGGAGAATACATTTTTTTGGTGGCCTTCTCCCTCGTTATTTTACTATATGCTATTGTCAAATTATTATTTTCCAAAGGTAAAACTATAACTCACATATAAATATAAGACAAACATGAATATGTTCATGAAAAACGAGCAAACCAATAAGATGCCACCTTGTTTCTCCACAGGCCGATTATTCTCCATGGGCCAAATCCAACCGCTTACTAATTTTTTTTAAATAAAGTTTTATTGGAACACAGCAACATTCTTTGATTATGTATTTTTTATAGCCACCTTTACACTACAATGATAAAGTAGTTGAGGCAGAGACATATCCTGCAAAACAGAAAATACTGATTATGCGAACCTATACAAGCAAAGCTTGCTGACCCTGATACAGTACTTCAGAAAGTCATTTAAGAGATAAAAAAGCAAAAGAATATGATGATACGTGACAAACAAAACTGTTTTGCATCCTATGAGACAATAAAAGCACAACCTTTGTGGTTATCTTATCTATTAGGCTGCAGTCTGCAATTTAACACTGAACTTCATACCACCTGAGCTAAGAGTAAAATGCAATGTGCAATACTCCTATCTACTCCCAGATCATGAAATAGTCCTTTAGCATGCTTGTTAAACATCTCAATATGCCACTGAAAGGATATACTATACTCTCTTTTGATTTTTATGTTTGGGATAATTTTTCTTAATACCAGTAAAGAAAAAGAAAAGTCAATACAATTCAATCTTCTGGTTTTCACTCTGTTATCTAATCATCTCAGCCCTGATTTCATTATACTTGGTTACGAGGGAGTTGCTAAGGCACATATAGAATGTACAAAATGTCATGCTTTTAAAATGTCCATAGAAATGATCCCTATTTATGATTTTATTTCTCTACCCCTTAAGCTATGACATTACTTTTATATCTTTGGCATTTATTATATTCTAGATAATAGTAAGTAGTTATTTGGTACACATGGGACTCTCTTTTTAGACTACAATTTCATAGCAGAGTCCATTGCTGTTACTAATTACTGTTTATTAAATTTGGTAGTTCTTTAATACAAATTGACTTAACTTTTATAGGATATTTTTAATTTTTTTATAAATATTCACATATCATATGAAACAGTATGAGGTTTTGCAATCAAGTAATATAGAGTTCTCTAGTATGTACCTTAGAATATGTTTAAAGTCAGGGTTACATTTATTTGGAAACTTTCAATATACTCCCAAGATATTGTTCTCCTATATCAACTGTAAGAAAATTTCATTGTTTTCTTGCTGCCCACTGAGCTGTAGACATTCTAAAAGTGTCTATTTTTATTTTATCTCCTAAAGCAATAGAAATAATATTTGACCACATTTGTATAACTGAAGCAAATGCTACATTGGCAATTTGCTATTTTTAACTTATTTGGCTTTTGCTATGACATAAATTTACATATTAAATCATCTGTTGCTGCAAATAATATTATTCTGCTGATATATCTGGTCATTATTTCTATAAGCCATGCTAACTTCAGTAACACATTTAGGTAAGAAGACATTTGTTTTTGTCAAAAAATTTTTTTTCATATATCTTCATGATGTACTCAAATTGTGAACCATCAAAATATGATCTTAAATATCATAAAATAGAGTGTAAATATTATATTTAGAATCTTAACCATCTGTATAAATACATAACATTGAACCTCAAATCTTAGTGTGCATAATTATATGGAAAGTTTGTCATCACGCAGGTAACAGGAGTCCTCCTTTAGGGATTTTAATATTAGAAGATTTTCAGATTCCAGTGTGTCCAGGAATCTGAATTGTACTAAGTACTTGAGAAGAATATGCCGGAGGTTGTCCGACCTAAAACTGATAAAAATGCTCTAAAGTATGCATTTTTACTGCTAGTCTCTTTAAAGAAATTTAGAATAGTATAAAACTACATTTGTTTCCTCATATTTAGCAGAGTGTAAACATCTCTGGTTTTAGTTTAAAATACTGAATCTCATCACATGCAGAACTGGTAAATCTTTAAGATGAATCTTCACAGGAATTGTATTTATTTGGGGGAGGGTAATTTAATATTTGAGTATAGTTGACACACAAAGTTGCATTAGTTTCAAGTAAACAACATAGTGACTCAACTTCTCTATACCTTAGGCTATGCTCACCACAAGCGTAGCTACCTTCCGGCACCATACAACACTATGACAATATCACTGACTGTACTACCTATGCTGTGCCTCTTATTCCCATGACTTATTGATTCTATAGCAATTTAAATAATTGACCCAATGTATCTTCTTTAAGAGGGAGCCCATAAAGTGGAGTCACCTGTTCAGCTCTGTGGGTCAAAGAGGGAGAATCAGGAGATCTCATCTATCTTACATGTGTGGCCCTGCTCACTGTCAATGGAGGATGAATATAAATATTAGATTCTTTCAGAGGTGTAATGTTAGGTCAAACTGTGTAGAAAGACTGGATGTGTTTGCCAAATAAGGACATATGTGAAATAAGAATTGGACGCAAAATCAAGGCAATAAGGCAATAAAAACAGGTTCCAAGGCCCCACTGCCAGTAACTGTTAATAAATATGTCCAAAATAAGGGCCCAGCAACTTTAAAAACAATCCCAATTGATTATGACATAATCTGTTACCCCTCGTAAGAAAACAGTGCGCTTCTAATCGTTCAAGGACCGTGTCTATTTTCTATCACAGTTCCCCTAATTCCTACAGAACAAGCACTCAAAATTATTTATTAATTTTCAAAACTTCTCTTTAAATATTAACAGTAATGGAGACATAAAGAGAGGAGAGGGATTGAGGGAGAAAAAAGAGAGAGAGTGAGACAGACACTAAGATAGAGAGATACATGTACAAACAAGATTAAGTCTGTGGAGAAAAAATCAATATCATAACTTCAACACACATTCGCCAACACCCCACTACCACCACCAATAAAAAAAATAAAGAACAAGTGTTGACATGAAAAATGAAATTTCTGAGTTCCAGTATCACACACTAGGGAGCATAGAATCGAGACCTAAATGACCCTAAATTAACTGGCATTATTTATAAAAACAGTGTGCTATACCTGTCAGTAACAGTTAAAATAAAACTCAGAATGTTTCATGGAAATACTATAGTACATATATTTCCTCTGTAATTTAACCAGGAGTTATTTTTTTTCCTTATTTGTTTTTGATTTGATAATAACTATGGAGGGGAAATACAGAAGGAAAAGCTATATATGAAAGCAGTAATATTTTAGCGAGGCTGAGATTTAACCAATAAGCACAATATTTAAATTATTATAATTTTAACCAAACTGAATTACCATGTATCTACAGAAATGTATCTCCCAGGCCATGCTAGATCCTCCCCTTTCAAGGTTCATCAGCACCTTGACCTTCCTTTCAGAACATTGTGTTCCCTTTAAAAAAAATTTTAATAGATGTGTTCTCTGACAAACTGCTAGTGAAATGTTTATAGAACACATAAATATTTCATTCACAACAGTATCTCCAGTTCCAACAGAGTTCTGGTACATAGTAAATCCTCAACAAATATTTGCTAAATGATTGACGAAGAAATGAATGAATGGTGTTCGTGATCAGAATTTTTAGTTTGTAAAAAGGAAGCCATAGAGCCTGCATGCGTACTAGATTGATTTCAATGAAAGTGACTTTCAGAATAATCCTAGAATTGTTTGGCTATATTGGCTTCAGACTAGGCTTTAAAGGAAACCTTCAATGAGGCTCAGAAACTTAATTTAAATTTAGAAGTAACTTGTAGCCATTGGAACTTTTTAGAAGGTTTTGATGTGTCTATAAATACACATGGGAAATAATTTTGGCAGCATTATTAACTGACGACAAGAGGAATGAGGCAGAGAGATCGTCTGCCTGTTCATCTCAGGCTTCTGTGAATAAATTCATTTCCTCAGGCATGAGACAGAATAAAAGCCTAGCTAAGGGAATCCTTTAGAGAGACCTGGAAATTTAGGTAATTTGGCAAACAATTGAGGGAAACTGGCTCAACCCTTTGTGGAAAGTAAAACAAATCTATCAAAAAGCTGTTGATAAATGGCCAAGGAGATCTGTGTGACAAAAGGGAAAAGCCTTTATTACCATGCAGGAATGAAGCAGTAACTACTAGTTACAGACATGGTCATGGTTTAAGAATAACAGGGTCAGATATTTATTAAGTGACTAGTTTTCAGATCCATTTATTTGGAAAAACAAAAATAAAAACCAGTCAGCTCAGTATGGGTAAGAAACTGAATTAGATCTAAAAAAAGAATTGAGTTGTATACTAATCAGTGGCATTAAATTTTTGTTCATAAAAATATATATATTTAAAAAACACAACTCAAGGTAAAGATACATATACCACAAGAAAATTATAGGGTGCTTGGATAGCATTAAGTGTCCGATTCTTGATTTCAGCTCAGGTCATGATCTCATGGTTCCTGAGATGGGAATCTATGCTGACAGCATGGAGCCTGCTTTGATTCTCTCTCTCTCTCCCTCTCTCTCTGCCCCTCCCCTACATGCATGCGCTCTGTCTCTCTCTCTCTCTCTCTCTCTCTCTCTCTCTCTCTCTCTCTCTCTCTGTCTCAAAATAAATAAATAAACTTAAAAAAAAAAGACAATTATACATGGCCCTAAGGAGATCAAAACGAAAAGAATTATTGGTGCAGGTCAATCCATGTGTTCCTGAGTCAGCCACTCAGACACATCTTTCTGCTTCCTTTTCTGTTGTTACAGGGAACTGTGACAATATCATTCAAGCACCAATTTATAGATTCATAAAGGGTTATGGCAGGAATGCAACTTAGAAGTTACTTGCTTCAGCTTTCGGTTACAGATTTATCTGATATTAACAGCACACAAAAAAAGTATCCATTGAAAATGCCTTGGTCACTCAGCAGCTCTCATGCAGTGGGGGTATGATCTATGATCGTTAAGAAACACATACATTCTACTACATACCTTTATGGGAAAGAGAATTTCAGCTCGGCAGTATAACTGGTATTGGGCAAAGAAAATTTGAGAGACTAAAATAATTTTGTATTAGCAATCTTATTTTTCCTTCCAACATTCAAAAGAAAGAGCAACAGGCATTCCTCACCTCTAAATACATGTCTCTGTGTTGGATATATTTTTAAATTGAAATTTAGAAATTACTATGTCATAGACAAGAGTGTTCTGGGACTTTTCCCTAAATCAGCCCAAGTTCCATGGTAGCAAATACTAATTGGCTTGAAATAGTTTGGGTAAGTGAATCTACACTATGTAATTTTTACTTTCTACTGCTAATGGGGGAAGGTATTTTGCTATTTTGAATACTGTGTATGATCAGTTTATTTTCTTTTAACTGAATTAAATTCTGAGAAACATGACTTCTTTTCTTTCAAAATCATAATGGATATTTTGGATTTAAGAATGGGTGATTATTTTAAGCATTACTTCTTCATCTCATCACCAGGAAATGAATCATCTTATTACGTACAGAATAACTTTATGTTCTTGGTCACAGTCATATTTTCAGGGAATCACTCTGTTGGTTCTTGTGTACGTAAATAGAGCACTTGAATTCCCGTGTCTGTAATACCTACCTCCTAAGATACCAGAGCAAAATCTGAGAAAGATGAGAACAAGTAAGTTCTTGAAATTACTTTCTGGGATTCACAATCTGCTTTCTTTGGGCATGCATCAGGGAAAATAACAATTCTTTATTTGCTTTTTGTTCAACTCAGTACCATCTAGGAGTATCGGGAATTAAGAGTTTAAAATGTTCCCTTTTCTTCTTCAAGAACTCTGTTCTATGATAGCTTCTACAAGGATGTAACAGAGAGCAGTGTATCTATGAATACCATAGTGTATGGAGCAGGCATCTCAGTTTGGATCCTTCTCCTCCTTTGCATCCCCGCAAATACAACCACAATTGAATTATTTTCAGCTTCTGCCTAAACCCCTTTGCAATATTGTTCAAACTTTTTTTTTCCTGTGTACTTTCTAACTTTTATCTTTGTACATCTCCTAGAGACCATGAATTCCTTGGAATTAGGATTTGTGACTTATTTATAATTATATCCCTGGGTGTCTATCATAGCGACTGACATATAGCTCAAGAAAAATTTGTGCTGGTGAAAAAAAATACATTAATTTGTATGGCATGTTGCAGGCAGATTAATCTATCAATACTGCCAAATAGTTTATCATCTATTCCCGATCAGGTTCTTTTCTCTGCCTCTCCACACCTTTTCCTACTCCTCAAATATACAAATCCCTTCTTCCTGCTCACCTTCAGTGGTTATGATGCTACCCACTTCAAAGCTGAAATAGCATAAATAAAAGTAAAACTTCTTCCATTTTCTCCCACCCTGTGTATCTACAGAGATAAATTTGTTAAAACACAATTAAAACAGTGCCTTTCTTTTTTTAAAAAAAATTTTTTTTCAACGTTTATTTATTTTTGGGACAGAGAGAGACAGAGCATGAATGGGGGAGGGGCAGAGAGAGAGGGAGACACAGAATCGGAAACAGGCTCCAGGCTCTGAGCCATCAGCCCAGAGCCCGACGCGGGGCTCGAACTCACGGACCGCAAGATCATGACCTGGCTGAAGTCAGACGTTTAACCGACTGCGCCACCCAGGCGCCCCAGTGCCTTTCTTTCTGTCCGAGTTTACTCTTTCCCTGTGTACTTTTTAATAAATTTTAATTGAGATAAAGTTGCCATGTAATGGTGTGAAGTTTGAGGTATTTTGGTCAGTAAGCATCTTTGTTTTATACTCCAGAAGTTTAGCTTTTGTGGTATTTTCCAGGTAGTAATATACCTTAAAACCACAGATTTAAGTAAATCCTGCTAAAAGCATACCATGTAGAGGGACTCTCCAGAAATAAATACCAATAAGTTTTTAAATTTTGTGTTTGCCAGAAGGTTTGTCATTGACTTATTTTAAAAAAGATTTTACATTACTTGCCTTTCCCTTGGTCTTCTCCATATAAAGGAGATAATAAATTGCAGGCCTGCTGATAACCCTTCATCTACAACATTATAAGCTATGTCCATAAAAATAAGAGTACAATTATTGGCTATACAAATCCACACTCAGAAATGAGGCTGATCCTAGCAATAAGCCTTGAGAGTGAAGTGCACTATGATGATTTTCTCAGTGCTGTTTCAAGCCCAAATAAGTGTAAATATACACAACAATAATTTTTTTCCAGCAAATTTTAACCAGTATTTGTTTACTCAAAACAAGCATCTTCCCAGCAATCTGGAGAACGGTTCAGTACAAATTGGACCTAAAACCTCTAATAAGCAATTGAATAAAGACCAAAGAATTTCAAACAGCCCTAAACTAAATATGAGAAGCACTGATCATTTGTGCATGTCTAGTGTCCAATTTAAAATGAGAGATTGTTTTGGATCTTGTAGATATAGACTCAACCATGAAAATAGCAGTTTTGCTCAATTGCCCTGAGAAAATGAAGAAATCCCTTGAAAAAATAAAAGATTAAGCCAGAGTGCTAGGAGCAAATTGTTAATAATTGTTATGGGACTTGATTGGCCCATAAATGCTTCACTCTATCATATTAACCACTTCCTTCTGAGGAAGGTACAAGTCCCGCAAAATTGTTTCCATTCCTTTACTAGAGCTAGTAAGGAACAAGTGTGGGAAGACCAGATATCCTTGGGAGGAGAAGGGAAGCTTGTTTTATGTATATTCTCTAGAAAGAAGCAGCAGCGATAGAAGAAGAAAGAGGGATAGCTTTACAAGAAGAGAGGCATTTAGCACTACACTGTCTCTTGAATGGTAGCTGAGAGATAATAACTCGTAACAAACCTAGACTTTGGAGAATTTTTATGGTTACATTTTATTTTATATTTTTTGTAATGTTTTTACTTATTTTTGAAGAAGAGAGAGAGACAGAGCATGAGTGGGGGAGGGGCAGAGAGAGAGGGAGACAGAATCTTAAGCAGGCTCCAGGCTCTCAGCACAGAGCCTGAGCGGGGTTGTAACCCAGCAACCGTGAGATCGTGACCCGAGCCAAAGTCCGACTAAAGGACTGAGCCACCCAGGTGCCCCAGAGAGCAACATTACCTAAAATAGGAATCAAGATTATGAAGGTACCACCTTCTGCTGTCTTCTATTACATTATGAAATAAAAATTAAAGGCATTTCAAAACATACAGTGTCACTGGTTCTGGCTTGCTGGGGTCTTAGTAATGAGTACAGCACGTTGCCATAGTGTAAGATATTCAGTGTCCCAGCATATTACCTGCTCTATCACTTACCTGATGGGTAATGCCGAGCTAATTCCCTAACTGCTCTAATCCTCAGTTTCCTCAACTCCATAGAGGGACAATAATAATTCTTATGGCCTAAAGTTGTTATTAAATGAGATATTTATAAAAATTTCTGACATAAAGCACAAAATAAATGGTACTTAATATCATTGCTACTCAATTTCATTATCTAAGACATCATTAATTATAAGATTCATTTCAATATCTTAAATGGTAAAGTGAAAAAACTGCTTTTTGATGAATATGAAAAGAATCAAAAGCAAGTTGGAAATAAAAATGTGGTTCTAGATTAAGCAAACTGGCCTAAAATATTATGAAATTTGTAGGTATTAGTAAGCATGAAATATATACTTCTGTAACTGCACAATTATATATTTTAATGTTTTTCATTTTATAGTTAATATATTTCCCAAGTTGTTGGGTCACATTTTACAAAATACTTCTTATAGTCTAAAACAACTTTAGGGTGGAAAATATTGTTTATGCTACTAATATGGAAGAACAAATGGTTTATATTTGTTTGAAATGTACAGAAATATGCATGTTAAGCATAATAGAAACAAAATAAAAAATAGTTCTCATTAAAGACCTTAAGTACTTATATCACTTATCAAAGCATAGAGCTAGAAAAGATGAAAAGGAACATAATCAGCATTATCTATTTATTAGAATTTATAACTGCTTGTAAGATATTCCAAATTACAAACACCTTTTTAGAAAATGAATGAGATAGAGTGCTGTGTAGAAATTTTGAGAGTACTACTATACACGTAACTGACTTGTCTCACTGTGTCATTTTGGGATACTATTTCAGTTACAATGAGTGTAAAATCCCTGAGCCTAGATCAGCAGAGGTGCCAGACATTCTCACTCATTCCATTCTTCTTTCCCGACAGAAGAAGCCACATACTGTCCCTTGGTCAAAAACTGATATCTGAAAAGCCAGTCAAAATTATGTCACATAGCAATTTGATGAAAGGCTCCTTGTTATGTCACTGGAGTCATTGTAATAGCTGTGTCATGGTAGAATATGGAAACCAGGAAGTCTTGTGATCCAGTATTTACTACAATGTTTCTGTACTTCACCTTTAAGAATTTATTTATTTATTTATTTATTTATTTATTTATTTATTTTTTTGAGAAAGACAGAGTGTTAGCAGGGGAGGGGCAGAGGAAAGGGGAGAATCTCTAGCAGGCTCTGTGCTAATAGAGATGGGGCTCAAATTCACTAAAGTGTGACATCATGACCTGAGTTGAAATCAAGAGTCAGACACTTAACCAGATGAGCCACCCAGGTGTCCCCCATGTTTCTGTACTTTTTTTTTTTAACAGAGGAAAGGTGCTATTTCCCTCAGAGTTATATACAATTAGCCTATTTCAGAACAAACAGTACCATAGGGCTCCATGTGTGTAAAGTTTTACTGACCGTCTCTTCAAGGTCATAAACCTGGATCCATGTTCTTCAAGTCACACAAGTTACCAAGCTGTGTCACAAGTTAGGAGGTATTTGAACATCAACTACATGCTTGACCTAGCTGTGTAAGCAGCTAGTCCTTACACAACCCACAGCCTAATGGTAACTCATTTAATATGCTTTTATATACTTGTATTTATAAGAATATAAATTTATATTCTTTTAATTATGCTGAACCCTTTGCTTTCTTGTTTCACTGATCTCAGTGAGGCTGAGGTCATAAGAATCCTCCTACAGTGTGGTGTTTCAGTCCTCTCCAAGGCTCCAATCATAGGTCTGAATATTCATTATAATCTTATTTTCAGAATGTTCCATGTTTAGAGAAACAGAAGATTGTAAGCAAAGAATGCCATGGTGGATGCGATTGGTTTCCTCAGACAAAACTGCTTTGTAGCACCACTGCCACCCAAGAATTCTCTCTGCTTTGGGAGCTGTAACATTTTGTTATCTGAAATAGCCTATGTTATAAGCCAAATTCCAGGATCCAAAGTTTTAAAAGAAACCTCAACAAACACTCTTCCCCTTATGTAGTTTCTTTTTACGTGTACCCTCAACCTGTAAACTGTACAGACTGCTCAGGTATAGGAATACCTTATGGAAATACCCTCATTTTATCACCACACGTATTCAAAATTCTTTGTTTTTGTAATCTGAAGACTAACAATACAAGCTAATATGTATTTTTTCCTATTATTAAAAATGATACTGGGGCGCCTGGGTGGCGCAGTCGGTTAAGCGTCCGACTTCAGCCAGGTCATGATCTCATGGTCCGTGAGTTCGAGCCCCACGTCAGGCTCTGGGCTGACGGCTCAGAGCCTGGAGCCTGTTTCCGATTCTGTGTCTACTCTCTCTCTGCCCCTCCCCCGTTCATGCTCTGTCTCTCTCTGTCCCAAAAATAAATAAACGTTAAAAAAAAATTTAAAAAAAAAATGATATTTATGGTTAATGTCCAAGAAGACAGAAGAAAAAAATAAAAACCTCAAGTTAAACCAAGGAATGGTTATTTCATATAGCCTCTACATGTGGGTGTGTGACAAAAAAGAAGAGCTAAGACTCCTCAAAGCACCGTTTTTTGAAAAGTCTGTTATGGTTGAAATGCATTTTCTGACATGAGGCAAATAGCACAGATTTTGGTGTTATTCTAATATTCTGTTTACATCAGTTTCACCCATGTCCATTCTCAAAAGACTGGTATTTAGTGGTCTCTCTAATGATTCTTTTCTTGTCACACTGTTTTCACTTGTATATAGTTGGAACTATAAAATTCATAGCCCAAGCTAAACTTATTTTCTTTAATAAATTACATGACTACCTTTGAGGATTTTGAAGAAAGTGTGAAGTACAAAAGAGTATTTCCTCTTACCGTTTACATGCACACAGAGCTGACAAACATATTCTTTCATTAGTACGCTGTTAACCTGTTCTTTTTATTCTTTCTCCCACACTCATGCATATTGGCAATACGTTATGACTGCATCCTCAAAACTCATGGGTATAAAATTTTCTGCCTGGGGGCACCTGGGTGGCTCAGGCTTTGAACACCAGACTCTTGATTTTAGCTTAGGTAATGATCCCATGTCATGGGATTGAGCCCCACGTCAGGCTCCTCACTGAGCGTGGAGCCTGCTTAAGATTCTCCCTCTCTTCCTCTGCCCCTCTCCCCAACTTGGGCTCTATCTAAAAACAAGGTGGGGGGGCACATGGGTGGCTCAGTCAACTGGGTGTCCAACTTTTGATTTCAGCTCAGGTCATGATCTCACAGTTAGTGGGATAGAGCCCCTTGTCTGGCTCTGTGCTAAGCTCATGGAAACCTGCTTGGGATTCTCTCTCTCCCTCCTTTTCTGACTCTCTCTCTCTCAAAATAATTAAACTTAAAAAAAAAACTTTAAAAATATTTGTCTGTTTTTCAGCAACAATGCTGTTTTGTTTTTTTTTTTTGTTTTTTATTTTGTTATATGCCCGCATCTCTAGTCTTTATTTTTTGATTAGTAGTGACTAGCTGTGCTGGCATTATTTCACTGATAAATATTTTTCCTTTATTCTACTGACTTCTTCCAGTTTTTTTCCCCTGTCTTTCATCCATAACTACTTTATCCTGTTTTGTTTTGTTTAGTTTTGTTTTACTTTTCACCACAAAGGGTTAACTCGTATGCATACCAAATCATAATATTTATTTTTACCTATGAAGGATTTTCATTATCATTATACCTTATCATATGTGATATTTGGGCTTCAGGCTTATTGGCTCTTTTTAATTGTTTAATTCTTTGTTTGCTCAAAAATTTCATTTTTAATTAAAAAGATCTTTTTTTTTGGTTTGATTATTTTATTTTAAATTTTGAAGCTGGCACCAAAGAAATCTAAGTTTCCCAAAAGACTAGTCTCTGAATTAGAGATGCTTCACAAAAGAGCCTCAAGTATAACAAAAAATAAATGCATTTTCAGCATGATATAATCCATATTCATTTTCTGACTTGAGTATTCCTTTTCCTTTGATTAAATTGAAACAGGTGGTAACTTTAATCACTACTCATTATCTGATATTCATCACTTACTATTTTACTGAAATTCTTGTAAAATGTCATGATTAGAACTATTTCAGGTTTTTTTTTGTTCACACTTCAATGTGTGATATCCATTATTGCTCAAGGAAATATTTAATCTAAGAACTGTATTACTCAATGAATAGATGAATGAGTCACAATTTTGTTCATCATAATTCATTTGTGCATACTTAGAAGTAGGAAAATAGACATATGCAGAGCAAAAGAATTACTTTGACATTGGAATACACAATCTAAACATGAAAAATTACAAATCACTTGGCTTTTATGTAGCATTTGAGTAGTTATATAAAGCATGGACATTAGGGTACATCACTTAAATAAAATTAGGAATCCAAAGTAACTAACAAACTCCTTATATGTATTTCCAAATGTAATTTCAGAAAAAGAAAGATTATTAGTTTGCATAAAACATTAGTTTTCCAAATAATAAGAAATTAAGAATTAACATTACAAGCATCATTTAAATAAACCTAATTCAATAAGTGAGCAGAAGAGCTTAACTATGATAATTATTTGTGAGGTGAGAGTAAAACAATGGAGATCTTTATTATGTGATAACTGAGTAACTTTCCTCAGTATAAAAAATACAGGTGACTTCATTCTCCCACTTGTGTTTGGAAATAGGTTAAGATAATCTGACTTGATGATGTAGACAAGGAAGTGTAAGGAGACACCTAAAGAGGAAAAGAAAAAAATGACCTCAATAATCCAACTGATTCCAAATTTAGGTCCCATTCCCAGATGATGGCTTAGGGGAAAAAAATCAATAGGAAAATGGGCAAACAGACATTTGATAGCAAACTCTTAATTATTAAATGTATTTTGTCCACTCAAAATATGGGAAAGTTTCATTTAATAAAAAGAGGATTTTAAAGAGATATAATATAAATTCACCTTTTGCCAAGAAATGAAGTTTCATTGATCAGTCTGAGAACAAAGATTTTTTTTTTGTTGAGTAGAATTTTAGTAAAACCTCATAAAGAAGTCAAATGGATTAAAAACATATCTGATTCATTAAGTAACAACTATGTCTACCAAGCCAGAGATACAAGAAAGAAAAGGCTTTTTCAGAAAAGCATCTTATGTGTTGGCTAATTAAAAACATCAGGGAAAAGGGATGCAATTTCCTTAAACAAGTGACTCTTGTAATGAATGGCTGACTTGATTATTTAGTGTAGGAACTAGAAATGGAAGCCAGGCAGAAAACAAATGAAGTGACAAATACATAATTTTACAGCAGGGTGAGATATCTATGGACTAGTGGCTGCAGGGCATGTTATGTAAGAAATGCATTTTCATATTGCCAGTGGAATGACAAGGTGAATGGTTCAATTAGATATATATGAACAATAATCTCAAAATACCAAAGAATATTTTGTTGTAATTATTGGTGCAAGTTCAGCAACTGGCTAGCCATTGGAGTATTAGGAAGATAGATGGTGAACATGCCGATCTACCCTAAAGAACAGATACGTCTAGCATTCGTGAGCCTCTGACACCATATTTGTGCTGTTAAGGACTTACAGATATGGTAATTTATGGAAGGTTGAGGTTTCCTTGCAACATTACTCTGCATATTTTAACATTTAATTTAAACTGATAGCCAAATGTCACAACGTGAAGGTAGCCCATGTGGAGAGGACAGCAGACAATGTGATTGCTCTAAGCTACAATAGCACTATGTGATATGCGAACTCTAATAGAGGAAGAAACAGTCAAATTCTCTGCTTCTCAGGGAAAACTAAATGCCAGATAACATTTATCTTGCAAAACCTCTTGTTGATGTGTGGCACAGAATTTAAGTTGCTCATTAGTCCTTTATTAGGGTAATCCAGTTCTTTTGCTACGGGGTAGATAACAGGCTGCAGAAGTTTAAAAGACATTATTTTTCTAGCACTAATAGACAAACACTTAATACATAATGCACTTAACATTCTATGATTTACACAAATTACCCCCTGGTTTTGTTCCCAGGAGACATATCTTGGCATCTCATGGAAACAAAGATTGGAACATCTGTGCTATTATTGAACAAATCTCTTCCTAGAAGTTGTTCTGTAGCAATACCATATGGAGGAAATGTTTTCACATTTCTTTCATTCATTAGACATTGCAAGAGAAGATTTGTACAATTACTCAGAAAGAAACAGGATGGAATTAAACCACTAGTAACAGATTTATTATTAAAATATATTTTTATTTTCTTAGTGATAATATAATTTACACATGTATTGTTTATGAAGGAACACTTATTCTTTATATTCATAAAAGATTGCAAAGTATAAAGATGAAAAGCTATGATGATGATGATGATGATGATGATGATATTATTATTATTATTATTATTATTGGCACTGATATCACATCTACTATGGGCAAGGCACTGTTCCAACCACTTTAAATATAGTAATCCATTCAACCAATACCTGAGGCAGGTACTACCCTTTCCTCAATTGTAAAGTTGTAGAAACTGAGAAATGGAGAGGCTAGGTAAGCCAACAAGTGGCAGGAATAGTCAGTGGAGTCTAAGTTCTTAACCTCAAAGCATTTGTTTCTGACAGAAAATAATTAAGCAATAAAATGGAACTCATGTTTTGATGAAAATAAAATTAATCACTTTGTTATTAACACTATAGATATATGGATTTGTGTTCAAATACATCATTCAATGAGTAAACTTTGCAAACCAATCCTTTATTCCAAATTGTCTCCCTATCATTAGCTCAAATTCGGATTTATTTTAAAATAGATGTATACACACATTGTTCCCAATGTTTGCAAAATATGTGAATATTTATTGATGGATTCTACCAAAAAACCTCTCATGATAACTTAAACAATAACCTCATAAAGGGTCTAAATATAGTATAGAATTTGTGCTTAATTTGGCTTCTTTAAAATAATGTACTTTCCCCCCATTTCAGATGAATGAATTTCAGGTACTAGAAACATCAAAATGAAGCTGTAAATTAGAATTCTGCCAACAATTTCTACCGTCTTTCTTTTGGTTTGTGAATTATATTTTCCTTTGTTCCATTCTCCACAAGTGAAAAGAGTAATTCAGGGCCGACTCCTGAACTTCCTATTCCATCTATAGAATTGGTTAGCCATTACCTATATCTGTGTATAGTTACATATGGGAAAGGAAGATGTGGCCTAAATCTGGATTTGACCTAATAATTAGAAGACAACTTGGAGAAAAATATTGCGCTCTCAAGTTTACTATTGAATGATATAATTTTTAACACAAATCCACAATCTCTTCTGATAGCATTTCCACACTGAACTTTTCCCAAGCAAGAAAGTATTTCTCTAAACAGTGTGAAGACCATGCTTCTTTTCTTTTTAACATTTAAAATGCTAAAAAATAATTCATATACATCTGAAGTACTTAACACAAGACAACTTATAAACTCTCATTCAATCCTAAACTAGCCATTTTTTACAACCTGCCCAATTTTCTAAGATGTATTTTATAGACTGATACCTAAATAATATGGAGGTTTATATTTCAGACTTATTTACACAAACACTATAATAAAATAAAGAATTATTTCAGAGGGGTCCAAACCGAAGATTAAAAACAATTAACAAAAAAAAAAATGCATTTGGAAACCAGAGTTTCTCATAATTCAGGAAAAACAACAATTAAGTGAGCATAATAATTATCTTTTAAAAATGCATAATACAGGGGCGCCTGGATGGCTCAGTCGGTTAAGCGGCCGACATCGGCTCAGGTCACGATCTGGCAGTCCATGAGTTCGAGCCCCGCGTCGGGCTCTGTGCTGACAGCTCAGAGCCTGGAGCCTGTTTCGGATTCTGTGTCTCCCTCTCTCTGACCCTCCCCCGTTCATGCTCTGTCTCTCTCTGTCTCAAAAATAAATAAACTTTAAAAAAAATGCATAATACTATGCTTACCATAGATCCTTAAAGTCATTGGATCAAAGAATTTGAAAATGTAACAACCCTGCCAGGAGATTCTGATACATGTGGTTCATGGACCACATTTTGTTAATACTTTACTTAATCTGCTACCTCTCAATTTGTGTGACTCCTACTTCTCATTGTAATTATGCCCATATGCATTGCAAAGCCTGCAGTAGATTCTAGTTATTCCTTGACACTTGAAATTAAGCCCATAAAGGATTTCACTACTCCTTCACTCTTGATAGAATTTAGTAGAATATTACAGCATATGTTTAGTCTAAGAAGAAAGTGGCTAAATGCTTTGCAGTTCTGCAAAAATTGTGTGCCAAACAACAATCAAGTCTATTGAATGATCAAGTTCAATAATCATAAACCTTCATGACCTTTTATTATGAAATATTTGATTTCTAACTTCCTTTCCTTCCTTTCCTGGGTTATACTCTGGTGGTCAATGGTGGGATTGAACTCTTGCCAGTGTAAATCCAAACTAACTCTCTTGAGGTAGTGTGATACTCTCATTTTCACAAATATCTATTTTAAGTACATGAATCTCCTAAATGATATGTGTTTGACATTATTATTGTTGTTGTCATTATCATCACTGTTGATATTTAGGTATTGATAGGCCTCAAAAACAAATTGACCTTGTTTCTGGAAGAGATGGGAGTAAATAAAATTCTGAGACGTATCCAGAGTCCAACTTGCCATCATGTTTGCCCATTTGTGAGAAATATAGTACAGGTTTGCTAGAGATGAACTAAAAAAAATCTTTAAAAAAAAAAAAAGAAAAAGAAAAGGGGCATCTTGGTGGCTAAGTCCTTTAAACATCTGACTTCAGCTCAGGTTATGATCTCGCAGTTTGTGAGTTCGAGCCCCATGTTGGCCTCTGTGCTGACAGCTCGGAGCCTGGACCCGGCTTCTATGTCTCCCTCTCTCTGCCCCTCCCCTGTGCACTCTCTCTCTCTCTCTCAAAAATAAACATTAAATAATAAAAATTTAAAAAAGAAAAAAAGAAAAAAAACACATATATATTTTTTAATTTTCAGAACTTGCATTTTGTAAGTGGCCTTTATTTAAAACAGAACTTTTCTAGATAAGAGAACTACAATAGATACGTGTCAATTTTGAGAAAGAACATTTAAAATCCTATAAAAAATCCATAAAAAAATTAGAATTAGTAATATTAAAATGTAACCAAAGAAGTTCTTCATAATTTTCATCCTTATCAAAGTTAAGCCTAAATAGCTCTAAGTTTTAAGAAATCAATTAAGTATGTATGTATGTATGTATGTATGCATGTATGTATGTATACATGAAGGTACATGTGCATCTGTCTATCATCTATCATCTATCTATTTATCTTTCTAACTTTTTACTCATGTTTGCTTTTTCCAGTTAATGTCATGAAAAGACAAGTTGTTCCTGGATGTCATAGAATATTTTCTCATTTTGGAAGGAAGTTGGGTTTCCATAAGTCCATTCTAACATCAACATTCTTTGAGTTAATGACCCTTCCTGATTCATGAACATTCATCATTTTGGGTCTGCAAGAGTATCAGTTAAACAGAGTGGATCAGTTAAGCACAATTAAGCATAGTGGAGCTTTTACAACTTTCTAATTTTCTGCTCACCATCCAGGAATAAACATGATCAGAAAAAATAATTTCGCTCAGTCTCCCTGTCACTCTCTCTCTCCTTTCTTTCACTCTCTCTCCTTACATTTTTGCTTTAAAGGTGACCTGTATTAAAAGTCTTTTATTATATGTAAATTTGGCATTAATTTCACCTAACAAAATCTTTAAAAATTCGGATAAAGAAAGTTAAACTTATACTCAAGATACCTTCTAGCACCTGCCCACCCTCACCTTCCCTTCAGGATTTTTTAATAGAGTTAAGAAAAGTCCTCAGCCCTTTTCACCCCATGGCTAGAGACTGTCTTGAAATAAAGTTATCTGTTGCGAAGCATGTAGCCTATAGCCAAATGTTAACCTGGTTTTTCCCAGAACACAGGTATCTTTCAGTGAGATGAAACACTAAAGTTGAGTTACGTCTGTCACATAGAACTGCTACAGAAAACGTATATTCCCTGAAGTATGTTTTATTTATGCTGTATCACCATAATCAAACCCTAGATTCACTTTGTTACAGTCATGTGTGAATTTGTGTAGACACTGGGAAAAATGCCATACACTCACCCACAGTGAAATATATTAGAGTTTTTGGTGAAAGTGACATTAAAAATAGCAATACATTTGTGAATTATTATTATTATTATTATTATTATTTGCTATCTTGCTATTTTGCTGAGAGTAGGGGGTGAGGGGGTAAAGTAGTGAGTTCTGGCTTATACTTAAATGGTCCACCTGACTCAAATGGTTTCAGTCCCCAAAACAAGGATAGATCTGAACTACCCTTGAACTATAAATCTGAACTACTACGATATTTAGGAAGCTACAAACACTGTAAAATAATGAATCATGCCCTACAAATATTTGCTTTTCAACGGTAAAATAATTACATTATTTTTACCATGATTTCAGTGAATATTTCATTATTGAAATAGCCTAACATTCACTTCAGATTTGAAAAAGATAAACATGAAGTTACAAAAAAGCCACCAGCTCTGCTTTAGGTCAAGCTTTATCTTTTCCCTGGATTATAGAAACATGACCCCCAACCTCAGACTTACATCCTTTCAATATACCCTCCATACAGTCTTCAGATCATCTTTTAGACATTGCCAGCATGATGATGATATTGCTGGGCTTAAAACTCAATACTGAGTCTGTACGGTTTACAAGGTAAAGTGGAATTTTCAGATAATATACAATCCTTGCTCCATATGACCCTGCTGACTTTTCCAACCTCATTTCTCGGGTCCTTTCCTATCCCTTTGGTTCTAAGGAAAACCAGTTGTTGCCGTTCCATGAACACATTCCCTCTCACACTTGTTTCTTTGCACTTTATCTTCTCTTATGTTGGCTTCAAGAAAACTTTTCATCTTTTATATTTAGCTAGCTTACTGATAACCTCTTCTAAGCTGCAGCCTTTACTGTATTCTCGAGTGGAATGAATTACTCTCTCACTCACACCCCATTCTTTCTTGTACCTATTTTTGTAGGACCTCACTGCTTTATTACAAGGGGCTATATGCCTATCTTCCCCTCCTAGAAAGCTCTAAGATTTCTGATGACAGGAAACATGTGATGTTTCTCTGTATGTCCTCTGCACTGAACGCACTGCAGAGAAAATCAATATTTATCAAAGGAAAGAAGAAAGGAAGGAGGGGAAAGAGATAGAGGAAAGAATTGTTGAGTCACACTGGGAAAATTTGATAAGGCCCATTTCAAGAGGGGAGAAGATATATACCAACTGTAGTTGGTGTATATTGACTCAGGCTATGTAAAACATAGACATCATGTAAAACATACATAATTTTTAATTTTTTTTAGGTTTATTTATTTTTGAGACAGAGAGAGAAAGAACATGAATGGGGGAGGGTCAGAGAGAGGGAGACACATAATCTGAAACAGGCTCCAGGCTCTGAGCTGTCAGCACAGAGCCTGAAACGGGGCTTGAACTCATGGACCGCTAGATCATGACCTGAACTAAAGTCAGCCGCTTAACAGACTGAGCCTCCCAAGTGCCCCCTTTTTTAAATTTTTTTAATGTTTATTTATTTTTGAGACAAAACATATATAATTTTTAAAAGACTATAAAGGCTCATTTAATTCATCCATTCATCCACAAAATACTAAGATTTCAAAATATCACTTTATTAGCTAGAACAATAGAAGGAAAACTGCAGATTCAAGTTAACATTACTTAATGTTTTGTCCTGTAAGATTCTGAAATCTTAAGAAAATCTTATAACTTAATCCATATGTATTTTTTTGCAGTTTTACCCTTAGTCTCTATCACAGAAATTGGCACCTTAAAGTTAATAAGTAATGAATAATTGAGTGAACACATAAATTTCAATTTTCTCTGAGTTTTAAATGGAGTGATTAGGGGCGCCTGGGTGGCGCAGTCGGTTAAGCGTCCGACTTCAGCCAGGTCACGATCTCGAGGTCTGTGAGTTCGAGCCCCACGTCGGGCTCTGGGCTGATGGCTCAGAGCCTGGAGCCTGTTTCCGAGTCTGTGTCTCCCTCTCTCTCTGCCTCTCCCCCGTTCATGCTCTGTCTCTCTCTGTCCCAAAAATGAATAAACGTTGAAAAAAAAAATAAATGGAGTGATTAAAAATGAAGCTAGATTATTCTAGATGGAGAGATGTCTTCAATTCAGACATTAAATATTTCATAATGACCTGTGGTGATCACTCCTTTTTCACATATTAGGTAATTGGATTTTCTTTCTTTGTTTCTTTTTAAAAAATGTAATCTTGAGTTGTTTTTATTTTTTCTATATCAAAGGTAAGTTTTCTTTTTTTGTTACTTATTGCTTACACAAGAAGAAAAATATTGGATTTTCACTTTATTATCTCTCCTCTGAAAATATACTGAAATTCAGAGGTACTTATCACAATATAATCAAAGAATGAGTGGTTTGTACAGAGAAAATATAGTAATAAAGAAGTTAGATATGTTGACACCATATCCCTTACTTTTCAGACTCAGATTATTTCCCATCCAGTACTATCCCTTATAACTCCCAATGCTTACTCATTCTCTGTCAAACTTAATTCTTCTCCCTAAACATGACCTACTCTAGCTCAATTCCCAGTCTTCTTGTTGTTGAACTTATTGTGGTAACCATCACACTTGTCTCAGATCTGACTTTCTGCCTTGTTATAAACACTTTCCTTCTGTAGTCTTTTAGACCTACCACTCTTAACATTTTCCCTGCTTTCTAATGTTTTACCTATGAGAGGCTATCTTCTTTGTCTCTCCTGTCAATATCTATTTATGTTTTTGCTCGTTCATATCTGCCTTCAATTCCTATAGCTCATTCTCTTATTGAACACTGATAATCTGGCTATTGCCTGGTCCAAATCCCCTCTTGGTATTTAACTTATTTATCTGTGTTAGGCCATGATTCTTGTGTAGTACTGAGGTAACACGTCACTGACCTTTTATTCCTAAACATCACTTATGTTAAAAAAAAATCATGAAGCTCTTGTAAGAATGAATTAGTTGGCCACTCAGACACACTGATTAGGGGGTCAAAATTTTAGTTTGAGTCATTCAAAAGAGACATTCAAATTTGTAAACTCAATGGATCAGAGTTAAAGAGGTTTAGGGGAACTGACTCATCAACCAGAAATACAATAGATGAATGTGTAAACCAGAAAGCCAAATTTATTAAGTTACAATGAGAAATATAACAGAGCAATAAACTAGACAATTTGTGTCTCTGTTTAGCTCATTGTCCTGACGGGAAAGTAAAAAGTTATTCAGAATATTTGATAACTGTAGAACCAGAGCAAGGTAAATGAACTGGAAAATCTTGATAAAAATTTCTCTCTTGCCAGCATAGTTTGATGTATCTACTTTTCTAATCGCATATACAGAACAAATTCTTGTCAACTTAGCAAAATCTCACTCTCTGATTGAAACAGAGATACATCAGGACCCTCTAGATTAAATAAATACATGGTATATTAACAAACTTGTCTCAAGTCATTGCAATAACATTGATTATGATAAATGGTGAAACAGTTGTCTGTTTATATATATGTAAAAAAAAGATGAAGACATTATGAAAACAAGAGAGAGTGTTTCTGTCAGTAATTTGCATTTGGCTATCAATCAGTAAACGTTCCTGATTGCTTTAAAAGAAGAGATGTAAGGAATGACCTAATATGATGAAAATTTTAAAAATGGAGGGAGGCATTTGGCTCCTTTTCCCTGAATACATATTAAGATGTCACAGAGCTGTTTAGTCTCTGCCTACCAATTACACCCCACCTCAGTAGGTAAGGGGAATAAGTGAACAGAACAAAACACGCTCTCAGTAATATTACTGAGAACTTCAGAATTTTGAAGCTTTTGAGTTTGGGGGATTCATGCCTAAAGTATATAATTGCTTTAAGCAAATAAATTTATTCTTATTTTAGTGTATGCTCTGACTAATGTTTTATTTCTGTTATATGTCAGAGATCATGTGTTTGAGGTATATAATATTTCTGTTCATACCATTTTTTAGAAAAATACGTCACCTCATTTCTGTTATTAATTGAAAGATCAGAATGCAGATCAGGAATTAAAAGAAGTTGAAAAAAGCCTCATGTCCTAGTCATATTTTCAAACTACAGACATATGAGTGTCAGTAAAGCATGTACATATTGCTTTGAGATTGTATACTCATTTCACATGTATATTCCTTAATTTTATTCCCAGATCATCTTGTAAGTAAAATGATTTTTTTATTATTCTAGATTCAAGGATGAATAAACTGAGTTCCAAAACTTGAAATGGTTACCCACATTAACAAAACCAATTAGTGAAAATTCAAAAACTGGATGTCATTTTACTAATCATGGAACTATAATCTCTGGTTTCCCCAAATAAATTTAGAAAAGGTAATACCACTTTTTGTTAACAGCAATATTTACATCTCTTAATTTTTAAGCCTCCCCCCTTCAAAATAAATCTTCTGGCAATGAAGAAACTACTTGATATGTATTCACAGTGTACTTTTGTTTACAGTAATGGTTTCCTACCACCATTGCAAATTAGAAATATCTTAAAATTTTCTTAAAAATACCAACACACGTATCTCATCTTTAGATATTCTGATGTGTTTGGATTGGGTTCTGACCATTGGCATTTTTAAAGTTACATAGGTTCTTAACTTTAATATGTAGAGAGAGATGAGAACTACTGGTTTAGGAATCAGAAGTTAAGATCAAACTCATTTCTAGAGAACACAGAAATGGACCCACAAATGTATGGCCAACTAATATTCGACAAGGCAGGAAAGAATATCCAACGGAATGAAGATAGTCTTTTCAGCAAGTAGTGCTGGGAAAACTGGACAGCCACATGTAGAAGAATGAACCTGGACCACTTTCTTACACCACACACAAAAATAAACACAAGATGGATGAAAGACCTAAATGTAAGACAGGAAGCCATCAAAATCCTTGAGGAGAAAGCAGGCAAAACCTCTTTGATCTTGGCCATAGCAACTTCTTACTCAACACGTCTCTGGAGGCAAGGAAACAAAAGTAAAAATGCACTACTGGGACCTCATCAAAATAAAAAGCTTCTGCACAGCAAAGGAAACAATCAGCAAAACTAAAAGGCAACCAACAGAATGGGAGAAGATATTTGCGAATGACATATCAGATAAAGGTTCACATCCAAAATCTATAAAGAGCATATCAAACTCAACACCCACAAAACAAATAATCCAGTGAAGAAATGGGCAAAAGACATGAATAGACACTTCTCCAAGGAAGACATCCAGACGGCCAACCGACACATGAAAAAATGCTCAACATCACTCATCATCAGGGAAATACAAATCAAAACCACAGTGAGATACCATCTCACACCTGTCAGAATGGCTAATATTAACAACTCAGGCAACAACAGATATTGGCGAGGATGCAGAGAAAGAGGATCTATTTTGCATTGCTGGTGGCAATGCAAGCTGGTACAGCCACTCTGGAAAACAGTATGGAGGTTCCTCAAAAAACTAAAAATAGAACTACCCTATGACCCAGCATTTTCACTACTAGGCATTTATCCACAGGATACAGGAGTGTTGTTTCGAAAGGACACATGCACCCCATGTTTATAGCAGCACTATCAACAATAGCCAAAGTATGGAAGAACCCAAATGTCCACCGATGGATGAATGGATAAAGAAAATATAGTATATATATATACAATGGAGTATTACTTGGCAATCAAAAAGAATAAAATCATGCCATTTGCAACTACGTGGATGGAACTGGAGGGTATTATGCTAAGTGAAATTAGTCAGAGAAAGACAAAAATCATATGAATTCACTCACATGAGGACTTTAAGAGGAAAACAGATGAACATAAAGGAAGGGAAACAAAAATAATACAAAAACAGGGAGGGGGACAAAACAGAAGAGACTCATAAACATGGAGAACAACCTGTGGGTTATGGGAGGGGTTGTGGGAGAGGGGATAGGCTAAATGGGTAAGGGACACTAAGGAATCTACTCCTGAAATCATTGTTGCACTATATGCTAACTAATTTGGATGTGAATTAAAAAAAATCAAACTCATTTCTTCTTTTTTGACTCTCCCTACCTAGACACACCAATGGCCTCCACTCATGGCCAGTCCTGCCTCAATCACTTATTTCCATGTGGGTGACAGAACACTAACTTTCATATTGTTTGATATAAATATATTTATTTTTTTCAACATAGGATGTATATGTATATGCCATTCTTATATATTCTCATTCTCTTGCAAGGATTTGAAGATCAATTATTTGCCTCTAAGAGAGGGGAATTTCTTTTTTAGTTGTTTTTTTCTATTGATATCCATGTGCTTCATAATTTTGGCTTCAGTTTTGATAGTTTAAGTATTTAAAGGCAAAAGAAATGAGAAAAACATATACCTGGGGGGAAATTATGGAAGTATGGATATTAAGTTATGGGCAGGAGTAGTGGAGCACGTGACAAGGAAGCCCTAAAGACATAGATTACATTGGGGAGATTTGCTAAAGAGATAAGGCACGTTATTGGAAAAATTTGGTTACACTGGAGGCTATGGAGAAATCACAGCAGGGATCAGAGAATAATTACCTCACAATTGCTGAGCCTTTCTTAGAGAGACAATCCTATCTCTTGCCCAAGACCTATATTAGTGGACTCCCTTCTCTGTCTCATATAGAAAATTCACTTCCAACATCTAGTCCTTCAACATTGATTGCCAAATATGAGGCATATTTTCTCATTAAATATCACTGACATCCTGAAATGAACATATTATACACTCATTTTTTTGGATGAGAAACCTGAAATTCTTAGAAGGGTTAAATTGCTGCAAAAGGTTACATCAGAGCTATGTTCTGATTATAAATTTATTTGGCTCTAAAGCCCACTGTCATTCAACTATATTAACATTTCTGAAAGTGTATTCATGGAACATCATTTTTGTGGGATGTTAATATATGGTTTTGGGGATTCTACACTCAAAGAGTAATGAAAAATTGTGCCTGTCATTTCACTGTTTTAGAGATTCACAATATCCATAGCATAGCTATGACAAGTTCTGCAGTAAAAGGCTTCCTTAACTTTGCGTACACTTCAGTTTTTCAACTTACTTGACTGGATACTTTTTCACAGAGAACTGTTATGCTTTTAAGAAAGAGTTTGGGAAATGTTGCCTTTTGCAAGTGTCTTTGAGGAAAAGTGTTGCCCCAGTCTTCTTACTCCTAAAACAAGATGCTGTTCAAGTCAACTGCCTCAGAGAACCTGCCTAGTTTCTTTTACCTGGTATTGCAGTCCATCCGTCTTTCTCCCCTGTGATTAAATCTATGCAGTAACCCCATAGTACATTTATGAGTGTTCTTGATATCCATTTAACCCCTGCTATCTCTTTTCACAGTGATTCCTGCCCACCCATGGAGAGCCTTGAGATAACTCCATTTACTGATTTTCAGCTGCTCATTGCTATGCTTTACGTGATAGGTGGCTCTTTACTCATTCCTTTACTTACCCATCCCAGGTGCTTGGAAAGACATTTGAAATAAAACAAACACCCCAAAATAATATCTAATCAATATAAAATGAAGAAAACTGAGTGGTAGAAACAGATCCACCAAAAACAATAAGAATGTAGGGCATCAATTCTGATTGAGGGTTAGAAAGCTCAGATGAAGGGGAACTCAAACAGAAGTTTAGGGGAGGGTTCCCTGAAGAAGTAATGATTCAAACTGAGTTTTGAAATATAAGGTGGAGCTCTAAGTTATGAGTATGGAGGATCTGGATAGAGAAAAGAGAATAGGAGAGAGGAAATGAGAGAGAAAAAGAAAAAAAAAACAAGGAGGGGGATGGTAGGTAGATTTCATTATCATTTAAACAGAACATGGGGATATATTCTATGTCAATATCAGTATAGAGGTAATAGGAGACATGAGTTTAAATTACAAGGGATCTTGTTGTCTTTTAAAGTGGAACTCTGAAATTTGTTTTTCTTGCACCCATTCTCTCTTTTTTTTTTTGATATCTACACCCATTTTTCTTTTAGATTCTCTGTCTCTCCATATACCAGGGTTATTCATTATAGAGTCTCACTCCTGCCCAGAAGACTCACATCATGCCAAACATTTTATAAGTTTTATAAGTAAAAGAGTCTTTTACTTCTTCATAGATTGCAAAATATAAAGATGCTACCTCAGAGTGAACTATGGACATTATTCTTAAGACAGAACAAAACTCTGAAATAATGGTATCCAAAAATTTAGTATATTTTTCCATCATCATTTTTACAAAAGATAACTCTAAAACCTATATTACCTGCATTACCTTAAATTTCTATTAGATTTATATTACTGGGAATTGATTGAATCCAGGAAAGTCCACTACATAAAAGAGTCCCGCCTCCATTATGGAGACCATAGCAAGCTATGGATAGATTTGAAATGGGCAAAAACAAACAAGGTGAGAGTCACATTTTACAAAGAGTAATTTGCTGGCAGTGCACAGAATGGCTTAGAGGAGAGTAATCTATTGGCACAATATCCATCTTGAGATTTGGAGTGGTAATACAGGTGATCTTTGGCAGACTAAACTAACATATTATGGAGCATTTTTTTAAGGTAGATTTAGATAAAATCATGAGTAACTTCCATACAAAACCCCTAGTGACCCCTCAGTATAAACCTGACACTTCTAAAATTCTTAACACTGCTTGCCAGGCCTTGCATAATAGGTCTCCTGAATATTATCTTGCTTAATAGCAACTACTTTCTTCTTTACACACTATTATTTAGCCCCATTTGACTGTTTGGTGGAAGGAAACATAAACCTTGGAATTTAACCTGGAAAACAAAGAAAAGCAGCTCCAGGTGACTAACAGGCCTCAGCTGTTTAGAATGGCTAAAAAGATTTTGTAATTGAAAGAAATAAGGAAACTATCAGGACTCTGTGTTGTGTCCTCATCCCCACAGACATCAGGGTTACTGCAGGTTATAGTAGATCATGGATTAGACAGTAAATTTGTAAACCAGGTGCCCAAATCCATCTGAAGCAGAAGATGGCCTCACACACTATATGGTGAGTACACTGAGTAAACTGAACCATCTTGTGACACAGGATTGTCCCCAAAACCTTAACCACATCAATTCTATTGCCTTACTGTAAAACCTTGAGGATTTGATTTCCAGTTACAATTTCTGTCCCTCAACCTGTCAGATTCCAACTTAAGAATTCCATTCTCCTTAAGCAAAACCTGATTAAAGTAAGCAAATTTTGGTTTCCAGATTTCAAGGCAGAAACCCTCCATACCCAAATAATAGAAGTTTTCAAATAGCCAGGTATTTCTTCATTTAACATAATAAAATTGTGGAAGACAATGCATGAAAGATTATGGGAGAAACTTTGAAATAAAATGATTTAGTGGGTCTCAATGTTCATTTTCACTCTTCAATCCCCATTAACTAGCTCTGTTGCTGCTTCTACCAAGCCTGAGTGGTCACTAAAGAGTAATATTCCCCTTACCCACTATACTACAATCTTTTTGATTAAAATAGCTAACAGAAGAATTTTAAAAGTGAGTTCACTTAGTTGTGGAGTTAGCTTCTTGACTTTTTGCTATTCCTTTAAAAAAACGTTAAAAGAAGCAGAAAGATTTGGATATATTATTCTTGACAACAATCAATTTATAATGATTATTTTTCCTGCAAAAGGAAGGATCAAGAGAGAATCAGATTAGTTTTTCCCCTTTTGCATGACGTACAATGGCTCATCTATATATGATAAGAAATTGAGATCACTGTCTTGTTTAATGTTAAAAACTCCATTGAAAGTTGGGAAGAATTCTGATTGTATTTCTCAGGTTAGATGACATATAACTACAAAGAAAACTGAGGGTAAAGAGAGCATTTTATTTATTTCTGAATCGCTACTTCTTAGTCAATGCATGGACCACACTGTTCAATATAAATTTATTGAATGACTTTTATATCAATATTAGGGAACAGTCTTATACATTATTTGTATTGTTCAAGCCTCCATGATGTGAATATAATTTCTGCACCATTTATTTCTGTGGGACTGTGCTTATTAACAATGATATTCAATTCAGTTTCCTATTAAATTGGTGCCTCAAAATTTGGTTTGCTCCCAGCTGTTCAGTTATTACATTAGAACTTTAAAACTCAGAATCCAGTTATGTTTGAATTCAATTTTTTCTATACAATATCATAAAACAGCATAGAGAAATTACATTTAAAAATTAAAAAGCATCAAAAGGCACCAAGAGACATGAAATTCTAGAAACAAGCAATAAAAATCCTTACTGAAAGTGCAAATAATAGTAAATAATCTGTTTATATTATCATTTACAAAATGAAAAAAAATGAATTAAGTTGATGAATGAACTAAGTAGATGGCCAGAGGAAAACTTAAAGAGAACAAATACATTAACAAGACATAAAAGAACTTAATATTTCATATGGATATCTCTAGATTAAATGTTAACTCAGAACTGAAGAATTATGATTGGATAAACTGTACCATTCAAATAGATAATTATGATTAATTTCAAATCATGCTTTCATTCATGAAAATATTTTCTATGTTCTATAATATTTCAATTTTGATATTACTCCAATTAATATTGAAGAATACACACACACACACACACACACACACACACACACACACATCAGACTGGGTCTACCAAATTCAGAAAATTAATACTGTTCAAAAGGTAGCCTTAAAGTTTACTTCTCTTAAATTATAAACTCTAATAAAAGATTAAGTTCCTATATTCAGTCTTAATTATACATGGGTTCTGTATGTATGGCACCCAAACTATCTGGACTTTCACCTTATTCTGTCAATTTTAGGAACTTCTTATACTGATATATCTATATCACACAAAACAAGCTTAGTTACACTTATTCATAGCCTATTCAAATAATGGTGAAAAGAACTGGAGTGTTAGAATAAAATGCTGAATATGCTAGAGCAGGTCACCATCTCAGAAGTTTGTTCTCCTTACATAGGCTGGGTAATTATAATTATGTATGCAGCAGTGACATCAAAAGAAGGACTTAATCTTACAGAATTTCACCAGCTATCAGATGATAGCAGACAGTAGCTCTATGTATAAAGTGTTCAGAAATCATGAAGACCAAGAGGAAATCTGGAGTGGGGTTCCAATATTTGTGATGCCTAGATCAGGCTTAGATATATTGTCTTAGATGAGTGGTTTTCAACTATTTCATTCTCAAGATTCTTTTATACTCTTTAAAATTATTGAGGATTAGAGTGACTGGGTAGCTCAGTCTGTTAAGCATCTGACTCTTGATTTTGGCTCAGGTCATGATCTCATGGTTCTGGGATTGAGCCCTATGTTGGGATCTGTGTGCATCTGTGTGTTGGGATCAGTGCAGAGCCTGCTTGGGACTCTCTCTCTCTCTCTCTCTCTCTCTCTCTCTCTCTCTTCCCCCCCCCCCCCCGGCCCTCCCTTACTCTCTCTCTCTTTCTCTCAAAATAAATAAATAAACATTTAAAAAAATTAAAAAGACATACATGGCCAGCCGACATCACTCATCATCAGGGAAATACAAATCAAAACCACAATGAGATACCACCTCACATCTGTCAGAATGGCTAACATAAACAACTCAGGCAACAACAGATGTTGGTGAGGATGTAGAGAAAGAGGATCTCTTTTGCACTGCTGGTAGGAATACAAACTGATGCAGCCTTCTGGAAAACAGTATGGAGGTTCCTCAAAAAATTAAAAACAGAACTACCCTATGACCCAGCAATTACACTACTAGGTATTTATCCAAAGGATACAGGTATGCAGTTTCCAAGGGGCACATAGACCCCAATGTTTATAGCAGCACTATCAACTATAGCCAAAGTATGGAAAGAGCCCAAATGCCCATTGATGGATGAATGGATAAAGAAAATGTGTACATACATATATACAGCGTGTGTGTATACACACACACACACACATACACACACACACATATATATATACATACATACATACAATGGGATATTACTCAGCAATCAAAAAAATGAAATCTTGCCATTTGCAACTACGTGGATGGAACTAGAGGGTATTATGCTAAGCGAAATTAGTCAGAAAAAGAAATATCATATGACTTCACTCATAAGAGGACTTTAAGATACAAAACAGATGAACATAAGGGAAGGGAAGCAAAAATAATATAAAAACAGGGATGGGTAAAACATAAGAGACTCTTAAATATGGAGAACAAACAGGGTTACTCGGGGGGGGGGGGTTATGGGAGGGGTTGGGCTAAATGGGTAAGGGGCATTAATAAGTCTACTCCTGAAATTGTTGCACTATATGCTAACTAACTTTGATGTATATTAGGACAAAAATAAACAATAAAAAATAAAAATTTTAAAAAATTTTGAGGATCTTACAGAGAACAAACCAATGGCTACCAGAGAGCGGCAGTAGGGGTTGATATTGTAATAACGTTGTATGATGACAGATGGTAGCTACACTTGTGTTGAGCACGGCATAACATATAGATTTACCTAATCACACTATGTTGTCACCTGAAACTAATTTAATATTATGTGTCACCTATAGTTCAATTAAAAGAAATAAAAATATAAATTATTGAAGACCCTAAAGAACTTTTAAAAATATAGTTATATCAATAGTTTTTAAAATTAAAATTAAGAAATTTTAGCATTTATATACATTAATTCCTTTAAAAATAGAAGCAATAAGTACATTGTATGTTTTATATTGCAATTTATGATTTACTAAGTGTATTATATCATATATCATATATTTTCCAATAAAAATATCAAATTTTTCAAAACTAAAAATTAGTAAGGGAAGTGCCATTATTTTACATTTTTATAAATCTATTGTCCGTCTTAGTAAAAGACAGATAATTGTACCTGTTTCTGTATTCAATTTCTTGAGACACGGTACATGACTTAGCCTCTGGAAAACTCCATCTTACACTTGCAACATAATGAGAATAAAAATGGAAAATAAAATCTCAACATTAGCATAAAAATAGTTTTAAACTATGTACTACTGCAAGCATCTAAGGAACCCTCCAGGAGTCTCTGGGCCGCAGTGAGATTTTGGATAATTGGTTCCCAACACTGACTGCCATGATAATCAATGGAAAGCCTTGAAGAGATATAGATGCCCCAAACCATCCGTCAGAAAGTCTGATTTAATTAGTCCGCAAAAAGATTTTGATATCAATAATTGTAAGTTTCTCATGTGTTTCTAATATGCGTCTAGGGTTAAGAACTACTAGTTTTGATAAATTGTGCAATGAGACATATCTTCATCTTAATGTTTTCACATTTTATTAAATTTAGATAATCTTTAATTTCATTTTGTTGATTTTTTTTGGTGGGATTGTAGATATTTAAAATATACGTGCCAGGGGCGCCTGGGTGGCTCAGTCGGTTGAGCATCTGACTTCGGCTCAGGTCATGATCTCATGGTCTCTGAGTTCCAGCCCCGCGTCGGGCTCTGTGCTGACAGCTCAGAGCCTGGAGCCTGCTTCAGATTCTGTGTCTCCCTCTCTCTCTCACCCTCCCCCGTTCATGCTCTCTGTCTCAAAAATAAATAAACATTAAAAAAAAAATTTAAAAAATATACGTGCCATTAACATAAAATTAGGTATTATCACAAATGCATATAAAATATTACCCCTATGATACAATTTTTCTCAGTAAATAAATAAGAGAAACCATGTTAGACTTTTTTACAGGGATATGAATGGATGATTTACCAAACAGCCAAATAAAATCTACAGTTTTGTTCCTTATGACCAGAAAAATAAGTTACACAAAGGTATCATTCTTTTTTTTTATTATTTAAATTATAAGATTGTTTTCATGACAGGGAAATGACATGTAGCTGATAAAGATAATCATGTGCTAGCAGAATAAATCACAACAGAGGGGAAGGAAGAATAATATTAAATCCATGAGTTTCTGCTGTCCATCAGGGCTCATATTTTCATAGATATTTTCTGACTTCGGAAAGACTAAGTCTTCTGAATAATCAGATATAAGCAAAATACAGTACACCCATGATTTCTCATTTTCTAAATATACAATAACTAAGTTACTCACAAGGTTTTAAAATGTATGCATAAAAACTGGAGCATCAGTATTGATGCTGAATGATTTCTGAATCTGAATATTCTATCATTTCTAAAATAGCATTGGTGACAATAATTTTCTGTTCTTTATTCAGACCCTGCTCCCTTGTAAAAGTGATTTCATTGCCTCAGGACTCTTACACTTCTTAAGTACATTAGATCTGTGAATCTCAATTGGGGTTGATTCTTTTCCCCCAGGGATATTTGAGGATATTTTTGCTTCTCATAACTGGGGAAGGAGGCTGATACTGGTATTAGGAGGTTGTAGATAGAGGTCAAGCTACTGCTGAACATCCCACAATGCACATACCTGGCCCCCTCCAACAAATATGGCCCCAAATGTCAATAGTGGTAAGGTTGAGAAAGTTGCATTAGATGATACACTAATAATTCATGTCTCACCAGTTCATTATGGACATATAAAACCACTATGGAAGTTTCACTAAGACACATAAAATTCAGTTCTAGTGTAACTGAAGTGGAATAAATAAACTTGTAACTGAGTGGAATAAATAAAATATACTATTTATTAGCAAATACTACTCATAGATTAACCAATAACTGTGAGCCTGAAAGAAACTGACCTATCTATAAATGATCATTCAAAGAAACCTTTTCTCACCATATGATTTTAACACTTGAGTTCTATTTAATAAATCTCTCCCTTTTTTTCCAAATAGCTGAATACTCTTATGTTATTAACTATTTTATAATAGTATTACAATATTAAATAATGCGTAATAGAGTCCTAGAGATATTTGATTTTTGATTGAACTCATTAACTCTCAAGATGAATTTGATGACAGCTAACTTCTACCTAGAAGGACTGACTGAAAAGTACCTTTTGTACTATGATTGGAGGGACACTGACAGAAGCATGTTTACAAGAAAACTATTTTCCCTGCAGTACTGTTCTAACTGTGACTATTCCACTATCTTTTAGGAAGTATTTAAAGGATCAAGCCTCTAGAAATGGCATATAACAGGTCAAGTACTCCTGATAGAGGAAGCATGATTTGATTATCATTTTATGGCTGCCTAGTCATCCAGAAATTTCTTGAGGTAATGGGGAATAAGAGTTTTCCTAAATAAAAGCACAAGAACTCTAGTAAAGTGAGCTAGGAAATATAGAAGTAGAGATGCATTGAACCTTTATTTCAAACTTTATCTCATAGCTTACTTTTTTCTATTTCAAAAGTTGGACGATTTTTCTCTTAAGAAAAAAAGAGGTTAGAGAGGGAGGGAGCCAAAACATAAGAGACCCTTAAAAACTGAGAACAAACTGAGGGTTGATGGGGGGTGTGAGGGGGGTAGGTGGGTGATGGGTATTGAGGAGGGCACCTGTTGGGATGAGCACTGGGTGTTGTATGGAAACCAATTTGACAATAAATTTCACATTAAAAAAAAAGAAAGAAAATAAATTGCTGCTTTTAATCAAATGATATATTTTTAAAAAAGAGTATACAAAATATGACTATTTGTTTTAGGAAAAAATCATGAAAATATAAACTAATTTGAAATGAAAACTAATTTGAAATGAAACCACTTAAAAATGCTCAAATATATCACAGTACCTTAGAAACCCTCTTATAGTATATGTATAGTACCAGCAGTTAGTACAAACAGTCAAAGTAGGAAATTATTAAAATTTGATAAATATTTATGAATTTTAAAAGAATCAATTAAAGTAAGAAAACATAAAAAATTGGTACATAATATAAATATTTTTTAAATATTCAAATACGATCATTCCCTAACCTTTAATGTAGGATCAAATCTTTCTACTTGAATATGATTCAATCCTTAGGTCTTATTTCTTGTATAAGGCGTATCTACATTTATTATACACAATTGTTACTTTGTTTCTTGCTTGTTTGTTTGTTTATATGGAATGAGAACTTAAAAACAAACGAGAGGCAACTTGAATGCAGTATTTTTCTATCTTTCCTCCAGGGTTATTTCTAATCATTTGTAATTGTCCAACAAAGCCTTCTGCTAACCAGTTATTTATTTTACTTTAGCTACCATTAGTGAACTTCTCACAATCTTCAACTCAGCTGTTATAGAAAAATGCTTTAATCCTCACTTCATTTTAAAAGTTTATCTAATAATTATTTTTAATTATAATGAGTGGGAAAGTATAAATACCTTGGAGACCTACTAATTGATACCCAGGAGGTAAGAGCTCAACTTATCTTCACAAAATTAGTGTATCTAATGGAATGAGGAGTTTGTATTACCTTTCAAATGAGTTAAACTGGAGGTGAGTTATATCATTTATGCACTAATTCTTAGAATATACAATATGTTGAGTGATTTGTTATTATTTACTGTTTATAAATAATTTTAAGTGTATACCATTTTCATAGACTTCTTTTTCAAATACATCAATGGCCTTACACATGATTTTGATCAATTCCCTAATGTTAATTCCAAAACTTTATAACTTTATTTAACTTTGATACTGATAAGCAATGTATGTAGAGGTTTACAGCACATGTAAATAAATTAGAGATTGAAATTCTGACAGGATGGATAGAGGCAGATCTATGGCTGATTGTTGAGTGGAATTCTGTGGACCTGCAAAGAGAATTACACTCATGAGAGAAAAGAAGTGATACTTTCTCTCTCTCTTTTTTTTAATGTTTATTTATTCTTAAGACAGAGGGAGACAGGGCGTGAGTTGGGGAGGGGCAGAGAGAGTGGGAGACACAGAATCCGAAACAGGCTCTAGGCTCCGAGCTGTCAGTGCAGAGCCCAATGCAGGGCTTGAACCCATGAACTGTGAGATCATGACCTGAGCCAAAGTTGAATGCTTAACCTACTGAGCCACCCAGGCGCCCCATTTCTCCTTCTTATACAGGAAGCCAACAGGGTGGGGGCTGAATACATTTTTCAAGATTACCACTCAGCAGAAATGTATGTTTCCATATTTCCATCTATAATTTCAGTTCTCATCCCTTCTACCCAGTCTTTAAAAAAAGACTAGGGCAGGGGCGCATGGGTGGCTCAGTTGGTTAGGCATCTGACTTCGGCTCAGGTCATTGTCTCATGGTTCGTGGGTTCAAGTCCTGCAGCAGGCTCTGTGCTGACAGCTCGGAGCCTGGAGCCTGCTTCAGATTCTGTGTCTCCCTCTCTCTCTGCCCCTCCCCTGCTCATGTTCTGTCTCTCTCTGTCTCTCAAAGATAAATAAATGTTAAAAATTTTTTTAATTTTTTTTAAAAAGCTAAGGGCATAACACATTGGGTGAAACAAAATCTCTGGAGCTGTAATGTTTGAGATGAGAGAGAACATTATTCTCTTTTGAAGTTGAATTGGAATGGTTTAAGACTCACATGCAGAGACTAGAGATGCCTGTTGTGATGAATAACTGACATTAGTTTGCTCTTTTAGATGGTCACTAAGTGGCCTATTCTGGTCTGCCTAGGTGTTATCATTGGAATGAAGCTAATTCTAGGGACAGAGTTGTTGAAGAAATTGACAAGTTCTCTGGAGGTGGAAACCTAAACATACAGATACTTGCTCCTATCACATAAGTTTTTGAAGCGAGAAGTCTTTTTAAAAAAATGTTTATTCATTTTGAGAAACAGAAAAAGAGCATGCCTACAAGTGGGGAAGGAGCATAGGGAGAGGGGTAGAGAGAGAATTTGAAGCAGGTTCAATGGTGTCAGTACAGAGCCCAACATGAGGCTCTACCTCAGGAACCATGAGATCATGAGGTGAGTCAAGATCAAGTCAGATGCTTCAGTGACTGAGCCACCCAAGACCCAAGTACCCCTGCAGTGAGAAGGCTTTTAAAAGCAGCTGTCAGCAGAGGGAAAAGAAGGCCTGGTAATAAGTGTGTGAGGGAAGACTGGGCAGCCCTATGCCTCAAAACCTTTAGGAAGTTCAGAAGATGACCTCAGTATTTCCCTGTGCCTTCATATAAAGCATCACAGTGATTAAATAAGACAGGAAAACTATAAATGTCCATATAGTTTCCAATTGAAGAATTGCTTCTTCCAGAGAAAGGGTTGAGGTTATGCATCCTGCCTGAGATCAAATGCTCATTTGGCTGGCTCTCTCTGAGAGTGTCTTTATCAAGGGCTAAAAAAAAAAAAAAACAACAAAAAACAAAACAAAACAAAAAAAAAACAGAAAACAAAAAACTGAATACCAGTCCCTTACAAAACTGCCTAGACCCTTTAAGCAGGATCATGGTTTTAGTAGAGAATATCCATAAAAAGATTCAAGAAAGAGAGTAAAATCAGGAATGCACTCACACCACAGTTAGCAAGAGACTTCACACTTCCAGTATCTTCTCCCCCTTTCCCTGAAGAAACCCCAAAACAGCTGGTGCCAGGGGAAGGCATGGGAACATAGGATAAGACATTTCAACTGGATTGTACAGCACTGGACTTCTCATACCCAAAATAACTGAGAAACTATGTAAACTCTTTAGCTTGCTGTGTGGGGATTTGAAAAAGTAATTTACTAGATGACAGTGAAAAGCAATAATTGTTAGAAAACAAAATAATTTTTATTTCCCCCCACTGAATTGAGAGTGCTCAGTTACTGATGCTAGGGTTAAGAGTTGCAGAAATTTTGAGTGTGTACATATTTGCAAATTCTCAGTTTATTAGTGAATATTTTTGTGTTATGGTAGCTTTAATTTCCCTCGGTAGTCTCATAACTGTGGGTACCTCATTAATATACACTTGAATAATATGAATCTCTTAGATACTTTGGATTACTGTGTTTTATTCCTATTGAACCAAATTGGAGTCAACATAATTATTCATATTTCCACTAAGCTGTTAAATTAACTTAAAATTTGAAGAAAACAACAGCCTTGAGAATCTTGATATATTATGGGGGGGGGGACTCTACTCTTTTGAGGTGAGTGGTGTTGAGCTGATTAAAGTTTTAAAAAATGTTCTTCAATCAGTGAACCTTAGGGTAGTCCCAAATATGAGTGTTTATGTTCTCTAAATCAATATTGTTCTATAGGGCACTAATTCACAATTGTTTCTCAAGTGACACTTAAACTAGTGAAGTTTCTTTATAATTTTAAAAGTTCTTTGTGGTGCATATCTTCCTATCACAAGCATGAAATTGTCATTAATCATCAACTATTTATTGAAAACCTACTATGTACCAGAAAGACACTGTTTCAACTAAAGGTAACATTTTTGCAAGCATGGTGTTTATAAGTTTGAGGAGTCAGCAAAGTAATGAATCAAAAGATCATAGTTAACTAAGGGCTATGAGAAAAACATACTTTAAAAAAGCAAGGAGGAGATAGCTTGGAATTTTAGGCTCAGCCTTGAAAATTTAGGCTTTGAAGAAGAAATGATAATATTGCTCGGTTTTGAAAGAGGAAAAAAGTTTGAGAGACAAATCAGTCTGGAAAAGCATTTTCCAAGAAGCATGTATGAAGCTGATATCAGAAAGAATTTTATGTGTTTGTTTGCACCAGATATGCTTTTTGGTTGCTTGTGGATATAGGGGTATAGACTAAGTCTGTTCTGGTATGCGAAAGGAGATCCTAGATAGATCTTGAGAGAAATTTTAAAAAGCTTTATACACTTCTGAGAGTACAGTAGAAAGAGACATTATTGACCCATACTCTCCTCAGCAATCAGTGGAACTATTTTCAGTATGTGAGAATCTTGAGAATCTTTATGCAGTAAATTCCTGTTACCAGGCTTGGGAGGTTAGACACAATACTTTTTCTTTTTTAAGTAATAACCTGCATAGACATGCAATAGTCACCACTGTCTTTTATACCATGTGTTTTGTCTCTGAACAAACACTATACATGGTAATAGCACCATGGACAAAATTCATCATGAACTACAGCCTGACCACCCATTGTTTCACATCAAAGTAGTAGTACAATAGAAAAGTACTTGTTCTGATATGATTTACACATTCAATAGAATATCAAATGTTAATATTATATACCTGGAAAACAGTAACAAATGTTGGAGATCTGAGCAATATAATTAATTGTGTGTATTTTTTTTAATTCCAGTTAACACACTGTATTATATTAGTTTCAAGCATACCATATAGTGATTCAACATTTCCATAGAACATCTGGTGCTCATCATAAATGTGCTCCTTAATCCCCTAAGTATGTGTATTAATGAATAAAACACATATTATGATGTATAGTTTGCCAAACACAAAATTAAAACAAAAAAATAGAAAAGGGAAGAAAGATTGTCTTGTTATTTTTATGTAAAATAAACTCTAACTTATTTAGATAAAGTAAAAAGTTCTGCCCTTCATGACAAAGATAGCATTAATATATGTTTGCCAGATTTAGCAATTAAAAATACAGTACAAATATGACCCAGGTAATAACCACACTTTTCCTTTCATTGTCAAGAGTACACCTTTTTTTTTTTTTAATCTTTGTAAGCTGCATTACTTACAAACCATTTAAAGCCTGAGATATTAAAAATAGAGTCATTCTTGGGAGGAGCCAAGATGACGGAACAGCATGGAAGTTTTTTGTGTCTCTCACATCCAGGAAATACAGCCAGACCAACACTAAACAATCCTACACAGCTAGAAAACTGATTGGAGGATTAACACAATAATCTGCACAACCTGAACCACAGAATTCAGCAGGTATGTGGCACGGAGAGGTGAATTTGGGGAGCTAGAAGCCACTGAGGGTAGGGAACCATTTTTGCAGGCAGAGAGAGGACGGAGACTGGGGGAGGGGGAGAATATGGGAAAAGCACGACTCCCCAAAAGCAGCTGGAAAGAAAGTGGAAAATCGGAAACAGTCGATTAAGTTTAGGGACTAAACTAAAAAGGGATAAAGGAGAAAGGAGAAAGGAGAAAGGAGAAAGGAGAAAGGAGAAAGGAGAAAGGAGAAAGGAGAAAGGAGAAAGGAGAGGGTTTAAATCACATTAAGACTGTAAACAAGGGGAGCACAAAGGCTGCAACTCTGCAGCTCGATACCTGGCAGTGCTCTGATGGGAAGAGCAAATCCTCAGGAGCAGAGTGGGGTGCGGGAGGTTCTCAGGCCACATGAGGAAGAGTGGCTCCACTGCTGGAAGGACATTTGGTGGAGACTGTTGAAGCCACCTGGTCCCAGCAGACCCAGGAAGGCAGCCACATTCGCTGGTGCTGCGGCAATGTTGTTGAGGGTGAAGCCTGGCGCCAGATGTGTGTTGCGATTTTCCATGGTCCCTGAAAAACTGCTGCTACACTATCTTGTGAACTTTTTGGGGGGCAGGCTGGCACCTGGCCATAGTCTCGGGGCACCGGAGGCAGCAGGGTCCAGCAAGCATTCCTGGATGCAGCCGACATTCGGCCATTGCTCATTCGGCCATTGCTCGGTGAGACCCTCCTGCAGAGGGGCGGAGCGGGTGAAAGCCGCAGTCCTTCAGAAGTAAGGGACCAGTGAAACCAGCAGCATCTGATACAAAAATCTGGAAAGAGATACTGCCTGGGGCCTGGTCACGGAGAGTGAAGAAGCTGGGAGTAGACGAAAGCTGAAGAAAGAGGGTGGGTGCCCGATTGCTGATCAGGGAGAACAGACTGGGTAGCTGGGTGTAGCAATTTTCATTGCTCTGGCGCATGAGCATAGGCACCTACCAGCACCGCAACAATCCACCCCAGTAGGATAGCAGCGCCATCTAGTGGAGAAGGGAACCATTACACTGAGCCCTGCCCAACTGGGCCAACTTCACCCTTCAAAAACACAAGTCTCACTCCTGGCTTAGTTTATGGACTATAAAGCGCTACACAGACTGACTTCTAGGGGAAAACAAAGTAATTTCAGTCCTACATCAATCTGTCAGAAGGTTTATCTATCCAATTTTTTTTCTTTTTCTCTTTTACACTTTTTTCTTGAATACAGAAAGAGAAGAAATTCATTTTTATTTTCAATTTTTATTAAAAATATTTTTCTTTCATTTTTATTACTATGTTTTTTATTTTGAGTAATTTTTTTCAAATTCTATTTTACTTCCATCATTTTATTTTAGTCTACTTCAGTGTATTCACCTTTTCAAATTTTTTTTTTTTAATTTTTTTTTTCAACGTTTATTTATTTTTGGGACAGAGAGAGACAGAGCATGAACGGGGGAGGGGCAGAGAGAGAGGGAGACACAGAATCGGAAACAGGCTCCAGGCTCTGAGCCATCAGCCCAGAGCCCGACGCGGGGCTCAAACTCACGGACCGCGAGATCGTGACCTGGCTGAAGTCGGACGCTTAACCGACTGCGTCACCCAGGCGCCCCAACCTTTTCAATTTTTAAACAATTTCCTTTTTATTTCTTTTTTTCTCTTTTTTTTTCTCCTTTTCATTTCTTTTCTTTATCTTGAACATAAAAAGAGAAAAACTTCATTTCTACTTTCAATATCTATTAAAATATTTTTATTTAATTTTTTTGCTTTTATGTAAATTTTTAAAAATTCTATTTTACTTCCATCATTTTATTTTAGTCTACTACAGTATATTCACCTTTTAAAATTTTCAAATGATTTCCTTTTTTCTTTCTTTTTTTAATCTTTTTTCTCTTTTTAGTTTCTTTTCTTTTTTCCTGAATACAGAAAAAGAAAAAAAATCATATTTATTTTTAATTTTTGTTAAAAATATTTTTCTTTATTTTTTTCTACTATTTTCTTTACTTTTGTGTATATTTTTTTCAAATTTGTTTTACCCACATCATCTCATTTTAGTCTACTTCAGTGTATTCATTTTTTCAAATTCTCAAATGATTTCCTTTCCCTCCCCCCCTTTTTTTCTCTATTCTGTCAAACCACTTTAGATATGCAGAGCAAAACACACCTAGGATCTACCTCATCTATTTGATTTGTGTGCGTGTGTGTATTTTTACTTTTTAATTTTAATATTTTTTTAATTTTATTTTTTTTACTTTCAAGTTTTCTACCTCTTTAATTCCTTTTCTCCCTTCAAAATGACAAAATGAAGCAATTCATCCCAAAAGAAAGAGCACGAAGAAACGACAGCCAGGGATTTAACCAACACAGATACAAGGAAGATGTCTGAACCAGAATTTAGAATCATGATGATAAGAATACTAGCTGGAGGCAAAATTAGATTAGAATCCCTTTCTGCAGAGATAAAAGAAGTAAAAAATAGAATGAAATAAAAAATGCTATAACTGAGCTGTAATCATGGATGGATGCAGTGGCAGCAAAGATGGATGAGGCAGAACAGAGAATCAGCAATATAAAGGACAAACTTATAGAGAATAATGAAGCAGAAAAGAAGAGGGAGATGAAGGCAAAATAGCACGATGTAAGAATTAGAGAAATCAGTGACTCAAAAACAGGAACAACATCAGAATCACAGGGGTCCCAGAAGAGGAAGAGAGAGAAATAGGGGTAGAAGGGTTATGTGAGCAAATCATAGCAGAAAATTTCCTAACCTGGGGAAAGACACAGGCATCAAAATCCAGGAAGCACAGAGGACCCCCATTAGATTCAACAAAAATTGACCATCAACAAGGCCTATCATAGTCAAATTTACAAAATACTCAGGCAAGGAGAGAATCATGAAAGCAGCAAGGGAAAAAAGTCCATAACCTACAAGGGAAGACAGACCAGGTTTGAAGCAGACCTATCCACAGAAACTTGAGAGGCCAGAAAGGAGTGGCAGGATATATTCAGTGTGCTGAATCAGAAAAATATGCAGCCAAGAATTCTTTATCCAGCAAGGCTGTCATTCAAAATAGAAGGAGAGATAAAATGTTTCCCAGACAAACAAAAATTAAAGGAGTTTGTGACCATTAAACCAGCCCAGCAAAAAATTTTAAGGGGGACTCTCTGAGGGGAGAAAAGATGAAAAAAAAATACATAAATAAATAAAGACCAAAGCAACAAAATTAGAAAGGACCAGAGAATACCACCAAAAACTCTAACTCTATAAGCATCATAATGGCAATAAATTCTTATCTTTCACTACTCACTCCAAACGTCAATGGACTCAATGCTCCAATCAAAAGACATAGGGTAACAGAATGGATAAGAAAACAAGATCCATCTACATGCTTTTTAAAGAGACCCACTTTACCACTAAATACACCTTCAGATTGAACATAAGGGGATGGAGAACCACCTATCATGCAAACGGTCAAAGAAAGCCAGAGTAGCCATACTTGTATCAGACAATCTAGACTTTTAAAACATTTTTTTTCAACATTTATTTATTTTTGGGACAGAGAGAGACAGAGCATGAACGGCGGAGGGGCAGAGAGAGAGGGAGACACAGAATCGGAAACAGGCTCCAGGTTCTGAGCCATCAGCCCAGAGCCCGATGCAGGGCTCGAACTCACAGACCGTGAGACCGTGACCTGGCTGAAGTCGGACGCTTAACCGACTGCACCACCCAGGCACCCCGACAATCTAGACTTTTAAATAAAGACTGTATCAAGAGATGCATAAGGACATCACATCATAATCAAGGGGTCCATCCACCAAGAAGACCTAACAATTGTAAACATTTATGCGCCAAATGTGGCAGCACACAAATATTTAAATCAGTTAATCACAAAAATAAAGAAACTCATTGATATTAATACCATAATAGTAGGAGACTTCAACACCCCACTCACAGCAATGGACAGATCACCTAGTCAAAAAATCAATCAGGAAACAATGGCTTTGAATGACACACTGGACCAGATGGACTTAACAGATATATTCCGAACATTTCATCCTAAAGCAGCAGAATATACATTCTTCTCCAGTGCACATGGAACATTCTTCAGAATAGAATATACTGGGACACAAATCAGCCCTAAGTAAGTACAAAAAGATCGAGATCATACTGTGCACATTTTTAGACCACAACGCTATGAAACTTGAGGTCAACCACAAGAAAAAATTTGGAAAGGTAACAAATACTTGGATACTTAAGAACATCCTACTAAACAATGAGCGGACTAACCAAGAAGTTAAAGAGGAAATTGAAAAGTATATGAAGTCAATGAAAATGATAACTCCACAACCCAAAAACTCAGAGACGCAGCAAAGGTGGTCATAAGAGGAAAGTATATAGCAATCCAGGCGTTCCTAAAGAAGAAAGAAATATCTAAGATACACAACCTTATGCCTTAAGGAGCTGGAAAAAGAACAGCAAATAAAACCCCAAAACAGCAGAAGACAAGAAATAATAAAGATGAGAGTAGAAATTAATGTCATCAAAACCAAAAAATAAAACCAGTAGAACAGATCAATGAAACCAGAAGCTGGTTCTTTGAAAGAATTAAGAAAATTGATAAACCACTAGCAAGTTTGATCAAAAAGAAAAAAGAAAGGACCTAAGTAAATAAAGTCAAGAATGAAAGAGGAGAGATCACAACCAACACAACAGAAATAAAAACAATAATAAGAGAATATTATGAGCAATTATATGCCAATAAAATGGGTAATCTGGAAGAAATGGACAAATTCCTAGAAACATATACACTACCAAAACTGAAACAGGAAGAAATAGAAAATTGGAACAGCCCCATAACCAGTAAGGAAATCGAGTTTGTAATGAAAAATCTGCCAAAAACAAGAGTCCAGGGCCAGATGGCTTTCCAGGGGAATTCTACCATACATTGAAGGAAGAGTTAACACCAAATCTCTTGAAAGTATTCCAAAAAAAATAGAAATGGAAGGAAAACTTCCAAACTCTTTCTATGAAGCTAGCATTACCTTGATTCAAAACCAGACAGAGACCTCACTAAAAAGGAGAACTATACACCAATTTCCCTGATGAACATAGATGCAAAACTCCGCAACAAGATATTAGGCAACTGGATCCAACAATACATTAAAAAAATTATTCACCACGACCAAGTGGGATTTATACCTGGGATGCAGGGCTCGTTCAATATCCGCAAAAGAATTAACATGATTCATCACATCAATAAAAGAAAGGACAAGAACCATATGATCCTCTCAATAGATACAGAGAAAACTTGACAAAATACAGCATCCTTTCTTGATAAAAACCCTCAAGAAAGTAGGGATAGAAGGAGCATACCTCAAGATCATAAGAGCCATAAATGAACGACCCAATGATAATATCATCCACAATGGGGAGAAACTGAGAGCTTTCCCCCTGAGGTCAGAAACAAGACAGGAATGTCCACTCTCACCACTGTTATTCAACATAGTATTGGAAGTCTTAGCCTCTGCAATCAGACAACACAAAGAAATAAAAGGCATCCAAATCAGCCAGGAGGAGGTCAAACTTTCACTCTTCGCTGATGTTATGACACTCTATATGGAAAACCCAAAAGATTCCTCTAAAAAACTGTTAGAATTGATTCATGAATTCAGCAAAGTTGCAGGATATAAAATCAATGCACAGAAATCGGTTGCATTCCTATACACCAACAATGAAGCAACAGAGAAATCAAGGAATCGATCCCATTTACAGTAGCACACACACACAAAAAAAACATATAATACCTAGGAATAAATCTAACCAAAGAGGTGAAAAATATATACACTGAAAACTATAGCAAGCTTATGAAAGAAATTGAAGAAGACACAAAAAAATGGAAAAAGATTCCATGCCTATGGATGGGAAGAACAAATATTGTTAAAATGTCAATACTACCCAAAGCAATCTACATATTCAATGCAATCCCTATCAAAATAACACCAGCATTGAGTTCAGAAGATGGCGGCTTAGGAGGACGCTGGGCTCACCGCACGTCCTGCCGATCACTTAGATTCCACCTACACCTGCCTAAATAACCCAGAAAACCGCCAGAGGATTAGCAGAACAGAGTCGCCGGAGCCAAACGCAGACGAGAGGCCCACGGAAGAGGGTAGGAAGGGCGGCGAGGCGGTGCATGCTCCACGGACTGGTGGGAGGGAGCCAGGGCGGAGGGGCGGCTCGCCGGCCAAGCAGAGCCCCCGAGCCTGGCTTGCAAAAGCGGAGAGGCCTGACGGACTCTGTTCCCACAACAAGCGCGACTTAGCGTCTGGGAGGTCATAAGTTAACAGCTCTGCTCAGAAAGCTGGAAGGCTGGAGGACAAAGGGAGGGAGAGCTGCTGAGCCCCCTGACAACAGAGCTCAGTTTGGTGGGGAACAAAGGCGCTCGCCAGCGCCATCTCCCCCGCCCATCCCCCAGCCAAAATCCCAAAGAGAACCAGTTCCTGCCCGGGAACTTGCTCTCTCCTCCCCGCAAACACCCAACTCTGTGCTTCTGCGGAGCCAAACCTCCGGCAGCAGATCTGACTCCCTCCCGCTGCCACAGGGCCCCTCCTGAAGTGGATCACCTAAGGAGAAGCGATGTAAGCCTGCCCCTCCTGCCCCTGTGCACCTTGCCTTCCCACCCCAGCTAATACGCCAGATCCCCAGCATCACAAGTCGGGCAGTGTGCAAGTAGCCCAGACGGGCCACACAACCCCACAGTGAATCCCACCCCTAGGAGACGGGAAGAGAAGGCACACACCAGTCTGACTGTGGCCCCAGCGGTGGGCTGGGGGCAGACATCAGGTCTGACTGCGGCCTCGCGCACGAACTCCAGTTATACACCACAGCACAGGGGAAGTGCCCTGCAGGTCCTCACCACGCCAGGGACTATCCAAAATGACCAAGCGGAAGAATTCCCCTCAGAAGCATCTCCAGGAAATAACAACAGCTAATGAGCTGATCAAAAAGGATTTAAATAATATAACAGAAAGTGAATTTAGAATAATAGTCATAAAATTAATCGCTGGGCTTGAAAACACTATACAGGACAGCAGAGAATCTCTTGCTACAGAGATCAAGGGACTAAGGAGCAGTCACGAGGAGCTGAAAAATGCTTTAAACGAAATGCATAACAAAATGGAAACCACCACAGCTCGGCTTGAAGAGGCAGAGGAGAGAATAGGTGAACTAGAAGATAAAGTTATGGAAAAAGAGGAAGCTGAGAAAAAGAGAGATAAAAAAATCCAGGAGTATGAGGGGAAAATTAGAGAACTAAGTGATACACTAAAAAGAAATAATATACGCATAATTGGTATCCCAGAGGAGGAAGAGAGAGGGAAAGGTGCTGAAGGGGTACTTGAAGAAATAATAGCTGAGAACTTCCCTGAACTGGGGAAGGAAAAAGGCATTGAAATCCAAGAGGCACAGAGAACTCCCTTCAGACGTAACTTGAATCGATCTTCTGCACGACATATCATAGTGAAACTGGCAAAATACAAGGATAAAGAGAAAATTCTGAAAGCAGCAAGGAGTAAACGTGCCCTCACATATAAAGGGAGACCTATAAGACTTGTGACTGATCTCTCTTTTGAAACTTGGCAGGCCAGAAAGAATTGGCACGAGATTTTCAGGGTGCTAGACAGAAAAAATATGCAGCCGAGAATCCTTTATCCAGCAAGTCTGTCATTTAGAATAAAAGGAGAGATAAAGGTCTTCCCAAACAAACAAAAACTGAAGGAAGTTGTCACCACTAAACCAGCCCTACAAGAGATCCTAAAGGGAACACTGTGAGACAAAGTCCCAGAGACATCACTACAAGCATAAAACATACAGACATCACAATGACTCTAAACCCGTATCTTTCTATAATAACACTGAATGTAAATGGATTAAATGCGCCAACCAAAAGACATAGGGTATCAGAATGGATAAAAAAACAAGACCCATCTATTTGCTGTCTACAAGAGACTCATTTTAGACCTGAGGACACCTTTAGATTGAGAGTGAGGGGATGGAGAACTATTTATCATGCGACTGGAAGCCAAAAGAAAGCTGGAGTAGCCATACTTATATCAGACAAACTAGACTTTAAATTAAAGGCTGTAACAAGAGATGAAGAAGGACATTATATAATAGTTACAGGATCTATCCATCAGGAAGAGCTAACAATTATAAATGTCTATGCGCCGAATACCGGAGCCCCCAAATATATAAAACAATTACTCATAAACATAAGCAACCTTATTGATAAGAATGTGGTATGCAGGGGACTTTAACACCCCACTTACAGAAATGGGTAGATCATCTAGACACACGGTCAATAAAGAAACAAGGGCCCTGAATGAGACATTGGATCAGATGGACTTGACAGATATATTTAGAACTCTGCATCCCAAAGCAACAGAATATACTTTCTTCTCGAGTGCACATGGAACATTCTCCAAGATAGATCATATACTGGGTCACAAAACAGCCCTTCATAAGTTTACAAGAATTGAAATTATACCATGCATACTTTCAGACCACAATGCTATGAAGCTTGAAATCAACCACAGAAAAAAGCTCTGGAAAACCTCCAAAAGCATGGAGGTTAAAGAACACCCTACTAAAGAATGAATGGGTCAACCAGGCAATTAGAGAAGAAATTAAAAAAACACATGGAAACAAACGAAAATGAAAATACAACAATCCAAATGCTTTGGGACGCAGCGAAGGCAGTCCTGGGAGGAAAATACATTGCAATCCAGGCTTATCTCAAGAAACAAGAAAAATCCCAAATACAAAATCTAACAGCACACCTAAAGGAACTAGAAGCAGAACAGCAAAGGCAGCCTAAACCCAGCAGAAGAAGAGAAATAATAAAGATCAGAGCAGAAATAAACAATATAGAATCTAAAAAAACTGTAGAGCAGATCAACGAAACCAAGAGTTGGTTTTTTGAAAAAATAAACAAAATTGACAAACCTCTAGCCAGGCTTCTCAAAAAGAAAAGGGAGATGACCCAAATAAATAAAATCATGAATGAAAATGGAATTATTACAACCAATCCCTCAGAGATACAAACAATTATCAGGGAATACTATGAAAAATTATATGCCAACAAATTGGACAACCGGGAAGAAATGGACAAATTCCTGAACACCCACACTCTTCCAAAACTCAATCAGGAGGAAATAGAAAGCTTGAACAGACCCATAACCAGCGAAGAAATTGAATCGGTTATCAAAAATCTCCCAACAAATAAGAGTCCAGGACCCGATGGCTTCCCAGGGGAGTTCTATCAGACGTTTAAAGCAGAGATAATACCTATCCTTCTCAAGCTATTCCAAGAAATAGAAAGGGAAGGAAAACTTCCAGACTCATTCTATGAAGCTAGTATTACTTTGATTCCTAAACCAGACAGAGACCCAGTAAAAAAAGAGAACTACAGGCCAATATCCCTGATGAATATGGATGCAGAAATTCTCAGTAAGATACTAGCAAATCGAATTCAACGGCATATAAAAAGAATTATTCACCATGATCAAGTGGGATTCATTCCTGGGATGCAGGGCTGGTTCAACATTCGCAAATCAATCAACATGATACATCACATTAACAAAAAAAAAGAGAAGAACCATATGATCCTGTAAATCGATGCAGAAAAGGCCTTTGACAAAATCCAGCACCATTTCTTAATAAAAACCCTTGAGAAAGTCGGGATAGAAGGAACATACTTAAAGATCATAAAAGCCATTTATGAAAAGCCCACAGCTAACATCATCCTCAACGGGGAAAAACTGAGAGCTTTTTCCCTGAGATCAGGAACACGACAAGGATGCCCACTCTCACCGCTGCTGTTTAACATAGTGCTGGAAGTTCTAGCATCAGCAATCAGACAACAAAAGGAAATCAAAGGCATCAAAATTGGCAAAGATGAACTCAAGCTTTCGCTTTTTGCAGATGACATGATATTATACATGGAAAATCCGATAGACTCCACCACAAGTCTGCTAGAACTGATCCATGAATTCAGCAAAGTTGCAGGATACAAAATCAATGTACAGAAATCAGTTGCATTCTTATACACTAACAATGAAGCAACAGAAAGACAAATAAAGAAACTGATCCCATTCACAATTGCACCAAGAAGCATAAAATACCTAGGAATAAATCTAACCAAAGATGTAAAGGATCTGTATGCTGAAAACTATAGAAAGCTTATGAAGGAAATTTAGAAGATTTAAAGAAATGGAAAGACATTCCCTGCTCATGGATTGGAAAAATAAATATTGTTAAAATGTCAATACTACCCAAAGCTATCTACACATTCAATGCAACCCCAATCAAAATTGCACCAGCATTCTTCTCGAAACTAGAACAAGCAATCCTAAAATTCATATGGAACCACAAAAGGCCCCGAATAGCCAAAGGAATTTTGAAGAAGAAGACCAAAGCAGGAGGCATCACAATCCCAGACTATAGCCTCTACTACAAAACTGTCATCATCAAGACAGCATGGTATTGGCACAAAAACAGACACATAGACCAATGGAATAGAATAGAAACCCCAGAACTAGACCCACAAACATATGGCCAACTCATCTTTGACAAAGCAGGAAAGAACATCCAATGGATAAAAGACAGCCTCTTTAACAAATGGTGCTGGGAGAACTGGACAGCAACATGCAGAAGGTTGAAACTAAACCACTTTCTCACACCATTCACAAAAATAAACTCAAAATGGATAAAGGACCTAAATGTGAGACAGGAAACCATCAAAACCTTAGAGGAGAAAGCAGGAAAAGACCTCTCTGACCTCAGCCGTAGCAATCTCTTACTCGACACATCCCCAAAGGCAAGGGAATTAAAAGCAAAAGTGAATTACTGGGACCTTATGAAGATAAAAAGCTTCTGCACAGCAAAGGAAACAACCAACAAAACTAAAAGGCAACCAACGGAATGGGAAAAGATATTCGCAAATGACATATCAGACAAAGGGCTAGTATCCAAAATCTATAAAGAGCTCACCAAACTCCACACCCGAAAAACAAATAACCCAGTGAAGAAATGGGCAGAAAACATGAATAGACACTTCTCTAAAGAAGACATCCGGATGGCCAACAGGCACATGAAAAAATGTTCAGCGTCGCTCCTTATCAGGGAAATACAAATCAAAACTGCACTCAGGTATCACCTCACGCCAGTCAGAGTGGCCAAAATGAACAAATCAGGAGACTATAGATGCTGGAGAGGATGTGGAGAAACTGGAACCCTCTTGCACTGTTGGTGGGAAAGCAAATTGGTGCAGCCGCTCTGGAAAGCAGTGTGGAGGTTCCTCAGAAAATTAAAAATAGACCTACCCTATGACCCAGCAATAGCACTGCTAGGAATTTATCCAAGAGATACAGGAGTACTGATGCATAGGGCCACTTGTACCCCAATGTTCATAGCAGCACTCTCAACAATAGCCAAATTATGGAAAGAGCCTAAATGTCCATCAACTGATGAATGGATAAAGAAATTGTGGTTTATATACACAATGGAATATTACGTGGCAATGAGAAAAAATGAAATATGGCCTTTTGTAGCAACGTGGATGGAACTGGAGAGTGTGATGCTAAGTGAAATAAGCCATACAGAGAAAGACAGATACCATACGGTTTCACTCTTATGTGGATCCTGAGAAACTTAACAGGAACCCATGGGGGAGGGGAAGGAAAAAAAAAAGTGGTTAGAGTGGGAGAGAGCCAAAGCATAAGAGACTGTTAAAAACTGAGAACAAACTGAGGGTTGATGGGGGGTGGGAGGGAGGAGAGGGTGGGTGATGGGTATTGAGGAGGGCACCTTTTGGGATGAGCACTGGGTGTTGTATGGAAACCAATTTGTCAATAAATTTCATATAAAAAAATAACACCAGCATTCTTCATAGAGCTAGAACAAATAATCCTAAAATTTGTATAGAACCAGAAAAGACCCCGAATAGCCAAAGCGATCTTCAAAAAAAAAAAAAAAAAAAAAAAAAAAAAAAAATCAAACAAACAGAAAAAACAAAGCAGGAGTCATCACAATCCCAGACTTCAAGCTCTGCTACAAAGCTGTAATCATTAAGACAGAATGGTACTGGCACAAGAACAGACACTCAAATCAATGGAACAGAATACAGAACCCATAAATGGACCCACAAACATATGGCCAACTAATCTTTGACAAAGCAGGAAAGAATATCTAATGGAATAAAGACAGTGTCTTCAGTAAGTGTTGCTGGGAAAACTGCACAGCCACATGCAGAAAAATGAACCTGGATCACTTTCTTATACCATACACAAAAATAAACACTAGATGGATGAAAGACCTCAGTGTAAGACAGGAAGCCATCAAAATCCTCGAGGAGAAAGCAGGCAAAAACCTCTTTGATCTTGGCTGCAGCAACTTTTTACCCAACCCGTCTCTCGAGGCAAGGGAAACAAAAGCAAAAATGAACTACTGGGACCTCATCAAAATAAAAAGCTTCTGCACAGCAAAGGAAACAATCAGCAAAACTAAAAGGCAACCAACAGAATGGGAGAAGATATTTGCGAATGACATATCCGATAAAGGGTTAGTATCCAAGATCTATAAAGAACTTATCAAACTCAACACCCAAAAACAAATAATCCAGTGAAGAGGGGCAAAAGACATGAATAGACACTTCTCCAAGGTAGACATCCAGATGGCCAACGGACACATGAAAAAATGCTCAACATCACTCATCATCAGGGAAATATAAATCAAAACCCCAATGAGATATCACCTCACACCTGTCAGAATGGCTAACATTAACAACTCAGGCAATAACAGATGTTGGTGAGGATGGAGAGAACGAGGATCTCTTTTGGTGGGAATGCAAACTGGTGCAGCCACTCTGGAAAACAGTATGGAGCTTCCTCAAAAAACTAAAAATAGAACTACCCTATGACCCAGCAATTGCACCACTAGGCATTTATCCACGGGATAGAGGTGCGTGATTTTGAAGAGACACATGCATCCCCATGTTTATAGCAGCACTATCAACAATAGCCAAAGTATGGAAAGAGCCCAAATGTCCATTGATGGATGATTGGATAAAGAAGATGTGGTATATATATACAATGGAGTAGTACTTGGAAATCAAAAGGAGTGAAATCTTGCCATTTGCAACTACGTGGATGGAACTGGAGGGCATTATGCTAAGTGAAATTGGTCAGTCAGAGAAAGACAAAAATAATATGACTTCACTCATATGAGGACTTTAAGAGACAAAACAGATGGACACAAGGGAAGGGAAACAAAAATAATATAAAAACAGGGAGCAGGACAAAACAGAAGAGACTCATAAATATGGAGAACAAACTGAGGGTTACTGGAGGGGTTGTGGGAGGGGGGATGGGCTAAATGGGTAAGTAGCACTAAGGAATCTACTCCTGAAATCATTGTTGCCCTATATGCTAAATAATTTGGATGTAAATTTTAAAAAATAAACAAAAATTAAAAATTAAAAAAAAACAAAATAAATTAAGCAACTTTATTTTTTTTGTAAATTTCTTTTAATGTTTATTTATTTTTGAGACAGACAGAGACAGAGCATGAATGTGGGAGGGTCAGAGAGAGAAACACAGAATCCGAAGCAGGCTCCAGGCTCTGAGCTGTCATCACAGAGCCCCACTGGGGCTCGAACTCACAGACCGTGAGATCATGACCTGAGCCGAAGTTGGAGGTTCAACCGATTGAGCCACCCAGGCGCCCCAACATTCAGTAACTTAAAAAAAAATAGAGTCATTCTTAATCCCAATAAATAAATATTCAAATTGAAACATTTTCCAAAATAAATATACATTTTCATATTTTCTATTTAGGAGTTCTTAGAGGTTTGAAAGACAAATACTTTAAAACAAACATCATAGGGTTATCTGGGTTGTTCAGTTGGTTAAGCATCCAATTCTTGATATGGACTCTAGATCATGATCTCATGGTTCGTGAGATTAAGCCCAGCATCAGGTACAAAAATAATAGGGGTTTTTTAAATATCACATTTCACTGTTTTGGAGATACTTCTTTGCAAATACATCAATGTTGGATCCAGCAAGGATCCTTTGAGCAACCCAAGCTGTTAGAATCCTACATCTAGTGACTATAGAATATCTACTACCATTGTTGATGACCCCCCCACAAAGAAGAAATTAATTTTCTTTGCAACTCTATTTCTATCCTTTTTTTAAAAGGTAAGCTCCATGCCCAACATGGGGCTCAACTCACTGACCCTAAGATCAAGAGTCACGTGTTCTACCCACTGAGTTAGCTAGGCACCCCTCTCCTATTATTCTTAAAATAATCTGCTTTGCCTGTATTTTCCACAATTCTGTTTATATCTAAATTTTTAATGTGTAAATTAGGAAAGATTAATTCAGAGGATTTTTGATACTAAATCAACAGGTCAAAATTAAAATTCATATGATACCCTCCCAAAAGTAAAATGAAATCTACTGGACCTATCCTATATTATTATTATTACATTTTCTATATCAAGTATAATGTGTAGAGTCCATCACATTTGTGATTCAAAAAATAATGAAATCCCTCTGTTAGAAAGTGATGTTATGTGCATAAAGAAGTAAGGTTTCCAGGATGCCTGGGTGGCTCAGTTGGCTAAGCGTCTGACTTCAGCTCAACTCATGATCTCACAGTTCATGAGTCTGAGATCTGTATTGGGTTCTGCACTGACAGGGCAGAGTCTGCTTGGGATTCTCTCTCTTTCCCTCTCTCTCTCTCTACCCCTCCCCAGCTGTGAGCCTGCTCTCTCTCTCTCTCTCTCTCAAAATAAGTCAACATAAAAAAATTAAAAGGTAGAGTTTTCAATATATGTACATATAAATGAAAAAATATTTTTAAAACTACTTATATTTAAAGCTGCTGCCTTCTATGCCAAAACAAACACACAAAACTAAATACAAAGATTTCATTCAGAGGTTAGAAATCTGAAATCCAAAAAAAAAATGCAAAAGCAGAAAAAAAATTTCATTTAGAAACTGTGATTCAGTATGTTAAGTTCAGTCATTTACGAAATAATATGCATGCTATAGAATTGGCCTTAGCATCTATCCCATCATGTTTTTCTTAAATCACCTAAAGCATATATTTTACTACAAGCTGAACTTATTTTCCCCAAATATCTTTTCTTTCTTCAAAATTTTTGACAAACACATGTTCAATGTCTCCATTGTAGTAACCATTATTTTAAACTTACATTCTTATGGTATTGTCTGTTTTAAACTTAAAGAACACCTGTCATTACTGCTAAGAATAATCAAACAAAGCATTTTGAGGCTTCCAATCTCTTTCTCAAGAGTCAAACACTTAAGTTTCATTGAAGCCATGGAGGCTGTCCATCATTTAAGCCCTTCAGCAATATCTATGGAAGAATGATTTTCCCAAGCACAAGTTTTAGTGCAGCATAGAGATTAAAAGATTGAGATAGAGACTAAAGATTGAGATTGAGATTAAAAGATTAAAGAGTTAGGAGATATTCATATCTATCTGTGACATAAAAAATAAATATAAATTAACTTTTAGGCCTCAAGTTATATCAAATGAGTAAAATCATTAAATAATTCTTGCAATAAAATAAACCAAATCTCTATGATATATGATATAGAAAAAAACAATTGGAAAAATATTATCTCTCAAAGATAGAAGATCCTATGTTATTAGAAGCAAATCAATGGATTTTCGTGTTTTAATTATTAAATAAAATGGTATGGATTTAAGTAGTACAAGGAGTTAGAAAAAGAAATCTGTCGAAATTAATAAAGCTAAGAGAAGGAATTTATAAGTCATAAACAGAAATAAAGTTGAGTTTATAACTGTAGTGAAGAGGTTTGTAAAAATCAGGTGCACCTGGGTGGTTGTCAGTTAAGCATCTGACTTTAGCTCAGGTCATGATCTCATAGTTCATGGGTTCAAGACATGCATCAGGCTCCGACAGCTTGAAGCCTGGTGCCTGCTTCAGATTCTGTGTCTCCCCTCTCTTTCTCTGCCTCTCCCCAGCTTGCACTCTGTCTCTCTCTCTCTAAAAAATAAATAAAAATTTAAAAAAAATAAATAGAAGTTTGTAAAAATCAATAATAGTCAAATTTAGTTGCTAACCAAATGGAAATTTAATAAATATAGAGAGATTTAAAAATAACATTATAATAGAGAGCTCTATTCTAATGTATTTTAATGAAATAGATGTTTTCTAAAAATATTTTGGCTCAGGGAGTGAGAAACTTACACAGAAATAAAACCACAGAAGGACTTAAAAAAAAACCAAAAACACCATCTCAGTGAGTGCCTCTCAAGCAATGACCAGGCCTAGATTATTTAACATGAAAATGTTCTCTTTCCAATTAGAATAGTTGATTCTCATATCATAAAATAGATTTTAAGCTGAGAAAATGATGCATGGATAACAAATGTATTTTATTTTTTAAAATTGTTTATTTATTTATTCTGAGAAAGAGAAAAAGAGTGGCAAATGGTCAGAGAGAGAGGAACAGAGGGAATCCCAAACAGGCTCTGTACTGCCAGCTCAGAGACCTACATGGGCTCGAACTCACAAATCATGAGATCATGACCTGAGCTGAAATCAGGAATTGGATACTTACCCAATTGAGCCACCCAGGTGTCCCAAAAAACTTATTTTATAAAGCTGGCATAACACTAATCTCAGAAAACATGCATACATAATAGAAAATCACAAAATATGCTCCTTTATTAATAAAAGGAAAAACTCTTAAATAATGTCCTAGTATATTTAATATGCAGTATTTTAAAATTAAAATATATAAATATTAAGTATTTTTTATTCTAAAAAGATAATTTTTTTGCTATCTTAAAATCTATTAATTTAACATAGCAATGGGTCACATTAAAAAATAGTCCTCTACTTTGCATGTGTGGAAATATTAAGGAATGCATTTATACTTCTTTAAACATGATAAATAAAATCTATTTCAACCCAAGAGCTTAAATACATCTACAGGTAAGTCCCAAGCAACATTGCCACTAAAATTATGAGAATTAGCCATGTCTTAACTCACCCACATTTATAACAGGTTTATGAAAGTTCTAAACGTGATACATGAGCCTCTAAAATATATATATATATATATATATATATATACACATATATATATATGTATATATAAATAAGAAACAATCTCAACCCACTGAAGTGAAAAAAAAATATTAACAAATAATCCATAGAATTGGTCAATTAGTAGGCCACCTGGGTGGCTCACTTGGTTAAGTGTCCAACTCTTGATTTCAGCTCAGGTCATGATCGCACGGTTTGTGAGTTCAAGCCCCATGCTAGGCTTTAGGCTGACAGTGAAGGGCCTGCTTGGGATACCCTCTCTCCTTCCCTCTCTGCCCCTGCCCCACACATGTGCATATTCTCTTGCTCTCTCTCAAAAAAAAAAAAAAAAAAAAAAAAAAAGTCAGTGAGTAGCAGCTTAAAGTATCTCAGTATCACCAATAATCATTAGATATAAATTAAAATAACAACATCCCACACACATAATTTTGTTAAAAATTTCAAATCTGACAATGAACTTCCAATATGACAAGAGGTTCAACGGGCAGTCTAAAATTCTCACGGAAATGTAGTTTATACATATCATCCTTAGGGAGGTGCATTATGCTCATGATCCAATTTGGATGAAACATACAAAGTAACTCTTAGAAGACCTTTGAGAGCAGCCAATTCATTACAGCATTTTAGAAGGAAGCATAATATTTTAATTAAAATTTAGTATATTACCTTAAAGTCAATACTGACCCATCCTAGAGTTTAACTTATGACATGGAAGTGATCACCCTTGTCTTATGAAATAAAATAGAAAAAATAATTCACTATAATATAATATGGAGATTTATTTATGAATTAAAATTATTTACATTCCACTTCTGTATTTTTCAATATAATATGTACATAATCATGAATGTTAATTCATTCTCTACTTCTCCATTTACATTTTGCTTTAATATCTAATAATGTAGTGCTTTCCATTTTAAATTTCCCTTAAGTAATACAATAATGGAAATATTAAAAATGCTGAATCATGAAGTTGAAGTTGTATTAACTTTTAATTATATTAAAGAAATTAATCTCATATTTTCAATATAATTATACTTAATTTTCTTGAGTTCTTTCATTTTAATATTATAGACCCTGTTTCAGATGTTATTATAGTTCCAATATTGCTATGCTTTGTGTAAGTAGTTTTGTTATAGAAATCATTGATTGCATTCTTTACATATTTCCATTTGAACTATTTTAATATAATTGCTCAAAACAGCTAATTTCTATCTTTAGATCAATAAGTTATATAAAAATACACAATTCATACCCAACAGGTATTATATATCCAATAGATCTTGTTTCTTTTTACATTTAATTAATTTGTACTTCCCCTTATTAACTAAATAATATAAAATATAGATTAACATTCACATCATTGAAATGTTCTTGCTTATATAATATGAAACTGAGTGTATCATATAAGCATTTTGTATTTTTCTTCATTAAATTAATGCCAAATGAACACTGAAAAAATCTATAATTCAATGAAATATATAAAGAAAAACAAAGATATTTTCTGCATAGGCTAAGGATTAACTTTTTTTTTGAAAAACATATTTTTAGAAAAAATCCTTTTCTTTCACTAAATGACTCAAGACCAAAATATGTTGTATATAGAATAACTAAATATACTTTTTAACTTAAATAAAAATTTAAATTTCTAGATTAATATTATATAAATAATTAAATCATAGAATTTGAAACAGAAGTGTATGTGTACCCAATCTAACTTAAGATCTACTCAGTATTGTGATTCACAGTTATCTGGCTTTGCCCAGCAGACTGTTTAGGCTAACACAATTGGAGCTTACTGGATACTTCCAATTATAAAGAATATGTTAGACTCAGTATTTTAATGTCTAAATTGTTGCTGGGATGAGGAAAGTCTAAAAAAATCTAGCAACTGGGGCAAAGCAGAGCTCCCTATATAGACTCTTCTAAACTCATGTGTAAGGGCAGTAACATAATGTTAAACATGTTCATGAGACTAACATAATTGGGAAGCACTGTGACACAAGAAAGCCAGTACTGCTTCAGTATTCAGATCTAAAGTGAAATAAAAACAGGAATGGATATCTATTTTGTCACAAAGGATCATACACGCATACACACACACATTTGTATGTCTTATATGTATGTGTATGTATATGTGTGTGCACAAACACCACCCCCCCACACACACACACGATTAGAGGAAGTTTTGGCTTACATAACCTATAGCCAGTGTGCTTACAACAGTGTTGCTTCCATTTTACTGGTATTAATGAGATTTCAGATGCAGGGGTCCAAATCCTGTTGCCAGTGATGGCTTGTTGGGGCATGTGTTTCCTGTGAAATATGGGCATAAATGACCCTAAAGGCAGATATAAACAAAAGTAATCAGAGCAAAATATAAAGAGAACAAAACATACCATATGGTAGTTGGGAATACTTGCTCATGTAAAAATATCTGTGAACTCCTAAAAATAAGTTTAAGATTTTGGTATTCCCACAATAAAGAATAGAGAAGAAATTATAAAAACCATAGCTTTACGGAGCGCCTGGGTGGCGCAGTCGGTTAAGCCTCCGACTTCAGCCAGGTCACGATCTCGCGGTCCGTGAGTTCGAGCCCCGCATCAGGCTCTGGGCTGATGGCTCAGAGCCTGGAGCCTGTTTCGGATTCTGTGTCTCCCTCTCTCTCTGCCCCTCCCCCGTTCATGCTCTGTCTCTCTCTGTCCCAAAAATAAATAAATGTTGAAAAAAAAATTAAAAAAAAAACAAAACAAACAAACAAAAACCATAGCTTTAAACATGAGCGTATGATTTGAAGTGATTGCTCTGTGATTACGGAGTGTGTATCGATATTAATTAGTTCTATTTTTTAAATATCTATTTTTAAGAAAAGAGAAAGAGAGAGAGAGACAGAGTGTGAGTGGGGGAGGGTCAGAGAGAGAGGGAGACACAGAATCCAAAGCAGGCTCCAGACTCTGAGCTGTTAGCACAGAGCCCAACGCAGGGCTCAAACTCACAAACTGTGAGACCATGACCTGAGCCGAAGTTGGCTGCTTAACCAATCGAGCCACCAAGGTGCCCCTTTATTAATTAATTCTAATTAATGAAGTAATTATAAAATTTATGTAATTGATTTCATAATTACATATGTGATTACATAATGAATATTATTTGTTTGCTTTGCTCATTAGTCTGTCATATATTCTATTTTTAAATATACAAACAGATAAATAATATGAATTATTTAGAGTTGGAAATATGGACTTTGCAATATCTAAATGCCTTGAAATGTTGCACATTTAGTTAAGTTTGGAGAAACAATTCTCCTCACCTATACATGTAGAAGAGAAAAGCTTTATATCTCTACCAGAGATCTGAGAAGAAAAAATAAATCCTCTCACAATTTGTAACTAAGAAACTATTTCAAATATAGATTTGGGTTTGAATTTACAATGCCCTTGTGACATAGGAACTATAAAGAAAATAAACTGAAAGTTATCTCTAGGGAAGTGATAACCCTGAGTATGCAAAACAGAGAGAAAAATCATTGTGGTAGAAAACACATTCTAACCAAGCTGCACAGGATTTCCAGGAAAAACACTACTATAAATTAGATTCAGTTAAACATTAAAAAAATATACTGAGAAAATGTAAATTATGAGCAAGGTTTGAAAAAAGACAGGCTGATAGACTCTATGGATTAAGTAGACATACATAAGACATTTAAAAATTAAGTCCATAACAGAAATAAGACATTATGAAAAATAAATAGAAAAAAATGGAACAATTACCAATTAACACCAATGTGAAACTTCCTGAAGTTCACAAAAATAGAAGTATACAAATGGAAAGTCATGCCATTCTTGTATGGAGAATCTGATAACCTAATGATGCTCGTTTTCCCTAAATTTATAAATATAATGTATTCCCAATGAAAATATTAAAACTCTTTTCTAGACAGGTTGATTCTCATGTTCATATAAAAATAAGTAAATAAAAATAAGGATAAAATTCTTAATGAGAAGTATAAGCTTTTGCACTGTTTGTGAGAATGCAAACTGGTGCAGCCACTCTAGAAAACAGTATGGAGCTTCCTCAAAAAGTTAAAAATAGAACTACCCTAAGATCCAGCAATTGCACTACAAGGTATTTACCCGAAGGATACAAACATACTAATTCAAAAGAATACATGCACACTTATGTTTACAGCAGTATTATTTACAATAGCCAAATTAAGGCAACAGCCCAAGTATCCTTCGACTGATGAATGGATAAAGAAGATGTGGTATATATAAACAATGGAATATTACTCAGCCATAAAAAGAATGAAATCTTGTCATTTGCAATGACATGGATGCAGCTAAAAAGTATTATTCTAACTGAAATAAGTCCATCATAAAAAGACAAATACCATATGATTTCACTCATATGTTGTATTTAAGAAACAAAACAAACAAATAAGAAAAAATAAAGATACAGAGAGGCAAAACAAGAAACAGATGTTTAACTATAGAGAACACACTGATGGTTACCAGAGGGGACACAGGTGGAAGGATGGGTTAAATAGGAGGATGGGTTAAATAGGAGGATGGGTTAAATAGGTGATGGGGAAGAAAGAGGGCACTTATGATGAGCACCAGGTATTGTATGGAAGTATTTAATCACTATATTATACATCAGACTTTACTATTACACTGTTTGTTAATGCACTGGAATTTAAATAAACAGTTAAAAAAGAAGTATGAGCAAACATAAGCTATACCTCATATAGAAATACAAAGCCTCAATAAACACAACAGTATAGTATTGGTTTATGTATAGGTAGGCCAATACTAAAGAAAAACAAAGTTCAGAAAGAGACCCCAAAATGTCTGATGATTCATTATTTTTTAAATTTTTTTTTTCAACGTTTATTTATTTTTGGGACAGAGAGAGACAGAGCATGAACGGGGGAGGGGCAGAGAGAGAGGGAGACACAGAATCGGAAACAGGCTCCAGGCTCTGAGCCATCAGCCCAGAGCCTGATGCGGGGCTCGAACTCACGGACCGCGAGATCGTGACCTGGCTGAAGTCAGACGCTTAGCCGACTGCGCCACCCAGGCGCCCCAAGATGATTCATTATTTTAATGAAATCAGCACCTAAATACTGTAGAATAAAAGTGGAACATTTAATAGAAAAAGCTGGAGAATAACAGATATGAAAGAATTTTGTCAATTATGAAGCTTTATAAAATTGTTAATTCTGGTTGTACACAAATGATCTCATGAGTGTATCTATTATAATTTGATTAAAACAGAAATTATTTAAATGTTTTCTTTTCTATTGCCATGTTAGTCACACCTCAGCAGTCAATAGAGCCAAATTTAAAACAAAAAAAAATAAACTATTTTGAAAAAAAGTTAGCAATATCTACATTATTTTTTATGCTTCCATTTACTTACTGGGAGAGTGCAATATTTTATAAATATGATTTTGACACTAATTTCCTTAAACCACAGAAACTCTATCATCAGTTCACAGTATAGACGGAATATAGAACTTGCTAATCACCAACTGCTGAAAGCATTCAACTATTCTAGGGGTGCCTGGTTGGCTCAGTCAGTGGAGCATGCAACTCTTGATATGAGTTAGAACCCCACATTAGGTGTAGAGTTTACTTAAAAAAAAAACAACATTCAATTGTTCTAGATTTATGAGGTCAGTAATTTAATAAGCAATTGCTTATTTATGCATGCAGTATAACATTTCAAGCGGCTAAAATTTATACTGGTTTGGTGTAGTTTTAACTATCTTTTTTCTTTTTTTATTACAAGTTTTTACTTAAATTCTAGTTAGTTAGCATCACTGTAATATTGATTTCAAGAGTAAAATTTAGTGATTCATCACTTACATATAACATTCAGTGCTCATCTCAACAAGTGCCCCCTTAATACCCATCACCCATTTAGTCCATCTCCCCACCTACTTCCCCTCTAGCAACCCTCAGTTTATTCTCTATGGTTAAGAGTCTCCTAAGATTTGTCTCCCTTGTTTTTCTTTCCCCTATTATGTTCATCTGTTTTGTTTCTTAAAATCCACATGTGAGTGAAATCATATGGTATTTATAATCCTTTGACTGACTTATTTTGCTTAGTATTATATTCTCTAACTTCAGACACATCATCGCAAATGGCAAGATTTCACTCTTTTTGATGGCTGGATAATATTCCACTGTGTGTGTGTGTGTGTGTGTGTGTGTGTGCGCGCGCGCGTGCGCGCGCGTTTATCACGTCTTCTCTACTCATTCATCACTTGATGTGTATTTTCATTCTTCTATTCTGAGTTTTTGTCTATTTAACTTGTAAATATCAAGTTGTGTTCGTTGAAAAAAATATTTTGAAGACTATGACATAAATATTATTTTTAAAGAATTCAATGTATTATCAACTGAATTGCATTGAAATTCCAGTAATTAGAAAAAAATCAATGATTTGAATGATTTATTTTGCCAAAACATCAGGAAGGAAATTTGAACAATGACAAAACAGCCATGATTGTAAAAAAACAAACACTTTAACATATTTGATTAACTCTAATTTCACAAAGTTTAGAAATTAAAAATTAAATACTGAACTCTCTCAGAAAATATAAATGCTGTTTTCTATAGTCAAATGAGTAGTTATGTTGGCATGTCTAATTGACAAACATCTGCAGCTCTGAGCCTTCCAAATTAGGAATAAGTTCCTTAAAAGCAGTACGTGTTTTGAGAAAAGATATCTTCCAATTTCTGATACCACAGTTTTGGGTCCTATATAAAAGAGATGGCATCCATTGAAGGCAGGCAGTCAGCCATTTAAAGGTTAGTTCTAGGGGCACCTGGTGACTCAGTTAGTTAAGCATACGGCCCTTGATTTCCTCTCAGGTCATGACATCATGGTTCCTGAGATCGAGCCCCCTGTCAGGCTCCAAGCTGATGGCGCAGAGCCTGCTTGGGATTCTCTTTCTCCCTCTCTCCCTGCCCCTCCCCTGCTTGCATGTGTGTGCTCTCTCTCAAAATAACTAAATAAACTTAAAAAAATAAAAGTTAGTTCTAGCTTCCCAGTTTATTTCAATATGCTTATTAAGTTTAACTTAATACATTTTTATTATATTAATATTAATACAAGTACATTTGTACTTGTAATAGTCTCTTCTCACAAGTCCTGTTAGAATATGTGTACATGAAGTAATATCAAGTATTTTAATGATAAAAACAGGAAAAAAATCATACAATATTATTGTGTGAGGATTATTCAAAATCACCTTGAAATTAAAACATTATTCAAAGTCCATTTTGAACTTAATCCTTTGAAGTTTCTTTCTGTATATAAATGATATTAGTGCCTGAAGGAAGGTAAATAGGCTCTTTGAAACCCCTTTGCATCTGGTTTACTGTACTGTCAGCATTGGTGTTAAGTTGTACTTCAGGTTTGTTTTAATCACTGAAATAATTAGATGCAATCCAAACGTTCTTCTTGTATTTCCCAACTTCTCCCATCCTTCAGTACCTAACACTAGTCACTTTACCTAAATAAGGCCATCATACGTGAAGTCCTTTATCAGCTGCCAGAAGGTACTTACCAAGCAGCGTCACTTAAGCAAGGAGTATACTCTCGAAAAGTATATTGATTACCAAAACCTAGATAGTTGAGATTCTGTCCTCATAGAAATATGATGACTTTGAAAAAAGCAATAAAAAATATAATTGCTATTTCAAATTATAGAAAGGGTTACATCTTAATGAAACCAAGTTGTCTGATTATGCTTCTGAATTCTCTTAAATCATAAGTAATATTGCTTTGATATATTTTTATGGCTAAATCAGATCATTTTACATAAGATGGACTTCTTGAAATGTTCCCTAGCCGGTCCTAACTTGTTTGATTTTTAATGTCTTTTGCAATTATGTTTTCTCATGTTTCAATTTCCATAGGCTCTGGAAAACAATTGTAAAACCACCTATTCAGTGCTTTAAGAAGTACTCTTTCTGGTTTAGTCTTCTACATATTCATGGAGAATGTGAAACATACATATGTATTGATTTTTGCGTGTATATGTATATATGTATATATATGAATATATGTGTATATACATACAGAGAAAATAGTACATTATGATTTCTCTCTTGCCTGAACGAAGATTTACTAAGTATCTTCTATGCAATAGCTCCTACTCCAGATTCTACTCACAAAGCTTTGAATACAACAAACCAAATGCCCATCCTCATGGATCTTACAGTCTAATGCAAGAAACAGAACTTACACACAAAAAAATTATAATTCATTGTCATGTAAAGTTTTATGAGGGAAAAGAGGAAAGAGAGTATAATAAATACAGATGAGAGATTTAGCCAATAAGGATACACACACCTGGTTAAATGTGAATTTCAGATAAAAGGTTTGTTTTTTTTTTTTTTTTAGTATATGTAGATCCCATGCCATACAAAACCTTCAGAAAATATTTTAGACTACTCATATTTAGAAAAGCTTATTATTTACCTAAACTTCACATTAAACTAGATGTCATCTTTTATCTTGTAATCTTAATTCAATAACAGAACTAGAAGGTGCTATTTAAGAGGAAGGGTCTTAGAAGACTCTCTGAAGAGGTGACATCTGAACAGAAACCAAAATAAGTTGAGGAAATGTGTGTGAATATTTCTGGGATAACAATCCAAGTAGAGGGATCAGTATGTGTAAAAGTACCTGATATGGAACATCACTATTGTATTTTAGAATAAACAAAAAAGTCAGCATAGCTAAAATAGGGAACAAGTAGAGGGTGGCATTAGATAGGCCCCATTACTCTCTGGTCTCTATTCCAGGTTTTATAGAAAACTATTGGGGTGTTGAGAAACAAGGAAATAGTATTATTACTCTATTATATAAAATATAGACTTCAGAATTGAAAAAGTGGGGACATAAAGATGATGTAGAAATCTACTGGTAAGAATAGTTAAATCGCTATGTTATATGCCTTAAACTAATGGAATCTTATGTGTCAACCAAGACAAACAGAAAAAATTAAGGAGGCTATTGCAATAATCCAAGTAAGAGTTTTGTGTTGTGTTAATGTAATACTAATAGAAGAAGTGAGATATTGTACCCAGAATATGAATTCATGGAGGATCTTATAGGAAGAGATGATTTGGGTATGAAATAAGAAGAACCAAAGATGACCCCACATTTGGCATGAGTAAGGCAGTATGAAAGTGGTTCTATTTACTAAGATAGGGAAAAATGGTGAAGGACACATCTCTTTTTTGAACTACCCATAGCCAATACAACATCATCTTTTAAAGGAGGTAGTATTGACATGCTTCCTCATATGATTATTGAAGTATAATTATGGAAGAGTGGATTTTTAAATCTGATATTTAAATAAAAAGCTCATTATCTCCAAGTTCTGTTTGATCTTTCCAACTTTAATAGTAATAACGCAGTTGCTGGTAGTTACTAACATTTATTTACGTTTCTGTCTCCACTCCAAATTATGAGTTTTAGGAGGAAAGGGTAATGATTGTCTGGCTTCATGCCCCCATTACTTAGCAGAGTGCCTAGCACATTCCATGTGTTCAAACAGGAGGAAACTGAAATTTCTATCTGTCAAAAATATGAAAAGAACATCAGGAATTTTCTGAGGTTAACCTAAAATGAACTGAATCCATGTTTGCCCAATAAATTGTTGTGTGACAAGAATACTTTGAAAGCAGTCAAATGTTTACAGTAATCTTTGAATTCACATAAATTGCTTTGCAATTTAATCACTGTTTTTTGTTTTTCCAAACGTGTTGTGACATGTTATAATTGAATTAAGTTAATGCATATCATAAGAGACTAATTTATGAGGTAATGGGATCTGGGGAATGTTTGTATGGGGTAATAGCACTGGGAAATATTTACTTTAGCTTATAAATGGGAAAAAAAACCAAGAAGGTTTATATACAGTCTTTGATAGCGGCTCTTTACTAGAATCTTTCTTCTACAGAAGGTTACTAAGTGTGGACCTAGACTAATATAAGTGAAAGAAAAACTCCAGCAGAAACTCAACATGGCTTTATTCATGACATGAAACTAATCAACTATTCTAAAGGTAGAGGACTGTACATGATTTGGGAAGGCTATGCTCAGGACAAAGCCGATATATCATGTTGTTAGAACACAAAATTCAGATTTATATTAGCACATTTTCCTTTGTGACAGAATTTCCAATCTTCCATTTGTCCTTATCTCTAATGTTGTGACTTAACTTCCTTGGATACTTACCTTACGTTATGAGTTTTTTGAACATTCTGATCTGTAACAACTGAAATATAAACTCTAGCTCTACTTTTAGCCTCTGTCATATGCTGCCAGCTTTGCTATGTCCAAGAGACACACAGACTCTTCACCATCCTTCTCACATCAATCTAGGCTATACTGCAAAGCACTGAGATGAAGCATTTGTGACCTCAACGTTCTAGACATTTCTTCCATAGAGTTTTTCTTCAAGGTAATGTCTATGTACATTTACTCTTTTTTCTGTCCTGAGCTTTAAATCTTAAGACCACTAGAAATCCTTAGAGTAATCAAATCCTTGTTTCTTTGGACTAGTCAGTAATTTTCTACCTGTTCTATATTTATAAACACTGAAACGAAAGAAAGTCCACTTTGTATTATACTGTTAAACATGGGTAGTTAATATACTATATTCTTTTTCATTTAAAATTTGAATTTTAGATCATTCTAGACTTACATTCATTTGTAAGAAATAATCCATAATGTTGCCAATTTTCTCCAATGTCTACATCTTATTAAAGTATAGATCATTAACACAACCAGGATATTGATTGATACAACTAATATTGATACGATCCTCCAATCTTATTACTGATTTCTGCATGTTACTACTGTGCTGAATTTCTCGGTCCGTTCCAACAGTTTTTTAGTGGAGTCTTTATATTATTATCCATATATAGGATCACATCTTCTTTAAATAAAGAAAAATTTCCTTCTTTTTTGATTTGGATGCCTTTTATTTCTTTTACTTGTCTAATTGTTTGGTTGGGACTTCCAATACTATGTTAAATAGGAGTGGTCAGAGTGGGCAGCACCCTGTCCTTTTCTGATCTTACAGGAAAGCTTTCATAGTTTCACCAGTGAGTATGATATTAGCTGTGGTTTGTAATATATGGCCTTTATTTTGTTGAGGTATGTTCCTTCTATACCTAATCTATTGAGAGTCTGTATGATGAAAGGTATATATTTTAAATGCTTTTTCTGCATTTATTGAGATGATAATATAATTTTTATCTTTCATTCTACTAATGTGATGTATAATATTGATTGGTGAATGTTGAACCACCCTTGCACCACAGGAATAAATCCCACTCATTTGATCTTTTTAATGTGCTGTTGAATTTTCTTTGCTAATATTTTCTTGAGAATTTTTACATCTATATTCAATTTTTACATGTATATTCAATATTAGCCTCTAATTTTCTTTTCTTGCAGTGTCCTTATATGGCTTTGGTTTGGAAAACTCAATGATGTGAGTTTTCCCACCTTTTTAATATTTTGGAAGAATTTGAGAAGGATTGGTTTTTAATTTTTTAAATATGTGGTAAAATTCACAAGGCAAACCATATGGACCTGGGTGGTGGTGGTGGTGGTTGTTGATGCTGGGTGCTTTTGATTACTGATTTCATCTTTAGTTGTTATTAGTCTGTTAAGATTTTCTATTTCTTCGATTCAGTCTTGGCAGGCTATATATCTCTAGGAATTTATCCATTTATTCTTGGTCATCCAATTTGTTGGTGTATAATTTTCCATAGCTATCTTTTCTCCTTCTCCTTCTCCTACCCATCCTCTCCCCCTCCCCCCCTTCTCCTTCAGTTTTTATTTAAATTGCAGTTAGTTAACATACAGTGTGATATAGTTTCAGGTGTAGAATTTAGTAATTCAACACTTACATACAACCCCTGGTGCTCATTACAAGTGTACTCCTTAATCCCCATCAATTATTTAACCCCATCCCCTTCCCCACCTCCCCTATGGTAACCATCAATTTGATCTCTATAGTTAAGAGTATGTTTTTTGGTTTTCCTCTCTTTTATTCCCATGTTCATTAGTTTTGTTTCTTAAATTCTACATGTTTTGTTTCTTAAATTCTACATGAGTGAAATCATATGGTATTTGTCTTTCTCAGACTTATTTCATTTAACATACTCTAGCTCCATCCATGCTGTTGCAATCCATAGCAGCCTTTTATGATCCCCTGTATATCCGTAGTATCAGTGGTAATGTCTCCTCTTTCATTTCTAATTTTATGTATTGGGGTACTCTCTTTTTTCTTGGTGAAACTCACTCAAGTTTGCCAATTTCTCTTTTCTTTTAAAAAAATAACAGCTCTTAGTTTCACTGATCATTTCTACTGTCTTTTTAGTCTCTACTTCATATATTATCAGTTCCTCCTGTGTACTAACTTTGAGCTTGTTTTGCTCTTCTTTTACTAGTTCCCTGATGTATAAGTTAGGTTTGTTTGAGATGTGTCTTTTTCCTTAATATGGGTGTTTATCACTATGAACTTCCCTCTTAGAAGTGATTTGCTTCATCCCATAACTTTTGGTATCTTGTATTTTCACTTTTATTTGTCTCAAGATTTTTTTTAAATTTTACTTTTTATTTCTTGTTTGACCTATTGGTTGTTCAGGCATATGTTGTGTAATTTCCACACATTTGTGTATTTTCCAGTTTCTTCCTGTTGTTTCTAGTTTTATACCATTATGGTCAGAAAAGTAAATGATATGATTTCAGTACATTTTCTAAGGTTTATTTTGTGACCTAACATATGATCTCTTCTGGATAATGTTCCATGCGTGCTTGAGAAGGTTATATATCCTGCTGATATTGGATGGAAAGTTCTGTATAAATCTGTTAGTTCCATTTGGTCTGAAGTACAATCATTGTTGAAATTGGGATATCAAGTCCTCTACTATTATTATATTCTCCTCTATTTCTTCCTTCAGATCTATTAAAGTTTGCTTAATATATTTAGGTGCTCCAAGGTTGGATGCATATATACTTACAATTGTTATATCTTCTTGATGATTCCCTTATCATTATATAATAACCTTAGTTGCCCCTTTACAATTTTTGACTCAAAGACTATTTTACCTGATCTCTGGTTATCTCTTGGTTTCCACTTGCATAGAATAAATTTTTCTATACCCTTTATATACTTTCTAGGGTATACTTTCTATACCCTTTATATTACTTAAACTTTTGTGTGTCCTTATATCTAAAGTGCATTTCTTGTAAGCAGTATTTAGTTGTGTGCATGCGTGTGTGTGTGTGTGTGTGTGTGTGTGTGTGTGTGTGTATTCATCCAGCTACTATATGCCTCTTGATTTGAGAATTTAATCTGTTTACAATTAGATTAATTATTGATAGATAGGACTTACCAATGCCATCTTATTGTTTTTAGACATTTTGCACTTAACCTTTTTCCTTTCTACCCTCTTTCTGTCTTCCTTTATATATTGATGATTTTATTTTGTAGTGGTATGCATCGATTCCTTTCTCTTTATCTGTTGTGTACCCACTATAGGTTTTGCTTTATGGTTTCCATGGGGCTTACATAAAATCCCCTACAGAAATAATAGCCTGTTTTATACTGGAACAATTTAACTTGTATTGCATACAAAAAAAATCTATCCTTTTATTCCTCCTCTTTTTATGTTTGGATGTCACAATTTATTTTTTTTTATATTGTGTATTCATTGACAAGTTATTGTAGCTTTAGTTATTTTTAATACTTTGTCCTTTAACCTTTATACTGAAGTGGCTAATCATCACCATATTACAATATTAGAGTATTCTGAATCTGACTATATATTTACCTTTGCCAGGTTTTATAAACTTTCATATTACTACTAATTAGCATCCCTTCATTTCATCTTGAAGAACTCTTTTCATCATTTATTTTAAGGCAGGTCTAGTGATGAAATTCCTTAATTTTTGTTTATCTGGGGATGATTTTATCTCTCTCCTTCATGTCTGAAGAACAATTTTAGCAGACAGAGTATTCGTGGTTGGTAGTTTTTGTTTGTTTGTTTCTTTTGGCTCTTTGAATATATCAGCCTACTCTCCTCCTGCCTGTAAGGTTTCTGCTGAGAAATATGCTGATAGACTTCTGAGGGGTTCCTTTGAAAGTTACGGACTTTTTTCTCTTGCTACTTTTAATATTCTCTCTTTTTCTTTTTGACACTATTACTATAATGTATCTTGGAGAAGATATCTTTAAGTTCAGTTTGTTGAGGGACGAATAAACTTCATGAACTTGGATATCTAAATCTCTTTCCAGATTTGGGAAGTTTTCTCAGCCATTATTTCTTTGAACAAGCTTTTTGACCCTCTCTTTTTTTTCCTTTCAATACTCCAATAATTCACAGAGTGTTCTGCTTTTTGTTTTGTTTTGTTTGGTAGTATTGTATAGATCGTGTAGGCTTTCTTCACTCTTTTTTATTTTTTCTTCTTTGTTCTAATCTGAATAATTTCAAAGCCCCTGTCTTCTAATTCATAGATCTTTCTTCTACTTGATCTATTCTGCTATTGATGCTTCTACTGAATTTATCATTCCAGTCACTGAATTATTCAGCTCTGAAATGTCTGGTTCTTTTTTTATGATTTCTCTTTGTTAAAATTTTCTTTTTTTTCTGCCTTGTTTTCCTGATTTTGTTGAATTGTCTTCCTGTGTTTTCTTGTAGCTAAGCTTTTCAAAATAGCTATTTTCAATTCTTTATCAGCATATGGCAGATCTCCATAAGGTTGGTTTCTTGAAGATTATTGTGATTCTTTGGTGGTGTCATGTTTCCTTGATTTTTTTTCATATTCCTTGATGTCTTGCCTTGTTGTCTTTGCATTTGAAGTAGGAGCCTCTTCCTACATTCTTTTCTGACTTTGGAAATAAAATACCTTCTATAAGCCTTGTTTGGGTTTCTGAAGGTTTCTCAGACTTTCTATGAATACACCTGTTCCATACTTCTTGCTCCCACTTGTGGAGGAATTCTTAAGCTTGTATGTCTTCTCTTGATCCTGAAATACACCAACCTGAATGTTGATAGTCTCTTTACCAAATATGGTCTCTTTACCAAACTCAAGTTTGGAGTCTGTCCTTGTCCACAGATTCTAGCCAGCTATCTGCACACACCCTCTATCTGTCTGCCAAAGCTCACTTTCACTGCCATCAGGGGTGCACACAGAAAGCATGCCACATGATGGAAGGGAGTAGAGGTAGTGGTAGAGGTAGAGTGAGGGTAAAATGCAGGAGTTCTAGAGCTGCCTATATACCAGTTGGGGGGATCTGTAGGCAAGGTGTCCCTAGTGGCTTATGGGCATCGTTCTTGCTCTACCCTTGACATAAGTCTGAATGACTTCAATGCCCTTTGAAAGTCCTATATGTTCTCTCCCAGGCTTTTATGCATCCACTACTTGTGCAGCTCATAACTCAGAACTCTGGATAGGGTGAGAGAAAAATAGGCCTCTGTGGCAGTATCCAATAGGAATCCAGGTGCTCACTCACATACTCTAACTTTCCCCTATGGGAGAAATCATAGGTGTTACTTGGCATTGATCTGTACCACCTTGGGAGAATGGTGACTTAGGTAAATTCAAAAAAAAGTTGGGCATTTTTTATGGGTCTATGTCTGGGTTTTTATTTTTTATTTTTTTGTTGATCTATGTATATGTCCCATTGCCATTGCCACATTGTCTTAATTACTGTAATTTAAGCTTAATATTTGATACAGTGATTTATTCCACTTTATTCTTATTCTTCAAGATACTTTCACCTATTTTAGGTTTCTTATTTTCTGATAAATTTTAGAATAAGCTTACCTAATTCTACAAAAACAAACAAACAAACAAAAAACCTCTTGATAGAATTTTGTTAAGAATTGCATTATATCCATAGATAAATTTGGGGAGAACTGACATCTTTACTACGTTTATCTTCCAATCCATGAAAAGGGCATGTTGCTTGATCAACTTAGGTCTTCCTTGATCCCTTTGATAGCGTTTTATAGTTTTCATGACACAGATCCTTTACATATTTTGTTAGAATTATAACAAATTTATAATTTATAAATTGCTCGTTAGAACAATTATAAATGATGATTTCTTTAATTTGGTTTCCATGTGTTTTTTGTTAGTATATAAAAATTTAATTGAAATTTGTATGTTGATCATGTTTACCATGGCCTTGATAAACTTAAGTAATAGCCCTAAAAGATTGTTTTTGTAGATTTCTTGAGATTTTCTATGTAGACAATGTCATCTGTAAATGTAAATAGAGACAGTTCTTATTTCTTCCATTCTAATCAGTGTGTTCTTTCTCTCTTTTCTATTTATTTATTTATTTATTTATTTATTTATTTAAATAATTTAAATTTATTTATTTAAATAATTTAAATTTATTTATTTATTTATTTATTTATTTATTTATTTATAAATTTATTTTTTGGTTTATTGAACTGTTTAGAAACTCCAGGACTACCTTGAAGAAGAGTGGTGGGAGCAGATACTTTTGTCTTCTTCCTGATCTTAGGAAGAACAGATATAGTTTTTCACTATTAAGTATAAACTGAGCCATAGGTTTTTATTACATGCTCTTTGTCCGAGTTAGTTCTCCTTTAATGCTAAATTACTTCAAGCTTTTATCATGTATGGGTATCGAGTTTTATTAAATATTTATTGTCTATCAATTGATATGGTTATAGTTTTATCTTCATTAGCCTGTTAATATAATCAATTACAAAGATTGATTTTCAAATGTTGAGCCAGACTTAAATATACTGAATAAATCACACTTGTGCAAAGTGTATAATTGTTTTCACACATTGAAAGATTTGATTGCTAATTAAAAAAATATATATGCCATTTTGTAGTCAAGTTTTATTCTCTTCAAAAACAATTTACATCTGCATTCTCTTGTGAATATTTTTCATTCAATAAAAAATAGATTGGAGGGTGCCTGTGCGGTTCATTCAGTGAACTGTCTGACTCTAAATTTTGGCTCAGGTCATGATCTCATGGTTCAAGGAATCAAGCCCCACATCAGACTCTGCACTGACAGCATGGAGCCTGCTTGGGTTTGTCTCTCCCAACCTCTCCTTCTGCCCCTACCCTGCTTATGCTCTCTATCAAAAAAGTAAATAAATAAACATTTTAAAAATTAAAAAAATAGATTGGTATTCTGGGTTTTATAATTTAGTGTACTTTTCTAGCTTTAATGTACATTTTTTAATGTTTATTTTTGAAGGAGACAGATACAGAGCATGAGTAAGGGAGGAGCAGAGATAAAGGGAGACACAGAATCCAAAGTGCGCTCCAGGCTCTGGAGCTGTCAGCACAGAGCCCAACGTGGGACTTGAACTCACAAACCGTGAGATGATGACCTGAGCTGAAGTTGCACACTTAACCGACCAAGCCACCCAGGCACTCTAGCTTTAATGTACACTTTAGACTCAATCTTTGGTTTGTACTAGTATGGTATTATTTCTGGATATATAAAATGCTATGTTTTATGTTACATCTGAAATAAGTAATTAAAGACACTCTTTCCACTTCGCTGCCTCCACTGGCTCTTGATAATCTCTCTTTGTCTCTCTCGCTTTTTTGGTTAAGTCACTTCTTTAACTCAAATTATTTATAAGGCTCACTGCACATGTATGATCATCGCATGAGTAAATAGAAAGAAAACATGAATAAAACTATGGCAATTTAAAGTGAATCTAGAAATAAATCTATTTGTCTTGAAAAAAAATTTACTCTCATTTGAAAATATTTGTATCCATTATGAGATTTCTGTCAGCAGGATGGCCCACAGAGAGCAAATGAATATATGATAAAATTTATAAGAAGAGACAGAAAGGCATAAGGATATTAATAGGCCAAAAATAAAATATCTTTTCCTTTCAGTCTCACATGGGCTACAGTCAGTCTGCTATAACTTAGGAATCAGACAAAAGGTACAGAGATTTTCAATCTTGCTCCTAACGTGTCTCCATTTGCCCCAAGAAGTTCTGGCGTCAATTCTTCAGTGAAGACTAAATATGTGCCAAGTGTGAACTTTAAAAACAAAACTACTTTTCAGCTCTTCAAGTGTATTAAAACTGTCTGAACAATTTCTTAAAGTTCACCCTTAGATAACTCAAAATGACTTAATGGAATTTTACTAACCTTTCCAAATATTATACCTTGAAGCTGAGTGTAAGAATGAGAAATTTTGGCTTAAAGGGTAATATTTCAAAAAAAAAGTATAAATGCTTGAAAGTAAGGGCTTTAAAATGTGTGTACGAGTGTTTTCTTTTTCAAACATAGCTGCAAATTTCTTTTCAGTAATATAATTATTGATTGAATCCACAATTATATCATTAAACCTTTTTTAAATTTTTACATAAACAATTTATATGTTGTTCATATCATCAAACTTTTATAAATCATTTATTAGATGATATTGCCCAATAAAATATTAACAATGGTTCAGTGCAGTGATTTCTATTGCAATTATATATGAGAGTTGGCTATAACAGAGTATTTGTTAAAAATACTACTCAATCGGGGTGCCTGAGGGGCTCAGTTGGTAAAGCGTCTGACTCTAGATCTCAGCTCAGGTCAAGATCTCACAGTTTGTGGGTTCAAGTCCCACATTAGGCCCTGTGCTGATGGCCTGGAGCCTGCCTGGGATTCTGTCTCTCCATCTTTCCCTCATTTGTGCTCTCTCTCTCTCTCAAATCAACAAATAACTTAAAAAAAAAAAAGACTACTACTCAATTAGGACATATAACTAACACAAATATGATGAAACTTCTCATATTATGCCAATAGCTAAAAATAATATACAGTCATATTATACAATCTTAATTAATAACTCAATAAACGTCATGTTAAAAATTTTAATATTCTTGTTATATTCACATATACTTGGAAATACACATTATGCAATTGAATCTCTTCATTAAAAGGCATAATTATTTCCCATCCTCTATTTGTTAAAAACTGGGGCACAAAAATGGAAGATATTTACATTAGCATAGATATTTCCTTTTGTTCATTACAGTTGTCAAGAAATTTCTGCAAGTTTGAAGTTTATATTTTAAGAATTTTTTCTCCCAATGTATTTGAGAAAGACATAAATAGAACATGAAAGAAAAAGTATGGAATACTTTATAAAGTATATTTTGGGCTGGCAGCAGAAATTAAGAAGATCCTAGAAATATGATAAACAATAACAATAGTTAGGGAATTAAGACATGTATGATTTTTGTTTTCACTGGAATGATTATTTTAAAAGTATCGTCTTATCTTCAAAGCCCTTTTTAGTGAAGATAATTAAGTAAATGCCAGTTGTACCTGATTTAAAATAAATCTAATATTGATCAAACATTGCAATTCCATTAGTAAATCAAACTATTTTGCTGTATATGTGAATGTTAAACTAACATATTTTAAGCAACTTCTGATAAATTTTAATATTGTAATCAAGTTTCAATAGGATAAGGATATAGAATGAGAATAAAAGAATAAAGAGCCTATACATATGGGTGTATACATATACACATACACAACATCACGTGCATTATAAAATACTTGAAAGAGCTGAAGTTTGGTGATTTACATGACTTGAGTTTAAATCATCACTCTATCACACACTAACATAAGCATGGAAGATACTCAGCTCTCTCTTTTGTGAAAGAGCAATATTATTACATGTGAATAGGATGGTTGGGAAGAATAAATAGGAGAATATATTCAAAGCCCTTGTGTGCCAAAATGCCAGCTGGTTTCAAAATTATTGTTTTCTCAATTCTTCTAACAACCAACAATATAGTATATCAACCTCCCAACTAACATAAAATATGCAGTTAGAAAAATATAAGTCTTTTTAACATTTTTTTTTAAATTGATACAAACATTTTCCAGCCTATGGCACTTATCTTCTTCATCATTAGCTTTTGGTTATGTTAATAATAATCCTGCTGGTTTTTAATCTCTCTCCTGCAAAAAACATGAAAGGTATTACTTTCAGTAAACCAAATCAAAAGAGGAAATAAATGGAAACAGCCTGTCATTATAATGAACATAGGAATCTGGAGGTGGTAATTAACAAATATGGTGGTCAGATATACATATATATTCCCAAACACACGTACTAACAAGAAATCTTGTACAGAATGCACTGGATTCAACCTCATGCTATGATCAATTCTTTAAAGCTATTACTGTATTGTAGATCTAGATTAACATTGCCATCAACTCAATAATTCAGAGCATTTTCACATATAAAAATCTCAATTTTTTACAACCTCTTTCTGAATAACATAATCATTTTTCTTATAAGGGAAAAAAATGTTTCCCTTATCAGAGCTTCAGGAGTGGAACTAGATAAGAACTGAAGTATCTCCTCTCTTTTAGCCTTAATATTTATTTTAAGAATTCATGTTCCAAGTGTATAATTGATCTCTATTGCCTTCCACATACCCAATTTTGATGTGTATAAAGAGCCCATTCAAATTCTACATAAACATACTGACATCAATTGCTAATGGATATTTTCTGTATACCCTTGGCACAATGACAATTTAATTTTCGCAGAGGCAAGCAAATACCTAAGCTTGTCATACAAACATCCAGGCTTCTAATCAGCTGGTTCTTTGGGGTTGGGACATATTAGAGAAACAACATTTTATCTTGCATACCAGATGCTGTCTCCTACAAAAATATGACAGCATCATTCCTTAAACTCAGAAAACAGGTCAAGGTTCCAAAAATATCATCCTGGCTCTATATTACCTTTAGTAAATGTTTCTTTTTAACTGTACAACCTTAAATGATTAATCAATCTCCAGGTGATTACACTGGAATGTTGACACCTAATATAGATGATAGGTCATAGCTAAATGAAGGAAAGGGGAGATTGCATTTAGAATATTTCTCCTTGGAACATAAATATTTATCTGAGATGTATTCTCTAGTCCCAAGAGTGAGTTTGTCTCTGTTTTCTCCTTATGTTGATTTTGATAACAACACAATAACTTTAAGTGACACAATTAAATAGTAGAGTCTTTGGGAGGGGTATTAGTTTAAATGTGATAATCGTATGTCTCAATAAGATTTAATTTAATTTTAATTTTATTTTATTTATTTTAAATATTTTTCATTTATTTTTGAGGGAAGTAGTGAGGGGCAGAGAGAGAGGGAGAGAGAATCCCAAGCAGGTTCTGCACTAATTAGTACACTAATAGTGCAGAGCCTGATGTGGGGTTTGAGCTCATGAACTGTGAGACCATGACCTGAACCTAAATCAAGAGTTGGACACTTAACCGACAGAATTATCCAGGTGTCTCAATGTCTGAATGAGATTTTAAAGCCTGAACATCCAGAGTCCCCTGACGCAAATCTAGATCTGCCTGAAAGTTCTGTTTAATTCTGCCTTTAATTCAGGTAAAAGGGTTCCTACTGGTGGAAGACATAATTGTTCCAAGATGTCTTCATCTTGGAAAACTTTTTTGGAAGTGAGAAATCAACATCTCCTCCCTCTTTTTTTTTTTTTTTTTGCCAAGAATTTTATATATTTTATTCTCCTTTATTGAGATAATTAAAAAGGAAGGTGACAGAAGTAAACTCAGTGAGATCTCACGTTGATTTCCCACAAAAGAAGCATGAATGTTTAAGGCTATACAATGTTCCAAAATACAGTGGACAATTTTGTTTTTGATGAAATATTTTGTGAGAAAAAAAATTTAGTTATTTTCCAAAAAGAACACTGTTTAAAGTGTGTTTAAACCCCTTTATTTTCAAGATGTAAATTTAGAAAATATTTGGATTACAAATGGTATTTCTATCAATAAAACTAAGGGAGATAATGTATATGTATACATATTAGAATATTTAGTAATGCAAAATTTAAGTTCATTTGATATTTGTAGAGGCCCCTTTTAGACAACTCACTAGAACAATGGAAATTTGAATAAGGTAGAAAGGCCCTACTCTCTGGCTAAATACAAACAGGCCCATTAGGCGACTTACCTCAAAATATCCATAATCTCTAACTGACCAATGGGTTACTTACACCTAGACACAGGTACCAAAGAAGGAAAATCCCATATGTTCCCATACCTCCTCACCTTCCCCCTTAACTACTTCCCCTACCATTTCCTCTTAGCAGATAGTATCTCCCATGTGGTCCTGCCCACTCCCTTGAGATCTGTTCAGTAAACTTGTATCTCCTTTGTTCTGCCTTGGGTGAGTACTTTCACCACCTGTGCCACCAGTCTCCATCCAATCAGATTACACTACATTTGTTGGCCCCCTCCATCTGATTGGGAGACCCCACAGTATTGACTTGTCAAGTTTTTAGGGATTTCAAGTATAATTTCCATTTGATAAATTGGTGTTTGGGGTAACAGATGAAACTAATAAAAAGAGGTTAATATACAATCTCTGTGGGGCTGTATATCTGGACAATTTTCACACCTATAAGAAACACAGAACATAGAAAATATGCTTGAGACATGTCTCAAGATGGCCATTTTTTCATTTTTATCGAGTTCCTACAATATGTCAGTCACCACACTGCACAAGTGCCAAGACTATGTAGTTGTGAAAATACAATGTCTCTAATTGTAGCTTGCACTCTGTTGAGGAAGGAGTGGATAATTAAGAAATAAAACAAATATATATTATATGTGTAGTGATAAGTGCTATTGAGTAAAATAAGACATGTTAACAAAACATGAAGTGCTATGGCAGACTTCTAACTTACGTAGGGTGATCCAGGAATTTAATAGTGATTAGCATCGCATTTAATATGGAGAATGAAATAAAGAAGAAAGGATTATGAATTTCTGGTGAGAACACACACCAGACAAAGAAACACCACATAGGTCATTATATGGAAGAGAATGGTTGAGGTTGAGTTCAGAGAAATAGTCAGGGGATAGTACTGTGCTTTGTTCTATTGTAAGGCTGTGGGTCAGGGGTGATGGAGATGATAACTGGGTAATATTGGGTGTCAATAGTGTGGAATTTATTTCACGTTCAAAATGATAACAATAAAAAGATTGTAAGTAAAGATCCAGGTTCCCTTCTGGAAAATGTTACTAAACACCTATAATCCCTGATTCAAGAACTGTCCCTTATTTTGCTGAATATGGAACAGGCAACACTAACACATAGGCCTGCCGTGTAGTGGAAGTCGCAGGAGTAGTGTCAGTGTAAGCAGTTCGTGGCAAGTATTGCTAAAGACCAGGATGTTCGCATGTAAAAGGTACGGTAAGTCTCTGTCAGGGTTGGGAAGAATAAAGGATCTCAGTGACTTCTTGAACTGGGCTCTAAAGACAAAGAATATGTTTTAGGCTGTTTCCTACTATTAGGCTATCTCTTTATAAGTAGTGTTACAGGGAACAGGGGTTATTCATTTCATCACTATTGCAGATGTCAATCAACTTCACCTTCTTATTAATTGGGGCCTGGACTGAGAAGTCATTTCATTCCTAATGGTAATTTTTCATGAATAGCTCACTGTTATATGAAAACTCATAGCAGCTATGGGCTAGGGGAAAAGGCAAGAGAGATAGCCATGCTAATATAAAGTTGTAAGTCCCAATCCTAACAACACAGGAAGAAAATACTAATATAGATCGCAACTACAATGTCAACAGGCTCCCTATTACCCAGTCTATTTGCAAAGAATATTCCTCTCAGTTTCTATGATACCGTCCTTCCCTATTTCTCTCTTTATCTTAAAGCTGTATCTTTCTGGTATCCTATTTACTTATGATTTTGATAGTAATTCTGTTTGAGTATGATTCCTGCTGCTAGACACTTTTGGAATAGGCTGCCTATTCTGCCCATGAATGTGCCAGTTTTTTTCTAATAAAGCTCATTAATGTTAGAAGTGGTAGTTTGGTAGTTTTCAAACATGAATTAAGAATATTTTTACACTCAATCTCTCTTCTACAACTAATTCCAATTAGTTGAAACCCAGTAACAAGCATGGATCTAAAAATATACCAATATGAGTTTACAAATACAGAACATTGTGGTTAATATTATGATAAATATCTTTTATAAATGACTCATTCAAAATCATGCACAGTTTCTGCTCTAACATTTTCATGTCACCAAGTCATTATAACTGCCTCTTTAAGTATATGAAGTTCAAAATCATAACTAGTTTATTTTTAGAAAATAATATCAGACATAATTTTTACTTCAATGAGATATTCTTGAAAACATTTGCATTCTTCTCCTTCACATTTCTTTCTCATCATTTCCTAAAGTCAATGCAGACATAGTAAAAAAATAAGTCTTAGCTGCTAAAACTTTTCAAACATTTATTTCATTCAATTTGTTTATATAAAAGAATAAGGACCGACATCTTTTGAGGTGATGGCAAAAGCATGAGTGTAAAAGTTATGCTTCCATATTAAGTTGAACCTTGTGGTCCAACTATCTTTGACCTACAAAAACTGTAATTTCATACAATTTAACTAAAATAGAACAAGATGTGGTGTCAGTATTAATCTTATGCTTTTTAGTCTGGAATCCTATTTAAAATAAGACTTTAATTAAGTACTAATGTGGGTATTTTTAGATATACTTTATAGTTAGAGTATCTTTCAAAAGAATCATACCTCCAAGACCAATATCTATACAACAGTAAATGACACCTATCATTCCCACAAAAGGATCACCCTACAGCCTTGACCACCAAGATTTCTTTCTTCTCTTTACCCAGTAATAGTTGAGATGGTTCAGAGAAGACAGTGTGAAACAATTGCTCTAGTAAATTATCCCTATTACGTAATTAGTAAGTCTGAGGCCCTGAGGAGTAAAATGAGTAGGTCATATTAGTAAGACATATCACTGGCAGATTACGGAGTAAAATGCAAGTCTATGATTTGCGCACCAAACAGATGAATATAGCATACATAAAATTTAAATTCATCTAAAGAAGTTACCTCAGAGGAATCCAGAATTTTTAGTTTGTTATATACTTATATATCAGGATTCCAGGACACAAAAATATTCTTGAAAGACCATGCATCTAGTTATGATTTGCATCATTGTATTTCTCATGTTGCCTTTTGTCTGAGTGTGAGTCCATGTGCTCATTTTTATTATTTTTTTAAAAACCTGGAAGTGATTGAACAAGTGATGGTTTTGGAAGATGTATTGTGATTACACAGAATGTCATTTCAGGGAGAAGTGTAGTTAATCATTGCAGGAGTGGGTTACTAAAACATGTTTGGAAAGAATTGGCTTATACCACTAGGAATCACTGACAAAGACAATGGTATCTTGAGAACAGGTAGTTTAGAGCAAGGCATCAACACATTTTCCAATGAATTCCCTTAGGAATGAGCAGCTTAAAAGAGGGCATGGGTATCATCCAAACCCAATCTGTGCAATGCATCAATTAACTTGGAAGACAAAATTCTAACATAGCTCTAAGGAAGTTAAAAGAAGAAACTGGCTTGGCTTCTAATCAAATGAGTTATCCTCTGAACACTTAGAGACCCACAATTGAAAATATTAATATTCTTTTCTAATTACATGAAAATAGCAAAAATTTTTAAAGCGTTTGTAAAACTAACAAACCTGTAACCAATTAAGACATCCTCATTATTTTCTCTTCTTCACTTCAAATTTCTCTCCCTCTTCAGATGGTTTGTAAGATCTACACTTTGGGTAAAGAAACTGAATATATGTCCAAACCACATTCTCAAATTCATTTTTATTGCAATAAATCTGATTCCTATACAGCTTCTATATTGAGTTAAAAATTTTGTAAAGGTGTTGGAGTGAATGTGAGTGGCTACACTATAGAATTCTCAGAATAGCAAGTGATCTGTCCTGTATTCTGATGTTTAACATCTCTTTCTCCCTCTGGAATGTCAATTCTATGTGGAAAGACTATGTAAAATTCCCTAACAATATTTTCCCTGAACAAGTAGATTCTAAACACTTGGTTAATGAATGACTATTTACTGAGAAATGTGCTACAAATATGTTAAGTACCCAGGCTCTTTGCTGCCTTTCCTCTGTACTAGTAATTTTTTTTAACTTAAACATATAAAATAAAATTATCACAAACACAAAAAAAAAGTTTTTGTGATCATCCAGGAAAACATCTTTTATTAACAGACTTCAAATTGAAGTGCCTTTAGTTTGAAATTCTTAGCTATGCATTACACTGTCCCCTGAAGACAGAGATGCCCATTGTAGCTGGAGCTTTGTGACCAACCCCTGCCAAACTCCTGTCCTAGTAGTCCCCACAGCCTTTGTTTTGAAGTCCTTGCACCTGACAGGCCATCATCCTGTTTGTTAGGACACTTTTAAACTGCTTTACAGGGTTCAACCTTGGCTATTTCTGCTTAGTTCAGGAAAAACACTAAGGCTACCTCTCTGCTTTCTTCTTTATTCTACCTTATGCTCCAGCCATCCTCCAGACTTTCATAAATGTGGGTACCAGCTACTCTCTGTACACTAGGAGGCTGTTTCTAAAATTCTATGTGGAGGAATAAATCAGATATTTTCTTTGTTTTGTTTTCAATTATGACAGACCATACTATGTAAAATGCAATAAATATAAATTAGAAAAATGAAAAATATTAAGACAAAATATATGTATTAATAGAAATCTAATTCTGTATTATTATTAGATATGATACACATCGGTAACTCTTAAATTACCAATGTTTATGATCACTTTCCCCATTTAAACTAGGGCCATACTAGTGACAGATTGCTCTAGAAGACACAGGTCAGGTCCTCCACTGAACTTTCTGAAGGCACAACACTCCAGTATTATATGCTAAGATAGGATTATAGAATTCTGCAGAGTAGAAATAAACCTGGAGGTAAGATAACAGTGTCCCTCTATTGTCCTCATTCTCAATGAATGCTTCTCACCCATTCTCCCCACTCCATCACAGCATATCCTACCAAATTGAAAACTTAATATTTTGCTGACTCTCAATTCCCTGTTTGAAATTCTGATCTTTTCTGATCACCCACCTTTGTAAGTGGGTTACAGGTGGGTAGTATAGCTATCCTTTAGAGAGTTTGGCATACATCGTCCTAGTGACATTTTGTAAAGCAGTACTCCTCACCAATTTTCTTGAATTTGAGATTCAACTATTAATAATCACAAAATTGCAATCATGAATTCACTATTCTATTAAGACTAGCAAAATTGTGGGGCGCCTGGGTGGCGCAGTCGGTTAAGCGTCTGACTTCAGCCAGGTCACGATCTCGCGGTCCGTGAGTTCGAGCCCCGCGTCAGGCTCTGGGCTGACGGCTCGGAGCCTGGAGCCTGCTTCCGATTCTGTGTCTCCCTCTCTCTTTGCCCCTCCCCTGTTCATGCTCTGTCTCTCTCTGTCCCAAAAATAAATAAAAACGTTGAAAAAAAAATTAAAAAAAAAAAAAGACTAGCAAAATTGAAAACAATTTAAAAGTTTTCTCATCTGTCCCATCAGAATACCTTTGCTTAACCTACATATTTGGCAAGTTAAAAAAAATCAAAGAAGGAAATCACAAAAAAATGACAAATGCATTTTCTAAAACCTTTACTTTAAATTTGAAATGTATGTGTGCATGCATTCGTTCACCACGCTTTTAACATATGACCATGGTCTAATCTTGGATTACACGGTCTACTGAGTGCCATTTTTTATCTTGTTTTCCATAAACCACAACCCTATTGCATTAGACATTTTCAAAATTTACTTTTTCTTTAAAGCAGAATAATAATCCAAAACATGTGAAAACAATGTGTCCAAATATCCCATAGTTTATAAACTTTCTCATCTTTTCACTTTTTATAATTTTGCAACAGCTTAGTCCAAATGTTGCAACAGCTTTACATAGCTTGATAATTTTGATTATTTCCAAAGCATTCAACCTAACTTTAAGTGAAAGAACTATTTTTCATCTTTCATTGGTTATTTAATATATTTATTTATAATGTGAAGATTGCTATAATCACAAGATTGAGAAACTAAATTTATTCTCAGATTAATATTCCACCCTAGGGGCAGTGCTATCCTGTATCCTATGTACAGAAAGGTTCACTTCAGTGTTCTATGGGTATTGCTTTTTTAAGATTGATTACTGAGAGAATAGAACAGTTGTTACTCTGCCTAATGATTTAATTAGAGATCAGTAACAGTATATTACTGGCTAAATATTGACAAAAATATTTATATAGTCTATGATATATCTGTATCTATATATACATAAATATCCAAATTCCATTTGATAAAACTTGTATTGCTAGGGAAGTTTTAACCTCATTATACTCTGTAAGATTTAATTGTATAATGTGAGTAGGGTATACACAACATAATGCACGGTATGTTGTAAGTAATTAGTAAAGGCTAAAATAAAGGTTGTTTATCCATGTCATGCTTTAGAACATTCTCTGGAAATAGACAAGGAAAAGGATATCTGTGTGCAGGAAAGCTGTTGTGTGCTCTGAGGAACAACACGTGACATGGATGAAAGATGGAGAATGAAGCAGAATGAGAAATGAACTGGGAAGCAGTTGCAACAGAGGTCTCAGAGGATCTTCCGAGGAGCACTGGAGCTGGGATGGCCATTCTGTGTTGCCCCATTGAGGCACAGAAGCCAAGCTTGTGTAACTGCACTTTGACCCACCATTGATCACAGGTTACTGCATGGAGGAGGCATGGTCTTGTGTGAGGAAGCACCTTTCAGTGAAGGAAAATTCCCTTTCATTAGGCTGTGACCTCACAGCAGCCAAAATTCTTGGTAGTGGATGGCCTTTTCCTTGCTTTCTGGATTCTAGGATCAATGAGACTAAATTGATCTGGAGCAGCTATAGTTTAATTTACTAGGAGTCTTACTGTGTCCCTTGGCAGAAATGTACTCTCTTCTGGGGAACTCTAAATGCAAAGAGCCTAAGGTTGCAAATTGAGAAAGAAGAAAGTGTGTCACTAGGTATAACAGAAATCAGAGTCATTCCTATCTCTCTTTTGTATCATCCTGTGTAGTATAGCTATTAGAAACCCATAACAATAAATTGGTCATTAATTAATGGTATGTAACATACCGTGGGGGATGGCACCCCATACTAACTGGGGATCTTTTCAAAGTTGTCTCCTTAGCTGTTGCCTTCAAACACTATCTCATTTTTCTATCAGTAACTTCTGGATAGTACTTTATATAATAGCACCAGTGGATGCCACTGTTATGAGCCAGTCCATTGCTACATCTCCTTTACTAGAGATAGTTCCTTATTCTGAAATATTATATGGTATTATGTATTAAGAAACCAAATACTGAATTTTCTATAATAGTAATGTTGGATGAATCACTTGAAGCAGAAAAAAACAAGTCCATACTCAAAATATATGCAATTTCCAATCAAAATGAATCACTACCTGTTCCAAGTTTTCTGTAATGAACTTTACCAAGTGGATAGTTGTCTTCTTTAAGAATATGCCTAATTAAGGGTTCAGTGTTGATCTCTATTACTGGATAATTGGACATTCAGCAGCTACAGTACTTAGGCTACCCATGGTGAATGGATCATTGGTAGTTTGCCCTTGCCTAGGCTCCATCCCTGCCACCATATTTTAGAATGAAGATGGCTGATAAAAGAGGTTAATGTCAACAACAACAACAACAGCAACAACACGTTTTAACACCTACTTGATTATTTAGCACCTCATCTAGGGTACATGATCTTTGATGTACATTTATATGCAATGTAAGAACTTCACACTTCATGCACACTCCCATAAGTCTATCTACAAGCCTTTTCCCCAGACCTCAAATCTTTCTCCTTAAATGCCTCTGACCAACCAGCCAGGCCATTTGCTACTACAAATGAATCTATGTATATTCTTAACTAAGCCATTTTGCATTGTACACATAGTCGATATCATATTCCACTCTTAGCCCAAGAAAAGGAGGATTCCCTTACCCTGCAAATCCATCCTCCAGTACAATTATAGTATAATCAGTTCATTATTATCTTTTACATGCATACTTATCCAAATTATCTGAAAATTAAGCTCAACCTTTATTTTCTTTGTCATCTGGTAAAAAGGACCCTTCTAATGTGGTCATAGTTTAAAAAGAGAGTCGTTTCTGCAAAAGTGATGATAATGTGGTGGTTAGAACCCTACTCCTGCAGCTTACATGTGCCCTCTTGTCTTTCTTGTGCCTGATCCCAGATATTATTTCAACCTCCAACCAAGTTCTGAAGGCCTATTCAACCTTCTAAACTGGTAGGTCTGTCCACTCAGTCCTGGCTCAGGATGAACAGGACTGCTCATATGGTCATATGATACCTTATGGTCAAATGCTCCATTGTACTAGGATCTGTAGCTGGCCAAGAACTCTTTCATGAAACTGTACAGTTCTCTAATGTAGAAACTTAGGACTTCTGCTATGATTCTCTCATGGGGACTTGCCACAAATACAACCTTGCATATTTACTATTTACCACAGTTACCTTAATACAGCAATTTTCAAACTCATTAATCCAGGACCTATTCACATTATGAAATTATAGACATATATAGATATAGATGTATTTATTATATTAGAAATTAAAATTGAGAATTAAAAAAATTCTTAAATAATTAAAAATGATAATAAACATGTTAACATAAATAACATGTTTATTAAAAATAACTATAATTTCCAAAAGTATTTAGTGATATCATTGGCATTGTTTTATGGCTTTGCAAATATTTTAAATGTCTGAGTTAATAGATGATAGTTAGATTCTTGTATCAGCTTCTGATTCAATCTGTTTCTATGTGTTGATTTTGTTGGAGTATACAAAAAAATATTTAGCCTCACAAATACGTAGTTGGAAAGAGGAAGGATATTTTCATGACATTTTAATATAATTTTGGATATTTTCCTTTAATACTACACCAAAATCTAACAAGTGGTATCTTAGTAAAGTTCAGTTGCAATATGGAATATGATGCTTCATTAATGAGAGCTACAATAAAATCCCAAGATCCTTCTTGCAACTTTAAACAGATTCTTCATTCATGCATGTTTCTATAAGGCCATCTATTGATCTCTCAGGAAATTAGATTCAGGGAGTCATTCAAAGAGATCTTCTAAATATTGAGACATTTTTTATTAATATCAAAAACTCACATTCACTGAGACCACCATCTATCTTATCAGAAAGTTTTTGAAGTGATGGAAAACTGACAGGCTTATCGTTTCAGATACAATTTTTCCAAAATTCTGATTTGAGTTTGAAATCTTGAATGTTCATTATTGATAATAAATAACATCAAGATGTTCTTTCAACTATGAAATTACCTCATGATAAAAGCAGATCATTCAAATGATTAAAAAGCAGTTCTAATACTCTATACATAAAACTAGTTATAAGGAATTATTACAGTATAAGCAACTACCAAATGTCTAATATTTTTGTTACATAATATTAAGAAGTCATCAAGCAGTTGATATAAAGTATATTTATTAGCAGTTGATATAAAGTATATTTACATGTATGAAAATAGAAATGCCCAATAAACATGTATAATAGTTATGCCCACTAGTGAATTAAAAGATGCAAATTCAAAAATATTATGCATTTTTTAACTGTCCAAATTGAGATTTTTTTTTAAGGAAAACAAACATGCTGGTTAGAATTTTGTAAAAATTTGCCTTACACATTTTTATGAGATTAAAAATGGTTAAATTCTTCCAAAGGTATATTCAAAATTTGTGTCAAACTTTTAAACTATTTAACTTGACCCATTAATTATTTGACATAAAACTATATGCTAAATATAAGACATTGACATATAAGTTCAATATTAACAAGATAGAATACTATACAGACTTTAGAAATCTTATTTTTCAATAGGCAATTTTTTTATTACATTTGTATAAATGTATGGAAAATAAAGCACAGTATCAAACATCACCTCCTCTGAGAACCATTAGATATATATGCACTAGTTCACATTTTATACATACATATATATATATATATATATATATATACACACACACACATATATATATACATATATGTATATATAAAAGTTACCCATAACCAGCCTTGTCATCTATTTTAACTTTCTTTTTGACAAAAAGTGCATGCTTCATTGCTTTGCTTTTTAAAAATATTTTGTCTCTTGATAAATTTTATCTATTTTTATTTAATTTTGTTTTTTTAAGTATTTATTATTTATTTTGAGAGAAAGAAAGAGTGAGATAGAGGATCCTAAGCAGGCTCTGTGCTGACAGCACAGAGCCTGATGCAGGGCTCAAACTCACAAACCATGAAATCATGACCTGAACCGAAACCAAGGGCTGGACGCTTAACCAGCTGAGCCACCCAGGCACCCCTTGATAAATTTGAAGTTCCATGAGAAAAGATACTTTGTATTGTTCACCTCAGTATTAGCATATATGCAGAACCTGGTATGAGACAGGCTTTCATGAAACAATTGTCATATTAATGAAAAAATAAAATTAACATGATATAAATTTGGGAGTGAGAGACACTATATAGTTTTCTGAAGTGTTTTTCTTTCAGCAAATTATTCTTAGGACAATCTTTCATATTGTAATCACAAAATTATATGTCTGGAAAAGGATAATCTTTTGAGAAGACATCTAGTATCTAAGGTTTTTTTTTTTTTTTTTATCAAATTGGAAATCCTTTTCTTATTCAATATAATGGATGTCTAATTCCTAATGCAGCTATTCCGTAATCACAGCATGAACTTTGTCTCTGTGTTTACTCAATATCTACCATGTTTTTGTTTTTGCTTTTATTTTTGTTTTACTTTTTACAGGAAACAATTCTGTGCCATGGGGATAAGATTTTCTATACCTCTGGAATTGCCCTCCTGAGTATGCTTTCTGGAATGTGAATTTATTATTGATTCCTAAGACTGTGTTAGTGAATTTTGATGACCTAAAGCACCATTCCTTTTTACTGTACTGTGCTCTATGATGCTTCTACTTTGCTTTGCTGCAAATCCCAGATGGCACAGAAGCCTACTGTTAAATCTCTAACACGCTGTTACATAACAAATGAAATTTTACACAAATTAGCAAAGAATTTTTACTTTAATTGTGTGGTCAAAAAGAAAAAAAAATCAGCTTCACTTATTCTCTGCCATTACAGTTTCTTATTATTTTATAATTCTCATAAAAGTAAGATTCTACCTTGGATATCCAGAGCATAAAAAAATAATATTTAAAGTTTATGCAATTGTGCCATTTTGACATTCAGATTTTATGATGTTACCTTCTTTAGTGTACTGTTTCCCCTCTCCCTAGAAACTCTAATTCTCGGGGCGCCTGGGTGGCTCGGTCGGTAAAGCGTCCGACTTCGGCTCAGGTCATGATCTCATGGTCCGTGAGTTCCAGCCCCGCGTCAGGCTCTGTGCTGACTGCTCAGAGCCTGGAGCCTGTTTCAGATTCTGTCTCCCTGTCTCTCTGCCCCTCCCCTGTTCATGCTCTGTCTCTCTCTGTCTCAAAAATAAACATTAAAAAAAAAAAAAAAAAAGAAAGAAACTCTAATTCTCTTGTGTGTTAAGCTGAGTGTGTGGGGATGCAGAAGATCAAAATACGCTAGTGGTCTGCCTCTTTCCTTGTAGAATTTCCATGGTTACAAGTAGATTTGTCTGGCTATTAAAAAAAAAAAAAATGCCCTTGAGCTATGGGTTGTGTGGACAAAGATGCATGATGTAATTGTTAACAATTCTAGGCAATTGCTTTAGGGCAAGTTTCTTCAGCTCCCATTATATTAACATTTTTATCCAGATGGTTCTTTTTCTGTGGGGGCCTGTATGATGCATTGTAGGATACTAAGAAGCATCCCTGACTCCCATCCACTAGACACAGCTGCACTCCCAAACCCTCTGAATCACAACCCAAAGTGACTCTAGATATTGTCAGATTTCCCATGGGTGGCAAAAATCTTATCCCACTCCAGTTGAGAAGAATAGCTTTAGGTATTAAAACTAAACTTACAATGATAATAGCAACAACAATATTTCATAATCACCATGGTCTTAAAATTAAGGGCAAAATCAGTTGAAGGAGATGCTAACATTATTTCTTGACCAACAATCAATATTCCTCAAATCTAGGGCCAGTTAGAGGCTCTAGGGTCCTGGTTTTTAAACCTTCATGTGTGTACAACTTTACATGGGTGTTTTCATTTCTTTTTTAATGTTTATTTATTTTGAGGGAGGGAGAGAGAGAGAGAGAGAGAGAGAGAGAGAGAGAGAGAGAGAGAGAGAAAGGAAGGAAGCAGGGGAGGAGCAGAGAGAGGGAGAAAGAGAATTCCAAACAGGCTTTTCACTGTCAGTGCAGAACCCAACATGAGCTTAATCTCAGAAAACGTGAGATCTGACCTGAGCCCATATCAGGAGTGGGACGCTTAACTGACTGAACCACCCAGGGACCCCTATTTGGGTGTTGTTTTAGAATGAAGATCCCCAGACTCCCACTTCCAAGAAATTCTAAATCAAAAGCTTTTCAATGGAGTCTATCAGATAAGGTACTTATTACTTAACCATGGGATCTACAGAATCACAGGCAAAATGAATTAATGAATGGAATGTTTAAGAAATTGGATGAGAGTTGATAAAAATCAAGATGAAAATTTGTGTGGTGAAAAAAAAAGGGGGAGGCCAGAATGGAAGGTTCAGAGAAGAAATATCCTACTTTAGAGAGTACGAAGGTCTTTTTGTTTGTTTGCTTTTTCCTGTACATAAATAAGTCTCAACAAATAGGTTTTGCCTATTTTCCTTTCAATTAAATGCTTATCTAGGTCCTTGAGGTGATTTAGAAATAGAAGTCATGCACAAACAATGAACAATATCTTTGTGGGGAAAATTGTGGTTATTACCTTGAGTGGTAAAATGTTCTATTGACCACATTTAAAGTAACAGATGGTGAATTGTCTTTTATACAAAACATTAGTTACAAGGCTATCTAGTCACTGAAATAGATTTTGATGTTGAAAAGATGTAACTGATTGCAGCACTTGCCAAGTTAGTTATTTTTCCATGGGACATGAAAAGAAACCTATGGAGGCTTTATATTGATTTTGTCTGGCCAGTCTCAGGAAAGAACTTATGGACTAGATCTGGAAGTATTCAGTGTTCCTTCTCAAACCTCTGCTGACACAATCTCATCAGTTCTTTGTAAACAGTGATTACCAGACACAATCATTTCTGTCAGCTGAATAAGGAGTTCTTTTAAAAGAAACATTACCCAAGCTGTTTCTTTCATGCTTCTTTTCCCAGCAAATAGTTACACTGAAATTTCAACAAAGACAACTAAAGCTACACTGAAGTGATTTTCTAAAAAAGATATTGGACAAAAACTGTAACAGATTATCTTATTCTTCAATTTGTTTTTCAAATTCAAAAGGTTCCTTAAAAGGCAAACAGCATGAAGGTAGGGCTGCCATTAATCTGTTTTGTTCACTGCTGTGTCCCCAACAGTTCAGAAATACCTAAGGCCTAGAAGGTGTTGAATAAAAATTTAATTAATGAATAAACAGAAACTCGGTGTGTTGAATCTGAAAGGAGAGAAGTAATCAAGCTTTCTCTCAAACTTCTGAGTGGACATGAATACAGATAAACACACTGTGCTTCTATCGAAGGCCAACCCTTTATTTTATGCTTATCTCCTCATCCAACCTTAGACTTCCAACCTCCTCATCAACCTTAGACTTCCCCCTTCCTCTTGCATCACCATCAGTTTCCTTCTCTTGAGGACCATCCAGCTAATATACATGCAGAGTGCATTACAAGCTTCTGGAGAAAGAAAAGGGGAGGGAGATATGATAAAAGGAGGAAAAAACCAAACAAACAACTCTGTCTTGGGCTTACTTCATTCTCCAAAAATACTATTATTTATCTTTCTCTTTACAAAAAGTGTCATCTGCTCTCTCAGTTTTCATTCCTCCTACCTATTATCTCTTGTACCCTCTCTAATCATGTGCTTGCTCTTATGAATTTACTGAAAGTTCTGCTGTTAAGATCAGCAAATACCCATATGTTGCTAAATCCAATATTCAATTCCCATTCCTCATCCTCTTTGATCTAACAGAAGCATTTGATAAACTTAATTACTCGCTCCTTAAAACACTTCACTTGGTTCCTAGTATGGAGAATTCTTGCACCTAACCACTGACAATTTCTTCTCAGGATCTTTTCATGGTTCTCTTTATCTCCTCAACCCTTTACATTCAGAATGCCCAAGGCCTCACTCTTTTGATGTCTCTTCTTTATTTGCATTCACTACTTTAAAGCCTGGTTTTCAATATCACCTTTACATTGATGCCATTTACACATTCATTCTCAACAAAGACCTTCTCTATAAATTCCAGCCTGCCTCACTGGAATGCCCACCGACTCTGCCTAATTTCAGCTAAACTTTCAAAGCTGTCTCAGCCCTCAGACTAAGTCCTCCCTCACAGAAGGATATACGACAGCTACTGCAGCTTGCCTTGGGGAGTGGCTTTTCTGGGAACTCTTCAAATCCAAGTACCATTTCTTACAGCAGCTCAGGGGCAGGGAAACAGAATCCCTTCCAGGAGCTACATGATCCACTTAGTTTTTATAACCTCAGGTACCATGGGAGCTAAATTTCTGTAACAATTGAACAGGTATGGCTTCCACGGTCTCCGTAAAGGGCATACCCAATTACCACACTCACTGCATTTAGGGAAGTGCAAAGCTATGCCTTCCTTTAAAGTGTGGTTCTCCCAGTCCAGATGCAGTTTACTAATCATGATTATTTTTGCCATAAGTAAAATCACTTTGTGTTAAAGTTTATTTACTAAAGCCTACCCACTGACACACCAATAGCTTAAAAAAAAAAGTTGATGTTTTTGAGTTTGTTGCAACAAAGGGCACACTTTTGGGGAGGATTAGCAGGGTGTCTCAAAAAGGGGAAGTTAAAGAGAGGTACTTATAGGATTGTGAGATCTGGAATTAGTCATAGAATGTATTGGTAGGGATGTGTCAGTCTTTGCAAACTAGCATGGTTCTGGAATAGTTAGTGGTCTTGACTTTAGAATATATGGTTCACTCAGGGCTCCTGGGTGACTCAGTCAGTTAAGCATCCAGACTCTTGATTTTGGCTCATGTCCTGATCTCACGGTTTGTGAGATTGAGCCCCACGTGGGCCTTTGCCCTGAGAGTGCAGAGCCTGCCTGGGATTCTCCCTCTCTCCCTCTCTCTCTGCCCCTCCACTGCTCACGCTCTCTCTAAATAAATAAAGAAATAAACTTACAAAAATATATCTATATGGTTCACAGAGAGTGACTGTTTATTCAATTTGTTCATGTTCTTATCTTGGAACATGGGTTTCTGAACGAGCCAGTGTTAAGAGTTTGAGAATAGAGTTTGTGATGATCTTCATGATTTTGGTTTGGCATATTTACCTGTTTTGCGTGTCATACTGCAGTCTGTTTGGAACTAACTTAATTTTGGTTTCAACTCTCAGTTCCACCTACTGTCAGTATAGTAACCATCGTCAGTAACACCGTTAGCATATTATTCATATCAGGTTTCGGGGAACACAAAAGTAGACAGTGAAACAAAACTTAAATTCTAATACCCCGCTGGAAAAGATCTGTTAGTCCTTTCTCACAATGTCAAACCGGCTACTTTACATTCCTTCATGGAGCTTGACCACATATAATAGCTTAAATTTAACGTTTCTGAATTGACCATTCCATCCTTCACCAAAGAAGAAAAGTATTAACAGCCAAACCAAACCAAAGATAAACAATTCACACCCTACTTCTTCTAAAGTCTTTCACACTGCATTCATGGAAAGTCTTATAAGTTAAAAACTTGAAGCCCATTTGTCTCACAACTCATATTCAGTTGACTATCGTATTCTATTAGCTTTACTTTGTAAACAGAACAAGAATTCAGTGACTTCTCATAATTTCTATCTTGAATGGATAAGATTCTACCTGACCTCTCGATCCAATCCTTCCCTGTTAGTCTGTTGTGAATGACAGCAGCAGCGATTCTTTTAAAGTATAGTTGGAATACTGCTCTCCTCAGAAGCCTTCCGTTGCTTCCCACGTCACTCACAGTAAAAGCCAAAGTCCTTAAAATGACTTTCAAAACCCTAGAGAAATCACCTCCTAACTTCTTTACCTTGATCTGTTCCTTTTCTGCCCTCTGCATTCCCCCTTCAGCCACACTGGCTTCCGGGCTTGTCTGGAATTTGCCAGGTACTCTTCTCCCTCATTCTCTTGCTCTACTTAGTACTTGGGGAATTCTTCCAGCTTTACATATTGCCTGTTACTTCACCTCCTTCAAGTCATTGATCACTGTTTTCCCACAGTCTCTCCCCATCTCTTCTCACAGCTGCTTTCTCCTACTTAGCACTTACATAATTCATTATTCATGCTGTTTATACTGTTTTTCTGCACTAAACTGTATCTCTATGAAGGCAGAAATTTTACTTTGGGTGTATTCATCCTATGCACACAGGACTTACCACACTGCCTGGAGCCCATTAAACAATAAATATCTGCTGAATGAATTGTTGAAACTAAAAGTGTGTGCACAGATGTTTATGGTATAAGGAAAATATAATAGCCTAAGCGGATTCGTAGCTTTAAATGTCAGGTAATTTGAAGGGCTATTTATTATTATTATTATTATTATTATTATTATTACTATTATTATTATTATTATTATTTCAGATACATAACACAATCTTTATCACTGTCTTTATATATATGAATATGCACATAACATTAGTTACTATAATTATGTGTTGCATAACATTAGAACCACAATGGCCTGTCCCTATCATATGTTACTGTCAGAGGAAAAGACAACGTCTTGATACAAAGGAAGACTATTTCTTAGCTCCCATTGAAGTTTCAATTTTTCTGGTTTCCAACGTAGATAGTAGACCCATGTTATGGTAAAGTGTGTGGGCTTATGTGTGTGACTGTAGATGCATGTGTGAGCACAAATATGTGACAAAATTGTTGATGTAAGCATTCAAAGGGCAAAGGAAAAAGAAAGGGATCTATATAGGCAAGCAAGTTCTATTTCTGGCAATATGGCAGTATTTTTGGCAACTCATAACAGGGTGGTCTACAGCTATCTGAAACAGAAGAGCAACTAAGTACTCTGATCTGAAGCTTGATACCTTCATAATACATTTAATGATTTGTCTCTTCATCTGAACTTGGAATGTTTACGAGCATATTGAATATGCATTGTTGAGGGCCAAATTTGATCAAGAAGGGTCAGCAATGAAGCCTACATACCCGTATGGTCTATGAAAGCAATTTTTTTTCTGGGCAAGCAGAGTGCTCTGCCTTCCAATCCAAAACTAGGTTTCCTTCTCACAACAGATTAATAGTGGTGTATCTATGGGCTTCCATAGAAACCATGACATATTATAAGCATGGGCTCCATTATTCTCTGGATATAGATCTTAATGAGCTATTGCTGCCAGAGAACATGATGCATCTGACAATCCAGCTAAGACCTGGATACACTGTGTATACTATATCATGGGCATTTTTTTGTGTGTGATACATAAACCTGGCCTTAGGCCATGCCTGTACAATAGAATTGTACCTCACTGAACAATTCACTTGGTATGATTTGTTGTGACCTGTCTACACAATTCTTGAGCAGTGGATATCTTAATGAGCCACAGCAAATTGGATGGGCCAATTCATAGCTGCTGTCACATACTGTAGCCACGACCTCAATTAAAGTTATAGATTGCTTCTAAGCATTGTTCATTGGTACTGACTCAAACAATAGCATAGAATGCTCTCATTAATCCCTTGATCAAACTGAGAACATACATATCAGACATTTCTGCACTAAAGGTATTACTATACCTACTGGGATATTGCATAATTTGATTGACAGTAATTGCTGCCATATGCTTCCAATTATCTAATTAGTAATCGCTGCCACATATGCTACCAATTATATAAAACTAGCACTGCTTTAGAGCCTCCATTCAAACTGTCACTGAATCTTAGAATGCCGTACTGTGTTTGCTTTGAAAAATGTTTCTTGAATATCTATGTATATGTGGCCTAGGATAAGTTTTATATTTGGTAATAAAAATATTTCTTAAGTTAATGTGTTTTTAGTTAACATAAAATTATTGAAAACAAAAACGGAAAAGCAAAAGGTGAAATAAAACATTAAAAATAAACTTTCAACCAATCTTAACATCAAATTAACAATCTGTAAAACTGAGGTTTCTTCCTCAGTTCTTTTAATTATGGAAAAGGATTAAGGAATTAGTAGAATGTCAACTTTTTAAAAATTCATTTATTTATTGAACAAATCTAATTAAGGATCATTGTATGTAAAGTATTAGATGTAAAAACCATGACAGAAAGATAAAAGGCAACTTTGACTACACTATAAAGGACATCAATGTATACAATCATAATGTTTCAAATCATGATGTAGTATTTTAAAAAGAAAGAAGCACTAAGCTCTATGCTCATTAGAGTGGAGATCAGCTTTAGCTCTATGAAGAAAAATACAATTAAACTGATGGTGCAAAATTGCAATTAATGCTTGAAGAATAAATAGGGTTTCATCTGGTAGAAACAGAGGCAGATGAAGGTTGCTCTACAAAGTGGGGATAGCATAAGCAAAGGTAATTTATGTATATATAATAAAGTGACAGTGAACTATACGTCCAGCCTAACATCTCAACATGTCATTCAAACAATGAAATTTCAACAGCCTGCAAATATAATGCTGATTATTCAAAGGCTTTCTCTGTTCTGTTACTATTGTGTCTTTGGGAAAGTATCAAAAATATGTAGCTGACATTTCAAAGCAATATCCAGTACAATATATAATAAAAAACCTAAAGATTGTCAGAAATCTTTCAGAATAATGACACAGATTTTTTCTAAGTTTTTTTGCTTGTTTTACTTTTTTATCGATACCATCAATATAATTCCAGTATGTCATAGCTGTCCACTACATTTCTATCACTTCTCCATTCCAATTCATATTTTATTTAACTTCTAGATTAACCTTTAAAAATAATTTATGCAGTTTCATTTATAGAACAGTTATGTACTGATCACTTACTGTGTAACACTGATCACTTACTGCTACTGTGTAGCAACTGGGAGAATCATGGCCCTTGAAGACCAAACATTTTGCAAGTTACTATACCATTGTCCTACTCATAAGACTAAAATGGCTTGTTCTTGCCTACTACAGCATTTCCCAATATTGATTCCATACTGAATCATAATATCCTGCAAATGTATATTTTAATAAATGCATTCGGTATTTTATTATAAGCATGCTGGTGAAAAATGCCTATTAGATCAAGTTCACTTACAGTTCTAAGTCAATATCACTTACTTGTAATATACATTTTCAAAATAACTTCCTCAAATCATTTTCAAGGAGTGAAACATACATATGTAAACCTAAATCAATCCAACCACCATAGACCTTATTCTTTCCTTCTCATATATAAAATTACTACCTCGTTTTCAAAAGGCATCTCAGGTATAATCTCTTGCTAGTACTCTTCCTCATCTAAGGACAAGCTAGGCCTATGCAACTTTAGCCTCTTCTACAGAGTTGGATATGCCATTATATTGTACGTATGAAATATATTAGTCCAGTGCCAACTCTAATAGATAAAGTAAAAATAAGAAAAACTATTAGGGTATAAACTCCAGCTAAAGCTAAAAGTTGAGGCTAATAATGTTGAAGGTCTTCTGTAGATGGAATGACAGTGTTGAATAATGATTTGGACTTGCAACAAGTGAGTGTCTTATGACTCATAATGAATATGAAATGGCAACCTAAATTCCTATACCTGGGCCAATTGCTTCATCCACTGCAAGGCCAGGAGGGTGAAGCGGTACATAAGCACAAGTATACTGAATATAAGACAGGAGAAAAATAAACCCTTGCACACTGTTGATGGGAATACAAATGGGTGCAGCCACTGTGGAAGACAGTATGGAGGTTCCTCAAAAAAAAAAAATAGAAATAGAGCTACCATTTGATCCAGTAATCACACTACTGTTTACCCAAAGAATATGAAAATATTAATTCAAAGGGATATATGCACCTTTGTGTTTATTGCAGCATTATTTACAGTAGCCAAAATATGGAAGCAGCTCAAGTATCCATCAATAAATGAACGGATAAAGAAGATTTGACCATATAGAGTATTATTCCATATAGTATACTTTGATATATAATGGAATACTATTCAGCTATGAATAATAGTTGGACACTTGAATATGTCTCTGTGTGTGAGTGTGTGTGTGTGTGTGTGTATACAACATCTCTATCCATTCATCAGGTGATGGACATTTGGGTTCTTTCTATAATTATCCATACTTTGTTGAGGGTTTTTTCAAGAATGGATGCTGTATTTTGACAAATGCTTTGTCTGCAACTATTGAGAGCATCATATGATTCTTATCCTTTATTAATGTGGTGTATCCTGTAGATTGATTTGCAAATATTGAACCAACCCTGCAGCCCAGAAATAAATCCTACCTAATCGTGAATAATTCTTTTAATTTACTGTTGGATTTGATTTGCTAGTATCTTGTTGGAATTTTTGCATCCATGTTCATCAGGAATATTTGCCTGTAATTCTCCTTTATGGTGGGGTCTTTGGTTTTGGAATCAAGGTAATGTTGGCCTCAGAATGAGTTTGGAAGCTTTCTTTCCATTTTTAGCTTGGGGAAGAATTTGAGAAAAATAGGTATTAACTCTTCTTTTTTAAAATTAATTTAATTAATTAATTAATTTGAGACAGAGAAACAAAGAGAGAGGAGCAGAAATCGAGGGAGAGAGAATCCCAAGCAGACTCCGTCTGTCAGTGCAGAGCTGGACACAAAGCTTGAATTCATGAACTGTGAGATCACGACATGATCTTAAATCAAGAATCGGAGGCTTAAATGACTCAGCCACCCAGGCACCCCAAGTATTAATTCTTCTTTAAATGTCTGGTGTAAGTCCCCTGAGAAGCCATCTGGCCCTGGACTTTTGTTTGTTAGGAGATTTTTGATTATATATTCGATTTATTTTCTAGTTATAGAAGAGAGAGACACACTTTTAGATAAAAGCAAATGAGCCACAGAAAATCATGTTGTAAAGATACATCTTTAACACAAACCAAAACCAAACAAACAAACAAAAAAAACAAAAAAAAAAAAACAAAACCAAAAATTAGTGTATACATTAGTAACAGCAAGTAACATTTGCTGACTTAAGCTCATGAATGTACTGGAGGAAATTGCTAGAATCAAACATATTTGAATTTCCAGTGTTTTCATTTTTATTCCAAGGTGCCAACTACATATTACCACATTTGATCAAGTTGTAGTGCATTTTATAGTTTGTTACTGAAGCATTTTAAGAAAGCACACAAATACTATTTCAAATACTTCAACAGTATTAGATTGCATTAGATTTTTAGTTTTACCTCTAAAAGAAAACAGATGTTTATTAAATTGTACCTAAAACTTAAGACTTCAAACATTGTGATTGTTGTTTTAGTTATTATAAAACTATTTTCAAAGGTTGTCACTGGGGATAAGTATTCTACATAATGACACCTACTAACTCACTACTTTTTTTTTACATACAAAAGTGTAGCCTATGCTAAAAATCTTATGAAAATCCCCTGAAACTAAAGCACAAAATAATAAATTAGGCCCTAAAAATGCTATATCCTGATTATGACTTCTGATATTTTGTTTAACTATGAAAGAAGCTGAAATATGCACAACCTTGTCATCAGCATTATTCTTTGCAGAAGAAATAAGTCCTTTCTAGTTGGAAAAGTGTATAATAAGCACGGTAGCTACAAATCATGGATTCTGCTATGACAGCCAATTCTAGAAAGCTTGGAAATGCACTCTTTATTTGGAGAAATACAAATCAAGTGCATAGGTTAAAGAAATTAACAATGTCTGTTGTTTGTATGGGTTTCTTTTTCATGGGAAAATTTAAAGAAAATAGAATTCCTTATGGTCTATTTTTATGTAGCATCTTTATTTGTTGTGATCATGTATATTATAGTGTTTCCCTTTTATGCGTCATGTCCCAGGTTATGAAAGAATATTGACTGGGTAGCATTGGAATTAAAAAAGCATATGTTTGGGGCGCCTGGGTGGCGCAGTCGGTTAAGCGTCCGACTTCAGCCAGGTCACAATCTCGCGGTTGGTCCGTGAGTTCGAGCCCTGCGTCAGGCTCTGGGCTGATGGCTCAGAGCCTGGAGCCTGTTTCCGATTCTGTGTGTCCCTCTCTCTCTGCCCCTCCCCCATTCATGCTCTGTCTCTCTCGGTCCCAAAAATAAATAAAAACGTGGAAAAAAAATTAAAAAAAAAAGCATATGTTTATGAATTAGATGATATTTTTAGGCCAAACTATATCTGTGGAAAAATTTCTCATTCCCAGATGAATAATGGGAAGGAAATGTGAGGCTGCAAAAGAAATTAAAGGGGGCTGTATATTGTAATCCAATAGGTTCTTCATTTTTAAACATGCCAAAGTTCAATCCTGAGCTTGCTGAATCTGAAAAGAAAGTTAGAACAAGTGGCATGAGGAAAAAAATTCTTGAACCTGATTTTATAAAGGATATGAAAGAGGAAAATGATTAATATTATATATCTATAAATGTAGCTTTTATATTGCTGCTTGTGTTTCTGTGCTGTTTCCAGATTACCTTTTATTTGACAAGTTCCTTCTTTTTAACAGGGGAAAATTTTAACTAGTAACACATAAACATGAGAAGTCTATGATTCCTTTAGACCAAGGATACACAAGACAGATTATCAGCATTTTGCCCTCACTCTGAAGTCTTCATTTCTTTTTGCTTTCACTGTGATAATTTGCTTTTACTGCGATTATTGATTTGAAAAATTCAAGGGCCATGTAAACAAAGAGCTTTGAGGAAGATTTTCACATTTTGTTAAGAGTTACTGTTTCTTGAAATTTCTTATTTGATCAAATCTAATACATGGCTGATAAACATTTTTTAAATCAAATTGATGAGGCTATATTAGTAGTATACTTTTTATCATAAATAATAAAATTGCCAATTATTTTTTGATGAATGTATTTTTGCAATATTTTATGTAATTTTCTTCATCAATTAGTTCTATAAGCTGAAAAAGTATTAGGTAAATATTTAAATAAAATTATTTAAAAACATCATAAAATATGTCTCTGACACCTAGTTTGACAGTGTTGGTGTGTATGCATATGTGTATATGTTTGTGTGTATGGATTTTAAAGGGAAATGGAAGGAAAGAGGAGAAACTCACAGAATCATATACTACTGAATGATATCTTGAATGCATATTTTAACTCACTAAACATTGTACATAGTAGAAATACTCAAATAGATTCAGTAACGGATTTAATATCACAAAGGCAGTTCACAAAATGCTTATAATCAATTTGCTGATAACTAATGGTTTGCAGAAATTACTGAAATTTGCCAAATCAAATACTGGAAAAAGCCCTCACTGAAAGTACTGTCTTAAAGAAAAGAAGGCAGTTTAGCTAATGTCCCACTTCCTGATATAAAATGTTGGACTACAGAAGCCATTTACTAAGCACACCAGGATGCCCGAGAAGGGAAGGGAAAGGATGTGGCTGTGTTGTGCTTTTCACATTAGTTTATCTTTGTATTAAAGAGCTCTTAGCATTTAGACTCTGAATTAATATAAAATACTTTTATTTAACATAACTAAATCCACAAGATACCCTAAGGAATCACAATAAGCCACATTCCCATGTGTCAGGGAATCACACGTTGCTGAAGAACAAGAGTAGTCCGCATAAATTGGCTCTGCCCAAGGCTCTTCCCTTGACCACCTTTCTTTGCTGGGGCTTTCTGCTGGTTTTAATTCAATCACAGTGAAATTATAAACTGTGTCACATTCAATGATTACAAAATGCTTAATGTCTTGGTAAGAAAGTGTTTTGGTAAATTAGAAAACTCTAAAATAAAAAAAAATCATGTGAGACACTTGCTAGTAATGTTTTATGCATCTGTTTGAGTCTGAACTGAATGGAGAGTTTTTCTTCTCCTATTACTTCATTTTTTGGTTGTTTATTTTTATTATTATTAATTTACATACATTACAATTTGCTCTTTATGGTATACAGTTCTATAGGCTTGACAAATGCACAGAATTGTGATCCATCACCATAAGCATGGCATAGAACAGATCCATCAAAATTAAAATTTCCCCTGAGCATCCCATTTTAATCAACCACTGTCTGTACTCCCTAACATTGGCAAGCAACAATGATCTGGTTTTAGTCCCACAATATTGCCATTTCTAGAATGCTGAACAAATAGAATCATACAGTACTCAGTCTTTTGGTTTTGGTTCCTTGCACTTAGCAACATGTATTTTGTTGTATGCATCAATAGCCAATTCCTTTTTATGGCTAAGAAAGGGCTATTCCAATATATAGAGGTATCAGAGTTTATCCATTCAGTGGTTAAAGGACATCTGTGTTGTTTCCAGATTTTATTATGTATAAAGCTGTTATAAGCATTTAAGTACAGGTTTTTGTGTGAACATAAGTTTTGTTTTGTTTTGTTTTTTTCCCAATTAAATACCTGTAATGAGATAACTGGGTCATGTTGTGTGTTTTTAACTTTTACAAAACCATTTTCCAAAGTCACCATACAAGTTTGCATTCCCACCAGCAGAGCAGAAGAGTTCCACTTACTCCATGTCCTTATAAGTATTTGGTATGGTCAGTTTTCTTTTGGTCTCAGTCATTTTAACAGGTATGTATTGGTTTCTCATTATGGTTATTTGTATTATTTTCATTTCCCATAAAAGATATAATGTTCAGCATTGTTGTTAAGTTGGGATAGATACTGTTCCCACTTTCTATATTCTGAATACATGCCAGAAGTCTCTAACTATTGCTTTTGACTTCTTTCTTACTGAAAAAAATATTGTATTAAATTCTAAGGGGATATCAGTGTTTAAAATATCACCAGATCCTTAAATTAATATTGATAAAATTTAAACAGATAATATAGTTAATAGGCAATATGATATATTTTCTCATAGTTTCTTATGTGAATATACTTTTGGGATATTCAGCCTTAAGTTACAGTGCTTAAAAGAATTAATTTCCCAGCTATGGCAAGATACATGTGGGAATTTGACTTTGAAAAGGAAGTAGAAAGTTACAAGACAGAACACTGTTCTCACCCAAACAATGAGAACAAGCCAAAAACTACAAAATCAGAGTTTTTGCTGTTGTTTTTAAAACACCGATGGAAAAAAAAAAAGCAGAAAACAAAGATATACAAGTGAACTAAATTCCAGAAAATTCCTTCCCAGAGGAAAAGAGACTCATGGTGTAATGATCAGAAAGGAAATAGTGAGATGTCTTTAGAGATGACATGACTGTGTACATGAAATATTATTTCAGATCTACAAAGAATTATTAAGGCTAATAGATTTTTGTGGCCACGTAGCAGGAAACAATGTTAGTATACAAAATCATAAGTATTATTGCACTCTGGAAACAAACAATTGGAATGTGGAATAAATATACCACTTGTAATAGTTTTTGGTACATAATGCAACATAACATAAAAAATACTGTGAATAATAATAACAAAATACATTCAAGATTTTTTCATTAATATCAGAACATATGCTCAGATATTGGAGAAGACATAAATAATGATATAACTATATACATGGTTTGAAAACCTCAATAATATTAAGATATTTATTCTTTCCAGTTATGTCAATGCAATCTCAGCAAATATACTAGTAGAATTTTTGAAAAAAAATTAAGTTGATATTAACATTTAGATGGAACTGCAATAATTCAGCATATTCTAAATAATCTTTGAAAAAGATGAAGACACAAATAGCAAAATATCTGGTGCTTATAGAATATTTTTAAAGTGTCTATACTGCCCATAGTAATCTAGAGATTCAATATAAGCCTTATCAAAATTCCAATGGCAGATTTCACAAAAGTAGAAAAGCAACCCTAAATTTTGTAAAGAATAGCAAAAAAAAAACCCAAAACCCAAAGCCATCCTGATAAAGAAAAGCAAAGACAGAGGCATCACACTTTCTGGTTTAAAAAAAAAAAAAAGTTCCACAAAGCTACAATAATCAAAACAGTAATGTATAGATTTTGGAGGAAGATGGGGGTGTAGGAGGATGCTGGGCTTACACGTCCTGCTGACCACTTAGATTCCACCCACATCTGCCTAAATAACCCAGAAAACCTCCAGAAGACTAGCAGAACAACTCTCCGGAGCCAAGCATAGACGAGAGGCCCACGGAAGAGGGTAGGAAGGGCGGAGAGGCGGTGCACACTACACGGACTGGCGGGAGGAAGCTGGGGCAGTGTAGGGGCAGCCCCCATGGCAAGGCAGAGCCCCCGAGTCTGACTTGCAAAAGCAGAGGGGCCGGAAGGAATGTGTTCTGACAGCCAGCAGGACTTAACATCTGGAATATTATAAGTCAACAGCTCTGCTCTGAGAGCAGGAAGGCTCGAGGACAATGGAGGGAGAGTTGTTGAGTCCAGGAGGACAGAGCTCAGCTTGGCGGGTAACAAATGCTCTGCGAAGTGCCATCTCCCTCGCCCATCCCACAGCTGAAACCCCAAAGGGAACCAGTTCCCATCTCGGAACTTGCTTGCACTGTGCAAACACCCAACACTGTGCTTCTGTGGATCCATCCCTCCGACTGGTCGGCCTCCCTCCCGGTGCCAGAGGGCCCTTACTGAAGTGGACCACCAAAAGCAGAGCAAGCTGAGTCTGTCTCTCCCGCCCCTGTGCACCTTGCAGATCCACCCCGGCTAACACACCAGATCCCATCGAAGCAGCACCACAAGCCTGGCAGTGTGCAAGTAGCCCAGACAGGGGCCACACCACTCCAGAGTGAGTCCTGTCCCTGGGAAAGGGGAAGATAAGGTACACACCAGTCTGACTGTGACCCCAGTGGTGGGCTGGGGGCAGACATCAGGTCTGACTACGGCCCCGCCCACCAACACAAGTTACTCCAGACAGCACAGAGGAAGAGTCCTGCAGTTCTGTGCCACTCCAGGGACTATCCAAAATGACAAAATGGAAGAATTCTCCTCAAAAGAAACTCTAGGAAGTGGAGACAGCTAATGAACTCATCAAAAACGATTTAAGCAATGTAACAGAAAATGAATTTGAAATAATAGTCATCAAATTAATCACTGGGCTTGAAAAAAGTATAGAGGGCAGCAGAGAATCTATTACTACAGAGATGAAGGGACTAAGAAACAGCCAGGAGGAGCTAAAAAGTGTTATAAATGAGCTGCAAAATAAAATGGAGGCAACCACAGCTTGGACTGAAGAGGCAGAGGAGAGAATAGGTGAATTAGAAGTTAAAATTATGGAAAAAGAGGAAGCTGAGAAAAAGAGAGATAAAAAAAATCCAGGAGTATGAGGGGAGAATTAGAGAACTAAGTGGCATAATTAAACGCAATAATATACGCATAATTGGGATTATAGAGGACGAAGAGAGAGAGAAAGGTGTTAAAGGTGTACTTGAAGAAATCACAGCTGAGAACTTCCCTGATCTGGGGAAGGGAAAAAGACATTGAAATCCAACAGGCACAGAGAACTCCACTCAGACGTAACTTGAATCGATCTTCTGCACGTGCATATCATAGTCAAACTAGCAAAATACAAGGATAAAGAGAAAATTCTGAAAGCAGCTAGGGAGAAACGTGCTCTAACATATAAAGGGAGACTGATAAGACTAGTGACAGATTTATCTACTGAAACTTGGCAGGCAGAAAGGAATGGCAGGAAATCTTCAATGTGATGAACAGAAAAAATATGCAGCTAAGAATCCTTTATCCAGCAAGTCTGTCATTTAGAATAGAAGGAGAGATAAAGGTCTTCCCAAACAAACAAAAACTGAAGGAATTCATCACCACTAAACCAGCTCTACAAGAGATCCTAAGGGGGATTCTGTGAGACAAGGTACCAGAGACATTACTACAAGCATGAAACCTACAGACATCACAATGACTCTAAACCCATATCTTTCTATAATAACACTAAATGTAAATGTACTAAATGCTCCAACCAAAAGATATAGGGTATCAGAGTGGATAAAAAAACAAGACCCGTCTATTTGCTGTCTAAAAGAGACTCACTTTAGACCTGAGGACACCTTCAGATTGAAAGTGAGGAGATGGAGAACTATCTACCATGCTACTGGAAGTCAAAAAAAGCTGCAGTAGCCATACTTACATCAAACAAACTAGACTTTAAATTAAAGGCTGTAACAAGAGATGAAGAAAGGCATTATATAATAATTACAGGGTCTATCCATCAAGAAGAACTAACAATTATAAATGTCTATGCGCCAAATACCGGAGCCCCCAAATATATAAAACAATCACAAATATAAGCAACCTTATTGACAAGAATGTGGTAATTGCAGGGGACATTAATACCCCACTTACAACAATGCATAGATCATCTAGACACATGGTCAATAAAGAAACAAGGGCCCGGAATGAGACATTGGATCAGATGGACTTGACAGATATATTTAGAACTCTGCATCCCAAAGCAACAGAATATACTTTCTTCTCGAGTGCACATGGAACATTCTCCAAGATAGATCACATACTGGGTCACAAAACAGCCCTTCATAAGTATACAAGAATTGAGATCATACCATGCATACTTTCGGACCACAATGCTATGAAGCTTGAAATCAACCACAGGAAAAAGCCTGGAAAACCTCCAAAAGCATGGAGGTTAAAGAACACCCTACTAAAGAATGAATGGGTCAACCAGGCAATTAGAGAAGAAACTAAAAAACACATGAAAACAAACGAAAATGAAAATACAACAATCCAAACGCTTTGGGATGCAGCGAAGGGAGTCCTGAGAGGAAAATACATTGCAATCCAGGCCTATCTCAAGAAACAAGAAAAATATCAAATACAAAATCTAACAGCACACCTAAAGGAAATAGAAGCAGAGAACCAAAGACACCCCAAACCCAGCAGAAGAAGAGAAATAATAAAGTCAGAGCAGAAATAAACAATATAGAATCTTAAAAAAACTGTAGAGCAGATCAATGAAACCAAGAGTTGTTTTTTTTTTGATAAATAAACAAAAAAGATAAACCTCTAGCCAGGCTTCTCAAAAAGAAAAGGGAGATGACCCAAATAGATAAAATCATGAATGAAAATGGAATTATTACAACCAATTCCTCAGAGATACAAGCAATTATCAGGGAATACTATGAAAAATTATATGCCAACAAACTCGACAACCTGGAAGAAATGGACAAATTCCTAAACACCCACACGCTTCCAAAACTCAATCAGGAGGAAATAGAAAGCTTGAACAGACTCATTACCAGTGAAGAAATTGAATCAGTCATCAAAAATCTCCCAACAAATAAGAGTCCAGGACCAGATGGCTTCCCAGGGGAGTTCTATACCTATCCTTCTCAACCTACTCCAAAAAATAGAAATGGAAGGAAAACTTCAGACTCATTCTATGAAGCCAGTATTACTTTGATTCCTAAACCAGACAGAGACCCAGTAAAAAAAAGAGAACTACAGGCCAATATCCCTGATGAATATGGATGCAACAATTCTCATTAAGATACTAGCAAATCGAATTCCACAGCTTATAAAAAGAATAATTTACCATGATCAAGTGGGATTCATTCCTGGGATGCAGGGCTGGCTCAACATTTGCAACTCAGTGTGATACCTCACATTAATAAAAGAAACGATAAGAACCATATGATCCTGTCAATCGATGCAGAAAAAGAATTTCACAAAATTCACACCCTTTCTTAATAAAAACCCTTCAGAAAGTCGGGAGAGAAGGAACATACTTAAACATCATAAAAGCCATTAATGAAAAGCCCACAGCTAACATCATCCTCAATGGGGAAAACCTGAGAGCTTCCCCCTGAGATCAGGAATACAACAGGGATGTCCACTCTCACTGCTGTTGTTTAACATAGTGTTGGAAGTGCTAGCATCAGCAATCAGACAACAAAAGGAAATCAAAGGCATCAAAATTGGCAAAGATGAAGTCAAGCTTTCGCTTTTTGCAGATGACATGATATTATACATGGAAAATCCGATAGACTCCACCAGAAGTCTGCTAGAACTGATACATGAATTTAGCAAAGTTGCAGGATACAATATCAATGTACAGAAATCAGTTGCATTCTATACACTAGTAATGAAGCAACAGAAAGACAAATAAAGAAACTGATCCCATTCACAACTGCACCAAGCAGCATAAAATTCCTAGGAATAAATCTAACCAAAGATGTAAAAGATCTGTATGCTGAAAACTATAGAAAGCTTATGAAGGAAATTAAAGAAGATATAAAGAAATGGAAAAACATTCCGTGCTCATGGGTTGGAAGAATAAATATGGTAAAAATGTCAATACCACCCAAAGCTATCTACGCATTCAGTGCAATCTCAATCAAAATTGCACCAGCATTCTTCTCGAAGCTAGAACAAGCAATCCTAAAATTCATATGGAACCACAAAAGGCCCCGAATAGCCAAAGTAACTTTGAAGCAGAAGACCAAAGCAGGAGGCATCACAATCCCAGACTTTAGCCTCTACTACAAAGCTGTCATCATCAAGACAGCATGGTATTGGCACAAAAACAGACACATAGACCAATGGAATAGAATAGAAACCCCAGAACTAGACCCACAAACGTATGGCCAACTCATCTTTGACAAAGCAGGAAAGAACATCCAATGGAAAAAAGACAGCCTCTTTAACAAATGGTGCTTGGAGAACTGGACAGCAACATGCAGAAGGTTGAAACTAGACCATTTTCTCACACCATTCACAAAAATAAACTCAAAATGGGTAAAGGACCTGAACGTGAGACAGGAAACCATCAAAATCCTAGAGGAGAAAGCAGGAAAAGACCTCTCTGACCTCAGCCGTAGCAATTTCTTACTTGACACATCCCCAAAGGCAAGGGAATTAAAAGCAAAAATGAACTATTGGGACCTCATGAAGATAAAACTTCTGCACAGCAAAGGAAACAACCAAGAAAACTAAAAGGCAACCAACAGAATGGGAAAAGAGATTTGCAAGTGACATATTAGACAAAGGGCTAGTATCCAAAATCTATAAAGAGCTCACCAAACTCCACACCCGAAAAACAAATAACCCAGTGAAGAAATGGGCAGAAAACATGAATAGACACTTCTCTAAAGAAGACATCCGGATGGCCAACAGGCACATGAAAAGATGCTCAACATCGCTCCTCATCAGGGAAATACAAGTCAAAACCACACTCAGATATCACCTCACGCCAGTTAGAGGGGCCAAAATGAACAAATCAGGAGACTATAGATGCTGGAGAGGATGTGGAGAAAAAGAACCCTCTTGCACTGTTGGTGGGAATGCAAACTGGTACAGCTGTTCTGGAAAACAGTGTGGAGTTTCCTCAAAAAAATTAAAAACAGATAGATCTACCCTATGACCCAGCAATACCACGGCTAGGAATTTACCCAAGGGATACAGGAGTACTGATGCATAGAGACACTTGTACCCCAATGTTTATAGCAGCACTCTCAACAATAGTCAAATTATGGAAAGAGCCTAAATGTCCATCAACTGATGAATGGATAAAGAAATTGTGGTTTATATACATAATGGAGTACTACGTGGCAATGAGAAAGAATGAAATATGGCCCTTTTTTAGCAATGTGGATGGAACTGGAGAGTGTAATGCTAAGTGAAATAAGGCATACAGAGAAAGACAGATACCATATGTGTTCACTCTTATGTGGATCCTGAGAAACTTAACAGGAACCCATGGGGGAGGGGAAGGAAAAAAAAAAAAAAAACAAAGAGGTTAGAGTGGGAGAGAGCCAAAACATAAGAGAGTCTTAAAAACTGAGAACAAACTGAGGGCAGATGGCGGGAGGAGGGAGGGGAGGGTGGGTGATGGGTACTGAGGAGGGCACCTTTTGGGATGAGCACTGGGTGTTGTATGGAAACCAATTTAACAATTAATTTCATATTAAAAAAAAAGAAAAAAAACAGTAATGTGTAGGAGTAAGTATAGACACACAGACCATTACAACAGAATTAAAAGCTGAAAACAACCCCGAACAAATATAGCCAACTAATATTTGACATGAGAGCCAAGAATTACTCTGATCACATGCAAAAGAATGAAATTAGATCCCTATATTACATCACTCACACAAATTAACTCAAAAAGAAGTTTTAACCAGGGGTGCCTGGTGGTTCAGTTGGTTAGTTGTCCTACTCTTGATTTCAGCTAAGGTCATGATCTCATGTTTTGTGACATCAAGCCCCATGTCAGGCTCTGTGCTGACACTCTGGAGTCTACTTGGGTTCTCTCCCTCCTTCTCTCTGTGTGCCTCTCATGCTCTCTCTCTCTCTCTCTCTCTCTCTCTTAAAGTAAATAAATAAAAGAATTTTAAAAAATTAAATCTTAAACATAAGACCTAAAAGTATAACTCCTAGGAAAAAACATGTCAAAAATCTCCTGACCTTGGTCTTGGCAACAATTTTTTGCATAGGACACTGAAAAAACAAACACATAAGGCAAAAATAAATAAGTGGGACTACATCAAGCTAGAAAGCTCTGCATAGGAAAGAAACAATCAACAAAATAAAAAGGCAACCTACACAACGGGAGAAAATATTTGCAAATCATATATCTGATAAATGGTTAATAACCCAAATATGTGGGAAAAATATAACTTAATAGCAAGGAGAAAAATCCAATTAAATAAATGGTCAGAAGAACAGAATAAACATTTTTTCAAAGAAGACATATAAACTGCCACCAGGAACATGGAAATATGCTCAACATCATTGTTATCAATTAAATGCAAACAAAATCAAAACAATTTATCATCTCACATCTGTTAGAATGGCTAACACAAAAAAGACAAAAGATAACAAGTGTTGGTGAGTACCTGGAGAAGAAAACCCTGTGTACTGTGTTGGCTATATAAATTTCTGTATTTACTATAGAAAATAGAATGAAGGCTCTTGGGGCACCTGGGTGGCTCAGTTGGTTAAGCGGCCGACTTCGGCTCAGGTCATGATCTCACGGTCCGTGAGTTCGAGCCCCATGTCGGGCTCTGTGCTGACAGCTCAGAGCCTGGAGCCCGTTTCAGATTCTGTGTCTCCCTCTCTCTCTGACCCTCCCCTGCTCATGCTCTGTCTCTCTCTGTCTCAAAAATAAATAAATGTTAAAAAAAATAAAAAAAAGAAAATAGAATGAAGGCTCTTAAAAAAATAAAAATAGAATTTCCATATGATCCGGCAATCCCACTTCTGAGTATCCACTCAAAGGAAATGAAAACAGGATATCAAAGAGTTGTATGTACTCCCTTGCTTATTGCAGTATTCACAATAGCCAAAATAGGAAAACCTCCTAAGTGTTCATCAGTGGATGAATGGATAAAGACAATGCAGTATATATATATACAATGGAATACTATTCAGCCATAAGAAAGAAGAAAATGTTGCCATTTGTAACAAACAGATGGACCTTAAGGGCATGATGCTAAATCAGAGAAGTCAAATAGTGCATAATATCAATTATATGAATGTAGAGTCTAAAAAAGCCAACTTCATAGAAACAGAGACTAGAATGGTGGTTACTTGGGGGGGGGGGTTGGGGAAATGTGGTCAAAGAGTACAAATGCCCCCTTATGAGCTGAAGAAGTGTTGTGGATATAATGCACAGCACCGTGATTATAATTTACATAACAGTGTTATAGGCTCAGAGGAGCCAAGATGGCGGAAGAGCATGGAAGTTTTTTGTGGGTGTCGCGTCCATGAAATATAGCGAAACCAACACTAAACCATCCTGCACACCTAGAAAACTGGAGGATTAAAACTACAATCTGCACAACCTGAATCACAGAATTCAGCAGGTATGCGGCACAGAGAGGTGAACTTGGGGAGCAAGAAGATGCAGTGGGCAGGGAGCTGCTTTTGTGGGTGGAGAGAGGATGGAGACGGGGGGGGGAGAATACGGGAAAAGCACCCCTCCCCAAAAGCAGTTGGAGAGAAAGTGGAAAATTGGAAATAGCCAAAGGGACTAAACTAAAAAGGGAGAAAGGAGAAAGGAGAGGGGGGTTAAATTCCATTAAGATTGTATACCACCCACGCACTACACTACTGGGTAGCAGTTATTTACCGTCCTCCCAATCATAACACTCATTAGTTCCTTGATTTGATGCTTGTGTCAATCATTTTGATCATTCATTGCATAAATCCTTTCCCTTCTTTCAGTACCTAGCCTCAACTACAATTCTAGTCAAATCCAACTCTCTTCACATACAATTGGAATATTGAATCAAGGGGTGAATCCACCATATCAGAAGAAAGAAATATATTTTCAGTAGACACTTAAAGTGTTGTGTCAAAGGGTTGGGAGGAGCCAAGATGGCGGAACAGCATGGACATTTTTTGTGTGTCTCGCATCCATGAAATACAGCCAGACCAACACTAAACCATCCTACACACCTAGAAAACTGATTGGAGGATTAACACAACAATCTGCACAACCTGAACCACACAATTCAGCAGGTACTCAGCACAGAGAAGTAAACTTGGGGAGCAAAAAGG